>NC_058501.1:25782467-26399534 GCF_020382885.2 Scatophagus argus
TACAAATACATGCAAAGTATGCAGTACATTTTAAGTATACATGAAATGAGTAAGCACGTACATTTAATAAGATTAATACTTAATGCGTGTTTTCTGAGTTGCCAAACAGTTAAAAAGTTATAAAACTCTTTAAGGTTGTTTCCACTTCCATTTCTTTTCCAGAGCTTTAAACCACAACAGTCTGACCAAAGTTTTATACCTGGACACACGATCAGTGTCAGTATAAATACGTCTACGTACTGTGTGAGTACAGTTTAAGGCACATACATGTTTTTATTCCTCAGCTTCATATTGAGAACATGTCAAAGGGTGTGGATCTGACCTGGGGTCCTCGGTGCTCAGTGGGAGTCGGTCTTTCTGCCAGGTGATGCTGGCTTCCGGGATTCCGTTGACCTGACAGGTGAGCCTGGCAACGCCCCCTTCACCCACCGCCATGGACTCTGGGTGAGACAGGAACTTGGGAAGGGCTGGGGGGAGGGGCACACAGATCAGTACAGGCTGCTGTGTGTTTTTTGTATGCTACAGTGGCGGTCAGGTGACTCACATGCGAGCTGGACTCGGGCCTTGCGACTGATCAACATGCCATAGCGGTTCTGTGCGGCGCAGTCGTACTCTCCGGCGTCCGTCTCGTTGCTCTCTCGTCTCTTGGAGAAGTTTCTGATGAGCAGCGTACCGTTACCGAGCACCGTCGCCCTGTCGCCAGTTTCCACTGAAACGCCATTTCGTCTCCAGGCGATGGAGATCGGCCCTTCCCCCTCCACCTGACAGTCCAGCATCAGGGGGCGGTCCCTCACGGCGATGACATCACTGGGCTCTTTGAGAAAGGCCAGTTCTGAGGCTCCAACCACACCTGAGAGGACGAGAGCAGGTGAAAGACAAACATCACAGACTGACAGGCCTTCTTCAGCTTGAATCTGTTCAGTCTGTCCTCAAACTGGTCTGTCTTTGCCCTCAGTTTGTCTTACAGGTGACAGGGAACACAAACACATAAAAACAATGGGACATTTACGTACTTATATTCACTCATTCACTGATGAATCATAGTTTGTCCTCCAAAGAATAATGAAGAAAAACTAAATGAATGAAAAGAGATTCTGCTTAAATATGAAAATGTATTGAGGTGGAGAAACAGGAAATACTCACCAGCAGTCAGAGGATGATGATGATGATGAAGATGATGATGATGATGATGATGACCAACAGCACAAACGCATTATGAATTCATTATTGACTATAAACAAAAAATATAAATAATAAAGTCAGACAGTCAGAAGAAGACAGTCAGAGGGACAAGAGGACAAGCTACCGAAACGAAACTTTCATTAATGTTAAAACTAATCACAGTTCACACGAAAACGATCAAAATAAAAGTGCCAAACACATCAGGTTGGAAGTGAAAAGAGACTGTAATTTCATCTTCCTGTTGTGATAGAAATGAATCTTGTGCTGATTGTAGCTGACTTCAACAACTTGAGTTTAACTTGCCAAATCAAGCTGCCTGAAGTTTTCACAGACACGTTTCTGTCTGTGGTTACGAGGAGGAGGTGGCTGAAGACGACCCCTCACTGAGGACCTGAAGGGGCCCAGTCGCATGCACATATTTCACACTTCATGATAAAACTGACTTCGACATTAGATGTTGGACCTCAGCGTGGAGTCGGGCAGTGAATGCATCGTCTCTCATCTGTCTCCCCCCTCCTCCTCCTCCTCCTCCCCTCTTTTCAACTTGAACTTGGTCGAGGTGACTTTCCCAGGCTCCCCTCCATCACATCGTTCAGATGACGATGTCACCGCCGACACCCGCCAACCCCCCCGTCCTCCATCCTATCCTGGTCCCAGCTGGTCTTTCACATGTGGGAGGAGATGGCAGCAGGACTCACCGTGATGTCTGGACCCTCGACCCCCCCAAAAACACCCAAAAACCCTCCTCTAGACCTCCCCCCACCCTCCACCTTCTATAGTATGAATGACAACAATAATGACAACAAAAGTGTGAACTCAGACACAACAGACCCCTCCTTAAATCCCTCAAAACGCCACAATCAGCAAACACAGCGAACGTCTTCGGC
The DNA here is from genome assembly GCF_020382885.2 of Scatophagus argus. Taxonomy (NCBI): domain Eukaryota; kingdom Metazoa; phylum Chordata; class Actinopteri; family Scatophagidae; genus Scatophagus; species Scatophagus argus. Next base: position 25,784,537 of record NC_058501.1, read on the forward strand.
CTGCAGCTGCTCGACTTCAGCTTCGCTTTAAAAATAAAAAACGTTCCTCACTTGATGCTCACTTTTGTTTCCTTCATCATAAAGACTTTTCATGATGTGTTGGTTTTTCTGCTTCGGTTCAAGTTCACGTTCATTTGTGAGCCTGAGAAGACCAATGAGTCCCCACAGTGAAGGCAGCAAACCTGTAAATCTGCTCACTTTTTACCTGAAGGGTAAAGTGCTGCTTTGTAACAGAAAATTCTTCTTCATAATCATCATCATCATCTCTTTGCCCTGCATGTCACTTCAAACTGTTATGTGCCTTAAGACGATTTTTATGCCACTTTTGCATGCTCTTAGGTTTTTTTTCCGTATTTTTTACTAAAGTGTTCTACTTACTGCACAGTGGGAACAACACGATTTCAGTCCTCTGTATGTGCTGCACATACAGCAGAACTGAAGCTGAAAACTGCTGTTTTTCTAGGTAAGCAAGATGAGTTGACATTTTGTAAAACTGTGCCAAAATGGCTCAACCCAACTTCCTCCTGACTGCCGATGGCAGTAAACGCAGCACCAGGATGACTGCTGAAACCGGACCACAACTGGACTGAGTGCTGCTAACAGCCGGGCAGCCACTCCAGGACCAGTTTGCTCCAGTTCCAACACTCAGCCACGTGTGTCTGACTGTTGTGTCTGCTCGTATACGACTGATTCTGAAAATTATTTTCCCAGGAAGCCAAAATGTTTTGGCCCGAAGCGTCCTAAACCCCAGTCACGCTCACTGGGCCAGAAGTTAGCCGAGTGTGCCGACACAGGACCACAATGGGGCCAGTTTTGGGCAGCAGTGAAGTCACCTGAGAGAGGAAACACCAAATTCAAAAACTGAACCACCAGAGCTTCAGGTGCCAACAGTGGGCTGACTGAAGCTTCCACGTTTAGTTCTCCATAGTGACAGTTACACCTGGGCCACATTTCATTCTTCAGACCGCCAGAGCTCAGCTAGCAGGTTCACAATGATGTCACGAAGGAATCACCTGAGCTTCAGGTGTGAGTCTGAATGGAGCTTCACTGGAGGAGGAGGAGTCCTTGACAGATGTGACAGATGTGACTTGATTGAAAGCTCCAGAACAGCCGCTTAACACAGCTGAAACTGAGATTTCAGGACTTCTGGTCGGCTTTGGTAACGCCTGGCGTCTCTGTGGGACAGACAGACGTCATGTCTCAGTCCTGTGTGGGTCCATGCGATCAGCTGATGATTCACTCAGCCTGTGTGAACGCACCTCTGACGTGTCTCCGGCTGCACGTTCAGGATTAAATCCACCCGCCTCCCATCTGGGTCCTCATTATACGACAGGGGGTCATATAAAACAGTGGAGCAGACAGTCCACCCCCACCGCCCCAACCTGCCCTCTAAATCCCCTAAAATCCCTCTTGGCCCCTGCAGACGGGGGCCTTGGCCCCTGAAGGTCATGAGAGTCTGAGTTCAGGTTCAGCAGCCTGGGGCTCCGCCCCCTCCCTTGCCCTCTCATTGTCGCACACCCAAATCTGACCGTGAACTTCATGAACGACCCCCAGCCTACGGACCCCCAGGATCCCGAACACACCCGGCAGACAAGGGAAGACAAACAGCAGTAAATCCTGCATTAGAAGCAGATGCGGTCGTGCTGACGATGACAATGAAGGCTGAGACGTGAGAACCTCCGTCCCCTCCACACAGCGGGACACGTTTGTCGTGTCTGTCTGCGGCCTTTAATTGGCTTAATTAGAGCCAATTAAGAGACTGCTGAGTCACTTCCAGTGGAAACAGCTGACTCACCAGCAGATCTCAGTTCTCACTCTAGTCAGTGTGGCACTTCTGCCCTGCCCTGAAGGTGTTTAATCTGAACGTGTTTCCAGGAGAAATCTGCTCTGTTCAATGATTTTGCAGAAATTAGATTCAGTAAGTTAAAAAAGACAGAACAGGTTGCTTCTATTTTAAAACTCAACAGGAAACAAAACTGACTGACATGGAGGTTTTCCTGAACTCAGACTCAGAGCAGCAGGGAACTCTGGGTAATGGTGCTGCTGCAGATGTCTCATGTTATGCAGGCTAACAGTGGAAAAAGCTCAAGCACCCCTGGTAACTCTTCAAGGACCTGTAGTTATTTTTCTGAAACACCTGAAGCCCCTTCAAGGACTCCTGGACCTCCCTCAGCAACACAGGAAACTTCAAGGCCCCTTTGCATTAAATCAAGAAACAAATCGCTGAGGTGCGTAGGTGAGTACAGGTATATACTCACCCACACACCTATACTGGATATAGCATAGGCTCATAACGCATTACAAGCCCCATCAGTCAGCCTCTAGTTTATAACCAGTCAAAGCATCCATAAGACACGACTATAACGTTTTATGAACCCTCCATCAGGACTCTGCAGCCTGAACCCTCCATCAGGACTGCAGCCTGAACCCTCCATCAGGACTGCAGTCTGAACCCTCCATCAGGACTCTGCAGCCTGAACCCTCCATCAGGACTGCAGCCTGAACCCTCCATCAGGACTCTGCAGCCTGCAGCCTGAACCCTCCATCAGGACTCTGCAGCCTGAACCCTCCATCAGGACTCTGCAGCCTGAACCCTCCATCAGGACTCTGCGGCCTGAACCCTCCATCAGGACTCTGCAGCCTGCAGCCTGAACCCTCCATCAGGACTGCAGCCTGAACCCTCCATCAGGACTCTGCAGCCTGCAGCCTGAACCCTCCATCAGGACTGCAGCCTGAACCCTCCATCAGGACTCTGCGGCCTGAACCCTCCATCAGGACTGCAGCCTGAACCCTCCATCAGGACTCTGCGGCCTGAACCCTCCATCAGGACTGCAGCCTGAACCCTCCATCAGGACTGCAGCCTGCAGCCTGAACCCTCCATCAGGACTCTGCAGCCTGAACCCTCCATCAGGACTGCAGCCTGAACCCTCCATCAGGACTCTGCAGCCTGCAGCCTGAACCCTCCATCAGGACTGCAGCCTGAACCCTCCATCAGGACTCTGCAGCCTGCAGCCTGAACCCTCCATCAGGACTGCAGCCTGAACCCTCCATCAGGACTCTGCGGCCTGAACCCTCCATCAGGACTCTGCAGCCTGCAGCCTGAACCCTCCATCAGGACTGCAGCCTGAACCCTCCATCAGGACTCTGCGGCCTGAACCCTCCATCAGGACTGCAGCCTGAACCCTCCATCAGGACTCTGCGGCCTGAACCCTCCATCAGGACTCTGCGGCCTGAACCCTCCATCAGGACTGCGGCCTGAACCCTCCATCAGGACTGCAGCCTGAACCCTCCATCAGGACTGCGGCCTGAACCCTCCATCAGGACTCTGCGGCCTGAACCCTCCATCAGGACTGCAGCCTGAACCCTCCATCAGGACTCTGCGGCCTGAACCCTCCATCAGGACTCTGCAGGTCTGAGGGTCAACACTCGAGCTGTTTATGTCAAATCCTCCAACATCTGATCTTCTCTCATCTGCTCGTTTTCATTCAATTTTAAGTGTTGTGATTCTTGGCTTTAATGTGACTTTTGTTGTTAACTTGATGATGAAGATGAGCAAAAGAAGAGCAAAACACACTCACTCACTCACTCACACACACACACACACACAGTGTGAGTGTCTGTATGAAAATGAGGCTAATGAATATTCAGTGTGGACCGTCTGTCTGCAGGGTTCTGCTTCACATACAAAATCTGCTTCGTCTCACTGGACAACCTGATTTAATTTGGACGATAAACATCTTGTTAACTGTCCTGACTGTCCTGACCGTCCTGATTGTCCAGATTGTCCTGACCGTCCTGACCGTCCTGATTTTCCAGATTGTCCTGACCGTCCAGATTGTCCTGACTGTCCTGATTGTCCAGATTGTCCTGATTGTCCTGACTGTCCTGACCGTCCTGATTGTCCTGACTGTCCTGACCGTCCTGATTGTCCTGACTGTCCTGATTGTCCTGACTGTCCTGACCGTCCTGATTGTCCTGACTGTCCTGACCGTCCTGATTGTCCTGACTGTCCTATGTTTTAGCAGTCTGCACAATGAAGCTAGCACACCTGTAAATCTGTTCAGTTTGTAACTGCTTCCTCATCATCAGAAAGCTGAAAACAGCTGTTTTACAAACAAAACATAAAGAAAACAAAACAACAACATAGCAAATAATGAGCAAACAACAAAATGATTCACAAAAATAAACATTCAAACCAAGACTAATTTTGTTTTAAACAGAAAGGAAACAATGTTGAGTTTGCTATGATATTATATTATATTATATTATATTATATTATATTATATTATATTATATTATATTATATTATAGAGCCAATTTTCGTGATCATGAATGTTTTGTTGATTTGTACACTGTTTGTGTTGCAGGATTTAATTGGAACCTGATAATGTAACACTGTGGTGTCTAACATTAATATTCTGTTTTTATGCTCATTCTGTCTAGATTAGATGATTTATTTCATATTTTTTTGTGTCACACTGCCTGCAGATGAGAAATAAACACAGAAATAAAACGAATCCAGTTTGTCTTTTCTGGTCAACTTTTCTCTCTTTTTATGTCAAACAACAAACCAGTAAATATTAATATTATTTTAACTTATGGAGTTTCTCTTCATACATTTAAACACACATTTCTGAGTGTGTCCATATTCATGTGAATGTTGATGAAAACCGTGAGGTGAAGATATCAGACCTGAGCAGCAGAGTCCCAGCAGCAGCAGCATCATCATCGTCATCATCGTCATCATCATCATCATCATGTGGGTTCAGTTTAAATCCCAGTCATCAGAAACACAAACATCCAGCAAATCCATAAAATCTAAAAATAAGAATTGTTCTTGTTCCTCTTCTGTGAATCGCCTCTCTGTGTGAAAATAAACGTTCATGCGGTCCAAGGTGGACCTGAGCCTCAGAGACGCTGCTGAGCCTCCTGGAGATCCGATTCAAACTGAGCTCGGAGCGTCGGACAGCGGGGGCGGGGCCTCGGGTGGGTGGGGGCGGGGCCAGAGGGGTGACGTTAACCCTGAGGTCAGGTGGGCGGCGAGGGGGGGTCACAGCTGAGGTCGAGAGGGAGCTGCTGGAGGGAGGAGGGAGGAGGAAAGAAGAGATGATGGAGAAAACATGGAAAAGAGGGATGAGAGCAGAACAAGATAAAGGATGGATGGGAGGAAAGAGAGGGCAAAGAGAAGGAAAGGAGGAAAGAAGTAAAGGAAGCAAAGGAACGAATAAATTAAAGAAAATACCCCCCCTGCAGTGAAACACTCACACCCCATCCCCCTACAGGACCCCCCCCCCCCCCCCACCGACCCAGCCACACACACACACACACACACCGTAGACTGGCACTAAGCCACTTTATTTACTTTACTTTGTCTTTTATATTTTTATATCTTTGATTTTAATTTCTTGCTGCTCTTTATATGTGTGCATTTGAGCCGAGAGCCAGTCAGTAACGAGTGTTTAACTCTACTGTAGATCTTTTAATTATTATTCATACTGAGTCAACTGCCTGCTGTCCACCTTCCAGCTAACTCAAGTGGCTTTTTAAAGACTTTATTCAGCTTAAGAAGGAGGAGGAGAACTTTTCCGTTTATGACAAACGTCCTCATGAGTGAACGGAACCGACTCGAACACAACTGGACTTGCTTGTATGTCTCTGAGGACGTCTCGTCTCTCACTCATCAAGACTGGACTGGGCTAGTCTCCAGAGACACAGGACCAGGTCCAGTGGCGCTCGACCCAGTCTCTTTGACTGGATAGATGAGAATAACCACAGACCCGATCTCTGGTCTGTTCTCAGGCGCACAGGCTGACCCGTTCTCGTTGTTTTGTCCACTATCCGGATGTCCAACAACATGGCGTCGACGCGGCAGCTCGGCGGGTCACTCTCAGTGACAAACAGCAGGAGGCGGGAACGGGCCACGGCTACACACCACAGAAGAAGAAGGAAAGCAGCAGAAGGAAGAGGAAGGAGGAGAAACATAAGATGTGATGGCGCGCTGGTTGGTGTAAACAAAGATATGTTATTGTCAGCAGGATGATCCGCTGGAAACAACGTTTAACCGCCTGATGTGAAGATGAACTGCGAAGGAAAAGAACCAGATGAGCATCTAACTGTGGAGACAAAGTGACGGTAGGACCAGACGAAACACGGAAACTGCATCCGGCTGACCCGGATCACACAGCTACGCGTGCTAACGCGGCTAACGCAGCTAACGCAGCTAACACTGTACCATGAACGGTAAAACAGTCCGCCGCCCCAGTCCTCAGAGAGAAGGTTCAGTAAAGGAGGCTAACTACTGCTGACCGACCTGCTCCCTGCGCGCCAGGTTCGCCTCCTCTCTGACTCCGCCCCCCCACACACCGTCCGGTCCCCTCATCCACACGTCCATGTCAAAGCTCGCGTCAGACCGGATCAGAGCACATCTTTATAAACACTCATACATTCAATACCAAACGGCTGTGAGGTCCACAAAGGACCGTTCACACTGCACGTGTTCAGTCCCGGCTGATCTCGGGATAACTGAGCCCCTTTTCACACACAAATTGTTAACCCGGGTTAAACGTTAGCCCGCGGCTGTACGGTTCACGCTGGACTTGTACTGACCCTGGGCTAAATGTCCATTAGATCACGTGACTAATGTTTACATTCTGCAGGTGCTACAGGTTGTTTATTTTAGCACGACGTCACACCTTTAGCCCCGCCTTTTGTCCATTTTCAGCACCACTTATGTATACATGATAGGTAATAAATGGTAATGATATAGCAATGATGTTTCCATTCTTGTGGACAATAAAGTTTTATTCTGTTCCTCAGTTTCATCTCCAACCAGCTGCAGCTCCACCCCGATCCCCCTGATCCAGTCTGACCTGACCTGGTCCAGCTCGGTCCAGTCCGATCTGGCCTAATCCAGGTGGCGATGGCGGGTCGCAGTCGTGGACGGGGACGGAGGTTGATGAGTTTCAGTGTGGAGGCCGTTGGTATCAACAGAGGAGACACTTTACCTCCATCCATCCAGCAACCCACACCTCTGTTTCCTGTAAGACACACACACACACACACACCTGTTCCCTGAATGTTCAGACAGTGTGCCACCGAATCAGATCACACCTGACTGTCGGCCCTGAAACATTTCCTCAGCTCTGCTCAGGGTCAAATGTGAACACACAGACACAAAACACTTGTTGATATCATTCAGACGTCCTCTTCCTGAGGACATCATTAGCTCTGAGAGACGTCCAGAACAAACGCCCAGAAATCCACAGAAACATTTTCTCCAGGAATTCAGTGACAAACGAACAGGTAGACAGCGGTGTCACTTATTTCACGTGCGACTGCCGTGTGTCTTGTTCAGGTGATGGAGCAGAAGCCCCTCCCCTTGGCAGGTGGGGAGGAGGCAGAGTATCTGTTAGCACTCAAACAGGAGTTCAGAGGAGCCATGAAGAGCCTGCCCTTCTTCATCCAACCAGCTGCAGCACACAGAGGTAACACACACACACACACACACACACACACACACACACCTGTACCAGTACCTGACACCAGTGATAATCTGTTTACTGCTGGCTGGGAGTTTTATTGTGAAGGGTCCTGTGTGTTTCCTGTCCAGATGTGGAGAGATACTCAGATAAATATCACAGCAGCGAGCAGACGGACGGGCTGCCGGACTGGACTCCAGGTGACTGTTTTCCAAGCTAATTACATTAACGATAAGAAGCAGAATGTGTGTGTTAACGTTTGAATCGACTGAATGCAAACTTACGTTTTTCCTCTGCACAGTCGCCAAGCGCGTTGCTCGTGGGGGTTTTGTGGTCTCTCTAAAAATCAGATCCAAGAGTTTGGCCTGGACCTGCTCTAACTGGAAAGTGTCCTGAGGCAGCTGTTGTTGTGATCTGGTGCGGAATAAATGAACTGAAGTGACGGGGAGTCTTGATTCAAGTGTTAAGAGTCAGTCTGTCTCCTGTAGGACTTTCAGTTCTTTAATTTATTCACATTGACTCAAAACAATGAGTCAATGTGAAATAAAATACCAAAAGTACTAATACTCATTGTGCAGAATAATGTAGCCTATACTATTGGTTTATAAGTACCAGAAAACAACAACAAGAACAATCATCGTCATATGTATTTACAGTTTGACCAGGCAGCACGTCACCAACGACACTTCATAGCTATTAAAATGAAACACAGAAAGTGATGTGAATGGCTTCACTGTTCGGATTATTGAACCACAAATCAACATGAGTGTGTGAGAAAATAACTTGACTTCAGAAACAAAAAAATTCTCGTCTGATTTCTTTGCGAGCTGCCGTGTGTGTTGCTCTGAATCATGTTGTCGCTGCAGATTGGAAGAGGTTCCCCAAAGAGCTCCGACTCCACGTCAAGAAACCTGCCAGAGACTGTGAGTACAGGAGTACACGCAGTACACGCAGTACGAGTGAAGTACAAGCAGACTCATATGTGACAACATGAAGACGGGAATCCAGCTGTGTTCACACACCTTTAAACTGGTGACCCTGTGAACCTGACTGAGCTTCCTGCTGATGGTCTAATGACATCAACACACCTGTTTTCAGTCTCAGGCCCAGCAGAGGGAACTAAGTTCCCCTTAACGGAGGTGTGGAGGAATGTTTTCCTGCTTGTTTGTTCTGCTTCATTCCTAAACTCCAACACGCCAGACCACATCAGGACTGATTTCCATCATTTACGCATTTCAGCAAATGTTATTAACCCAAGAGACAAACGTCCAAATTAAGGAATATCCCAAAATAAGAAGTAAAACTTTTTATCAGTGGGTGGATGAATGGCTTTGTGCCCCTGGTGGATGATTGATCTCCTGCTGTGTGTCTCTCAGGTGTGTCAGTCAGTCGCGCTGACAGAGTTCAGGCCAGTCAGAAGAAGAAAAGAGTCAATGAGAAAGAGGAGGTGCTGCTCAAACTGGAGGTGAGACAAACTGTTGACGTGTCCAAGAGTCCAAACTGAACCTGGGGAGGCAACATTCAGTTTTTCCCATCCCCAAATCTGCAACAGACTTCCCAAAAACCGCACAGCAGGCGCCCGTCGTAACACGTGCTGCTGATTCCAGTGCTCAGCTGATTGCAGTTAGGCAACGGATCGGCAGGCTACTCGTAAAACATAACGTTCTGATTACTAGTGGCTGGATTAGGGTGGGTGAAATAACGTGTCGTTAATGAGGAAAATATTAATGACTTTATATGCAGGAACTGCCCCAGCAGCGTCTCTCAAGAGACATGATGTGCACTCAAAGCTGAGCAGCTTCACTTCACTGATTATTTAAATCTGCAGATGTGCAGGCAGTTTGCAGGGTTAATGTTGTTTGTCCTACACTCAGTCCAAACTGTTCTGAGTGAAGCAGCTGTCCTCCTGCTGTCCAACGGTCGTTCCAGGAGTTAAAAGGTTCATTCTGGTTTTTTTCTATCCTGTTAAATTTATAACTACAGCTTTTACTTCTGCTGCATGCATGGAAACATTTATCAGCACTGAAAGGAGCCTCTCTAATCATTGAAGCAAATAACTGAAACACACACACATCAACACAACATACAGGAAAGACCTCACCTGGAAAGGCTTCCAGGCTGCTGTGGTGGGTGGATGATCCACGCATACGTGGATTTGAAGGATGTTGAAAGTGATTCTGCGTGTCCTGTTTCCTGTGTGTAGCCCTTATGGTAATACCACCGTAAGTAAAGCTTTAACCTGCGTCTTCACGTGTGTGTTAGTCCCTAGAGAAGAAGGAGGAGAGGGGAAGCTCGGGGGAGGAGGAGGAGGAGGAGGACAAGGGAGAAGAGAAGAAGAAGAAACAGGAGGAAGAGGAGGTTGAGGGAGAGGACGAATACGACGAGGAAGAGTTTGAGGAGGTGAGATATTTTTTTTATATTTATAGGAATGAAATCTGATTTGTATTCTGTCACACATTTTTTGCTACAAATGTTAATTACAGACATTTACATTAGCACTGATATTAAAGTTTAGTGTGCATTTAGACGGGTAATAATGATAATACTAATAATAATAATAATAAAGCTTTAATCTGTTAAATTTAATGAGTCTTCTCCCTCCTGTCCGGTCTGCAGGAGACGGATTACGTCATGTCGTACTTCGATAACGGAGAGGAGTTTGGAGGCGACAGCGACGACAACATGGACGAGGCTATTTACTGAAACACCAGCATTTTGTCACCTTTCGTCGGGTTTGTCCACGCAGTAAAACCGTCCAGCAGCTGCTTGACATTTTAAACTGTTTTCTAACGTTTCTGTTCACTGTGAAAGAACTCACCAGAAGACCCAAAGAGCTTGTGCCGTGTGTTTGAAATGTTTTTTAAGCTTTTGTAAGCTTATTGTGAAAGATGCGACTTCTGACTGTGAGTGTTTGTTCTTTGGCCGTTGGATAATAAATCACAGCTACATAAGGACTTAAAAACTTGTTCTTAACGTGATGTATTAACATGGAGGCGGAGGATGAGTCCCAGCTTCAGATCATTTAGATCATTTCAGGATTGTTTTTATAAAATGTTAACAGAAATACTCTGCAGGTTTTCATTCCCGCCACAGGAATACGCAGGCTCTCACCTGCTCAGGTGAAATCCTGCAGACTGTCTGAATCAGGTCTTTCATCCATGACTCACTGGGCTGCTCCTGTGTTTTGGCCGTGACGACGCCCTTTGACCTCTTCCTGTGCCACCGCCTCCTCCACCCCAGCAGCACCATCAGCAGGATGATAGCGAGCATCAGGCCGGGCGGCGGGGAAGTGACGTGAATCCTGCAGGAGAACTCCGCCGTCTGAGCGTCCGGACGAAGATGCGAGCGTCTGGAAATGCGTTGTCCTCTGGTGCCGCCACTGCCGGCACCCCAGGGCATTATGGGTGAGCGGGAAACGTCGTCTTCATAATGTTAACGTTACCGCAACACCTGTGAAGAGAACATTATCCAGGTAGGACACAGCGGACTGAGCGGACTTGGCCCATTTGACCACATCAGTAGGCAACAACAACATGGCACATGTCAGCATTCAACACAGCAGTCCATCTTATAAACTGACAGACAAAATCTCTGCGTTAGCCTATAAATCATCCTGCTGTGGACGAGCAAACCTCGTCTAACTTACAGCACGCTGTCACTGCTGGACGACAGAGCAGACAGGCCTGGCTGTAGCCGCGTCATCAGTCCTTCTTTTACTAAATCATCACAGGGTGTGTGTGATGTGGGTGGGACAGAGGAGAACTACTCACCTGGGCTCTCAACGTGCTGCTCAGACTGTCTTCAGGTGTCTCGGATCCCATTCCTGCTCCCGAGAGGATGAACCCTTTAGATTTTAATAAGCATGTGATCTTTTCTCCTGTGCTGCCGTCAGGACAAAAAGAATAAAGAAATCATCAAGCTGTTGTTGTACTAAACTGTGCTGCCTGTAGGGGGCACTGGTGGAGCTTTACGTCTAGTTTATACATAGCAACCTTTTGCAGTTGAGTGCAGGTAAACTTGCCATCATTAGCTGAGAGAACAGTTGGTTTCACTGTAGCTTCATATTGGGACTGTGTTTATTTTCAGTGAAATGTCCTGGTGGACGTCCAGAAATAAACACACGGATCATCTGTCAGTCCATCTGTCTGAAGGTATCTCATGTTCTTCCAGGAAAGCCACTGTGAGCTGATCTGGGGTCAGCTTCCTGCTGACAGAGTCTATTCACACTCTGATTTGGAGAGGTCTTTCTGTGAAGCACATTTCCTGCTCTGAGTGTCTGTTGGATCACACTCTCTTCATTAATTAACTCGTTAGCTGGTGGTGTGTTCGCTGTCACTGGTTAAAATGGACGCTGAGCTTCAGCAGGAGCCTGTTACGACCTTTCACCTCGTTTCTGTCTGCAGGGCGTCATTGACTCTGGGCTAGCATTAGCATTAGGTCGCCGCTTCTAAATGTAGAAACAGAAAGAGGAGTCTGAGTGCGGGCGCTGACTCAGAAGAACGAGTAACCACCAGGCCTGGACCAATCACATGCAGCCTGGGGTCCACTGTTGACCAGTGACAGCAAAGACGGGCTGCTGGTCACATATGTGAAGAATAACAGAAGAAGAGGAGGAAGGCGGCTGCGAGGTACGGAGGCCAGATGTAACCTGATGAGAGTCGATGTGCACGACGTGTTTCTGCAGTCTGATCATTAACTGATCTTCTAAAAGACCAGCAGAAGGTATACAACGTGTGAGAAGTACTGCAGTACACCAGTCCAGTACCTGTACAGTGTACTGCTGCGTTGTGGTCAGAGGTCAGACAGGAGAGTCTGTGGGGTGAACAGCTGCAGTCCGAGTAAACAACAGAGTCAGATTACACTGCTGATACAACACAACACAACACACACACACACACACACTCTCTCTCTCTCTCTCTACAGGACTTACCAAAATCCTGCACCAAGACAAAATTCAGACCTGAACTTTACAACCGATCTAAAACCTTCTGAGGATTACTGAAAACCTTTTCACCATGAAAACATCCCCACAGAAGCTCGTCTCCTGTTGAAAGACATTAGTGCTTTAAGATGTCCCACCTGAAAACAAGAGCGTAAAGCCTGAGGACCACCTGTGGACATGTCTCAGTCCATCAGAACGTCTGTCTTCGGTCAGACACATTACGTTACACATGACAAGTACTTTACCGAAGTAACAGTACACACTACTGTGTAAAATACTCTTAAATCCTGGTTTCTAAGTCTTACTTCAGTATACATGAGTATTCATGACCAACACAATGTAACCAAAGTAAAAGTACTCACCACGCAGAATGGCTGTTGTGTATATTCTGCAGTTATGGCTCATATGAATGACTTTGTATGCTGTTGTGAAGTTTGATTCGTGTTTTCTAAACGGATTCATTCAGTAAAACGTCTGTAGATCCACTGAACCATCAGCCATCAGAGAAACACGATGACACGTCTGGAGTTTACCTGATTTATTGTTTTCAGTATAAAAATAAACATCTGATCCTATTTACACGATATGTACAAGAGGAACTCACTGTCACTACGGTGAGAAAAGAACAACCATCTGACTGATTAACAACACATGTACAAAAAACACTTAACAACCAGAACATGCTGAGTCATCGTCAGGAAGCTCAGACAGGAAGTCGCCCTCAGAAGACCTGAACAACCTGAGGAGGGTTCATGGCGCCCTGATCCACCTTAAGACAACAGAAGAAGAAGATTAAATGACAAAACTGTCACATCCTTCAGGACCTTCAGGACCTTGTCCTAAATGTGGACAGAAGCTCTGGCCCAATGGTCTCACCTCGCTGTACGCAGGGGGAGGGGGGTAGTACAGTTCAGGTGCTCTCATGAAGAGCCCGCCCTCTTCGTCCTCGTTCTCCACGCCATCATAGTCGTGGAGCAGCGGCGTGCGGGGGCCGTCCACTCTCAGGTTTCTGTGAATGTTACTGTAGCTGGGCGGGGCTGACGGGAAGGAGGACCAGCTGCTCAGGGACCCGGCCTGACTGCTCATGCTGCTGGTCCTGCTGCCCACGCCGCTGAAGGGGATCGTGCCGATGATCAGAGGCAGCTCCAGGGTCAGCTTCTCGCTGCCGGGGATGTGCAGGTAGATCTGGAGGAAGGAGATGAAGCTTCATGTCTCATCTCTTACAAACCAGAGACATCATGTCGTCCACTCTTGTCTCAACACGGCTCTTTAATCGCTCGTTTAGCCTCTTTTTCTCTTTATATTTTTGAACCTGTGTTACGTCTGGTGAACGTACGTGTGCTGTCATGAGCTGCTGCAGGTAACAAACGCCATTTTAGAGCCAATCAGAGCGATTCCATGACGAGGTGACAAAGGTTCACACGTGAGCCCGAACACGCCGTCCTCCTGAATGCATCCATGATGCTGGCGTGTTCAGACGGAGCCTGTCTGACTTCCTAGCTGTGCGTTGTTCTGAGCTGCAGTGAACCCGAACAGAAGGGCTCCGTTTTCTCTCGTTTCACTATGTAGCGCCCTCTAGCTGCAACGCGCAGACTGACAGACAGGTTAACGCGAGCTTACATAGCTTGGGGTGTGTGTGTTTCAGGCCTTACTGTGACCAGCACACCTGCACCGCAGCAGCTCGACCTGAGCTGAGACCTGAGTCAGACCAGGTCTGCTGGTGTATTTCTGCAGGTCTGAGTGGATCTGAGTGGATGCCCTTTGGTCCACCTCAGATCAGGTCAGACTGTCTCCAGGTCCCCTTTAAAGTAATTTGAGGCCCTCTGGCACTGATCTACGCTGATGTTATCAACCAGGACTCACCATGAGGGCGTAGTCCACCTTGATGATGTCACAGCCGAGCAGGGACGGCTTCAGTTTGGGGACTCTGATGGTCTTTCCCTGCCACATGTCGCACATCCCGGAGATGATGTGGTTTCCTCGGACCGCTGACAGTTTCTGACGCAGTACCTGAACACAACGAAACACAGAGGTCTGTTGGTACCACAAAGACATCCGGTCCCATTAACGGACAGAAACCCGATGATCCTCGCGAGCGTGTCACCTTGGTGTGGCCATCTGCCATGTACGAGTGTTTGGCGATGATGGCGGCCTTCGGCACTACGATACGTGAGCACGTGTTCTCAAACTTGGCGTTGATGTTGATTTCTTCTCCCTCACAGAATCCCTTCCTGTCGATCTGAGCACTGATGGACACCTGACCGTCAGGGATGAACATACAGGTGACCTTCTTCTGTCTGGTGGCGGCAGCCGGAGCCTGACGGAGGACAGAATCTGTCACAGTTTGCACTTCTTACCTCATCGTCTCGAATAATCATCTTACAGACATTTCAAACTAGAGAAAATCCACATTATCATGTAAAACATTAACACGTGTCGGTTTGAAGGTATTTACACAAACTCGGCTGTCAGATTTGGTTCCTCCTGTTGGCCGACGGAGCCGACGGAGCCGAGCGGAGGTGATCAGTGAGGTTTGATCTCTCCAGCTGCCCACATCGTGACAGACAGCCGTGTCGAGTGTTTAGTTTGAGTTTTCTTTGATTTAACTAAACTCTTGTGTAATTACCCCCTCGGGTTATTCTGTCAAATTACCGAAGTGAACCCGATGACTCAAATCTGAAAACCGATGATGTAAAACCAAAAAAGGTCAGCAGGATCCTGAAAGTTAAAATGTTGACGTGTTCATGTGTTTTCATACCAGCAGGTCAGGTTGGTTGACATCCAGCGGCTCCTCCACCTCAAACTCCGTCTCACACTGCAAAGCATGCTGGGAAGGCCTGTCCAGCACCGCCCGCACGTAGTAACGGACGTAACCGAACTTTCCTCTGTAGGACGACACCAGACGCCTGAAAGCAGACGGGAACACACGTCAGCACCAGCTGCTGCGAGGTGGCCTACAGTCGGTCGTGGTCAGATGGGCTCACCCTGCTGCAGGCAGCTCGAAGCCGAACCGGAAACCGTAGGTTTTACCAGGCTGCAGCAGGAAGCAGTCGTCTGAGTCTGAGGGCAGAGAGCGTTCATGAGCAAGGCAGCGACAGCAGGTGCGAGGTTCAGCTCCCGAGTCGACCCATCAGCCTCCTCTGATCAACAGCCACACGATAAGGTCGCTACATCACGTTTATGTGTCGATACAAAAACCTGACGTTTGGCCAGGAAGTGTGACGTGTGTGTGTGTGTGTGTGTGCGTGTGCGTGACAGGAAACATCACAGATAACATATGTTAACTGTCAGCGCTGCCGACCTTCCACCAAGCTGAGTCCAACAGCTTCCCACTGAATATCAGCACGTTTGAAGCTTTTCTCAAACTAAATGTCAGTCAGACTCTTGACTCGGACAAGCAGACTTGTGGAACTGAATGACGGGCAAAACCACGTGAGGGAGATGTTAACAACATGCACACATATGTAATCATGTATGTGGATTGTTGCACAGGCCGCAGCCTCTGAGACCTTATCAGAAGCGTCTCTGCTGTCACCTTTAGTGAGCACCTCGTCCAGTCTCAGCTCCTCCTCATACTTCAGGTACTCCACCTCCTGGCTGCGGTTCTTGCGGTTCTTCCCGCTGCGGTGGTCCACGTGTGCGCAGCCGGCGGCGGAGACCCTGAGGGCGGTCACCGTGCACGGCTGAGCCGCCTCCAGCTGCACGAAGGCGGACACTTTGTCCCCACTGCTGTAGAAGGTCTTGCCAGGATCCGAGAAGACCAGCTGGAAGACTTTGAGTTTGTTCACCACGGACAGAACCATGATGCGGCTGGTGCCGGTTCTGGTGCGGATGAATTAGGCTGCAGTGAGCAGTGATGATGGAGAAAATATATCATGAAATAAAATACGAATTAAATTTCAAAAATCAGAACAAACACCCAACAAAAATAAAGAAAAATCTCACACAATAAGTTTACATGAAACAAAACGTTTCATCCGGTACACAAACGAGTCGGTGTTTCGGTGTCAGTAAACAGTTTGCGGTCAGTTTTATACCGCCGGGGTTCGGACGGGGTGTCCCGGTGTCCCGTTACCTCTCACCGGTCTGCATGTGCGCTCAGTGTGGACACAGGAGCCCCTGGAGGACGGAGCCAATCAGAGCGCAGAGAGGACGCGTGGGCAGCTCGTGTCGCGAGGGGGGGCGGGGCCTGTAGCTCCAGACTGAGTAAACAGTAGAGTCATCAGAGTGAGAATAGAAACAGATTTACTGTACAGCTGCAGCTCCAACAACAACAATACGCTGCAGGAACGACTGCTGGGCTGATATTAATAATGTGCAGCAAATGAAGACATCTACCAGCACTTTGCACTGATGTGCACTGGAGTCTACAGCGTTAAACTGCAATTTGTTACTGTTCAAGTACATTTTACATGACAAATATGTCAGTAACAGTGTATTTTAAAGTCCTGGTCCTTTCCTGTCTAATTTCCTGCATGTGAGATAACATAATCCTTTAGTGGAGAAATTTGCATTGTCACAGCAACACCAAGGGAGGCCAAATAAAGATACAGGTAAATAAAAACTAAAAAATATACAAAAGTAAGGGGAAATATAAAAAACACAAGCTATTTACCATACTTCACCACTGCTTGCATTATTGCATTATAAGCTCACAGCGGGTTTACATGCCGAGTACAGCTGGTTCACACGATACAGTTCAGTTCTGTTACAGGAAGAGATGATTCATTTCCAAATTCAGAAAATAGTGATCGTGTAAAGAACTCATTAAGCAGCGTGTTTACCTGCATGAATGTAAGCTGCTAATGCTAATGCGAACAGACTTCAGTTCAGCATTCAACACCATCACACCTCAGCACCCGGTTGAAAAGCTGAGCCTGCTCGGCCTGAACACCCCCCTCCGCAACTGGATCCTGGACTTTCTAACTGAGAGACCTCAGAAAGTCCGGATCAGCGGCAACATCTCCAGCCCCGCCACACTGAGCGCAGGAGCCCCACAAGGATGTGTGCTCAGCCCTCTGCTGCTCGCACTGCTGACTCGGGACTGTGAGGCAATGCACAGCACAAATCACATCATCAAGTTCGCCAAAGACACGACCGTGGTGGGTCTCATCAGCAAGAACAACAAGTCAGCCTACGGGGACGAGGCGCAACCTCTAAGGGACCGGTGCAAAGTCAACAACTTGTCCCTGAACGTCGACAAAACCAAAGATATGGTTGTGGACTTCAGAAGAGCACAGAGGGACCGCTCTTTGCTGAACAGGCTCCACCATGGAGATCGTCAAGAGCACCAAGTTCCTTGGTGTCCACCTGGAGGACAACTTCATCTGGTCCCTCGACACCAGCTCCACTATTAAGAAAGCCCGAGGAAGCGGAGGAAAGCTCATCTTCAAAGCTCACCACATTCTACAGGGGGACCACTGAGAGCTTCCTGCGCAGCTGCATCACTACCTGCCATGGTAACTGCACAACAGAAGATCATGAGGACCTGCAGCCGGTAGTGAGAACAGCCGAAAAGATCACCTGGGTCTCTCATCCTTACCTTGTAATGCTTCCAGCAGCTCTTCTACCTGCACTTCATACTGTTCACCCTGTGTACAATACTGTCCCTACCAGCACTTCATGGCCGTCTCAAACACTCCATAGCAGGACCGAGTCCTGGTCTGCGCTGCTCCTTGTTGTTTGTATGTGTAGCCTCTGTGCAGTGTATAGTCTCTGTGCTGTGTGTACAGTCTGCACAGTCCTTGTGCACTGTGTATAGTCTTGTGCATTATGTGTAGTCTTGCGTTGCTTTGTATTACATGTGTATTTAATTTGTAGCACCTGGTCCCAGAAGGAACGCTGTCTCATTTCACTGTCACTGTAAACAATGACAATAAAAACCTCTTGACTTGACGTCCTGCTAACTAGCTAACTGCCTACAACTAAGGGCCTAGTAAATAACCATAGAGACTAACAAGTGTCTGTCAGCATGATGTCATGGCCAGGGACCAGCTAGCTTTAGCCATCAAGCTGATTATGAGCTGATTATGAGTCTATACAGCTGAATTAGCTAACTAGCAACAGCAGATAAAAACTGCTAGCGACAGTCAAACACAGATTACAATGAGAACACTGAGCCTCAAATGGACAGAATGCAAGCAGGAATAAAACAATGAATTAAATGGGATATCAAAAATAACATGCAGTTATTTTCTACATCAAGACAACTCAATGTGAACAAAATCACATTATCTGTTAGTATAGATATTAATCACTTAATTTTGTTTAAATCTAGAGAAATTCTCAAGATCTTAAAGTGTCCAAAGATCCCAGATCTGTCAGGCTAAATGTTCAAAATACACACGATACCCTCAGACATGAGAACAGAATAAAAAAGTAAGATAATTTTTAACATTTATATTTAAAGTTTAAGCACCTGAATGAAAGTGAGCAAAGTGTTGGTGGGAACAGACTGCCCCCTGCTGGACAGATGAGCTCAGTTCAGTCAACAGTTTTAATCTGGATTCAATTTCAATTTCATTTTATCTGCAGTGACTGGCCTCATTCTGCCTGGTTTTACACACAGACACTTCACTTTCTAGAAGAGAAACTTACCTGGAAACATCTGCTGTTACACCTGATTGGCTGCTGGATTTCCTACAGTCTGAAGTTGAACATAGTTATGTTTTCTAAAGGTGGACATCAACACTGTTTAGCCATGCCTTAAATTCACATGAACTCTCCAAAGTCCTGAAAGATATTTTTATCTTGTGTGTACAATGAAATATGTCATGTTTCAGGCTCAATAATCGTGATATGAAATATCACAATAACGAATACGTAACGTTAGAGCTACTCTGTGATTTTAGTGGTTTTCAAACAAACGTTCGGTCATTTCACGTTCAGGATCAGGTTGTTTAGGCAAATACTGAAGGTGTGAAGAACAAACAGGTGGAATGTTGTTAAGAAGGTTTGACTGTTTTATTACAGGTTCAGTTAGTGAAAAAGGTAAAACACTTGTTCAGTGTGCTGTTCGTGTCCTTGTGTTCACTTGCTGTTGACCATTGAATTGAATGAGAAAACCCTCAAATTCTGTTTGAAAATACAAGCTCAAGACATCTGAGATGATGGCGAACAATAAACCCAAATGTCAGAATTTTAAAGGAAAATACCACCAAGTGACCTTATTTACAAGAGTCATTTTCAACAGACCTGCAGTTTGTCCAGTGTTCAGGATCGCCGCCTGAAGTCCTGAACATTAGCACATTCATTTATAGGCATGTGATGGTTTCCTACAGCAGCTTCAGACCTCAGATCACTTTCACAAAATGTGGGGTTTCCTCCCACCTGTCACACACTCACAGCTTCATCTACCTGCCCTGGTGACGGATGGAGTCTCCACCGACAACAAATAGACCAGGCATATGTTTGCGGCAGTGCTGGAATTAGCAGCAACAATTCAACCAAATTTAGCACATAAAACAGCTGAATGTGACATGAGGAAGAAGGGAGATGTTTTGAGGGGTTTACAGCTGATCAGGGTTGGTTTGGCATAGTCAAACACGTGTCCCAGCAGGGACAGGAGCCCCAAAAGCAACAGGAGTTTTGTTCTGGAAGTTCTCACAGTAATAAAACTAAAATCCAAGTGAGATGAGTCTGAAGTCGCAGGAAAACTAAAACTAAACGTTTAACTTACCCTCCCCGATTCAAATACAGTATAAATAAACTATTCTCTGTACATGAAGGTCAAAGGTCATCAGGTTCCTCCAGCTCCTGAGGGCCTTTGACCTTTAGGATCCATCCAGTCTGCTGAGTCCGTCATGGTCATCGGTTCAAGTTGTCATCAAAGCTGCAGGAACGCAAGAGACAGGTTTAACAGGGTCAGGCACTCGCTTAACATTGGCAGTTTACAGAAGACATCAGACAGCAGAACTACAGCAGAGTGAGACTAGAACCCGCAGAATCAGGGATCTTACTGGCGTATGGCATCTGGGATCTGCAGCCTGTCTGTGGGGATGAACTGAGAAAGCTCCTGTAGACTGTGGACGAACCGAATCTTCCTGCTGAACTTCTCACTGTGGACAACAGAGTCGTACCACACAATCTTTAGGAAGACATGTTTCTGTGTGTTCCACCAATCTGTTGTTGTTAGCTGGTCGCTAACACAGTAGCTCCCCCTTTTCAAGGTAGCTAACATACAGGTAGCTTGTTGCTAATATGTTAACACATGGACACGGTGAGCAGCTGCACAGATGTTCATTTTTTATTCACTATTTAGGTGGTTAGCAGGTTGTTGCAGGTTTCAGCAGTGGTGGTTAAAGCTGAGCGGTTGCTATGGCTACCCACAGCAACCTGGAGCATCAGGACTGTTGCTATGGTTACGCAGCTAAACAGATATGTGTGGGTGTGTGTTTTGCAGACCTGATGAAGGGTTTGACCACAGTGATGAGAGCTTTGATGTACCAGGCAGGATGGACAACCAGCAGCCCCTTCAGGTCCTTCTTCAGCCTGGACAGACAGAAAACGCACACGTGTGTCAAGTTTACTTTCGTCTGACATTTACAGAATATTCAAAGAAACTAGCAGAACGTCAGATTCAGGAAGCAAACTCTGTGGGCGAAGCCATCACACCTCCTGTCGATGGAGGTGTAGCACTGGTGGAGCCATTTGATGGCCGGCAGTTTGTTTCTGGGAGCCATGGCACACAGGTAGACCAGCAGGTAATTCTCTGAGACCATCAGGTCCAACGTTCCAACAATGTACCTGCACGCACACACACACTGTTTAACCATCAGGCAGAATAAGAAGGCAGGAGAACTGTCCATACTGTTCTGATACTTTCAACTCCTTCCAGCGCTGAGATATGTGGATAATTTAGTTTATTTTACTTTCAGTGAAATGTTCACTGACGTCACTGAAATCACATTAAACTGAGCTCACCTGAACAAATTGTCCATGACGTACTCGTAGTCCTCCACCGTGTTCTCTGGCAGGTAGCAGGAGCTGAACAGGATGATGGCATTCATCTCATCTCCATAGTAACCTGACGACCAATCAGGAAAGTTACAGGGTGCGTCTGAAATTCCTCATTCCAACATTAGAACATCTGTGGAACTATGAACTATGAAGCCAGCAGTCTGCTGAATGTGAGCTATTTCTGGGGAAATATTACTGTCTGCAGGTACTGGACAGCAAGCTGACGTAAACATCAACAACAGAAACAACACGACAGACATGGACGCCGACCAGTGTAACGTCCGGTGTAACCTCAGAAGTCCTTCAGTGTGTGTTACTATCAGATTTCATTCCTTAGGCGTGATATATTAAATATAAATCAGTTCATCGTCTGCACGGGTTACCATGGTTACGGTTAGTGGACAAATGGTGTGATTACACCATGTGACACACATGTGACTTTCCCATAAGCTTACAGTGTGAAGGACGCTGCTGTGTAACGGTAGATACACTTTTTTCAGTGTCACACAAGCCATGAAAAGACTCGTTGCAGCATCAGAACGAGATCCCTTCAGTCCGACGACCTTTGGAAAGTCCTCTTTCAAGTCGGCACAGGGCTAAACCAAAAGCTGAAGCTTCCTCACACCCAATGGGCCAGCATCATGGATCATTTCAAACCTGGGAACTTCTTCAGCTTCAAGATCCACTGAGCAGCTGCCACAAGAATGAACGGGGCCCCACCTCGTGTCACACACGTGTCACAGACGTGTCACACACGTGTCACAGACATGTCAGTTCTGAGAATTCATATGTGATGTCTGACCTCCATGCGACAGGACCTGCAGGTACGGCTCCAGGACGCTCATGTTGACGTGATATTCATGCCCAGAGATACGGAACTTCCTCCAGCGGCGCCCCCTGCTGTCCACCTGGTCCAGCTCAATCAGACCCTCTAACTGCTCCATTGGACTCCTGGCTGTAACTCCAGACGCTCCCCTCGCCGTTCGGGGGAGGTCATCTGTCAGAGAGAGGTCAAAGGTCAGAGGTCATGTTAGCGCTGTACAGCCTGTTGACCACAAAACCAACACAAAGACTGTCTCTCTCTCCGTCAGCCCGTCTCACCCTCCCACTCCAGCTCATGCATGCTGTCTGGCAGAGTTCCTGTCTCGCTGCCTGATGGCGTCTCCAGGGCCTCCAAGTTGATGTCGAGTGACGGCGTCTCGTCCGGCGTCGCCGACAGCGCGGCCAAGCCGTCGTTACTCGGGTCTTGAGAGTCTCTGCGGCTCAGAGTGAGACTGAGAGACGGGGCTACGAGACGCTTCTTAGCCCCCCCACCAACAGTTCCTGATAGGGCTAGGCTGGTGGGCGGGGCTGACGGGACAAGGGGTGGGGCAAGACAGGCAGAGGACAGAGTTAGGGTCAAAGGTCACTGAGAGGCTTCCTCATCCCTTCCTTTTATTTGAGAGCTAATCATTTTCTTAGTTTTGGCACTACAGAAAAATCCCAGAATGCATCAGTTAAGAACTGAAAAGACTCTGAAGCTCTTCATTCACAAACATTAAAACCTTTTATAATGTATTATTATATTATTATTTTTTTGCTTTACAGGAAGCAAATTAATTTGGAACAAAAAAACTGGAAGTTTTCAGGGTCACCTGGTCGCCGCTCGCCGTCTGACGGGCTCTCCGCCTCTTCTGGATTCCCACAATCCTCTGGGAGAGGCCTTAACCAAACACAAAATATAAGAGACAGCAGGTTTGTTTTCGAAAGTTATTCCACAGATTTGCTGGTTCGTCCAAAGAAATAAAGTCCCAGAGACACACAAAAGATGCAACCTGAAGGCATCACTTTGGGCTCTGGAAAAATGTGATGGGAGATCAGCTGAGGAACACTGAGATCTGAACCAGCAGAAGTCTGAGGAGAAACTCAGAGAGCAAAGTGTTTTAACCTTCAGCTACAGAACGTGAGATAAGAACAACAAACAGGTGGAGCGAGACCTGGGGAAGCCGTCGTCCTGCCACTCCTCCCTCAGCTCCATGTCCTGGATGTTGGGGGGCCCCGGGGCCCCAACAGCAGCCCTGCAGCGACAAAACAAACCAAACAAAAATCAACACTTTAACAGCAGCTGCAGCACATTAACATAAACATCACGTCATGTTTAATGGCAGCTTTCAGCCTGAAATAAACAAATCAAAGACATCAGACAAACAGGCTGCTCGGATTCTTCAGAGCAAGACAAGCCGAACAAACAGGTGTGTCAAAGTAAAGCCACCGATATCTGATCTTCATCCTGACCTCCGGCACAGTTCAGGATCAGGAGTTTGATCTCTGACTGGCAGCCAACACAGCCTGACTCACAGTCAAAGAACAACATCAACGAAGAAGGACAAAAGGTGAAGTTATTTGGAGTGAATGTTCTTGGTTTCTGTCCGCCACGACGTTAAACCGAAAGGGAATCAGATACTCAGTCAGCAGGCAGAAACAGGAACAACTGCTGAATCAACACCTGAACTCAGCCAGCAACACACAGGCATTACTACACCTGTGAGGACACTGGCTGCAGGTTCAGTTGGACTTCAGTGTGTTCATAAACCTGTGAGGTCCGCTGGGTCCTTTCGAGACTGGAGAAACTGGTGAGTGTCCCCACAACACCATGGATACCACACACACACACATTCCTGCACTGCATCAAGAGCTCTCTCTCTGGAACCAGGCTCCGTTCATTTTTCTGCCATTTTAAGTTTCTTCCTGCTTTTCCTGTTCAACAAAAAACATCCAAGAAACTCTCACCTATCACCTGTTGCCAGGTAACACTCTTCAGTTCAGCATGCAGATGATCCAGCAAGCAGCTCTTCTGAATCTGAGTGGACTGAAAGAACCTGCCTGACTGCTCTGACTCTAAACGTTAACAGAAACGCACCTGCGCAGGTGAGGAGGGGCAGAGCTCTATTGTTCCTCTGTTTGTTGTTACTGTAGAAAGCCGAGACGGTTTATCTGACATACCCACCCAGGTAACCACACCTGAGTACCTGTGTGCTCAGGTCACAGGTAAAGGAGATCAAGTATGGAACAGAAAGTGGGACGTCCTCGGGGGGGGGGGGGGGGGTGTTCCACTGTGCTGCCTTTGTGGTCCTCTGGGAAAAGCAAGAAGTCTCAGCAGGGTTCTGTGTTCTCTCTGCACTCCAGCAGGTGTCCCTACCTAACCTCTTCAGCGTCTGTCTGGATTCCAGGCTTCGTGAGGAGGGTCCAGAGGGGCTTGAAGCTGTTCCAAACTTCTTGAGATGATTCCACAGTACTTTAAAGGCTCTAGGAGTGGGTTCTGAGGTTCTTGGGTTGCTTTAAGAGCTTAAAACTTTGTTTGCAGGTTCTGACAAGTTTTCAGAAGGGGTTGGAGAGGCGGTGTGACGATGTCCTACAAGTGACCATGGAGATTCCAGGGTTCTTAAGCGGTCTGATAAGTGCTTGCAGAACTCCCAGAAATGTCATATGAGAGGTTCTCGCGGAGGTTTCACTGGTCCTTGAATAGGCTTCATGGTTGCTTGGTTCCAAGGTTCTCCAGGACATTCTAGGAGTGGATGAGAAGGCCAAAAGAGTGCTGCGGGCTGTTCTAGAGAGCTTGAGGCATTTCCTGGGGAGTTTAAGGATAATCCAGGTGGGTCCATCAGGGACTCCAGGATTCATGAGGTGGTTACATGGATTTCATAGTTTTACCTCGGGTCGAACACAAAGTACCATTATCACGATAAATAAATCTGAACACACCGTCTGTTGTGTTGTCATGGTAACAGCCAGCAGCTCCCCATCAGAGAACCTGAACTCAGGTTCAGTTCAAACAGAAAAGTTTCTTCTGAGAAAACAGAAAATACAATCTTCTGATGAGAAAAAACTGGACCAGTTTACAGGCGTGGTTCTGATCCTGGACTGAACTGAACCAAACCAGGAGACACCTGAGGAGTCATAGGAGACAGGAAGTCAGCAGACATCACTTCCTGCTGACTGGAAACAGCGAACGTGCCACAGCGACCCCTTCACAGACAGTCTGGAAGAACGAACACCAGCACTAAAGCCACCAACTTTAACTAAACTTCCTCTTTCTGCTGGAACAGGAAACCAGCACACACACACACAGTAACACACACACACACGTTGTGAAGCCGATCTGTGTGTATTTGAGTTTAAACCAAAAAACGTACCTGTCCTCTGCGTACCTGTCTGTGTGGCTGGCAGGGAAGCTCATGATGTCAGTGTGATGTCACAGCGCGTTCTGACCAGCATGTGTGAGCTGCTGGACGTCTTCGAGTGTCTTCCTCTCTTTCTCTGTGGGTGTTCCCACTCTGACTCAATGCGACTCACCCACCCTCCCTCCCTCCCTCCCTCTGCCCAACAGGTTCAACCACATTTCACAGAAGAGCCGCTGTCTGATTGGCTGACACTCAACTACTGTATTCAGACAGGTGAAGCGGCAGGTCAGCTTTAGTCTGACTTTATTAATATTAACCAATCAGCTGCTCAGGCTATTTAAAGCAGGAGGAAGTGTGGGCTGTCCTCAGGGTCCTACTGCCCACCCCTGCACATGACGAGCTGAAACTTTAACATCAAAACTTTGTTTTGTTAAAAGTTCACCAACAAAAACAGATTAAATGTTAGAAATGACAAAAATCGAAACCTTAAAGGCTGAGTGTGTTACACAAAGTGACATCTAGTGGTGAGGGTGCAGTTTGCAACCAACTGAACACACCTCGTCTCTACGGCGGCCTCTGAAAAACAAGAAAGTCCTTCTCTAGAGAAAGTGCTTCATTTGCAGAAAAAGGTCAAATAAATTAATTAGCATCTTCGAATAAGGATGTAAAAAAGTCCTTGAGAAATCAAAGTAAAAGAAAACGTCTGTATACTTCTGACTTAAATAGTCACAATGGTTTTAATTTTTTTCAAATCTCAATTTTACATTTTTTAGACTTTGACTGATGGTCCTCAGTATAATGAGAATAATTCTGAATAAAAAGTCAAAAATTTTATCTTCAGTGTGACTGAAAGGATATCGAATTCATTAACAACGATGCTACAAGCAACAGCTCTCAACCTGAAGAACTGAACACATTTATTTATTTCTAAATATCATTAGTAATAATTATTGTATTATTTAGTGTATTTTGTTTTTTGACAGTTTTCTTAATGAGTCTCTGAACTGCTAGCTGCTAGAAACAGATTTCAGAATGTGAAAATAACAAATCGTCAGCAGCAGATGGCTGTAATGTGACTTGAAAGGTTGTAATGCACCTTTAGAAAGAAAAACAACAAGCTAATAAAAAAACAAAACAGGAAGTGAATGATGGTGTTTGGGGTCAAAGGTCAGCAGGCTGCTGCAGCACCTCAGACGACAGATGAGCTGAAATCCCCTAAAAATAAAAACTAATTTCTGATGCTATCACAGAAAGCACACTCATAGGTTCCCCTTTTATTTCCTGTTGCTGCAAACACATTACTTCCCGTCCGTTTCACAATAAAATCCCTTCAGTGGTCCACCTTCTCTTCCTTAAAATACTTATTGTGAAACATCAACAGGAAGTGTCGAGTTTCAGAGCAGCGAGTCTGACTCGCTCAGACCGGCTGAAGTGACACAAGAAGTGACATCACATGCAGGTGTCATATGACAGCATGTTACCTTGGCAACAAACCAACACAAGCTGCATCATCCAGTGACAGTAAGAACCAGCAGCTCAGCAGGTGCCCTCAGATGAGAATATGGTCAGGGAAAAAGTTAATCTGATTTTAATCTGAAAGTCTGAACATGACTTCCTCCAGACGAGGCCAGGTGTGCAGCACCAGCGACTCTGGTGATTTAACAGGTTGAAGGAGGAGCGTGAAAACTCTTCTCTCTTTGTAGTTCAGCCCTCTGCTCTCATTTTTGTCCGAACCTGCAGACAGCAAACACGTCACCGTTTGGTTTGCTCGAAAACGTGAAGCGAGCTTGGTGTGAAGTTGGTCCTGACTGCAGATTCAGATCATAACCGACCCGGAGACCAGACTCCCTGCAGTGTGACTGATCGAAATCAACTCTTTCACTGACTGAGATTTTGAAGTGATGATGACGACACAAGAAAGGTGATTAAATTAAACAAAAGAATCACGTTTTTCTGTGAAGAGACAAACAAATGTACTTTCACATTCTCTAAACTTTATTTAAACACTCCTCTGTGCTGATGTTATTCCAGACTTGTAACACTGGGAATCTTTTGATTGTCTCGTTCTCCTGTCCGTGGTGACATCACCAGCGGGAAGGTAAACGGGTTCAGGCGTGTCAGAGAGGAAATCCGTGTTTAACATTTTATTTTGAAAGACTGGCCTTGGCTTGCTGCTCGGCCAGACGTTTTCAGACGTTGCTTCTGATAATAAAACTGTGTTGGAGTCAGTGTCAGTACAAACGGCCCTCTTTGTGTCTGTGGTACCTTCATCATTCCCATCCTCACGTGTGATGCGTCCTCCCTGCCTGGCAGACAGCTGTCCTGATGACCGACAGGTCCGAGGTCAGGGGTCACTTCCCTCCTCGGTCGGCCATCTTGTTGAACTTGTCCTCCAGGTCCTGAGGGCTGATGCTTGGCAGGCCATCGTCTAGAGGACAGCCCTCCACCAGACTGTTCATCGGCGTCGGAGGAACCCGAGACTCCTCCTCCTCCTCATCTCCCAGGCGACCGTCTCCCAGGCAACCATCAGCATCCCTCTCCTTCAGAAAGTCCTTGACGATGGGGAGGAGCTTCTTACGAGACGCCAGAGAGTTTCCTTCAAGAGGAGAAATGTTTACATCAGCTCTGTCACATGACCACATCACAACCCCATCATTGGCCGGTAAGTACGAATGTGACTGGTTGTCTCTTTTAAATGTCTTGAAACATTCTCTGCGATGCGTTCAGTGACCTGACCAACCGTGTTGGTCTGACAGGAAAGACAACTTTGCTGCTGCACTTACTTGAGAGGAGGTGCAGCTTACCTTGTTGATAGGCTGTGATGTGAGGATGGGGGCTGCTGATTGGACAGAGGTTGAGGGCGGGGTTACGGGCCTGTTCCAGATAGAGGCTCACCTGGGGGAGAGGCAGGACATCTGAGCTTTCATCGCAACAAATATTGATTGATACCTGACCGAAGAAGTACTCAAAAAGTACTGTGAGTGTACTATTATACTATATAAGTAATATGCATTGTATTTGCAGTACTGCGTATCTGCACTGTGTACCTCCTCCCTGCAGGTTGTGCTGTGGCTGAACACAGCGAGCTCTCTGATTGGCTCTTTGCTCTCAGTGAAGGAGATGGTCATCAGCAGCAGCAGATCGAATCCAAACTTCAGACAGAAACCTGAGAGCTCCGCCCCCAGCTCCGCCCTGTGCAGGAAGTCCTGAGATAGACACACACACACACACAGCCTTTTTCATTTCTCAAGAAAACAGTAAAAGAGCTGCTGCTTGCAGCTTCTTAAACATCAGGATTTGCTGCTTTTCTCTATTATTTCTGACAGTAACTGAAGTCTGAGTTTTGCACTGAAGATGGCAAGTTGTGCTCTGGGAAACTGAGATGAGAGGTTTTAACTGTTGTTTTATATTGTAGACTAAACAATAAATTGTAAGTAATCGACAGATTAATCGATAACGAAAACGGCGAGAGCTGCAGGCCTCGTGACGTTCGCAGGATTCAGCCGTGTTGAAATCCTGCTGGGACATGACAGATTAAAGTCTCTGCTGTCGCTCTGAGCCTACAGACCACCAACAGGCTGAAGCCTCCGCAGCTCAGTGAACACCACCCAACACCGAGCCGACCGAGCTGTCAGGAGGCTGATGAAGGCCGTGCTGTAGGCGACATGTGGATCGTTTGTTCTGTGCTGTGTGGTAGTCTGAGGTACAGCTTAACGTGGTACGGGTGCAGTACAGGGTGCAGTACTGACCTCCAGGTTGATGTACAGAACTGAGATGGCGAGATTCAAACTTCCTGAAACAGACTTCATGTCCTTTAACAACATCTGCTCAGTGTTCAGACCTGAGAACAAAACACTGCAATTAATACCTTAAGATGATTTAGTTCATACTGCAAATACTGAAGTACATAGAAGATACTTCAGTCATTTCCTCCCAGACTGTGGATACGTTAGTTTTTCATAATGTTTTAATTCAGTGTGAAGCTAAAATGACACATTGTGGCAGAGAGTTCGGTCTGTTTGGCTCAACAGTGCTTCCACGCAGAGCCGGCCGGCTGGTCCATCAGGCCATACAGGCAAATGCTAAGGGCGCCGTGGCCTCCAGGGGGCGCCACAAAAACTGGAAAAAATTCACCTTCAACGTAATTATATTAAAACTAGTTATTACTATTTACTCTTAAAAAGAAAAAGCTAACATAGATTCAAATGTAATGCAATGTCCAATTAATTTTATTAATTACAATTAATTGTATATATATAATTAACTACATATATTACATAATTACGGTACATATTACATAATTAAAGAATTTCCCCTCAGGGACAAATAAAGGAATTCTGATTCTGATAATATATAGATAGATAATATTATTTATTTTGTGGTAAGGGTATTTATACTGTATTTCAGATTTTTTTGTATTCTTTTGTAATTTGTTAAGCATGTAAATTGGGTGACATGTTGGGTGACTCCTAAATGAAAGACGATGGTAAAAACAAAGCTATTCGATTTCTTTTGTAAGGGCAGGGCCGGCTCTGCTTCTACGTACTGCAGAACATACTCGAAAACACGGTTTTCTGCGACTGACCTGAGACATCAAACTTGGCGTCGTTCAGATTCTGGAAAAGAGCGTCTCTCGGTGGCAGAGCGGGGAATCGAGTCTCCAACGCTGCAGCAAACTGAGCGTCTTTAGGAGTCACTTTACCTGCTGAGGGAGCCATGTTGACACAGTCCAGCACCACGGCACCTACACGCAGTACACACGCAGTACACACAGTAAGTAACAGGACACGCTGATCATCTTGAAACCACAGAGCATGTGTTCAGGTGTGTCCAGGTGTTTACCGTAAAGCAGCTGAGCAACCTGCAGGTCCAGGATTTCTGGAGCTTTCTGGATGATGCGTTCTGTTACCAAGGTAGCACAGGATCCCACCATTTCCACGGTAACAGAGCAGGACGGCGAGGGCTCCCTCTCCAACAGGTGATGGTCAATCACTTGCACCACCGCCCCCTCCAGGCCGCTGTCTGAACTGCAGGACAGACACATGCCAGTGAGACAGGTGTGTTCACACCTGCCTGAGGCCCAGCAGAGGAGCCAGGCTGTGGCCATGTTGTCTGGGAGGTGTTCAGGACAATGTGGCCACTAGAGGTAACGACCTGCTCAGTGACCCAAACAGAACCTTCTCACTAGCTCACGGGTCAGCCACCTGTCTGTTGGGTACCTGAACGGAAATTATGGCCACCAGAAGAGCATTTTGTGTCAGCTTGTTTGTGACCACCGAGGCAGCATGCCGAGGCTACCTGTCAGGTGTTTGTGGGTACCTGGGCAGGACGTTGTGGTCAACCAGCGTCAGCTGCAGGCGTCCAGCTCGCTGCAGCGCTCGCAGGTCCATCTGGTCTCTGAACAGCAGAAGATCTGGAGACAAACCAATCTGTCGCAGCAGGAAGACGTTGTCTGAACGCAGCACCAAGTCTGACTGACGGATGTTCAGCACGGGGAGCGCGAGCATCTCACTCTGTGCAGTCTGACGGACAGAGAGAGACTCACTTAGCAGCAGCTCTGTGGACGGACACCGGCACTGATTGGTCAGAGTCTCACCTTGGACAGGAAGTAGGCATAGGTCAGAGCACACACCATGGAGTCCACGTCACAGGCTTCATTCCCCAGGACAACATGGAAGCCTGAACCAGCCTGATCCGTGTTCAGCTGGAGGACATTTTCTTTGTCAGAACATTTGTGATAAAACACATAAGCGACATGAGAAGTCGAGTACTGAGAAACAGAAGCTCAACGGGGTTTCGGTCACACAAAACTAAACGGATTAAATGACATAAAACAAATCTTAAAACCAAATACATGACAAAGTTGAGGCTTTGTCTTCAGCACAAAAGACGCATTTGTCTCTAAATCTCTTTTATAAAGTGTGAATCAAGTAATTTTGAACCTTTACGAAGAATTGCCCTTAGTTGTTTAATTAATGAGTTGTACTGTTGACTGACACGAAAGAGAAAATCATCACAGTCGAAAGATTTGTCTCGTGGTTCCCGAGCTGTCTCTTCAAAACGGTTTCCTGTGAAAGGTGTTTTCAGAAGGTCAGTTCTCCACTGTTTCTCCGTCTAACAGTTCCTCTGGGATCTTACAGGATATAATAATTAAATTAAATAGTCATTTGAGACGTTGAAGATGTGATGTGTAGTACACACATCTTCTTTGCTTTTTTTGTTGACTTGCCAGACAACGTCATAATAATTTCTGTGCTCAGCTTGTGCAAATTATGCTTTGTTTTGCGTTTGTCTGAATTTCCAGATTTGTCCAAAAATGTCATAGCGGTCAGAAATGTTAGTGAAAAAACCTAATAAACGATCACACACTGTACACATGTACATTAAATTATATCGTTTTATTATAAATGTATTCCATTTCGCATTTGATTCATTTAAGCTCGGAAATACTTTATTACGTTGTTGACTGACCGGAAATTTGCTTTCGTTATGTTGTTGTTTTGTTTTATTTTTGTTTCTATTTTGGAAAGCCTAACTAACCGGAAGTCGTGCAGTTAGTTATAATTGTACATCAATCAATAAGCGTTTCGCTGTAACATTGTCTGAGCTAACATGCTAACACGGTCCGTCGGGCTAACGGGAGCTGAACAAACACAGCCTGTGTGTGTGTGTGTGTGTGTGTGTGTGTGTGTGTGTGTGTTACCTGTGCCTGCACGGCTCGGCGACAGCTCGACAGAAACTCGTCCATCTTCTATTAGCTGCTAACTGACCGCTAGCTAGCTTGCCGCTCCTCGAAGCGGTTAACGGATCCGGTAAACGGTGAAAGCCGGCTGACTGAGCAACGGCCTGTCAGTCACACGCTGTTAACGAACGCATGACTGTCCGGACTGTGTGACGGTACTGTGGTGGGTGAAAGGTCAGGATGCCTTCAGGGTACAGCGTGAGCGCCGTAAAAAAGTCTGTTACCGCGGTAACTTAGTCTGTGAACATAACCTGGTCCGGAGCAGGTTTTATCCCAGAAACCCCGAGTTTGTCTCCGACTCCCCCCCTTTACGGAACATAAGCCTGATGCGTTTCCTTATTCACCGAGTCTCTGTCGAACCTGCTAAGTTTACGAAAATCGAGTGTCTGTTTCTGGAGGAGCCTGTGGACGAAGAAGCATAAATCTGGTGACTTGCTTTGTCCAACCAACAAAACTGAAAATATTCAGTTTAACAGTTTACGAAAACAGAACTGATTTTCTTTGTTTTTCTCACCTCGTTCGGGTCACTCAGGTAACCCAGATAGATCTATACTGACATGTCAGTTTATTGTGTTCCAGGGTGAGCTGGATGATCTTCTGAGCTAAAATAACATTAGTGTTCAATTCATAGACACCTGAAGATAAAACACATATATGATATGAACAGTGTTGGTTCTCTGGAAAAATCATCTGTTGTGAAGGAGCAGAAAACAGATAGTTACAGAAAATTATTTAATTGTAAAAATTATTATATAAATTTATTTTTCAATTCATTTGTATTCATATTGTATTGAGTTAAAACCTGTAAATTTTTCAGCACTGATGTTCAGTCACCTTTTACATGTTCAGAAGAATAAAAGATTCATTAGTTGTGTATTTTAAAGATCCAGTGTGAAATTTAGTTCCCGTTCATCGTGTGATTTCTTATCTAAAGCTGCAGACAGTTCAGCACTTTTCAGACTCATCATTATGTGGTTTGTTTCGGTTAACACTTCATATTGTGGCCAATATGCGTAGGGCTGATAGTGTTACCATGTGTCCATGGACAGAGCTGCTGCTTCAAACCGTCAGACATACGGGGACATTGAACCTGACTCTACACAGCGTTATTGGGACACAGACGCCTTCAGTCCAAGAGTCAGCAGGTGGGAGCACCAGACTCTGACCTTTGACCTTTGCAGCTATGGTGGACTGGCAGCTGGCGTCACTCCAACTGAAACATACTTGTGTTGGTTTATGGATAAGCTCATCATATTCAGCTATCAGTAATGTGTTGAAAGCTCCCATGACCCCAGCTGCTGCATGGGTCAGAAGTCACTGTCCTCAATGACCTCTGACCCCTCGGGTAGGACATCTAGATCTTCTCCACATAGTTTCCAGGAAACATTCCCTCTCTGCCACGCAACCGACCGAACCACCAACCAGATGGATCTGCAGAAAGCACAGAGACAAAGGCTGACTCGGTAAGTACATGTCAGGACTACATGGACACAACCAGAGCTGTAATTGGTCAGTTTGGACTGATTCGCACATCTCATATCAGCTGATTCTGTTCCAGAACTTAACACTGACATAATGGACAGAGTGGAGAACGTTAGCCTAAGCTAGCTACTATAATAATCGTTATAGTAGTCGTTAGCTAATGAAATGCTAAGTGTTTGTCTGCGAAGTAATGCTGCGCAATGGCCCATGTTAGCTAACTACAAGCTGCCGCTCAGTTTGGATGGAGTAACATCACAACGAGGAAACCAAAAGGTGGGCAGCTGCTGGCCCATCAATTCAGTGACAACAGCAAAAACACACAGTATAGTACTACCTAGTACTAGCAGTGACAGTAGTGCTAAAAGTAAAAGTATTGTGCTAGCTTTAAAAGTAACAGCAGTAGCACTAGAAGAAGTTGGAGTAACAGTAGTACTAAATGTAGTAGAAGTAATAACTGTAATGTTAGAAGCAGTAGAAGTAACAGTAATAATAAAAATAAATTTGTACTAATTGTAGAAGTAGTATCAGTGGTATTAGAAGCAGTAGTGCAAGAAGTTTTAGAGTTATTTTATTTTTTATTTTATCAGTAGTATTAAAGTAGTAGTAGTTTTATTATGTGTAACAGTAGTAGAAGTAGTACAAGTGGAACTGCGACTAAGAGTAAGCGGTTGCATTAGCCGTATCAACAGTAGTAACATTAACAGTAGCAGCATTGCTCATACCTTCAGTGAGTATCTCGATGACATCATCCGCGTTGAAGCTGAGCTCATCAGTGTCCTGGGCGTCGTAAGCATACAGAGCTCTGCACTGCGGAGACCGGGGCTTCGGTTTTGGAGCTGGTTTGGGTCGACCTGCTCCGGGAGGAGGCTTCACCTCCTTCGACCGCCGCCGCTGCAGCCTGCAGGCATCCCACAGGGATTACAGCACAGTTTAGTTCATTTGCAGTGAACCAGAAACAAGTTTGCAGAACCAAAAGTTACCAAAAGTAAAACATTTTTTAGGCCTTGATGTGACTGCAGAGATGCTGGTTCCAGTTCCAGAACAGCTGGGTCTCTTGCTGACGTGCTCTGTAGCAAGTCACTGACCGCCAGTCAGTCTATTCATTGTATTCAGTTGAATGATTGCATTCTGTTTTGAATCTCTATTTACACAGCGTCCCAACTTTTCTGAGTTTGGAATCGGGGTTGTAGGTACTGGTTGTTCTAGTTCCATGACGTTGACGTTAAACTGGTACTCAAGACACTGGTAATACATATAACTGTATATATGACTGTTACCAGGTGTGCTGGTTACACCAGTGACACTAGTTGTACTTGTGACCTTACATTACATTACTGTAGTTGGTTGTGATGGTCATATTACTGTACTGGGTTGTTCCTGGAGGTCTCCATAGCCTTTCTACGGACAGCCTGAGATTGGCTGCAATTCACCATGAGGGCACTTGCAAGGTCGTCCTCAATGAACCGGACTGAATGGAGCTAAATGGCCAAAATAATTGTCCACAGCTCCATAAGCCCCCATTCATTTTGGACCACCTGACGAGCGCCTCCTACATAACCTGAAGTTATGAGTGGGAGTTCTCAGATGGATTAGAAATTCTCTGTGGTCTCACCCTGCAGCACCCTGGTCAGGGACATCCATGAAGCCCATGTCAGAATTCTGGGGGGGGCGGCTGTCATGGCGATGGTGGCTCTGGAATCTGGGCAGAGTGGGCTGGTCCATGCTGGACTGCTGCCTCAGCAGGGAGCCTCTGGAGGAGGAGGAGCCTCCTCTGGGAACTCTGTTCCCTCTGGTGTGAGGAGCTAAAGAAAAAGAACAATTACAAACCAAAACTCGCTCAGACAGTGAAGTTCTGACACCTGAAGGATTTTTTCTTTTGTTACCCGAGTTGTACTGGCTGGTGGGTGGAGCCCGGTTGCCCATGTAACGACTCTTGCGGTTGTCCTTCCTTGTTGGTCCTACAAATCAAACACACAGGAAGTGAAAAGGAACACACAGGAAGCTACAATAGAATTAATTTGCAGTGAGTCCAGTCAAAACTTACTGGCGTTTTTGGGCAGACCCGGTCCAATGGAGACCTGTAGGACTTTCCCACTGGGTTTCAGGGTGGCCTCATCCCCCTGACCCACCTGGAACTGGATCTGTCTGGACCCTGAAGAGCTGAACGGACCCCAGCCGCCCTTCTTCACCTTAAACTCCAGACTGGTAGACAGAAATGGACGATGATGGGTTTTTGTGGACGAAAATATTCGGAGTACTTACACTGATTCAGTCAACAACAGTTAAATACACATGCAAACATTAAGTCGAGGCACTAGTGTAAAGAATGACTTTGACAATGACAATGACAATTTTTTAAAAGTAAAAAACAGAATCACGGTACGGACAGGTTGTTGAATTTGAGCGGCAGTTTCTTCTGAGTTTTCTCCTGATAACGTTTGACCAGCAGACTGAGGAACTCTGTTTTAAAGACACTCTGAAGAACGCTGTCGTACTCCTCCTCGTGTATGATAAAAAGGTCATCCTGCAGAGTGCTGACAGAAAGACAGACGGGTAGAGGGAGAGACAGAAAGTCAGACAGACAAAGAGGTGATCATACAGATATGGAAAGACAAGATGGAACAAACACGTAACGTGTTTTTCACTCCTTTATCTTCCTTGGTCATTGTAGTTCTAATTCCAGTTTTGGTTCTGATTCTGGTTCAAATGAGACAAGTTCTGGTCCAGTGTCTAGTTCTATCTGTGCTCCTGATCCTGGTTTTAG
This sequence comes from Scatophagus argus, assembly GCF_020382885.2. Lineage (NCBI taxonomy): Eukaryota > Metazoa > Chordata > Actinopteri > Scatophagidae > Scatophagus > Scatophagus argus. The sequence continues at coordinate 25,821,063 of NC_058501.1, forward strand.
TTTTACTTCTTCATAGTTCCAATTCTAGTTCTGCCCCTGATTTTATCAGAATCAGAATCAGAATCAGAATTCCTTTATTAATCCGTGGAGGGAAATTCTTGAATTTAATTTTAGTTCTAACCCAAATATAAGTACTTGTCCTGTCTTCGCTTCTGGTTCTGATCCTATTTCTAGATCCAGTTCCAACTCTGTCCCTGGTTGTCATTCTGTTTCTAGGTTATGATCCAGATACTAGTTCTAGTTTTAGTTCCAGTTCTGTCCATGGTTCTAGTTCTGGACTCTTTTAGTTCCAGTCCTGGATCTAGCTCTAATTACAGATGTGACTCTGGTTTTCATCCTTGTTTAAGGTCTGGTAGTAGTTCTAATCTTGTACTTGGTCCTGACTATAGTTATGGTCCTTATTCTAGTTGTGACTCTGTTTGTGGTGCTGGTTCTGGTCTGGTTTTTAGTGGTGTACCTTAAAGAAACAGACTGGACTTTGTTGAGCTCAATCTTCCTCTTGAGAACCTCTCGGATCTGACCTTTATCTGGACCCTGCTTCACCTTCTCCCGACCAATCAGGTATAGGAACTTCGGGGTTAGGATGAGGTCGCGCTTCACTGTCTGCATAACAACAGAAACAGATTCAGTGTTAAAGTTACATTGAGTTATAATGGGTGAAACGTGATTTGGGGCTCAAAGGAAGTGATCCCCAGACTTGGCTTTGAGCAGCAGTAAAGACGGATCCACAACAGAAGAAAGCTTCTCCTTGTTTCAATTGTCTCTCGGCTTGAGGCAGTCTTCCAATCCGACAGCTACGTGGGATTGTGCTAAATAACATGTCATGTAAACCCTTATCAGAAACTGACAGCAGAGCAGTAACTTCAGACATGATGGTGCCTCATCCCAACACCTCAATCGATTCTGCCTGTCAGATGTCAGACCGTTAAAGCTTCCACTCTCATGCCTAGGTCTACTCACCACATGCCTAAGCCTCATTGCTACCCACCAACCAAGATTTGTCAGTTTTCACTGCCTTTTGGGCTCTCCACTTCTTCTCTGGTCAAACTATGACTGCAGCTGATCTGGGGTCAGTGGAGGCCTGATACTGCAGAGCCTGTTTTATTTCAAGGGGATACCATGGGTGAAAGCTACAATAAGTTCCTCCTAAGCTACTGAAGCTAGAAAAGAAATGCAGCCACCAGTGTAGGTATGTGCTGATCTTCCTCTCCATCAACCTGATATCCTAGAGACGGGTTCTAGCAGCCCTCCATCCTGGAGGAGGGAAGATAATGGCGACTGAAATGGGACAAGCGGTCAGATCAGCGGTCAGATCTGCTGTGGGACTGTAGTTTCTTTACCTTGAACCTCCGATCAAATTTCACCACAACGTCAGCAAAGTCGATCCTCTCTCGGCGACCAACAAACTGCCTGATCTCAGGATGGTTGTCTGTCCCGATGTAGTCGCCCACAAAGTTCCTGTTGATGCTGTTTCTACGGCGCTCCTTCTTGTTCAGCAGGACGTCAGAAGCTGGAAACATAAAGCTCTTAGTAAAGAGGAAGACATCATGTTGAAGATGCAAACTAAACATGGCATTTCCTTCATGGCAGCCTTACCTTCCTCCCTCATCTTGACATACTTGCGGACAGCAATGTGTTTACGCCACGCCTTCTGAATGACCCGGGCATAACCATTATACTTCCTCTCTCTCATCTCCTCCAACAAAAAGAGCTGCAGAGAGGAAAACACGACACAATAAAACATAAAGACAAGATGGAGACGGACCCTGACTGGCTGAGTGGACTAAGGGCTTCTGGGAATAACAATACCCAGAACCCCACTGTATCAGAGGCAGTGCTCCAGGGATGACATCAGAAATGTGAATACATTGGACTAATGGCACAGCAGTGATGTCACAGCACTAGGCCAGTTTGTTTCCAAGACAATGAGCACCGAGGTTCTGTGGTATTTAGACTCATGCCACATACCAAAAGCGTAGGGAAAAGAACTGAAACATTTGTACCGAAAGTCGAGAAGAGAACCTGACAGACTGGTTAAACGATCAGGAAGCTTTCCTGGAGTTATGGTTAAAGAGCTCTGAAGCTCATTGTTCCTGACAAGGAACAATAACAGTTTCTGCTATCAGGAAACTTTACTTTTCAAAGTTTACAGTGAGTCAAACTACTTCCTGAATCTGTGTTTCGTACCGACTCTGGAGCTTTGATGAAGACTTTGGTTTTGCCCAGCTGGAACTGATCCTGGTCCATGTTGACAGAGCTGAGGAGATGCAGAACTCCCTGGCGCTCCTCACCCCTCCAATGAGGCCAGGTTTCCCTTGTCAGGATGGCATACCTGCAGCAAGCACCTGTCTGTTAGCATGTTCGAAGCACAATATTTTATATGATGTTACCTAGTTTGACCTCTGACCTCTGCAGGAACTTGTTGAAGACCCGTCTGTAGGCGTATCCAGCCCGGCGGACTCTGATGTTCTCTCGGAGGCCCAGGTACTCCACCTGGTGTTTGACCCGGTTCTCCTCCCAGTCCCGTGGACGTTTGGTCTCATTGGGTTTGATGCAGCGGATGTAGTGGGGGGTGCACTTCATCAGAGTCTGGACCAGACTGTTAGCTTGTTTCTAAATGGCAGGGACAGACAGCTTTTCATGTTGCCATTTTACCTGTTAAACCTTACTGCTGTGTGTAAATCATTCAAATTACTCTATTGGACAAGTTGCTTTCAAAAGCAGCCGGAATTCAGATGGGTGTTTCAGACTTCCTCGGGTCGTAAACATTGTGGTATGTGACAGTGGTGACAGTCAGTGGTGCTCTGGCTAACACAGTAAAAGATTTGACATTTTCAGTGATTTCAAATATTAAATTGTCCTGCATCCAACATCCTTATAAATCACAACATATCATCTTTGGGTCCTGCGGGAACCTTAAGACCACATCATTGCATCCTGTTATGTTTACTGTAGTGTGTCAGATCCCGATCCTGATTCTGAGGTCAGGTCTCTCTCACCTTGATCTTACTGCTGGCGGTGCTCGGACGCCCTCTCTTCTCAGCCTCCAGGTTCTCTGGGAACAGTGCTCTGATGAACAGGCTGACCACAAACACACCACAGACAGGGGTCATTGTGGGGTCATTGTGAGGTCATCACACACACACACACACACACACAATACTTACAACTCACTGCTCTGCATGAGCTCAATGATGTCATGAAACAACACGTCCCTGTTCCTTTCACAAAAACCACCGACATCATATGACACCTGGACAGACAGACAGGTGGAGTTTAGTAGTGGATGGAGAGACAGGTGTGCATGTTGACAGGTACTTAGGTGTACAGGTGTACCTTCCCAGCGTAGTGGTGGATGATGAATCCGCGGTTCCAGCTGCTGAAGTGTTCGTGCGATCCAATCTGTCCCTGAAGTTTCTGCAACAGCGTCTGATCTGCTCCTTCACCTTTAGCATGCATTGTGGCACACACGTCATCCAGGATGCTCATGAGCCCAGGAGGATTCTGGGAAATGACAAGAGACAGCAGAGGGCGATGGAGTCATGTTTATAGACAAACAGAGCTGTATTTATATGTTTCTTATATGTTATTATTTTGTAGGTCTTTATTTCTAACTCCTTCTGTCTGATGAAAGTATTTGGTCATATTTTAGTGTAAAGCTTCTGACCAGCTGCCGTTTGCTCTGTTAAAAGATCAGATAGGCCTCTGTTAGTCCTTCACTGGGGAAATTCACAAAGTCCGGACTCTGCATTATGCAGTCGACAGGCTCCTTTCATTTCCTGTCAAGGTGTTATGGAAAGTTCAGTGACATGTGTACATGTTTCCCATTATGGTGTTTCAGGTGTGGCTGCTGCTGCCATCTTGTGGCACTTGTACGTTACTACACCCCACAGTTTGGCTGAGATATTAACACGCAAGAGGAGTAACACTTCAGATGGACAATCGACAGTGTTCAACACAGCATGATTACGTTGCTGCAATGCTTGTCTTTCTGCCTGTCTGTATTTGAAGCCAGTTTTCAATGAAACTGACATTTGTAACTGAAACTGATTTGTTCCAGAAGCATTCATTAGGGCTCATACAATGCTTCATTTACCATGATACACACAAACACACACACACACACTATGTAGATTTATAAGTTGAGTTTTCTCATTTTGGTCAGAGATTGTTGTTGGGTGAAATAAATGCGTGTTGACGTCTTTTTAAATCAAATCTCAGTTTTGTTCACTGATTGGCTAACTCACCAGTTTGGACTCAATGAGGTCACAGACCACCTTGTTGTTGAAATACTCGATGGGCGTCCATTTGATGCCCTCCTGAACATATTCCTCCTGCAGAGACAGAAGGGTGGATTTAGCTCCCGTTCAACACTATGAAATATTTCCATCCTGATGAATCCTCCTTTGCAACTGATGATGCAGTGAAACAGACGGCATGTCTGATAACTGATGGATTCACAGGTTGAAATGAAGACAAACTGATGATGTCATGATGTAGTACCTGTTCTGCCTTCAGTGTGAGCTCAATGAAAATTTGCTGCAGCTTCTCGTTGACAAAGTTAATGCAAAACTGTTCAAAGCCGTTTCTCTGAAAAAGAAGAAACAGAAGTTATTCAACAAATAATCAGATTCGTTGAGGCAATCAATCAATCGGTTCATTATCAAACTGTTAAACAGTACATAACTCATAAATTCAATTGAACAACAGATGGTTTTTAAACCTGGAAGATCTCAAAGCCGTAGATGTCGAGGACACCGATGTTGAGCTCCTCCTGGTCCTTCTGCATGGCTTTATTAATACACTGTGACACACACACGCAGATCGAAGCATCAATAAAAAGTAAAGTAAACTGTGAAATCAAATGATGCTGCGTGTGGGGTGTTGATGTAGACTGACGTCGACGAGGAAGTCAAAGAGTCGCGTGTACAGAGCCTTGGACAGGGCGTCTCTGGAGAAGCAGGCCTGCTCAGTGTTCAGGGTGACGGAGATGGACTCGGTCTTCCCGCCCCACTTACTGTCCATAATCCTGCTGGTCAGTTTACTGCAGAGACCCTCCTGAGAGATCCCCAACAGGAAGGCCGGGAAAGCCAGGACTGACAGATACAGACAGTTTGACCATAAACAAGTTCACTTCACAGTTAAGAGGAGGAATAATTACAACATAAACTGTTTACATGAGGGTGACGTGAATGTCTGAACCACATTTCATTATGATCCATCCAGTAGTGGTTCAGATATCTCAATCTGAACCACTGACATAAATAAAGATGGCAGACGTCCTTTGGAGCCAGAGTCTGGAGGTGGAGCTGTGCTACCAACACCCGCCCGAGCCAATCAGGAGCAGCACTTAGCTGTCAATCATGACGTTTGAGCCCCTTTTGGTAGCATCAAACAAGTAATTAAAACCAAACTGCTCAGAAAAACAAACACTTAAAACATCAGCGTGACCAGAACTGCCTAAAATGACAGAAACCATCTTTGAGACAAATTTATCTCACGTGTACTTTGAGCTTTTAGTTTGGCTCATGTCCCATCCGCTAACATGGAGGGGGAGGAGCTTATGAGCTGTACTGCAGCCAGCCACCAGGGGGCAATATATTATTACACTACCTGTCCCCTCATTACTACTGCTTATACGTTGTATGGTGTTGGATTGTGTAGTATCTTACAGTCCTGGCTTTCAACCACAGCATAGTTATTTTCCTCTCTGAAGCTGATGTTTCCCAGATGAAGAATTCCTGCAACGAGTTGAAGAACTGAATCCTGATCCTCCAAAGACAGACCCACGACTGACATTGCCCCCTGAGAGACAGACAGGCAGAGAGACAGACAAACACTTTAACAGATACTTTAACTGGCAGGCAGTTACAGACAGACAGTTACAGACCATAGTATCAGAGAACTCCTTCTTGTCATTGACGTCTTCCACGGTGTAGGTTCCGGATTGGTTGAGGTAGAAATAATAGTCGGGGGTCGTGACCCCAAGGTTCTCCCTCTGCTCCGTACTTGCCCCCTCCAACAGCTGAGGACAGAGGTCAAAGTTCACAGAGAGGTCATTATAAAAAACATTTCCTTGTTTTATTCAATCAAACAGAAACCTCCAGAGCTGAAAAATGAAGCCTACGTGGAAATGTCAAAAACTGCAGTTCCCCAAATGGCCACTCGAGGCTGGCTCCAAAGTCGAGTCACTCCCCATAAGACCCCAACTTTACAGCAGAAATAAACCTGTTTGCAGCTTGGGACAAAAACCATTTTGCATCTTTCAAATGATGTATAATTAAGGACACGCCTGCTTCGAGTAACAACGAGTAGCAAGCTGATCAATGGAAATGACAAGACGACTATTCAATCAACCAGACTGGAAGCTAGCACGCCAAGGCTAGCAACCCACCTGATCAGCTAGTGTTACGGTTGTTAGCTTTGTGAAGCTGGTAACTAGCTGGCAGACTGTTTGGCACACATAGGCTATCATCGTCAGACGATAGCAGAGGGTCCTGAGATTGCAGGCATAGTACCTGAAACCTGCTGGTAGTACACATTGCAGTACCGGTCACAGAACATATCTTTGTACCTGGTAGTAGATGTGGAAGTTTCTCTCTCCAGGATTCTGTGAAACTACTCTACTTTTTTCCAACAGGAAGTTGGAGATTTTTCCTCCATCAGGAGCTCCTCCTCGGCTGAACTGGATCTCAAAGTATTTACCCTGACAGGAGGAGAAGCACAGTGTGTACCTGTGTTATTACTGTGTATGTAGTACTCCGTTTAATGTGTCTGAATGTACTTATACTCACAAATCTGCTGGAGTTGTTGTTGCGGACGGTCTTGGCGTTACCGAAGGCCTCCAGCAGGGGATTGGACTGCAGGATGATGTCTTTCACATGCTAAACACACATACACACACAGCCTCATCAGTAACCACGGCAACAGCATTTCTAAGAGCACGCACACACCGATCTAAATGTACGGACTTTAGCGTCCGTATTAGCACGATTTAATGTGGGTCGGCCAGAGGCCAGTTATCTGTGCCGGTGCCGTGCTGTGAGCAGTCCCCCACGTACTGACCTGGACTTTGTCTCCTCCGCCGGACACTTTGGACACGTAGCTCATGATGTATTTGGCGGCGACAGTTTTTCCAGCTCCACTCTCACCGCTGACAGACAGGAAACAGGAAAGACTATCAGTTTCCTTCTAAAGTGCTGCTGCTTCGCTCTCACATTAAGGGAAAAGTTCACGTCTTCAGGTGATTCTCATCAGGCCACACCCACCTGATGATGACACACTGGTTCTCGTTGTCAATCATCATGTTTCTGTACATGTTGTCAGCCAGAGCGTAGATGTGGGGGGGGTTCTCATACTGAGCCTGGAGGGGAGGGGAATAAAGTGTGTGAGAGTGTGTGAGAGTGTGTGAGAGTGTGTGTGAGTGTGTGTGAGAGTGTGTGTGAGTGTGTGTGTGAGTGTGTGAGTGTGTGTGTTGTCTCACCGCTCCCTGGTAGAGCTCCACTTCTTTGTCGGTGAAATAGGGAAGCTGTTTGAATGGATTCACAGAGATCAGAACAGGACCGATGTAGGTCTAACAGGGAGAGTCAAGGATCAGAGCTACGACCTGAGGACCTGAGTCAGGGCCTCCGGGACCAGGACTCTGAGCCACATCTGCTCTTTGTGAATCCTTCAGTCTGAACACAAAGTCCTTCCTCGGTCCTCATGAGCTCTGAACTCGTCTCAAGCTGCTGTTTACTGCTTTAAAACCTAACAAACATGCAGCTCTGTCCAATCAGGAGCAGCCGTCTGTGAAACAGGAAGTCACTGCAGCATCACTTTGGCTGTGAGCTCAGTTCGACCTGAAGAACTCTGCACTTAATTAAATAATTTGCTTTTCACAGGCTAATATTTTGATCCATAAGACTTTTGTGCTTTTATTGAAGTAAAATTGTGAAATACAGGACTTTTACCTGTAACAGAGTACTTCTACCCTGTCAGTACTACTAATTTTTCTCTGTATAATCTCTGACATCTTCTCTTCCAGCATGGCACAAGGATACAAAGATGTAGTCGTCCATGTATCTCTTCTTCAGGTTTTCCGTGATGGCGTCCTCGTTGATTTTGGACAGCAGCACCATGTCGTCCACGCCGCTCACCTTCACATTCTGAGCCTGCCAATGGTAGCGCTCCTTACTACCCTGAGGGGCGGGGCATACAGACAGAGAGGGTGAGGACTGAGCTCATCACTTCATCACGGTGTCAGTAGGGATGGAAATACTGTAACTATAGTGACACCTTAGCCAGTCACATGACCAGCTCCGTCACCTTTATTTCACAATAAGAGCATTTTGTTACAGAGGATAACTTCGCCCAGGAAGAACGAATCAAACGTGTGTTTGTGATTACTCCTCTAGATGAGAAGTGATGTGATTAACAACAGGTCTGCAATAATTCCATCTGGAAGTCAACAGAAAGTTTTAACTGGTTTCGGGGGACATCAAGTGAAAGTGTCTCCTGTCTCACTTCACACATCCGGTCCTGCTGGGACCGACTGGGACCGCGTCAGCCCCGCCAAAGCCACCGCTGCCTCTGGACTGATTATGGTTTGAACATCTGGAGTGAAGTTTTCCAGATGTTTCCACATAATCACACACAAAGCAAAATGATTTTAAAATGTGAAAGCTCTTCTGCTCTGCAGGAGGATGAGGGTGATGCTGTGTGAAGCAGACATGACCGTCTGTGGTACTGTGGTGAGTATGAGGTACTTGTACTTATTCATTATTCTTATTCTTATTGTGTGTATCTGTGTAGGGCTGGTAGCCATAGTGACAGTCGCTTCTTGACAGACAGCCACAGGTAGAACAGGTGTGACTAACTGTTAACCTTTAATCTCTATCATAGCTAAGCTGCTATAGGCCTATGCTGCTGGGGGACACAAACATGATCCACCGAGCAGTTCCCCCACCTCCCCAACACCACCACCATCTCTACTCCCCCACCTCCTCCTCAACACCACCACCCTCTCTACTCCCCCACCTCCTCCTCAACACCACCACCATCTCTACTCCCCCACCTCCTCTCCTCTTCTTCCTCTCCCCTCATCAGATCAACATATAATTCATTATTTTCTGTCACTAAGTGTGTGTCCAGTTGTCCTCGTAGTTTTGTGTCTCTCCCTCCCTTTCTTTCTCTCTCTGTATCTTTCTGCAGGTTTCTCTCCATCCAGATCTACATGTTGAACTGCATCCTCTGACAAACCCAGTGACAAACCCAGTGTCTACTGTCAACATCTGCCTGTTGTTCTTCTATGTAGTGATATTAGAACTAACTTAAACAACATATCAGCTAAAAAACAAATACATACAATACACAGTCTTCAGAATTCCAGTTACAACAACCTGTCATGTTTGTCCTTTGTAATGTATGATGTTTACTGCATGTTTCTCTCTCTCTCTCTCTCTTTCATCCTCTCTGTCCTGTCTACCTCTTCTTCTCCTCCTTCACCCGGCCGACTATCAGCAGGATGGTTCTCCCTTGTGAGTCGGGTCCTGCTCAGGGTTTCTTCCTGTTAAAGGGGAGTTTTTCCCTTGTCACTGTCTGCTTGCTCGGGGGTTCAGGCTCTGGTTCACTGTGAAGCACCTAGAGACAATTTTGATTGTGAAAGGTGCTAAATAAATAAAATTGAATACTTGTACTTCGCTCGTTTATTTAGATTTCAGCTGCTGCTGCAGTTTTTCACTGCATTCGATGCCGATGCTGATGTACTTTTAGCAGTAACAGTAAAGTAAAATGTGAGACATGCCGATTGGTCGGATTGTGTCTCCACAGGTCGTCCGCTCTGAGCTCCTGAATGCCCAGAATTCCTTTTGTCATGTGGGATCATGTTGAAGAGCGACGCCGCCCCAACATGTCGACGCGTGTGTGTGTGTGTCTTCAGGAGGACACACTGAAGACACACAGAATGTAAACGTGATCGAATCGAGCTGTTTGATAAACTCATCTTCTCTCTGATTCGCCTCACAACCCAAACATCCAGCAGGAAGAGAATCAACTCGCTGACAGGAAGCGGAAACGAGTCTGCAGCGTTCAGAACTGTGAAGGTTGTTCACTACAGCAATAACAACAGAAGAAGAAATGGAGTTTAGAAATAAACATTTGGATTAAGTCAATGTGAGATTTGTCCCTCCTGGCTTCCTGTACTCATGATGTATTTGAGGGCCCCCCGGGGGTCACAGTTTGAATTGGGGTTACCATGACAACAGCAGGGAAAAAGTTGGACTCAAACTTCAGTTTAAATGACTGCAGTTTTACTTTTGTGAATTTATTAATATTTTTTTGAATGTATTTTGCTCTTTTAAATACATATCACAATTAAAGTGTAAATGTTACTTTTCACATGACTTGTTTAGGACCCAGACCAGGACCAGGACCAGGACCAGGACTTCAGTGTTCTGCTCTTTTGCTGTTGTAGGTGATTAAAGCAAGTGGACTCACCATGTCTGCTGTCTGTCGGCTCCTCCCGCTCTCACTTCCTGCTTCAGTTAAAGTTAAGAAGTCTTCAGTGAGTCTCAGGTGGATCCAGGATCCAGGTGACCTCAGCCTGAATGCGGATCAGATCAGTCCTGATCAGTTGGCTTCAGCTCAGTGAATCAGGCAGATTCTGTTGATCTGAGCATTTTCTTCTCACTTTGTTTTCTGTCTGCTTTTCTTCCTTCACTCCTCACTTTCTCAACTCTGTGCAGGTGTGGGCAGGTGAAGCCCCGCCTCCTCCTACTCCTGTGGAACTCTGGGTAATGTGGTCCTGACAGACCAGCTGGAATTTTGTTGTCTGTCAGCAGTTTTTATTGTGTTGGAACCACAAGATTTACACTGAAAGACTTTCATCATTTGTATTTTACTTGTTGCTTGTAAAAGATATTTAATTCAGGCGTTCACTGTCTTTTATTTTTACTGAATTTATGTTTGACATCAAACATTATTGAAGGTATTAAAAAGTCTGTAAAACTGCTGCTGCACAGATTGCAGTCTGTTTCATGACACTTCAACATTTCTGTTCTGAACACGTCTGACAAACAAGAACTTCATTAATAACAACCGATCGATTTCTGCTCTGACTGGTTTTGCCAAACTGAAAACATAATCAGATTTTCAGAACATTTTATTTATTGGCTTGAGATTGAGAACATGTTGAGTTTTAGTGGAACATTTTGTTGTTTTGGACTTCATTGTTCTTGTTCCTCATGCTGATCGTGTTGGTGCTGAACACTTCCCTGCTGAGGACCTCAGAGTGCATGATGGGAGTTGGAGTGTGACACGCCTGCTTCCTGTGACCTTCTGAAGTCAGTCTCTCGTTAACTCGGCTGCCGAAGGACTTTGGTTGATTATTAAGTTTCTCTTCAGAGCAGAAACTTTCTATCATCTTCAGGTGTAAAACGACACCTGATTGGCGACGTCTGATCGACTCAGCTCTTCTTCCTGCAGGCTCATTTGATCAACACACTTTGTTTCCTTTGCAGCCAGAAAATGAAAATGAGAGACTTTGCTGTTGAGAACAAGTCAAACTCACATTGAGATCTGAATGTTTCCCAACTTCTTCCAAACTGTCAGGAATAAAACCCACGAGGAGGTTTTATCTCGTTCGCACGGCCTCAAGCAGATCTTCTAGCGCTTTAGCTTGTCTGTAAAAGTTACTTCCCGACATGAAGCGTCTCCACGCTGGTCGCAGAAGACGTGTTGAAAAACGATTTGTGTTGAATGAAAGGCTTTCTGTCTTTTGTATTCCAGGAAACTTTCATTCTTAATTTACTGTTCAGTCATCCTTTGACCTCCGTCGGGTGGAGAATCCCGGCGCGACGTCTGATCTCAGGGCGAATCGAAACATTTTTCTTTCCTTTACTGTTCAGCTTCACTTCACAAACATACTATGAGCTGATGGCTTCTCTAAAAAGTGTTTAAACCCCAAATATCAACGCCTTTCAAAGCTGTGAACCAACAAAACAATCGTCTGATCCAGCAGACGCGAAGCGGTGACGAGGCTCTGCAGGTCAACACGTTTGTTTTAATGGGTCGCAGGACAAACTGCTTTACAGTCAGTTAAAACATGAAAAAACATCAGCATGGTCCTTTAAGGAGTCCGCTTCAGTCTGCCTGTTTCCTCCTCCTACCTGTAAAAACACTCCACCTGTTCGGTGTTCACATTTCAAACTAAACCTGGGCTGCTCTCTGATTGGCTAAGAGTCCAGCAGTCAATCAGGGACATGTGCCCAAATATGGAAAAAGAAAAAGAGGACAAGAGAGGAAACAGAGCTGAAATCAGACGAGACAAACGATAAAACACATAAAGATTCAGGTGAAAGACAAGACGATAAAAAGAAGAAAGAGGAATGAGGAGGAGGAGGAGCAGAGCGGCTCGTCTCTGCAGTCCACTTCTAAAAGCAGGAGGATCATCACCCTCTTCAGTCTGTGCATTTGTTCACTGCTGCTCACACACACACACACACACACACACGTCACATGATGCCGTTGGTGAGGTACTGGAAGCCGTCATACAGTTTGGTGGTCAGTGACCTCATTGATCCATCCACCAGCTGATCCACGAGCAGCTGCAGCTGCTCCTCCGTCAGGCTCATGTGGAAACGCTCCTTCAGGCCCCGCATGGTGCTCGAGCCGTGGAAGCACGGCAGCTGGGAGCCTGGCAGGGAGGGGGGGCGGTCAGTACAGAGTGGGACATCCTGTGTGCGTGCGTGTGTGTGTGTGTGTGTGTGTGTGTGCGGTTACCTTGCTGCATGATCTCCACGATCTGCAGGACTCTGTCCATGTGTTTCCTGGCTGCTATCAGACCCTGAAGCATCAACATCTTGTAGTAGTTAAACATGTCGCCGTCCGGACCGCCCATCACCTGACAGACAGACAGACAGACAAACGGAGTGACAGACGGACTATCAGTAATCACTGAGGGCAAGAACCTCCTCAGTGGTCCCCAGAACCTCCTGAAGAACACTGGAACCTTATTTAGATGATTTAATGTTCAGGGTGCTCATGTTAAACCTCAAAGATTCCCTGAACCTTCTGTCTCCCTTAGACGCCCTACAGGAGTAGGACCTCCTGAGTCTCCCCTGCGTGCCAGCAGAACTTCCTCAGTGACTGACAGAACCTCGTAAAGGAATCTGATGAAAACCTGCTACAAGTCAAACACGAAAGCCTTCAGCCTGATGAACTCACGTCCACAAATTCTGCGGTGAGTTTGAAGGCGGACGTTTCGAAGCCGAGGTTCTTGGGAGAGCTGGACAGGATGAAGCCGAAGTCGATGTGGATGATGTGACCTTCAGAGTCCAACAGGATGTTCCCGTTGTGCCTGAGGGGACAGCAGAGGCTGAGGTCAGAAAAACAGCTGTGAGGGACCGGGTGCGATGACAGATGCGATGTCATCAACTCACCTGTCTTTGACCTGCAGCAGGTAACAGATGAGACTGTATCCGGCGCAGCTCTGGACGAAGTTCCTCTGAGCGGACAGGAAGCCCTCGGTGGTCGGAGCGCCGTGTTCCTGCAGGAAGTAGTCGAGCAGAGACAGCTGGCTCTGTTTCTTCACCTGGTGGAGGGATACGGCGTTCACCACGGGCTCAATCATCCCGCTGTCCGACGACAGCACCAGGATCTTGTAGGGCTTTATCCAGAGAGGGACCCGCTCCTGCTCCCAGATCGACTGCAGGCCCAGCACCAGGACGAAGCGGTCAAAGTTACAACTTATCCTGCATGTCTTTGATGGCATCGGTACTGTTCCCTACTGACTTAACATTAAAATCCAGTTTCATTTTGAATTCAGTCGACTGAGAAAAAAGGAAAGAAGAAGAAGAAGAAGAAGAAGTAGAAGAGAGGAAGAAAAGAAAGAAGAAAGAAGAAGAAGAGCTGACAGGAGAGACAGAAGGCGGTGAGTTCTGATCATGTGACCTCACGGCGTTACCTTCAGCTGCTGCAGCACCTGGAAGGCGAGCAGCTCCTGTCTCAGGTCGTCTCCACATTTCACAATAACAGACAGCAGCCTCCAGTTTGGGAGGTGACCGTAAGGCGAACCTTCTCTGATCCTCCTGCAGCGAATCAGACGAGGCCCAAACGTCACAGCCAGAAACACAAACTCCAGCCACAAACATAACTGAGTCAAAGCTAACGTGAGCGTCACATACCGGACCTTCTCCTCCCAGGGCTCCTTCAGGGCCACAGCCGACGGGTCCTCAGGGTCCCGTTTGAATGTGGTGGGAGCCTGAGCCAGCTGCTCTGACAGCCGCCGCCTGAGACACGCAGAGGACACACATTACTGTCAGCTAACCTGCTGCATGGTGTCTCCTGGTGTGTTTGGTAATCTGATCCAGGATCAGTCAGAGATGTGCCTGAGCTCAGGTACTCTGGTGGTCACATAGCAACAGGAAGTGTGTCTGTGGAAGACTGTCAGAACCTCTGTATGTGGATCCTGTGCTGCATGAACACACACCTGATGTCTCCTGCAGCGATGAACACTGGCTCTTTGCTCTCCAGACTGGTGATGCTGTCCACTGAGAACTGGCTGATGTTATCACAGCTGTTGGTGTGGATCTCTGGGAGCTGCAGGACACACAGACAGACAGACAGACTGTTAGCTCTTTGTCTCCGTCAGTCTGCCCTCCTCACCCTCCACGTCCTCCATGTCCTCAGGCCATCCTGTTGGATTTTTGCTGGGAGGCTTCTGGCAGAACTTAAAGGTGCAGTTCACTTTTTCATGAAACATTTGTTAAATGTACACTCACTGGCCACTTTATTAGGCACACCTGTCCAACTGCTCGTTAACGCAAATTTCTAATCAGCCAATCACATGGCAGCAACTCAATGCATTTAGGCATGTAGACATGGTCAAGACGATCTGCTGCAGTTCAAACCGAGCATCAGAATGGGGAGGAAAGGTGATTTAAGTGACTTTGAACGTGGCACGGTTGTTGGTGCCAGACGGGCTGTATTTCAGAAACTGCTGATCTACTGGGATTTTCACGCACAGCCATCTCTAGGGTTTTCAGAGAATGGTCCGAAAAAGAGAAAATATCCAGTGAGCGGCAGTTCTGTGGGCGAAAATGCCTTGTTGATGCCAGAGGTCAGAGGAGAATGGCCAGACTGGTTCGAGCTGATAGGAAGGCAACAGTAACTCAAATAACCTCTCGTTACAACCAAGGTATGTAGAGGAGCATCTCTGAACGCACAACACGTCGAACCTTGAGGTAGATGGGCTACAGCAGCAGAAGACCACACCAGGTGCCACTCCTGTCAGCTAAGAACAGGAAACTGAGGCTACAATTCGCACAGACTCACCAAAATTGGACAATAGAAGACTGGAAAAACGTTGCCTGGTCTGATGAGTCTCGATTTCTGCTGTGACATTCGGATGGTAGGGTCACAATTTGGCGTCAACAACATGAAAGCACGGATCCATCCTGCCTTGTATCAACGGTTCAGGCTGGTGTGGTGGTGTAATGGGGCGGGGGATATTTTCTTGGCACTCTTTGGGCCCCTTAGTACCAACGATGCAACGCCACAGCCTACCTGAGTATTGTTTCTGACCATGTCCCTCCCTTTATGACCACGGTGTACCCATCTTCTGAAGGCTACTTCCAGCAGGATAACACACCATGTCATAAAGCTAGAATCATCTCAGACTGCTTTCTTGAACATGACGATGAGTTCACTGTACTCAAATGGCCTCCACAGTCACCAGATCTCAATCCAATAGAGCACCTTTGGGATGTGGTGGAACCGGAGATTCGCATCACGGATGTACAGCCGACAAATCTGCAGCAACTGTGTGATGCTATCATGTCAATATGGAGCAAACTCTCTGAGGAATGTTTCCAGTACCTTGTTGAATCTATGCCACGAAGGATTAAGGCAGTTCTGAAGGCAAAAGGGGGTCCAACCCAGTACTAGCAAGGTGTACCTAATAAAGTGGCCAGTGAGTGTAAATCACAACGTTTGTTACCGAAAGCTGCTGTGTGTATCAATCACATTATTAGGATTATTTTAGAAATAATAAAGTTAAATCAGCTTCTCCGTCATAACCTGCCTCTTTGCTGTCTGAATTCACGAACCTCCTGTGAGCATGCCGACATCACTTCCTGTACGAGCAGCGTCTTACCTCCACCTGCAGCTCTCCGATGTCGTCCACAGACCAGGCCTCGTCGTCGTTGTCGTAGTTGGGGACCGTGGAGAAGCTGCCGGCTCTCTGCTCTGCTGTCATGCCACAGTCGGGCAGGTTCTCCACAGAACGAGTGCTCCTGATCCGGTTCTCTGGGATCCGGATCGGAACGCTGGATGTCTCAAAGTTCTCACACTCCAGAACCTCCACGTAGATCAGGTATGGCGCCTGAAGGGTCACACAGGTCAACAGAGGTCACGTGACCGACTGAGGTCATCATGTCACAACTGTGTGTGGATTCACGATGAAGAAGCCAACAACACAAGAAAAGACCCGTCACATCCTGCATCACGTAAAGAGGGTCCAAATGAGGCCGTCGTCAGCGTCAAGCTCCAACATGTGATCATCAGGTAAGAAGAACACCTGAAGCCCACCTTATAGGGCTCGAAAGTGGGAAACCGCAACGCATTGTGGGCTTTACGGGCAACTGAAAAGCGTGTTTACAGCGGCCGCATGCGTGACGCTGCTCTTGTGTCCTGTTGTTTTATTTAAACAAGTTAAAACGTGGTGCAAACGTGCCGCGTCGTTCACGTGATCGCTTCTGTAAAAACAAACGATGGGCTGAGATTTTTCTCATTTCCTACGTGCACGCAAACCCAAGGACGTCAAATCTGTGAGCTAACGAGGAGACGCCGAACGGCCTGGAGAGCAGCCGTGAGACGACCACACTTCACTTTCAGCACAATCATCGGACACATGTTGGTGTGTTCACGGCATTTCACACTGGTGTTGGTGGTGTTTTTTGAACATAAAATGAACGGCTGCTAATCTTCCTCTGCTTATTTCTGTTTATCGTTAACATGTCATTGATATGTCAGGCACAGGAAAACCTCCTCACCTGCTACCTGCTCATATAACGACAAACACTGCTCTTTTGTACGGTCCATTTTTTCATGGTGTGTCTCTCTCTCTCTCTCGCAGCACCGTATCTAACGCAAAGGGATGTAAACAAAAAACTTTTGTCCGTAAAAATGGTGACCGCGGCCCACAATGCACTGCGAGACCACGTGCCCTTTCGAGCCCCATTCTGCTCTCACTAACCAACCGGGTGGAACTTGTTGAAACCTGGGGTTTCTTCTTGGGAGACAGACCTCGTGACAGAATGATGTGGGCTACAGAACACATCTGCACACAAGGCGTTTGTTCAGTATAAACCTGCTGTCATGTGTGTGACACGCAATGTTCACCTTGTCTTTGGAGTTTAACACCACGGCCTGCGTATGTGGCACTCGGACCACGTGGTGGTCGAAGGCGGCGGTCGGCAGCCACACTCGAGCCGGCAGTTTGTGGTTGAGCAGTGACAGTTCTGAGATCAGCCGCTGGGTCTTCTGCTCTTTGGTGGGCAGCGTGGCCAAACGCTTCCCAATCCCCATCAGGGATTTTATGAACTCCCTCTGAGGAGCCAGACGCACCGGCTGCAAGACAGAAAGACAGACAGTCAGTCAGACAGACAGACAGACAGACAGACAGACAGAAAGACAGACAGACAGAAAGACAGTTATCAGAGTGTCTGTGGTTGAAGCCTCAGAGACACGTGAAGGGTTCACCTCCACGTGTAGTCAAAGTGAAAACACTTCCTGTCACTGCTGAGCACCAGCCTGTGGACAGGCTGAGCATCAGCCTGTGGACCAGCCTGTGGACAGGCTGAGCATCAGCCTGTGGACCAGCCTGTGGACCAGCCTGTGGACCAGCCGGAGACAACAGATGAAGGTGTTTACCTGCACTCCTACTCAGCTAGCGAGCTCCTCTGATCGGCTGCACTTTTAATCACCTGATTCAATCAAGAAATCCAGTTTCTCCTCAAATGTAAATCAAACATCACCTGCTCCTGTGATAACACGTAATGATGGAGGAGCAGAGGACAGAACGTCCCCTCCTTCCTGAAGGAGGTGCAAAGAACAACAGGAAGAGACACGTCTGATCAGGGTCATTAAACACAGACAGCATTTCAATACGCCGCAAACATTTCAAAGGTTATGGACGTCTGAATCTGAGTGTCATCTTTTCTATTTCAACTTTTTGAAGGGTTTTTGCTTCCTGCAGTCGTGCGGAAACGTTTGCTGGGTTTTATGACCCTGATGCTCTTCAGGTCACATGACCAACATGCTAATGCACAGCGGTCAGCCGCCAGAGATCAGCGACCACACTGATACCGAGTCAGTCAGTCAGTGGGAGGAAACACGACGACGGGATCATCACAGCACGGAGACCAGATTGTGTCCTGATTGGTTCACCCACAACACCACAACAGCTGAAAGGGAATTACTGGAATAGACGGTCAAGTCCAAAGACGTTCAGCTCCTTCATTTCCGTCGGAGCTGAACGTCTCAGACTTCACCTCACAGAACCAGAGCCAGAACCCACAGTCGCCCATCACAGACTTCATTTCCCACAATGCACCCTGCAGGAGAACCCCAACACGACGCTGGTGAACTTACGGGACCAGTCTCAGACTCCAGACTCTCCACACTGGAGCTGCTGTCCTGAGGAGGTCAGAGGTCAGACCGTTTAGAGGACAAGGGGTCACAATCAGCCTCTTTCGCTTGTTAGGTTAAAAGACTCTGATTGATCCGTAAAATTATCTTAGATATGGTGGTCAAAACTTTATCGTCCTTGAGCTGTTTTATCAGACTGTTAAGGACACGTACAGTAGTTTGTCCCTCTGATGGACCAGCAGTTCAAATAGCTTTGGACACTCTGCATTATGAAAAATAACCGAGGAGGCTCCTGCAAGTCATCTGCAGTAAACTGCAGACTTTACAGGCCAAACCATTCAGTGTTACCTCGTCCTGGCTGCTCTCCACCTTTGGGTTGCTGGCTGTTCTCTTCAGGTTGCTGCTCAGGCTGATGCTGACGGTGGCGTCGGATTTGGAGCGCTGATGTGTGCGTTTGGAGGGCGAGAGGCCGTGCTCTCCCCCCAGGGGCCCGGGCCCGGCGGCGGGAGACGTCACGGCACAGAAAGGCGTCAGAGTCAGAGGGTCCCTGCGAGCTCGAGGCCCGGCAGGTTTGAGTTCGTCAGACAGGATGAGTTTCCTCAGTTTGGTTCCTCGAGAGTGGCGCTGGGTGGAGATGTGCATGTCAGAGGAGTAAGCTCCCAGCAGCCACGCACACTGCAGGCTGAAGGAGATGCTCTGTCTGCAGCGGTGAACCTGCCAGACAACACACAGGGATTAGAGACACGCTGAGCCCAGCGCTGAGATTCACACTTTAAAGTAACGACTCCTCCTTTTAACTTGGTCACAGCTGTCATCAAACTTCCAGGATGCTTCAGTTTGCCACAGGCTTAACAAGCAGAAAAGTTTAACCGTAAATAGAATTTTCATTTTTCAGTCTTTCTGCACTTTGTTCCGTTCTATGTGAGAGGTTTATGTCTGTGAGCTGTGTGAGTGCTGTGGAGGCCGTGACTGTGTTGGTTCATGATAATGAAGCTGAACCTTGAAACCCAGGAGCAGCCACTAAAAATCAAATAAATGAGGTCAGTCGTGATTGGTCAGTTGCTGCAAAAGGGCCGACTTCACTACAACATCACTAGAACACGCGAGTCGACTGACTGCACAGCGCGACAGGGTGCACCTTACGGTACGACGCGCCGTCCGCTGTTGCCATGGTTACCTTTACTTTATACACCTAATCACCCAGATCAAGATCCACTGAGAACAAAGCTGAGTCATCTGACAAAATTCAGATTCAAAACTGAACAAAGGTTTGATAACGTGTTGTTAAGCCCCGCCCCTTCAAGATCACACCCACCACGTATG
Organism: Scatophagus argus; assembly: GCF_020382885.2. Classification (NCBI taxonomy): domain Eukaryota; kingdom Metazoa; phylum Chordata; class Actinopteri; family Scatophagidae; genus Scatophagus; species Scatophagus argus. Next base: position 25,841,013 of record NC_058501.1, read on the forward strand.
GCTTGATGGCATCCCCGACATCCTCGTCCATGTGGATGTACATGTTGAGCAGCTGTGGCAGGTAGAAGTCCACCTCCTCGTGGAGGAAGCTGAAGAGCCGGTTTCCGATGTACGCCTGGACGCCGGGCTCCTTCGACTTGTGCAGGTAGGAGATCGCCATGGAAACATCAAACAGCTTGGACTCAAACAGACGGAGCAGCCATGACTGTTTGGAAGGATTGTGTCTCTGCCGCCACCGCGCACTCTTTACCGAGCTGGGGCCTGGGCTCTCCACGTTGTCCTCCTCACGGATCTTCAAAGGTTTTACAGAGGGGTTCAAAGCGGCGGTGGGAGCGGGGGGGTCTGGGTCTGGCCCCTCCCCGTTCTGCAGGCTGGTGACATCAGGCTCCTGCTTCAGCTTCACCTTCTGCAACACTTCCTGACACGCCCGGTGAGCCACCTCGGCGTCGATCACCAGGCTGAGCTCCCCCAGACCCTCACTGATGATACCCAGAGGAGGGGTGACAGCCAGGGGGGGGCCACAGGAGGACGAGGGGGTGGAGGGGAGGGAGAGGGAGGGGGAGGAGGAGATGGAGAGCGAGGGGGAGCGGCTGTTCTTATCAGAGGGGGTGGGGGAAAGCTCTGCCTCTGTGTCCTCCATCTTGGCTGCTGGGAGGCTCCGCCCTCCTCCACTAAAAACAGAGAAAGATCAAAGGTCACAGCAGAGGTAGGAGGAGACAAGGAGTGAACATCTGAGCACAATGATTCTTTGATTAGCTGATTAATCAGCAGCTTTTTGGAGAATCAGTGAAAAAGGAAAACATCTGATGCAGCCGCTCAGGTGCGAAGTAAACGGCTGGTTGGACAGATCAAAGCACGTGAGGACATCACTTTGGACTGTGGGAAATTATATCAGACAAAGTGATCAATCAGCACACGGAGACATTAATCAGTAATGAAAACAACGGTTACGTACAGCACGGAGCAGGACAAACAGGACCGAGAGAGACGAACGTCATGTCTGTGAGCCAAACGAACGGGCGCAAACCCTGCGCACACACAGCAGCTCTGTGTGTGTGTGTGTGTGTGTGTGTGTGTGTGTGTGTGTGTGTGTGTGTGTGTGTGTCACGCTGATCCCAGTCCAGTCAGACAGGCTGTAATCCCACTGAGCAGATTACAGACGACTCTCAGGGGAGGAAAGTGATTCACACACTGCCTGTGATCCTCTGATATCAAACACAAATTCAACGCAGATGAAGTTCACTCTTCTGACACACTGATTCAGAAACGCACTGAACTATTGCTTTATCAGTGAAACGGGCAATAATTTCTGTGAATGTGAAAAACGTTGTGTGTGACAGCTGAACCAGCAGAAAACCCATAGACATTCAGTTTTCTGTGACGGAGAAAATGGAGAGAATCTGATCAGAGCGTTTCTGAAGGTGTTCAAAATGACTCAACATTAAGCTGAAACTGATCACTGAGTCAGTTACCTTTAGACTTAATAAAATGTGGATCTGTCCTTTAGTAAACAACCATCTGACTGATGGTTATGGGCGGTTTGTTTGTCCCCCTGGACAAACCCACTGCAGCATCATACTCAGTTTCAGCTTCATGTTGAGTCACTTTGAGCAACTTAGTGAACGTGAGAACCTTCGGGATTTACTGCAGAGCTGTAGGATTAAACTTTCATCGAAATATAAACATTCTGTGTTATATTAAAGCTGTAAGCTAACGCTCAAACCTCAGTTCAAACACATTCAAAGAAAACGTTCCTGCAGTTTGCTAAATCTTCCTGTTAGCTGATGTTCCAAGAGTCAGCTGATGTTAGCTTAACTTAGCAGAGAGCTAACTCCGACTGGAGGGGGGAGACATGGAAGATAAACCTTCCACGAGCACACACATTTCATTAGCTGTTTACTTCGAGCTAAATTATGAAGCTAATAAGAAGCAGCCGTAGTGTTGGCTCACACTCACAGTTCAAAGTTCCGTTATAAACAGACTGTAAGCGGACTGTGGACGAACTTGTTCAGTTTAGTTACTGTTAACCAGCTAATCGTCCTGTAACTGGTTAGCTTACCGACTAAACTGAGCACTCGGAGGCGAAGTACTTACGAGCCAACAGAAACCACCGCTCGCTCCACACTGTTAGCCGGGTTGTTTCAGCATTTAGCAGAAACATCCCGGCTCGACTGGTGCTAGCATTAGTGTTAGCCGGGCAGATATCAGGCCAACTGTTGCTAACTCAGCTCAGCTGTTTTCAAAGCGGTGCTCTAAGCTAACGTTAGCTCATCACAGTCAGCTCATATGTTCTTCAGGTGGAGTGGCGTGTCAGTTTGTTTACAGGTGAATTAGTCTTACCTGGTCAGCGTTTAGTGGGTGTGAAATGATGTTTTATTTCCAGTTTGTCTCCTCCATTGATACATACTCTCTAATCTCCATGTCAACAACAGCTAATAACCAGCAGAGGGCGCATTCTCTTTCTTCTTCTACTGTTTTCTTGTTGTTTCCGGTACAGTTTCGCCACCTGCTGGATTATAGTCAAATTTACTGTCAGGGACAGTGTGTACTTGTCTTTATCCGGAGTTTACAGTACAGTATCGTTTACATTTGATAATATTATGTATTTAATCATGTATTAACACTATATTACTCATATATTCACTTTTTGAATATATATTCAATATATTCATACGTTTTTATTTTCTTGATTTGTAACTCCTCTGTGTGCCTTCAAATTGCCCCCTGAGGACAAATAGAGTTTTGAATTGAATATATTGTTTTATTATATTTCTGTATCTCCTCACCTCTGTTTAATGTATTTATAGCATATAGTATATACTAGAGTGTGTTTGTTCCGTTATACATACGTGCATATGTATACTCTACTCCCTTCACACAAGGTGCTCCCAAGCCAGACTTTTCTCCCACAACGTTCCACGCTGGTGGAACAGCCTACCAGCCACAGTGCGAGCAGCGGCGCCCCCCTCTTCCTTTAAAAAGCACCTGAAAACTCACCTGTACCTTCTCTCCTAACATCCCTGACCCTCCAACAGCCTTCACTCTCTCATGTTCTCCTGCTCTCCTACGTAAGCGCTTCTCATTATGTTTTAGCTCTTATTGCTTTAGTCTAATTCTATTTTGCTGAAACTTGTTATTATTCATTCTGCAAGTCGCTTTGGATAAAAGTGTCTGCTAAATGAAGTGTAATGTAATGCATATTTATGAGGAAATACTGTTTTTTTTTCTCTCATGCACTTCTATGGTGGAAATTGTAATGAATGTTATGTATGGATTTTTAGCGTCACTTCTTTAACATTTTTAACAGTTTTTTGTCTGTTTCGTGTGTCGGGGGCCTCTGAGGATCAGTGTGAGAAGACTGAGATCTTCTGGCTTTTCTGACTGAGGACTAAAAACACGTGTGAGTCTTTTTTAACACATCACTAATAATTGCCAAGTTCCAAGTTTTATTCTGTTCTGTCTTTACAGCCCATGTGATCGGTGAATAAAACTTACTGTGACAGATGGGACATCTATTTAAGTACATTTAGCTTCACTCTGACTTTAAAATTCTGACTACAAGTTAATGATCAATAAAAACCCATATTTATAAATATATATGATATTTCTGTTCTTCTTCAAATTAAAAACTGTAGCTGATGTTGAGAAGGGAACAAATAATTTGAGGTTTACAAAAAATAAAGTTTATGTTTTTATTTAAACCCCATTTAAAGCAAATAACTGAACTTGGCATGAACATGAACTTCACATGAAATATTATCAATTAGAATCTGCAGGTGAAAGTAAGAGACAAACGACTGATCAAATGGAACTTTATTTCAAGCGTTTATAGTACGGCCAGCAGGTGGCGCTGCAGGAGACGGGCAGACAGATGGGTTTGAAAAGGCAGAGAACAGGGAGCACCTGCTTGCCAGGCTGACAGCTGATTGGTTGGTTGTTACCTGAAGACTAAAGCGTGAACATTTACTCAAGTACTGCACTGAGGTACAACCTTCTGGTACTTTACTTGAGTATTTAGATGTTATGCTACTTCACCTTGTACTCCACTACACTTGGAAGCAAAGCTAGTACTTTTTACTGCATTACAGCCGTGGTTAAGGGTTACATTAAAGTCCTGAACAAATTAACGCATCAAAAATGATCATCCAATGAAATGCAGCGCTTTGCATAATCAGAACTTTTACTTTTGGTACTTTAAATATATTCTGATGTGATACTTTTCTACCTTTCCTCATGAAACATTTTGGATGCGGGACTTTTAACCCTTTTAACTTTTTAAACCAAAGTATCCTTCAGTGAAGCCTCAGTTCACAAATCAAATCTGACAGCTCAAATCAACTTGTCTACATGTTTTGTTCACATATTTTCTTGTTTTTCCATTTGTGACACATTATGAACTCTGTAAAGTACTTCGCACTGAAAGGTGTGATCACTGATCTGATATTAATGTTGTGTTACGTTGCTGAAAGTCTAAGCATGAAATCACTACATGAAAAGATGAAGTTCTGGAGCGAAAGCCTGTGAGTCTGGATGTTTTACAGCCAGATGTCAGACGTACAGTCTCCCCCGGGGTATCTGATCTCATGGGCGAGAACCGGACCGTCGGGTTCTTTCCCGAAATCCACCAGGAAGTTTTCGTTGAGCGAGAGACCTCCGTTAACAGAGTCCACATCGATCTGCATCATGACCGAGCCCTCTCTGCACAGACACAGAATATTCAGTGGACTGGATTACTCTCGCGCAGTCCTGTGACCTTTTATTTCTGGGTCTTGCAGAATGCAAACGTGTTTCAGACAACAGTGTTCTTCCAGCCTCTGAAGTCATTTAGAAGAACTCCAGACATTAAGACATGTGGAAACGGTTTACTTTTTGTCCTTCAGTAATACATTTCTCAGATATTTCCAATGAATGCACAAGCTGAAAGAGGCAACAGCAGTAGTTCAGCCGTACAGACCTGACCACGTCGGGGTAGAACTGTTTGTCCCAGGCGCTGTACAGAGACGTCGACACATAAAGTCTCCGACCGTCCAAACTCAGTTGTAACATCTGAGGACTCGCAGGGAGACGCTTCCCCTGTGAGACAGATTAACAATCAATCAGAAAGATCCATCAGTAAGTCCTGCAGAGAACAGAAGACAGGATTATCAACAGACAGGTCTGTCCTCTCCTGTCTCACTGCTTCCTGTCTGTGCACCTGGATGATGCGTGGGTGGGGCTGCGGCTGGTTCTCAGGGTCTTCCAGAACTTTGACTGGACCGTCACTGATGATACTTCCTCCCAGAAACACCTGGAACAGTCAGACAGGTTAGCTGCCTCATGCTGAGCTTTCACCTGTTCAGCACTCAACAGGTGTCTCAACACTCATACCTGACCAACCAATCGTGGCTTCCTCCTGTCTGTGATGTCATACTGTCTGATGTCACCGTGCAGCCAGTTACTGAAGTAAAGAAAACGATCATCCAATGAGATCAGGATGTCTGTGATCAGACCTGCACAGAGAGATGAGAACGAGTCAGACAGACCAGAGAACATACAGATTGTGATGGAATTTCTGCATGCTTTGTAGTAACGATGAGATAACGTTATACTTTACTGTTACAGTGATGATCAGCTGGTGAACCCTACTGTTATAGTCTCACTGTAAATAACTTCCTGGGTATAAAGAAGATGGCAGGATGATATCTTGGTCACCACAGCAGATCACACCGAGGCCTAAATTCCTGAAATGGGTCACTACCTGCCTTTTATTGTAGTCCGACTGTTCTTTCATCTATAGAGGAATGTTTGTGAAGCTCCAAACAAAGGACCAGAGACATATCACAAAGAATAAAATGGGGTGAAGGCTTCGGTCAGCGGGGCACAAGCCTGAACTGCTGACTGCCGTGTGGTTCTGCGTGCTGCCTCCTCTCTGAAGAGATCAAACATTTTGGTGCGTGCTACCCTTCCAGTCTTGTTTGGTTTTTTGACTCACTACAGGCAGACAAGTAACTTCCACAACAAGACAGACTCACCAGGCATCTCCGGCAGAGCCCATCCCTCCACCTTCTTATTGGGAACATTGATCACCTTCTCTGCAGCCCAGTCGCCTTTCTGAAAACACACACAAAGGTATGATCGTAATCTGCTCCTTGTCTCAAGGTCGACGGTCTTCTCTGTGTTGCACCTGTAGTGAACCCCCCCGACTGAAACCAGTCAGGGATAATTTAGATTTATTGCTCTCTGGAGGGGTAACTAACTGGGATCCTGAGCCCTGTGATACTGACGGGTGTTTTGTAGAATCTGAAGATCGTTCCTCCCAGAGCACATCCCACGTAGCCTTCAGTGGCGCTGGGGTCATGGAGGAATCGGACCTCCAGAGGAATAGCACCCTCCTCACCCAAATCAATGGTCTGCAGCTTCCTGTGGGTGGTCCAGTCCCAAACATGAAGGGAGCTCCCATAGTGACCTGGCTCACAGACAACAACAAACTCATATTAGCTGATGATTTTTGTCCAGAGATGCAACAGGCAGCTTTATGGCATGTGTAGAACTACCTGTCGCATGACTTTTACTTTCCTGTATCACATTTAGACTAGATATTCTATAAGGCAAAATCTCACTGGCAGCAGAGCCCAGGACTCTGTGGCAGTTCCATACATCTCCAAGATCCTGGAGAAGGTGGTCCAAGAGCAGCTACATCAACATCTCCACTCCAATGACCTTTTTGAAGCTTTCCAATCCAGATTTAGAGAACACCATAGTACTGAAACAGCACTGATTAAAGTTTGTAATGACCCTCTCCTAAGATCCAATAGAGGTCTTGTCTCCATACTTGTACTTCTGGATCTCAGTGCTGCATTCGATACCACTGATCACAACATTCTTCTCCAGAGACTGGACCATGAAATTGGGATTAAAGGATTCGCCCTTCGATGGTTCAAGTCATATCTGACAGGTATTAGTTTGTTAACATTAATCATAATTGCTCCAAGTATAGTAAAGTTACTTATGGTGTACCTCAGGGTTCCATTAGGGAATATTATCCAAAAGCACTCCATCAATTTTCATTGTTACGCTGACGATACTCAGCTATACTTATCTATAAAACCAGATGACAGAAGCCACCTTACCAATTTGGATTGGTTTGGACTAATCTATCTATGTCCTCCAACTTGTTATTACTGAATTCAGAAAAAACAGAAGTTATTGATTTTGGACCTAAACCTCTCAGGGACTCTTTCTCTAGCCGGGCCGCCACCCTGGATGGCATCACCTTTAACTCTATTACAGCGGTGAGGAACCTTGGAATCATTTTAGACCAGGACCTGTCCTTCAATTCCCATATAAAACATATCACTAGGACTGCCTTCTTTCACCATCGTAGCATAGTTAAAATAAGGAACATCCTTTCTCAGAGTGATGCTGAGAAGTTGGTCCATGCATTCATCACTTCTGCATCCAGTACCTCTAAAAACAGACTGGGAGGTAGAGCTTTCAGCTACCGGGCTCCAATACTGTGGAACCAAGTCTCTCCATGGGTCAGAGAGGCAAACACTCTCTCCACTTTTAAGTCCAGGCTAAAAACATTCCTCTATGATAGAGCTGATAGTTAGGGCTGCTCAGGAAACTGAACCATTTTATAGCTATGCTGCCATAGGCTTAGACTGCTGGGGGACTCATCAGGATACAAGGAGCCACCTCCTCTCCCCTCCTCTCTTTATCTGTTATAGTGTGTAGTCTGGCCTTGCTGTCTCACACTCTCTCTGTGTCTTCACAGGTTATTCCAGAGCTCCATCCACCAGCACCAACCTTCACCTGCACCACCTCCTTCCCTGTGCTTCTACCCTGCCTGCCGTCCCTGCTCATCAACCAACCTGCTGCTCCTGCTTTCCCTGTTCACGACCCAGCCTGCCCACCAGGAGCTGCCTCCATCAGCCTCCATCAGCTCTCCCCTGACTGAACATTCCATGTTGTTAACTGCTTTCCTGCCCGTCCTGGGTGAGGGATCCCTCCTCTGCTGCTCACCCTGAGCTTTCTCCCAGTGTTTTCCTGTTAAAGGTTCTTCTGGGAGTTTTTCCTCAGTCGATGTGAGGGTCGAAGGGCTGAGGATGTTGCTGTGATGTTATGTAAAGCCCTTTGAGACAAACTGCTTGTAAAAATTGGCTATATAAATAAAGTTGTCTTGCCTTGTCTTGGCACAGAAAAAGAGAATTATCATGGAAATGGAACTTGCTGTGGTATCAACTTAAGTCTTATCAGGACAGCAAGGGCCAACAAGAGTTACTGAGGTTACTGACCAGACACTTACTGAGTTGTAAAACCCTGCAGTACCACTGAGTCTTAGTGAAATACAAACTAAGAAGTATTGAAGTAGTAAGAAGTAAGAACCTGCAATACTGACTAAAATCTTAGTGGAATCATAAACTAGTACCCCATGCCAGAGCTCTACTGGGATCAAGAGTTCTGTGGGGCTGACTTAGGTCTTACTGGGATCAGAATCTGAGACAGAGAGGGTCTGCTACAACAATACAGAGACTAACAAAAGAGACTGAAATGTTTCCTCCTGACTCACCTTCTTTGACATGGACTGGATTAAAACCATCAGCCAGAGCTTTGGGTGCACCCCATTCAGTGCTGATCATCACATTGTGTCGAGGTTGGTACCAGAAGTCGTATCCAAAGGGCGCCGCTTCACCTGGGTGCTCCCAGTTACCGACCACCTCGAACGTCTGTCCGTCCAGCAGGACAAAACCACCTGAGGTGATGACAGCAGGTTTAAGGCTGAAACTGACGATTTTCATTGAAAGTGGGCATGCTGGATGATAAGAGGACTTTACATCAGACTGTTCCTCTGACATTCCTTTGCTTTGGGGTGTGCGGGGTGCGGGGTGCGGAGTTTTCCATCTATGTGAGCAGGTGTGTCAGAGGATTTATAATCCAGTCTGCTGGCTGTCTTACCTTTGCCATTGCCAGACGGGTCTCCCAGACAGCTGATCATGATCTGTCCATTGCCCAGGCAGTGGGAGGTGTGAGGGTTCGCCAGGCCACACTTCCAGTACAGATCGATGGGCTCAACTATCTGAAGACACAAAGACTTGTTTGATTACACTTTTCATAACAAAAGCTTGAGTCTTAGCTTGAGTCTGGAGTTTTAGTGGGACTGGCACCTTAGTCATTGCATTACTGAATCGAGTTCTACTGAGGTCAAGGCCTAGAACCCTTTCCTGGAGTCTCAATGGGATCAGCGCCAGTAAGACTCTACTAAGTATTTTAGTGTTGTAGGATCATATTCCAGTAAGATCTTAGGTCTTAGATCTAAGCCCTTAGGTCCTGATCCCAGTAAGTCTCCAGGTCTTAACTGCTGTGCTGACTGGACTCTTACTGGAAGCACTGAAGGACAGCTGAGTCAAAGTGGAAGCAGAGTAAGTAGCCCAGGTGTCCTTCTCCTCTTCCTGGAGGACCCAGATGTGTTGCCAGGCCTGACGGGATCTATTATTGCTCCAGTTTATTAATGACTGAAACCCACATTTCCTGTCCAGAATATGTCCACAAGGAGTTGTCCAGAAGGATGGATATCTGAGCTTCTCACCCTGTCTCTTAGGCTGAGCTCAGACACCCAGCACAGGGAACTCATTTCAGCTGGTTGGATCCATCTTCTCACTGATTTGGCCACTACCCAGAGATCTCAGCTGAGGACTAGAGCTTCACCTTCAGCTCTCCAGTATCAGCTTTCTCTGTGCGATGATATTCCAAAACAGCATCCAAGTTACTGCTGACATGGTACAGACCTGCCTGTTGATCCCACTTCTCCCAATTCTGCAGAAGACCAGGACATCAAAGTGGGAGGCAATGACTCACTTCCTGTACTTCACACTCAGCTGATCACAATTTGCACAACAGGACACAACCAGAAACCCCCCAGACCTGCCTCTCCTCCTCAGTGGTTTTCCAGATTCCCTGAAGAGACCCGACTGTTTATTGATTACCAGTGACTCAGCAGATTGTCATGCATGTTTGCACTCTGAGGATTTGTTGGACTTACTGAACCAACATAGCAGCATTCTTCATTTCCCACATCACTAACAAAACCACTGTCTTTCAGGCATTTTAAGTTCTTTAAAGAACAGCTGTGAAAATGTTTCTCATCCGGTCTGACCTCAGGACGAACTGTCCTCCCCCTCGTCACTGCAGGCCCTGCTTTGCTTTCACTTTCTCACTCATAGTTCAGCTTCAGCTGAGCTGCTGTCTCTAACAAAACACCTGAAGGAATTATTTCTCAGAATTCAGGGGCTGGTTCACATCAGTTCAATAAGCCTGTAAGATGTTAGGCAGACATCCATCATCATGTTCACAGCCTTTAAAACTCTATTCCTGATTGGCTGAGCTGCGTCTGGCCTCCATGGCAGATCATTAGTAAGTGATGATGTGCTGTTCAGACCTTATGGAGCTGTGGCGCTCTGGGATTTGTCCCGACATCGACCACGTAGATTCTGGAGGAGATGAGTGCTGGTAGAATCAGACGGTTCCTTTTCTTGGAGGCGTCGCCAAAGCAGCTGCTGCAGGCGTTCCAGCCGGAGTGATGCAACTCATCACGGAGGTTCGGCATCGGCAGACGATGGATGACCTACAAGAGCAGAGGCCAAAGGTCACAACGGGTTACAGACGACACTAAAACACATCCTACAGGTTAGCGACAGAAAAAACAAAACCTGAACGAGGAAGAAGAGAAGATGACATCAAGACATCTGAGTGTGAAACTGATCCAGCAGGAGCTGGTGAGGGGACAAAGGGAAGAAGTGCACTGGTGCTACATCACCAGGCTCGACTAAAGCTGCAAAGACAGGAGTGTGGAGCAGGAGGATGTCTAGAGGGCATCGGATGACTCGGTGCACCTGGCAGTAGGTGGAGGATTTCGGGTTGACGTCGACAGTGGCGAGGTAGTCAGGTTTGAGGGTGCCGGTGTTGCGGTAGATGCAGGGCAGGTAAACGATCTCCTCCCGAGGACCTTCAACAAGAACAACAGGTGAAGAGCAGACCGTTCAGCTTTCTAATCAGTGAGCTTTCGAGCTGCTCGTGTTGTTGGCTTTGGACAGAACCAGGCTAGTCGTTTCCCCTTGTTTCTAGTCCTTATGCTAAGCTAAGCTAAGCTAAGCACCTGCCGGCTGCAGCTCTATGGTAACTGTACTCATGTTTTCTTGTCTGTCTCTCTGAATGTTAAACTGTTCTTCTGTTCTTTAACAACCAAAGCTGTGGAAAACTGATCCGTTTGTAACAAAACATGGAAATGAGGCCGGCCTCACCCTTCATGGCATCCAGTGGGCTGCGGTAGCCTGGTCCACATCCTGAACAGTTGGCTGAGGAAACACAACACAAGAAAGATGAGTCCAACACTGCGATCACGGATCACAGCGTTTAATCATGCAGCGTTACAGGTGTTCCCCAAACTCTCGATGTTCCACCAAGACTTTTCTTGGTTTTAATAATATAAAACACCCACAACAAATCTGAAAATCATACGAACTGGGACAGCAGCTCTCCCTCTCTGTCCACAGTTCACCTTTTATTTGTCAGTCCAATGGCAAACAGGTCTTCAGAGCGCCACAGGAGTGTTGGTTTTATACCCAGCAGGAGAGTTTGATAAGTGATTTTGACCATCAGATGAGATCACCTGAGTACAGAGGGATCTCTCAGTACACACACCTGTAATTAAACTGCTGACACAGCGTCATGAAAACAGCACAACATGAAGCGTGAAGCATTTCTAATATCCCAAACTAAAAGAAATCTGCAGACGTGAGCAGCACAGCGATGCTCTGAGCTAAATGCTAATACCAGCAGGCTAACATGCATGTCATCAGTTCTGCAGGTTATTTGCTCAGAAAACAGACCTGATGATGCTGCTACATGAAAAGTGAGACTCGGCAAACTAGTGGACCAAAAGGGCTGTGGCTTCAGAGGTCACGGGAGGTGAAACCTTCGTAAGGGAGGAGTTTGGGAGGCAATGAAGGACTTTCAGTTGGCTTCAAGGGCCCAGAGGGGGAAAACTGTTATACCACACTGTTGTGGCGAAGAGCCGAGCCAGAAGGCAAAGCTCTCGATTTGCCAGTCGATTTATGCTTCCACCCTCTCCTGTGGTCGAGAGCTGTGGGTGGAGACCAGCAGAATGAGATGGGGGATTGAAGCAGCTGATACGAGTTTCCCCTGGAGCGTCTCTGGCCTCAGCCTTAGAGTCAGGGTGAGGAGCTTCTGGGCGCTTCCCTCCCGACCAAGAACACACACACACACATTCTACATATACACACACAGGTAGACAAACCCTTCACGATGTTCTGTGGTTTGTGGTATCCGAGTCCACATCCTGAAAATACAACATGTGACACGTCATGTTACCACCGCAACACTGCTGTTACTACAGGAAAGGTCACAAAGGTCAGACTGATGCATTCTGGGAAACAGGTCTTCAGAGCGCCACGGGAGTGTTGGTTTTATACCCAGCAGGAGAGTTTGATAAGTGATTTCGATCATCAGATGAGATCACCTGAGTATAGAGGTCTCTCAGTACACTCAATTAAACTGCTGACGCAGCGTCATGAAAACAAAACTCTCCGCAGCAACAGCACAACATGAAGCGTGAAGCATTTCTAATATCCAAAATTAAAAGAAATCTGCAGACGTGAGCAGCTCTGAGCTAAATGCTAAGTTAGCAATGCTGACTTAGTCCTGAAGCAGGACTGGAAGAGTCCTGACTGAGGCTGTGAGACTGATGTAACTGACTGAGCAGTGTTATATAACACACACACACACACATTCTGAATGACTGCCATTTAAAGAGACAGACCCGTTTTCAACACGTCACATTCCTGTCTTTACTTCATCTGTTTGCAGACTGAAAATAAAACAAGTCAGAAACAATTTACATTTTTTTGAACAGAGCTGCAATCAACTTTTATTTTGAAAACCATTTGAAGCTGCATTTAAGAACCCTCCAAAGTTGGACATATGAGATTATGAAAAGTGTGAATAGTGAAAAATGAGCTGTAGCCGCCTCTTAAACTTCTCTTTGTCTCTACAAATGTTCTCTTATAGTCTGACTTGTTTTAAAAACAAAATACTTTGCTGAAAGGACAGTCCTGGTGGGACCCCGGGCCCCCCGACTGGGACCGAGTCTGATGTTACTGCATGCTGGAATTAAAGTACAGAAAGACACAACAACAACAACAACAACAACACACACACACACACACACCTCTCAGGGCAAAGCAGAGCAGCCAGTTAACCTGATGTGGGAGGAAGCCGGAGAACCCGGAGAAAACCCACGCAGGAGAACATGCAGACTCCACAGAGAAGGATTCAGACCAGGACTCGACCCTGGAACCCTCTGGCTGTGAGGTGACAGAGCGAACCACTGCAGCACTGCACCACCAAGCACAGAACCAAACCAGGGAAAATCTGACAACGCTGACATCACAGCTCCGAATCTTTTCATTTTCATGAGTCCTTTTCAATGTTTTATCTTATTGTGCTTTTTCTTCTCCTGGTTTTAATATTTATTTTATTTTGTAAAGCAGCTTCAAACTTTGCTTTGAAAAGTGAATAAAGAATGTGAATAAAGTTTCTGATGTAGAATCGATAAGGGACCTGACCTGAACTGAAACGTAAGTCGACAGACAGACAGACAGATGAGTCCAGGAAATTCACGAGCCGAGTCGACTTCAGTTAAATGTCAACATTCAAATCAAATCAAAGATCAAAGTCACTCTGAAAGCTCTGAAACAAGGTTGTCACATTCCAACATGTTTCCTGAAAACAACCTGAAGTCTGATTATAATGACATTTAAGACAGCTGTAGATTAGAGCCTGACGTGTCCCAACACGTCTGATCCTGCTGTTAATGTGCCCACAGCCAACAAGCACCTGGAGACAATATGAACAATCCCAATAATCAATGACTGAACCATCAACATGCACTCCTGGTAAAACCTGGAGCTTTTCTTACATGGAAATTCTGATTTTTTTTCCTTATAGGTGGCATGAAATACTCGCTAATACTCCACCTTCGAACCTTACTGACCTGGAAAGCAGAAGTTTCCACAGCAGAAAAGGAAAGTTCAAGCAGGATGTGACAAACTAGCAGATGCATCAGAGTTTAAATTCTGCCTGTTAAAGTTCACAGACTGCACCTTTGGTTTTCCCTCCTGAGCTGAAGTGCAGCACCAGCAGCAGAAAAGATCTTTTCAGGAAACAGAGCAAAGGTCATCAACACAGACCTGCTGCTCCCACCAGACTTCATGAGAAAAACATGGAATTTAAGCTCCTGAGACAAGCAGAATGTGCAGAGTGAGTGAGTGACAGGTGTGACAGGTGTGGAGGGAAGAATAAAGTGAGGAAAGAGACGAGCTCACCCATGTCTGAGCAAGTTCTGCAGGTCCTGCCGTCAGAGACTCTGGACTCTGTGACACCTCTGAGACAAGTCCAGCATGAACCAGACTGGGAGGGTGGAACTTCACATCAGGGCACAGCCAATCGGGGGTTGGGGCTTACACACCAGTTCAACGAGCCACATTTTAACCCTTTAAAGCCCAGACGCTGCTTTATTGTGCACACAAAAGGATCATAATATTGTAAAGAATCATACAGATTCTTAGTGTGATTCTGAATATTTTTAGCAGTTACTTGTTTTGACCACAAGTGTTTCACTACACTTTAAGCTCTTTGCTGTCGGTGTGTGTGTGTGTTGAGTTGAGCTGTGACATGGCACTAAGTCCTGTTTTTTGTTAATGATTGTTTGACTCTGATACAAGCTGCTCTCATTTCAGCCTCACGTTTTCCATTAAACTTTTACTGTTTAATCTTCTCTGCAGAACTCTTTCTTTTAATGTTTGCTTCTGTGTTTAATGTTGGATTGCCCCTGGCCCCTCTGGGTCCTGGCCCCTCTGGGTCCTGGCCCCTCTGGGTCCTGGCCCCTCTGGGTCCTGGCCCCTGAGAAGCACCCACCTGGAAGTCTATGATCAGTTTAGTGTCTCTGGCATTTAAAGCTTGTATTTGTTTCTGACAGCAGCTGACGTCTCTTCTCGCCGTATGACAATCCTGACAAATAATAAACGTAATAAAACCACAAACTAAAGAATCCAGTCGTGAAAATGTTTTGTGTTTTATTTACAGCATCCAAAGTCTTCTGTACATCAGCACCAAGACAACATGTTCTGTGGGAGACGTGATCAGACATGTTGAAATCCAACATCTTTAATCTGATGGCTACAAATAAAAAACAACTATTCATCTGTGCAGCTCACATGAACACAGGAAATCTCTTCGGCATCCGGCTTCTGGTCACATCACCGCCTCCGCGTCCGAGTCCTCAAAACAGTTTTAACTCATTTTAGTAAAAAAATTATTTCCACGTGCTCCGGACCAGCCAATCCCCTCCCAGAGCTCGTCTCAGTCATCATACAGACAGGAAGCTGCCTCAGATTCAACACAGAGCTGAAACATTGTCGGCCAAATTTATTAATCGCTGTTAATCACAAAAATTAATCACTAAAAAAAATTTCAATTACATGGTTTTCCAGAGCCAGATTTTGTTTTTTCTTGCAGCAAACTGAATGTGTTCAACAAAATAACATGATGACGTCAGACAGGGTTTTTGAGTCAGACTGTGTCCAGATTTCATCTGCAACAATCAAACACTGCTGACAGAAACACAATTACGCCAAAGTCTGACCTTTGGTACACACTTTAATCTAAAAACAAGTTAACTTGTTGACTGCACCATCTCCAGAGCTCAGTCACATACTCAGTCTCTACAACGTGGTGAGTTCATGGTTGTATCAAGCACAACTCAGCCCAGCTGGTTTTTTGATCAAGTCCCAAACAAGCAGCAACCAACACATTTTCAGTGTGATGAACTGCAGTTCCTCTGTGGTCCACTAGGTGCTGCAGTATCCACCGAACGCAATGGAAAATCCTCCAACTTCTCACTGCAAAATGCAAAAGCAGTTCAGTTTTCTCACAGCAGCAGATCACTGAGCTCCTTCTGTCAGTCTGGGACAGATCATGTTAATGTTTATTTGGATCTGTATTCCAACACAAACTGCACAGACTCTGGAGCTTAAAGTCCACACTGGGGAAGGTGCAGATGTTTATGGTTGAAGCAGGACTGGTCATCGCGCTGCAGCCTTTCACACTCGGCTATGCTAGTTGCTTACAGCTTCAGACTTCACTGTCTGTACTGCCAGAGAGTTTCAGGGACGACACCGTCTGACCGTTCCAGTAAGCCAGTGCCTTCAGACACCTGTCGGGGACACCTCAGACAGGTGTTTACGGTCTGCAGGCCTTTAACCGCCTCTTCGTCAGCTCAGCTTTTGCCCATTCTGTCGTCCTCATCTCTGTCAGCCTCCACATCTTCAGTCTTGCTCTTTACTGTTATCTTCCACTCATCGCCAACTTCCTCTCCTATCACTATCCTGGTCTCTCGTCTCTCCTTGTTCCCCTCCTTCCTATCCTCCTCTGTCTCCTTTCCTTCCTCCTCACTGTCCTCCTCTAACTTCTTAATTTCTTCTTTCTTGTCCTCCTCTATCTCCTTGCTGTCCCGTTCTGTCTTCTCCCTGTCTTCCACACTTTTGATTGTGTCCTTTCCTTTCTCTTCTATGTCTTCCATCTCCTTCCTGCCCTCCCTTGTCTCTTTCTTTGTCTCTTCATGGTCCTTGTTAATCCCCTTTTCTTCTTCTTGTCCTTCCAATGTGTCATCTTCATCTTCCAGCTCAAGCAGTTCAGGAGAACTGGCCTCCAAAGCTTCAGCCCCCAGCAGGGTCTCTGTCAGGGTCTTGATGAGGCCCAGCTGGATCTCGCCTGGTTCCTGACTTGTCATCTTGTCTTCCTCTTTGTGACCCAGCAAAAGGCCTGTCAGGCCGAATGACTTCTTCCAAAGGTGTGGGAGTTTGTTCATGTGTGAAAGGGCCTCGACCACCCAATCAACCAGCAGCTGAGCAACATTTGCTTGAAGCCGGTGGGGTGACGTCTCCTCCAACTCCTTTGGGTTTCCAGCAGTGAATTTTGCCCAGCGTGAAAGCAGGAAGCGCTGCAGAACTGGCTTCAGGCAAACCTCCAGGGGCTGAAGATGGAAGGAGCAGCCTCCAGGAATAACCGCTGGGAGAGTACTTGTTCCACTGATGGAAGACAGGAATGACTCTCCCAAGTGTTCCCGGTGTCGGTCCAAGACCAACAGTGATTTATTATGCTGCAATGGACCGTGCCGTAGCCAAACCTTGTTAGTCCAAAGATCCAAGGCTTCTTCTACTGACAGACTCTCCGGCCCAGCCTCCAGAAGGATGAACTCTGGCAGGGCTTTCGCAGCCAGCTGCCTGTTTGTGAGCACCAGGGATGGCAGCATGACACCCTCAGCAAGCACCGTCAGGTACACAGTGACCAGAGGTAAAGATCCAGTCAGTTCCAGGGCCTCTGAGCAGCGAGACCTGTCCTGAACTAACCTCAAATCCACAAAAAGACACAGCTCATCCATTGCAGCCACAGAGCTCTCAGAGAGCTTGTTGACCTGGATGATCTTCTGGGTAAATTCCCTGAAGGACTTGATCTTGGCCTCCAGAGAAAGTGGAAGGCTGCGAGCCAGCGTGGCTTCCCTGCCAATGTTCCTTATGCCCAGCCGATTCTGCATCATGAAGCTCACTGCCCAGTCGTAGGAGATGCGGAAGGAGTCGCTGAAAGCACCCTTCTTCTTCAGTGTGGAGGCTTTGTGGAAAAGGTTGCTCTCGGTAATTGGAAGCTGCTGCTCACGCATGGACAGCACCCAGGCCACCATACGGTCCTTGCCATCACATTGGACCTTCTGTTCCTGTTCAGTTTGCTTCAAAAGCTTCCTGGCCTCCTTTAGCCAGGATCTGATGAGTTGCACCCTGGTTGAAAAGACCCTTGAGGCTTGTTGGAGTCCGTCACACAGAGCAAAGAGGGCAATCCTTAGCTGACGAGCCGTCAGGAAATCATCACGCTCTTTAGAGGCAGATGACACGGCTGCTGGCTGGGTGTGGCCGTTCGTGTTTGACGGCAGGTGAGACACTGGAGATTTTTCTTCTTCTTTGAGAAATTCTTCCTTAACATCTTCAGCCTCTTCATCATTGTACTCCAGGTCCTCCAGCCGCTCGTCATCAGAAAAGTCCATCTCCTCCAGAGGGGCCATCGCCCCATCCATGTTGTCCTTCTCCTCCTTAACTTCCACGGCTCCACTGCAGTGCAGAGAAGGAAATGTATGTTTGGCAATGTCATCGATAAGAGGGATCAAATCCACAGCAAAAGCTTCTAATAAAAGACAAACTAAATTACATTTGTCACATGAAGACAAAACACACAACAGACTTCATTCAACTGCTCAACTCATCTCGTTTGGTTCAGAAGACATTAAAGACAAACCTTTAATACTTAAACCTAAAAACAGGTATACATGGTTCCAAAATAACAGTAAATCTACTTTATTAGAGAAATATATAAACAATGAAATGTTTACCTTATTCTGTCCTTCAGAAATCCAACTTTGGCCGATCCTGTTAAAACATCAAACATGCATTTGAATTGTGCAGGTTATTTTTTTAAATGAAAGAGTTTTCTTAATTAACCTTTATTATCTGAGGCAGACAGACAAATGGAGGAGGAAGAGGGGTACGACATGCAACAAAAGCCACCAGCTGGAATCAAATCGGCAACACTGTGGTGCCCATTCAGCTTCAAATTGTAAAAATAATAAATCAAAATTCTTGGTGTCAGAATTGATCACAACCTTTTTAAATTGAGTTTTAAAATACTGACCTTTGTTTTGAGCTGAAAGGCCGTGATATTCCCAGAAGCAACTCGGCTCTTTACAAAGGTTGACCTGACAGATGGTGCAGCCGTATACACTCTCATGGCGCATGTTTTTCAGGTTACAGTTTTTACACCTCTTGGAGATGCAGCTGATCTTTGCCATCCTGTGTCTCTGTTTAATTGGTTCTTCCACCGTCGCCGTCCTCATCCCGCGGGAGCTGGCAATCTCCATGGTCTCAAAGTATTTCTGAGCGCACTTGGCGAGCTGGTTGCCTAAACGCTTGCGGAAGTTAACCTGAGTAAAAAGGCCGTCTTGCACCCAGGCCGGTGGGCTCTCTTTGCGGCTCTCCCGCAGCACAATGAAGGCGTTGACTATGCTCAGGTTAACCAGAAACCAAAAGAGGTTGCGCCAGTGCCGGTCCTGGGGTATTCCTCCCAGTGGGTTGCAGGCCAGTAGTTGCTTGCAAATGTCGACTCCTCGCATGTTCTCCTGCAGCAGGTGGAAGGCCATGGGGCGGTCAATTGGGTCCAGTTCACCAACTTTGGTCTGAGACCTCCTCCAAACGGTGTCCTGTTCACCTGGAGCTGCATTAGTTGAAAGGCAGCCCATCTCCTTAGTGTCCCTCCAACGGGTGGCTAGCAGAGGGCCAAACTGCCTCTGCAGGAAGTCCCCGGGTTTCTCCAGCTGGCCCTCCTCCCACAGTCCTTTGGGAAGGATAGGGCTGGGTGGAGGAAAGGAGCTAGAGGCATAGATGCCCTGGTCCAGAAGCTTCTGCATGAGTGGAACAGATGTAAGTGCATTAGCCAGGTAAAGATGGTGGTGTTTGTCCTCCAGACCCTTCACCAGCTCTGGCACTACAGTGAAGCCTTGTTCCTGGCCCACCTTCTCCCCCACCTGGATGAATAAGCGGTGGCAGTAGCCAGACTTGGAGTCACAAAGCAGCCACACCTGAGGCTGTGTTTTTGGGTTCCCCTTGGTGTGGCAGCTCTCCTCCTCTAGACAAGGCAGCAGCGCCCTGTCGATGGCCAGGCTGCAGTTTGGTTGGTAGGTGTTCCACATCGCCTTGCTCAGGATGTCCAGCATCCGCCTGAAGATGTGCAGCGAGTCACTGGATTTGCTGGTGCCACGATACTCGTCTGTCGTGAAGCTGCCCATGCGGATGTTGTCAGCAATCTGCTTAAAGCGTTTGAAGCTCATAGCACGATAGAAGGTGTAACTGTTGTCATAATGACTCCAGGACCAATAGTGCGACAGGTCGGGAAGGTTCTGGATCCCCATCAGAATGACCAGGCCAATAAAACCTTTGATCTCATGGGTGGTGACGGGGACCCAGTCTGGGTAACCAGAGCCCAGGAACTGGCAGGTCTTGGCGTGGGCGTTGGTCTCGCTGGTGATCAGTTCAGTGAGCGCTGCGGGAAAGAGCAGGTTGAAGAAGTCGATGGCGTCACTGTTCTTGGAAAGGTGGTGACGAGGCCCACTGCTCTGCATGAATGGAATGATGGTGGACTTGGGGCTGCTGCTCTCTGCCGGAGGTTTCCAACAGTGTGCTGACCTCCAGGACGGATCAGGCAAGTCCTTGTTCTGGACTAGTTCCTTCTCATCTGAGCAGTGGCAGAACGGGATATCGGGTTCAACGTAGGCTGAAAAGAAGGGACAAGTTAATTTAAGTGATATACTGCTATTAATTGTAAAAACATCAATATTGAACATAATCAACCAGTGTTCTTAAAAAATCTTAACATATGAAAAGAGCCAGATCCGGAACACTGAGTGCATACCCACAGCTGTGTGGAGCTGGTGGTGGAGCTGCCTCCACCCCCTGACCGGTGGCCGAGGCACCCTTTTTTTTTTTTTTCAGTTACTTGTTACTGCATCTCAGCAGCATCAACAAAAATTCTATCATAACCCTTCACAATGTTGACAAGTGTTACCTGCTGACCCATAATTCTCATAACCTGCTCAGTCTGAATCAATAACAGGCAACGATATCGCCACAAAGGTGGGGGGGCTGAGACTTTCACCGTTAACTCGCAGCTGTTCAGCTGGTTATCAGCTACACAACCATTAAACCTGGTGATTAAATTATTTAGCAGCCACTGATCTCCACATTGGAAGTGTGTGAACTGCAACCTGTTTTAATGAAGTAAACATGTTATAGCTGGGCCAAGTTAGTGCTACTGGTTTCTGTAACCGGTTTAACCAGTTACAGACTGTTCAGAGCCATCTTAGAAGACTACGGAGGCAAGTTCGTCATATTTCTCCTTCAAGTCACCGATGAAGTAAATCAGGCTGTAATTTTAGAGGATAATGAACTTTACATGGCGTACTTTTTCCATTGGCATGTTGGAAGACATCCTGACATGCAAACACATTCTGCACTTTATCTGCTTTATTTCTTGGGCTTCATGCCATCAGGAAAGAGTGGAGACTCTGACCCTTCATTCAGGTCAGTTTTATTTACTTTGGCTGCGGATGCTGCCAGAAACTGGACTCTGCCAGATCTGTAAAAACCTCCAGACCCACACAGTGCAGCTGGGTTTTAATTCAACTGCTGAGCAGAAAGAACAGCTGGAACCGAGAAGTGAGACGTGACTGAACTTCAGGAAACTGAACAAGGTTCAGTGCTGGTTCACTGACATCTTATCTGGTTTTACAGCTTGTTTCTCGGCTGTTTTTCTTTTATACCGGTCTTTTATCTGGGTGACTGTTCTGAAACCAAGATCACATCCTGTCACAGGAGAGGGGCATCAGTTAAAGTTAAACTGAGTCGCTAAGACTGGTCAAATTTTAAGCTTGACCTGTCTTAGCGACTAGTTGAATTATGAACTTTGGAAATCTGATGATAAAAATCCAGAATTGAACATCTATTTAGCCCAGGACCCTCATAATAACCAGTCGTGTATCCCAGAGTTATGAGCAACATAGCTAAATGCTAAATGGGGGGCAGCCGTGGCCTAGAGGTTGGAGAAGCGGCTTGTGATCGGAGGGTCACCGGTTCGATTCCCCCACTGGACGGGCAGGAAAAATTTGGGTGTGGTGGAGTGATTAATGCGAAAAATACTCCCCCCCTCTATTAGCCGGCTGATGTGCCCTTGAGCAAGGCACTTAACCCCCCCAATATGCTCCCCGGGCGCCTGATGCTGCCCACTGCTCCTGTGTGTGTTTCACTGCATGTAATTTGCCGGGTGTTGCATGTGTGTGTTCAACTAAGGATGGGTCAAATGCAGAAGACGAATTCAGTGTGTGTATGTAAAAATATATATACTGCCAATAAAGTTGATTCTTCTTCTTCTTCTTCTTCTTCTTCTATCACGTTGGGTCAAAGTTAGTTTGCTGTTAGTAGCCTGTTTGCACACACCTGATTCATGTGCATGTGCAGGAAACGGACGGCATGTTTCTTGCCAAATTTAAAATATGGACCCATCTCAAATAAAGCCAAATGAGAGTGAGTTCATGGAGGAACAAACCCAGCACAGCTAACAATTACACCTGATTAAAGGTGAACACTGTACTTCATATGTCTGTAAATTCGTGATATGAATGTCTTAAATTTTTCCAGGAAAGAATGAAGTAACTAGATAGACATTTATTTGTGCTATCTTCATCTTGTTGTGTTCTGAAATGGAAGTGAAGAGGACCACTTAATCATTTAAACATCACCTGTATTTTTCCCCCCGTGTGTATAAAAATAATAACGTGACTCTGTGTGTGTGTGAAGCCTTACTCCTGGTGCGACAGGTGGCGCTGTGGTGCTCTGGGTTCATCAGCAGGTGATCAGCAATCTGATCTGCAGCCTGAGAGCTGAAGTCGCAGTGGGAGCACTGCAGCAGGAAGACGCTGAGGGCCGAAACATGGCCCGTTAATAAAAAGGATATACAACAATAAACAACACAATTAGAGCTTTGAAAGTGTTGCTGTATGGAAACAGTCTGCTCATCGATTCACAATGAGCAGCTCGACGGAGAGGGCGAACACAGCAGAGCCAGCAGAGCTCTAAGAGAAACATTCAGATCTCAGGGTGAGGAGTTTAAGTGACAAAGAGCGACACCTACTGGTCACACACTGTCACTGCAGCACACGCACTTTATCTCCATCTAACATCTGTTCATGACCGTGATGGACAATAATGCAGGAATGCATGAATGAGGTGAGGATTCAAATCACTTAGAAGAAAAGCAGCAAATCTTCACAGGAGAAAACATAATCAATATACTTGATCAGCATTCAATTAATGTATAGATGGCTTCAGCTGTGCTGTATAAACTGTTTAATTTAGAAAAAAAAGGTCAGATTTTATAAAGCCTGCATGTGTTTCTGTGTAAAGATCTTCATCTGGAGCAAAGGAAAAATACTTCCCTCTGAGGTGGAGCAGAAAGTATCATGAAGACTGAAGTACAAGTACCTCAAATTCCTCAAGCACAAACAGAGTAAATGTATTTCATCATTCTTCTTTAGTCACAGAGAGCGAGAAGACAAACCAAAGTCTCACCATGGAGGAGGCAGCCTGTGCAGAGGAACCACTTTGTCTTTGGGCCGCAGCACGTGGTGGCTGAAAACAACAACCCACAAACAATAATCAACAAACAACAATAAACAAACAACCACAGCCTCAGTGAGTATCTGTTGAGTTCTTACTGGATCATATGTGCAGCGTAGGCTCTGGAGCAGCAGCTGCTGTAGGGACACAGCAGACAGTGGACGTGAGTCGGGTAGTGAGCCGAGAAGTCGGAGGCGTCGGTTCCACACTCCAAACACACCAACCGCTCTCCGTCGCACGAGGAACTCCTGCAGGAAAAAAGCACAACAAATACTTGATGTCAAGGAAGATTCAGGCGTCAGGATGTCAACTCGGACACAACAAGTCGAGAGCGACTGATGGCGTCAGTCTGACAGACTGCAGTCACGTCGAATGTTTGCCAGGTTCACTATCTCAGTTTAGCATGTTAGCATGTTAGCACGAGCTAACAGCTGAGTCACCAGTCTAACCTGTGGACATGCACCCTGCGGCTGACCGGTCTCTTCGTTGGCGATCGAGGTGATTTGGAGAGCACGGGGCTCCTCTGGTTCGGAGGCTTCTGCGGCTCAGTCTTGATGTTGATGGGCTGGATGAGGGAGGAGGGGTTCTGGAGCAACCGAGTCCCTGCTGAGGTCACCTGTGGCCTCACCTTCCCATAGGTCCTGATAGTCACCTGGAGACACGAGGATCAATAATAACCGAGCTGCCCATGCTCAGATGAAAACGTTGAGTCAGAGCGATCCCTGTGAAGGCCCGAGCTGAAGGGCGGGAAGTGAGCTGACCTTTGACCCTGGCGGCAGGCCTTCGAGCTGAGCAGGCCGGCGGAAGCTGCGATGGTTCTCCAGTTTATGCTGCATCTTGTCTTTGAGGAAGACAAACTGAAGACGACACCTGTTACAGTGGAAGGCCTGGTTGATCTGAGACAAACAGACAGACAGGACGGAGAAATGGCAGGTTTCAGAGATTACAAGAATAAACAACTACTTAAGTTCAGTCCCTTGGACTCAACTGTCACCCGTACACAGGTAAGAGAGGCGTTTGTGGTCACCTGGTGTCGCAGAAGGTGCTGCTGGTAGCTCGCAGGGTTTCTGGTCACCTTCAGGCAGAAGACACACAGCAGGAAGCGAGAGTCTCTGTGGAAGCTGGCAAAGTGCTGGAGGACATCCGAGTAGAAAGACGAGCGATATGAACACACCTGTAGATCACAGCTGAGTTAACGAAGCCCGAGGACCAACACGGAGAGAGGTCAGTGGTCAGAGGTCCGACTCACCTGGCAGACGTAAGGCATCTCTCCTGGTTTGTGGTTGGACTTCATGTGGTTCAAGAACGCCGGCTCGTTCTCAAAAGCCCACTCACATATACGACACATACCTGAGAGAGACAGGTAAGTCCTTCAGTTTCATGTTCAAATACTGGTAAGTGCTACATGAAGCCCAGGGGCATCCATTTTTTTTTGGAATTTGTCCAGGTGTGTAACCAGGTCTTACAGGAGGAGAGGACGGGGCCATGCACCTGCTCCTGGTGGCTCTGCAGCTGAGCTGGAGACGAGAACTGGCGGTAACAGAACTTGCAGCACTTCCTCTCATCACCTCCTCCGCCTCCACCCATCAGCTCCGAGTGCTGGAGCATGTGCTGCATCAACCTGCACACACACAAACATACAGACCACTGCATGCACAACTGGACAGGTGAGGTGTGTTCAGGTGCTCAGGTGTGTGCTGATCCCACCTCAGATTGTTTTCGGCAAGGTGCGTGCAGATTTGGCAGGTGAAGGTGGAGGTTTTGATTCCCAGAGGCTGCGGTTTCCTCAGACTCAGGTCGCCTTCGAACGTCCCGTAGTAGAACTCCTCCACACTCATCACCACCCTGGGGGGGTCGGGCGTTGGCACTGAGGTCACGTTTGGGGTCAGGCCAACAGAGGAGGTGGGGCCAGGAGCTGCCAGACCATGTGACACACACAGAAACTGTGAGGTTGGTAACCATGGTAACACAATGTGGTCACACTGTAAGAGTTAATGTCCCACTCTGTACTAGGTCAGTGACCACATATGTAAAAACAAATCAAGTAAAACATTTTAAGAAAAGAGGTGATGTTAGGAACCAGAATCAGCACTGGAACCAGTATCGACTCTGATGCTGCTGAACGAAGTGATTCTGGTAACTCCATTGGCTGAGCCAGAAGGAAGGGCGGGCGAACCTGCCAGCTTCAGGGAGTTGGCCCCGCCCATCTGGGTCATCTGAAAGTTACCTGGAGAAAAACAAAATAAAGCAGATCAATCAGTCAATATACATATTGATATATGTATGTATTTATCAATCCAATTCTGATTCCGTGTTCGGCGTGACTCACCAGGTCCTGGTGTGCTAGTGCGGATAGTCAGCGTGGCAGGCAGCTGCATGGCGGTGAAGGTGGAGCCGGGCTGGGCGGGGCCTCTTGTGGGGGCAGAGACTGGTCTGGTCTGGACCGCCTGGCCCTGAGGGAGGACAGGTGATACACCCACACTCGGTCGTACCAACTGACCCAGTGACGGGGCTGTGGGGACAGAACAGAGCAGTGATGAGCTCCGATCAACAATCAGAAGGTTTTTCTTACTGATCAATGTCTGACAGAGTTCAGGTGTCCTACACTGGATGAGAGTGAGGGGCTGGACCGTCTGACCGGGCTGCAGGTTCAGCAGTAGAGGAGTGCCGTGGTTCATCACTGTCTGCACCGGGAAACCCTGCAGAGCACACACACGACCTCACAGTGACATCGAAGTTAGCAGCCCTACCGCCACGCTAACTCCACCATCAGCAGCGTCACATCTCAGCTCTGCGGCACAAGTGACAGCCTGCACTGATCACTGCGTTATTCCGTCTGTCTGAGTGTGTCCATCCAGCCGCCTGTCTGTCTGGCCGGCTGACAGCGCCAGTACAAAACCCCCATTTACACATACAGTCTGATGGCTGTGAGCGGAGCCGACCAATCAGCAGGTTTTGATCAAAGTTTGTTTTCTGCGCTGCTCGAATATGTCAAAGAACTACAAACACATTGGAGGAAAAAACTGCTTGACACTGTTGACAGATGTGAGCAGAGCAAACAAACAGCTGATGGTGTGTTTGTTTTCTATACCTGTGTGGTAAGGAGGATGGGCGGGGTGCTGCCTGCCCCGGGGGCTGCTGGGAGGAGGAACGTTCCACCTGCTGTCTGTGTCAGGATGAGGGGCGGTGCCCGAGTCATCAGGGGCGGGGCTGCAGCAGCAGGTGTGGAGGGGGCAGGGAGGCAGGAGACAGAGGAGGAGGTGGTGGGCGGAGGAGGACGAGGAATCTCGGAGGAGGAGACAATCTGTAAAGGAGAAGAAGCTGAGAGAAAAGGAGAACAAAGACTGCAATCAGATGAAGCATTTTGATTCTGGTGTTTAAAATTAAACAGTCAAAGTGACATGATGAAGGTCCCTCAGCTCTCCTGATTGTAACTGAGCTCTGTGACCTTCAAATACAGAAAAACAACACACACACACATACCTGTTCCAGCAGGTGTGTTGGATGGGACAGTCTGGGGGGGTGGAGTCTCAGAGGCTGGAAGAGGTGACAAAGAATCCTCCACTAGACAGAAAGACAGATTATTCCACAGGATGCTCTGTGTGTGTGTGTGTGTGTGTGTGTGTGTGTGTGGTCCTAACCTGGTTCACAGTAGCTGTCGATGAAGTCCATCTCATCTTCCTCCACGCTATCATCCACCTGTTGCCATGGCTCCAGTTCCTCCTCCTCACACTCCATAAACAACTCTGTATCCATGTTGCTATGGAAACCATAAGAACTGTCAGTGTCGCAACAATGTGGGTGACCTCTGACCTCCATCATCATAAAAAAGTCTAAAAATGTGTAAGCTTTTGAGAATGTATTCTTAAACTTGGAAACCTGAGCTGCAGGTTTCCTTTGCTCAGTGCTGGTCGCTTTAAAGGTGCTCATTTCCACGGTTTGTTTTATCAAACACAACAAATATCAAAGTCACACAGCAGTCACAAACAGGAAGTGAAGAAAGAATCGAGAAAACACTGAAACACTCAGAGCTTTAACAAACATTTCTGTTCTAAAATCTACTTCAGCCAACCAAAAGTCTTCACAATGTGATACGGTTTAAAAGGCTATGTCATTATTGTGAGCTGCTGACATCATAAAAGTCATAACTGCTGTAATGTATTATTACTATCTGACAGAATTGGACGAACCTTTATGTTGTCTCTCTTCTCAGTCGGACCTGTTATTGGTTGTCGTTTTAAATAAACTTGTTTAAAGAAACGCACCAGTGAGTGGCAGCATAAAGTCCGGCGTGTAATGTCACGCCGCGGCCACAGGGGGCGCTCCGTCCCCAGCACTGCCTCTCTGAGCTTTTATGTTTCTTTTCCCGGAGGAGGAAACTTTCAGTCCGAGCAGGTAAATAAACATTACAGGCTCCAGTTTAACCAGTCAACGCTGAACCCGAGCCACTGTGAACACGGAACAGGGCTGAAAACCCACTTCAGCCCCCAGCCGCACGCACCGTACGCCGCGGTGCGTTTGGATAACTGCCTGTCTGCACCGCCCCGCCGGCAGCAGTTAGACCAAGCGCTTCCTAAACGTGCTTGGCAGACCAGCGGAACGGCTCTGCACGTTAACGCGAACCGGACCGGACCGAGTCGTACTAGACTTACCTGCTTCTGGAGCAGCGGAGTGAGACAGCAGGGCACGGACGGGTTCGTACGGTTCTTCTTCAGGCGCGCGGGAGGCGGGTCTTCCTCCTACTGTAGGTGTGAGAGCCACAGATTGGCCCACAGCGGTCGTACGTCATTTCCCTCTCAGACAGCGCGCTCTCTCATTGGCCGGTGTGAATGTTTCTGCAGGAACTCAAGTCCCTCCAGCTGCGAGAGCGCTGCGGGTTTTCAGGCTGGTGGGGGGGGTTAAACAGCTCTGGTAAACCGGGCGGACGGCGACAACAATAGCAGCCAAATTCACAAACACAGCAACAAATCAACAAGAGGGGCGAGGGACGCCAAAATAACACCACACTGACCGGGACGGACGCCATTTTGCTTTTGTTGTTTTACAGAGGGGCGGGGCTAGATAGGGACGTCAGGAGCAGAGGTCCAAAAACTCAACATAATTACAGGACAAAAGACACTAGTTATTTATATTTTTCTGTGTTATTTTTCATTAAATGCTAATGATTTAACTACTGTAAAGCTCAATAGAATAATTAAACTCAGAAATGAGAAAACGGTGGCACACAGCAGCGATGAGGAGTAACATACATCACCTGAACAGCACATCACAAGGTGCCTTATTTCCACAGGCCTGGAATATCAGTTTACTGTGACTACTAAACTCACTTGCAGGCACAGACATGATACTCCCATTTTAGGTAAAATAACAATCAATTTTTCATCTGAATTGAGTTCCTTCTCTTCCCCGAGAGCCAACAAAGCCAGTCCTGTCTGCAACACGCGAACACAGAATAAAGAGCTGGAGAACATGTTGAGTGTCACTCAGTTCCAGCTAATCAGATCTGAAACAACATACAGCTGAATCCCATTTTCTACATCTTAAATTAACTGTTACAATCCATTATTACACCCTGACATATAAATATTGCATCCATATGTAAAAATAATACTTATACTGATGCTAATGATAATCGACTCTATTCTGAATGTAAACGTGTTTTTCTTGGATCCCGTGAAGATGACAGAATGAAGACCTGTTGTCCTTGTTGGACAGTGATCCTTCCTGTCCATGTGTTCTCTAACTGATCCTGGAGCAGCTCTGTGAGGTGGATAATCTGCTCTAATCTGAGTTAATCTGTCCCCTCCCCCTGCGCCAGGCTCCGTCTCCCCTCAGTCTGCTCTGACCTGCAGGGATGAGGGCTGCAGCTCCGGGAGGATTCCTGGTGCTACCGTGGCCCGGCGGAGGGGGTGGCTCGGACCCAGAGATGGAGCCGGGGCCCGGAGAGGAGAGCCGCGGGGGCCTGCTGAGGTGTGGAGCTCTGCTGGGAGTCGCGCTGTTCTGTGAGATTTAACTTCTTGTCTGTAGTGAACAAAGTTCTTGAAAACTCGTGCAAAACTTTCTTTGATTCATTTGTGGAAGATAATTTGCAGCCTTTACAATTAAATTCATGAGTGGATAAAACCCAGTGAGCACACGCGTATCTGCATGTGTGTGTGTGTGTGTGTGTGTTCATGACACACTCACTTTATTAAGCACACCCATAAAATCAGATGCCATCCAATCCAACAGCCCTGCTACAAAGTGCACCTTTACAGTAATACTGACAGTAATGATTGTGCTGCTGAGCTGCCGACACGGGAAACACGTCTCACGTCTGTCATAATGAAGTCCAGGACAGCAGCACCACCAGGGACTGAAGGAAATGAGCACAGATAAAATCAGAAGAAAGCGTTTCAGCCTGTCAGGAATGTAAAAACTCACACACATACACACTGTGTGTTAAATCAGCTGATTATCAGAGGATTGACTAAACATTCCTGTTTCCTGCTGACTCGACTCTTTACAGCCTGATCTCACTTTCACTCACTGAACTCTTTTCCCACCCAGATGATTACATTTGTTATATATATATATATATATATGTATAGATTCATGATAATATTCAGATATCTGCAGTGTTCATGTTAAAGTCTTTTGTCAGAATTAGAAAAACAGAACAAACTGAAGCAGTCGGGTGTCATCGTCTGACACCCACACATGCTGAAGGGTTTTTATAAAACTTCTTTAAAATGATTTCCGTCTTTGGAAGCCGAGAACAACCAGGGGTCAATTATGTCTTTCATGCTGACACCTCGAGATAACAAAATAATCAGCTTAGCTTATTAATTCCAATGTTTGTTCTCTTGAGATGAATTTGAGATCTCAAGGTAACGACATTAAAAAAAATTGGACGTATGGCTGTACTTTCCTCCTGCAGGAGAACCACAGGCACTCCTGCTTGGATTCTTTTTAATCCTGCAGTGTGCGTGTGTGTGTGTGTGTGTGTGTGTGTGTGTGCAGGTGTGGCGGTGTTGAGGAGGTGGATTGCAGGTGGAGTGTGTCGCTGTGCTGTTCGTCTGGATGGAAAGACAGTCCTGATCACTGGAGCGAACACAGGCATCGGCAAAGAGACCAGCAGAGAGCTGGCATGCAGAGGTCAGACTGTGTGTGTGAGTGTGTGTGTGTGTGAGAGAGAGAGACTCGGGTTGTGTGTTTCAGTTTAGGGGCAGCTGTGGCCTAGAGGCTGGAGAACCTGTGCCCGTCCCCCACCGGACGGGCAGGAAAAATTTGGGTGTGGTGGAGTGATTAATGCGATAAAATGCTCCCCCCCTCCATTAGCCGGCTGATGTGCCCTTGAGCAAGGCACTTAACCCCCCAATATGTTATGTGTTCAGCTAAGGATGGGTCAAATGCAGAAGATGAATTCAGTGTGTGTGTGTAAAAATAAATATACTGTCAATAAAGTGATTCTTCAGTAATGGCTGTTAGCCGTTAGCTCCCGTCAGCAGCTCCTTCTAGCAGTGCAGCTGTGAACCCTCACTGGATTACTGTGATACTGAAGGGAACTTCAAAACAGAACGATTATCAGGCAGGTTCTGTCTGTCTCCGTCTCTCCGTCTCTCCGTCTCTCTCAAGTGGATTCATGGGCGTTTCAGACACACTGAATCTAAACTGATGATGACTGGAAATAAAGATGGCTGACATGAGAGTGCCCCCCTGGCGGCTGGCTGTAGTATGGCTGATAAACCCCCACCCTCCATGTTAGGATTCAAGGAGCTTTATTGTCATTTCACACATGTAGAAACATGAGGTGGAATGAAATTAATTTCCCTGGTCCCAGTATAAGCCCAAAACCTACAATACTAATGCTATAAATATAAAAACAAAACTATATAAATATAAAAACAACCAGAATAAGAGATAGCAGATGGGACATGAGCCAAAATAAAAACTTTGACTCATTAAATCCACTAAATCTGGATGTAATCACCCTGAACAAAGAGCACTGACTGATGAGGTGTCCATACTTGTTTGGCTTTTCAGAGGGCAACCCCTGTATATTATGAATCAAGAATCAAGAGTCTTTATTGTCATTATGCAAGCATAACCACATTTTGTGCAGATTCTCGGCTTAAAAGCACACTTAAGAAAAATATAAAATACAAGGTAAATAAAGTGCACTTAGTGCCAGTCTATGGTATGCTGTGTGTGTGTATGCAGATAGACGGGGGAGGGTGTATGTGTGACGTCCTGTATGGGGGTGGGACGTGAGCGTTTCACTGTAGGGGGTTACTGCTTTAACAGCTCTGGGGAAGAAGCTGTCCCTGAGTCTGTTGGTGCTGGTTTTAATGTTCCTGTACTGCCTTTATGATGGAAGCGGTACAAACAGCTCGTTACTTTCCCTGGTTCCGGTATAAGCCCAAAAACCTACAAAATAATAATGCCATAAATATAAAAACAACCAGAATAAAAGATATATAAGCAGTGAACAGGGAGCGACAATATTTACAGCAGTACTGCAGTATTGTGCACATGAGATGAGTAGTGCAGAGTTCTGTGCAAATGTTGCTGTTGGCAGCGTCCAACCACAGCTGCATCATCCACAAACTTCACGATCAGGCAGCTCGGATGTTGCGCTGAGCAGTCGTGTGTGAGCAAAAAAAGGGGCTTAAACCCGGGAGCGTGAGAAGCCGCTGCGCTGCTGCGCGCCGCCATCTTGTACTGCATACTGTGACTGCATATTGGCAGTTTGTGTGCAGTACATTATTATACAGGAGTCCCTCACAGAGAATATTTCAAACTAAAACATTGTGTTCGAAGTTTGTCTGCACAGAGCAGAAATGTCCTCACAACACTGGTTTAAAGCACACATTTGTCCACACAAAGATAGCAATACACGCACACACGCCACACACTCCGACAGCATGACGACATCATCAGAGGTCAGAGGTCACAGTAACGGTCGGTAAGGCTCTCAGAGGCTGAGACCATCTGAGCCGATTACAAGGATTAATACTCACCAAAAGGTCCCCACGATCAACTCATTTCAGGGGCCCGAGTGGTGATGGCGTGCAGGGACCTGACCCGGGCGGAGCAGGCGGCAGAGGAGATCCGCCGGTCGACAGGAAACGGTAACGTAGTGATCAGACACCTGGACCTGGCCTCCCTTTATTCTGTCAGACAATTCGCTAAAGACTTCCTGGAAAGCGAGGACAGACTGGACATCCTTATCAACAATGCAGGTGAGTTCACCTGTCTGTCTGTCTGACTTTACTTGTCTGTGTACTCACCCGTCTGTCAGTGCCCCTGTCTGTCTGTCTGACTTTACCTGTCTTTCTTGCTCCACCTGTCTGACTGCAGGAGTCATGATGTGTCCCAGATGGCTGACAGAGGACGGTTTTGAGACTCAGCTGGCTGTCAATCATCTAGGTCACTTCCTGCTAACCAATCTGTTGCTGCCAAAGCTGAGGAGCTCCACCCCCAGCCGCGTGGTCACTGTGTCGTCCATCGCCCACCGGGGGGGTACGATCTCTGACGTGTCTCGGTGATGTGTGTGACGTCGTTGGTGTTTCAGTTTTTGTGTTTCTGTCCTTCTTCAGGTCGTATCGACTTTGACGACCTGTTCTTCAGCAGGAGGCCGTACAGTCCGCTGGAGAGCTACAGGCAGAGCAAACTAGCCAACGTCCTGTTCTCCAGAGAACTCGCTCGACGCCTCAAAGGTCCCTGCAGCACTCAACACCAGAACCACACCAGAAACACCAGAGTTTGCATGTGATTGGCTGTTCAGATGGCTGAGGTTGCTGTGAAGGCCTCCTGATACTGAACTCAGTGTCCCCCTCAGGCTCTGGGGTGTCGTCGTTCTGTCTCCACCCCGGTGTGATCCGGACCGAACTGGGTCGTCACGTTCAGAGCTGGGTCCCCCTGCTGGGGATACTGCTGAGCCTCCCGTCCCTGCTGCTGATGAAGACTCCCACTCAGGGCAGCCAGACCACCGTGTACTGTGCCGTGACGCCGGGCCTGGAGGGACGATCCGGTCGATACTTCAGGTGGGGGTTCTTCATGTCCTCACATCTGAATTAGAGACTTCACTCAGGTCCATGCTAATCTCCCCCTTCTGTGTATTTTGTGCCAATAGCTCAGCTTTTCATATTTGACACAGATTTTCTGGGGCTACGGTTTACGTTTTATGCTTTTCTAAAAGTTTATCATGTGATGACATCAGCACTCGGACTTTCCTAACTTCCTGCTTTAGTGAGTCTTCTGTTTGTTCTGTTTCTGTTCTTATTAACTCGCATCCTTTACATTTAAATTCTTTTTGCCTCTACTACTTTTAATTCTACTCTGTGTTTTTCATGTATTGCCACGTTAGGGGGATTTCAGATTCAGATTCAGAATCAGAATCAGAATCAGAAATTCCTTTATTTACCCCTGAAGGGAAATTCACACAGCAGGTCCCCAACAGAAAAACCTTTTCAATTACAAAGTCTTACTGAAAATAAGTTACCAGAGTTTATTTAAAGCTCAATTTGCTGTATGTCTCTTAAGTGTGTGTAAAATCTGTTATGGGGCAGTTTGCAGACTGACAGGCACTTTAATGAACTGATTCCTACACTTTAGATGACGTTGGATGATTACGGATTCACTTCTTTCTCAATCCAGTGACATCACTGCGATTCCACTGAAGTCGACAGAGTTTGCTAAAACATGTTGTTGTTTGGAACAGTTTGGAAAGTGTGGGGGTTTTTGTTTGGGGTTAGTTTGAGTCTCCAGAGAGTTCATGTGAATCGGCGAGATGTCCTCATAAGTCACAAAAGCCAGTTTATTGGTGTGTTTTAGTGACTGCGCAGAGAAGGAAGCAGCTCCCGAGGGGCAGGATGACATGGCGGCGAGGAGGCTGTGGGAGGAGAGCGCCCGATTGGTCGGATTAAAGGAAACGTGCTGACCTGTGACCACAGCCCTGATGTCCATGCACAGCAGGGAAACAGGAAGTGAATTATCGTGGCTGTAGTGGCCCCATCAGGTCAGAAAATGAAAAGAATGACATCAGCATCAGTGAGAAACTCACTCTTTTTGTGTTGGTTGGTGTTTTATCGTCACTTTGTAGGTCATAATTAAGTCATTCTCATGACATAAATTGTGGAAATTTGAGCATATTTTAGAGAATTTGTATTTCTCATTTAATTTATTTTGCATTAAAACAGGGAACCAAAACTTTTCTGTGGAGGTAAATTGATTGTTTTATTATTATTAATTTAAAGTTCAATTAAAATAGAAACTTGTGAAAAATAGAGCCTAGAGAGACACACTCGTATCAACCAGGTGCCTGATTGGACAGAATTTGACTTTTGACCTTTGACCTGCAGTGATGTCTCAGGTTAAATAAAGGCTGGACAGACTGTCTTTTTAGTTTGACGACAGTTTCATCTAAAGCAGCGTTCCAACATCAGCATGCTCCCTTGTTGTTCCCTGTAAGTTGTCGTAATGTTTCCATAACGTTCCCTTCATACAGCATCGGGTACCTTTAATGTTGTTCTTTAAATATCTCATTGAAGCCTCCTTGATTTTTCGGTAACGTGTTACTTTATGTTGGTCTTCAGCTTTATGAATATGAAGAACCCTGTTTGTGTTGTTTTATTAATGACAGACAAAAGTTAAAATAAAGTTGGATGTTTTGTTTCCGCAGGAGATTTAGTAGCTTTTAAAACACGTTTGACCCATGTCAAGCGTCTTTCAAAATTCAAAATGTTTTAGATGTTTTAGAGACAGCAGTTTGTGACATGATTGTACTTTTCTGAATAAAAGATCTGATGTTTCACATGAAGTGTCTTGTTTCCTGACTGTCAGTGACAGGTACATCATTTGGTCTATGATGTTCTCCTTAATTTTTGATTTTCTA
Source organism: Scatophagus argus (assembly GCF_020382885.2). Lineage (NCBI taxonomy): Eukaryota > Metazoa > Chordata > Actinopteri > Scatophagidae > Scatophagus > Scatophagus argus. The sequence continues at coordinate 25,876,215 of NC_058501.1, forward strand.
AATGTGGGAACACAGGAAGGTTCTGTCTTCATGATAACAACAGGGCAAATATGAGAAGATAAGCAGGTGTGTGTGTGTGTGTTTGTCTGCTGTTCTTCTGCAGCTGTTTGTTGTTTTTGTCACTTAAAGGGACATTACACCAACTTTCATTCTGGAACTGTTCCAGTGTCAGTTGCACAACAACACCTTAATTTAGATTTACCTTTAAAGTTAAAAAAGTTAAAATAAAAGTTGTTTCACCAAACATCCTTAAGTCTACTTCTTGAATGTTCACATATGTAAGATTTTCTCCTCATTTTGGTGGATTTAACTTCACATTAAATGTCCACATTAATCCACTCTGTGGAACATCCTTAAGTCCTTCTGCTGAGGAGAAATCAGACCATCAAGTTTTTTGTGCAACTGACTGTCATGTGTTGGAATCAGAACCAGAGTCACTTTAATGACGTCTGTGTGAGCTGCTGGAGGATATTTACTTCAGTGAAAGAAGTAATACCACACCGTAAAAGTACAAGAGTCCTGCACTGAAAATGTTACTTCAGTCAAGGAAGGCAGAGGAGAGGACTGCATGAGACAGGTTAACAGGAACACCTTACTATGACTGTTGCATGTTACGTGTTTTGATCCATCATATTCATATATCACTTATTGGTCAAGTCTTCTTGTCAAACAGGAGTCTGGTCTAACCCTCCTTGTGTCTGAGAGTTTAAAACTGTAAGAGGATCACAGAGTTCTTCAAGCTGCAGTTTTCTTAGACTGGAATAGTTTTAATCTGCACTGTGAGAAGGTTTGGAAACTGTTCCAGGTCCAGATGCTCATGGGGACTCATGTTGATACAGATGTGTTCCTTGTTTCACTTGAGCTGATGGATCAGCAGGTGGCAGCAGAGGCACACCAACGTCAACTAAAGATGTTGAAGAAGTTTTTTCTTAGCACGTCCTCAGTACGGAGTCCACCTCTCAGGTGCTGTTAAATGAAGACTGACACCCATAATGATGATATTCACCATGTTGCTTATTTTAGCTTATTTGGGTCAAAAAGACAAGTGACGTTTGTGATTTGAAGATTAAATGGTACACTACGCAGGACACATCAGTGAAGTTTCACTACTGCATCTGCCAAAACCTGTCTGTCACCATGACGACCGTCCTTCACTTTAACGACCCGATTGTTACTGCACACATTTACTGTTATGTTTATTAGCACTAACTCTTCACTACCCTCATTCACACTGAAAGTGATGATGAAAGATGAAAGTGACATATTTTGTCATTGGAGGGAACTCACTCCAACGAAATTTGTTCTCTGCATTTAACCCACCCAAGTGACGTGTACACACACACAGCAAACCCGGGGCAGTGGGCGACCGCGTGCAGCGCCCGGGGAGCAGTGGGGGTTAGGTACCTTGCTCAAGGGTACCTCAGCCATGGACACCGGGACGGGGAATCGAACCAGCGATCCACCGGTTATTACCGGTATTACTGCTAGTTTCTGTCTTCACATACTGCAGTACTCAGATTTTTAGCTTCAGTAAAAATATTAATACCAGCAGCTAGAAAAAGTGAGAGTCATACTTTTGAAAATGTAAAGCTCCAGAGGTATAAGCATCAACATATACTGTACTTAAAGGTGCCGTCATGATGTTTTTTAGTGTATAATCACCTGAAGCTAAGGACTGTCATCATTACCTTAGAATGAGCCTTTTGTATAGAAGGAGCAGGTCGCCTGGCGGGTCCGCCATGTTGTGCCACCATGTTTCTGCAGTGGCCTAGAACAGACAGAACAAACACAACACGTCGTTCACGAGGAGTGTTCAGTTGGTTGCAACCTGCAACTTCACCACTAGATGTCACTAAATCCTCCAAATTCAAAGTAGTGAAGGTAAAAGCAGAATTTTTATGCAGAATAACCCTTTTTAGAATCATATACAGTATATAATATTACTGTACTGATGCACTGCAGCTGGTAAAGACAGAGTTCATTTTAATGACTCTAATAATAACTGTTGGGTACATTATTCTGACTGAGAGCAAAACAAGCAAAGTAATGTAAAAGTACCATAAAACTGTACTTAAATACTGTACTTGAGCAACTACTGCTGTGAAAATGTGAAGAAATAAAAAAAATATATCAGAAAAGTCAGAAGGATGCAGTGAATGAATGTTTATGACGTAAACTTAATGTGGACAACGTGGACATTTTGTGTTGCGTGTTTGAAACGAACCAGGATCAGATTTAAATGTGAACGGGTTCCTCTGCTCCTGCAGCGGTCGGTGTTGTTGTGTGTTTTTGGGTGTGTTGTGCCTTTAGGAAACATCTGCAGATCAGCCTCCATCTCTCAGCCTGACCCAGTTTAGTGATCTCTGCTCTGAGTGAAACTGACTCCAGATCAGGTTAGCCTGTAAACATCTGCCAACATCCAGATCACTGTGAACTGGATTACACTGATATGAGTTGTGAGCCACAGACCCAACCCCCCCATCACACACACACACACACACACACTGGTGTTTCCATCACTTCTGGGGACATTACATAGACTTCCATTCATTTCCTGGAGGTTTAACCACCACATCACCATAACAATAAACATTACTCACCTGAACCTAATCCTAACCTTAACCTAACCTTAAAGCAGCTCTTCACCCGAATGACTTACGTTGTGTGGACTTTGGTCCACACGACTAAAAAGTCATGTGACGGTGGAAACAGATTTTTGTCCGCACAAACTACAGGGATATGCGTCCACACACACACACACACACACACACACACACACACACACACACACACACACACACACACAGTGTGTGCTCAGTTACGGTCTGATACTCAAACTTGAGTAAGGATAGTCAAGAAGTACTTCAGTAAAAGTACTAATGCCACACTGTGAAACTACAAGTCAAAGCCCTGAATTCAAACAGTACGCAACTGAAAGTATTATCAGTAACATATACTTAAAGACTCTACAGTAAAAATACTTTTACTGCTGGTGCTGAGAATTTTTAATGCTAATACTTTTGTGTTTTTACTTAAAAGCACTTTGACAGAGTGAGTGCTGCCGCCCAACAGAAGAAACGACATGAGACACCAGCATGTCAGTCAGGCCGCTCTGAGTCTGTGGGGGGCGCTGTGGGGCTGCCGAGGAGCCGCTGAGCCAGCGGGGAGTCCCGAGGAGGAGGAGGAGGGGAAACTGGACACCGACTCACAGCGCGGCTGCTGTCCAGTCAGAGCGCAGCGGAGCCCGGCGCCAGCAGCACAGAGCAGCGGGGCGACGAGCAGAGTCACACCGCGGACTAACAGCTGAGGAGCGGCGGAGCTGAGGCGGAGGCTCCGCTCCCCCCTGACCGGACTTTAACTGGTTTTAACTCGCCTCGGTCTTCCTCTCCCGCCGGTCTGCCGCTCACTGTGGACAAATAACGGAGTTACCGTGCAAGAGGGGGAGTCCCGGTATTCGTCCGCCGCCGGCAGCCTGACAGCCACCAGCATGAAGAAGAACAACTCCGGGAAACGCGTGAGTGTTAACGGAACCGACAGCGGCGGCTGGCGGCTCGTCAAGGCCCGGTTTGTGCCGTTAAACAAGAGCCCGAGAACAAAAGCCTCCAGGATTAGTTTTAAGCCTTTATTTTGAAGGAAATAACAGCCGCTAGCTGGCTTAACATTCGACTTCCGGTTTTCAGAATAAGGGCGTGATTGTTGTAAATGTAAAAACAGTTTTGTAGATGGAAAAGATGAAATCAAAAAGACGACAGATCAATAACTTCGAGGAACGGTTAATAAGTCCATCACTTCCGGTTTGACTCTTAACAGGAGACCACACACCGGCTATTTGTGCGGGTTCCGTATTAATATTTGGAGGTGAGGATTCGTCGGTTTCTCTGGTGTTTTCTCTGTGCAGTCACAGAGCTTTAAATGTGCTTTATTTGAGACAAACGTCCATCCATCCATCCATCTTCTACACCGCTCTTCCGTCAGGGTCGCGGGGAGCTGCAGCCTGTCCCAGCTGACTACGGCGAGAGGCGGGGTTCACCCTGGACTGGTCGCCGGTCTTGAGATAAATGTGAAATTTAAAATAAAGAAAATTACATCATTACATTTACGACACAAAGATGAAACTAACATCTAAAAAACTGAATTTAATAAAACTTATAATTAATTAATGAATATCATATTGAAGTATTCACAGCAGTATTAGCCTGTGTACACGAATGCTAAATATAGCAGTAATAATATTTTTGGGGTACACTTTAAAGATCCCAGCAACTGGCAGAAAATGCAAACCGTAAGAATAAACCATTCAGTATTTCATATTTAACAAATAAAAACTAAATGAATCAAGTCCTGAGGTCACAGTCTGACACACTACTGCTACTACTACTACTACTACTACTGCTGCTACTACTACTACTACTACTACTACTACTACTACTACTACTACTACTACTACTGCTACTACTACTACTACTACTGCTGCTACTACTACTACTACTACTACTGCTGCTACTACTACTACTGCTACTGCTACTCCTCACAATACTGCTGATCACGGAGTGCAGTGTGCAGCTCAGTGGTGTTTGGCTCAGTTCATCTCAGGCCTTCCTGCATCCAGCTGTGCTCACGTGTTTAAGTGAATCAAACTGGCTTTGAGTTTAAACACATCACTCATGAATCAGTCAGTTCATAACCTGATCTGCAGCGTCCTGGCGATGTACGGCCGGGCAGTATCTGTGCAGTATTTGTATGTATGAGGAGCGGCTGCATGAACGCGTGTTTGGGAGCCGCCGAGGCTGCAGGAATGTGACCGAATCTGAATGACAAAAGCCTGCGTCGTCCCAGTGTGAATGAGGAGCCACGGCCTTTCATTCCTCGTCCTCGTGGCTCTCACAGCAGGAGCGTCGACGTGAACGTGGTGTCCGATCAGACTCGGCCCACCTGAACCAGGTCTGCTGATTCTTAGCGCTTATGTGTAAATGAATCGCATGTGGCACATGTTAGATCACACAGAAACATGTCTGAAAATGGAAGGATTTTGGTCCAGTATCACAATCTGAAAGATGAGAACGATTCCATTCATCACAATCTGGATTCTGTCCAGAGCTTTCAGAATCTGCGTCAAATCTATAAATTAAAGGAGGGAAACTCTGAAACCTTCGTGTATGCAAATACGATTTTACGTGTTTTCACTGAACGCAAGATGGGAGAAGATCAGCAGCTTTTTAGGAGAAAAGTGAAAACTAAAGTGTCAGAAGAAGAAGCTCAACAGTCTGAAATGAGACGCTGCTCCTCTGACAGCTTCCTGTTTCCTGTCTGTGCTCAGGGCCTGCAGGACTCGGTGCCGCAGCACGTTCAGCCCGATAAGGTCGGCTGGATCCGGAAGTTCTGTGGGAAAGGAATCTTCAGAGAGATCTGGAAGAACCGGTTCGTGGTTCTGAGGGGAGATCAGCTGTTCATCTGTGAGAAAGAGGTGAGTCAGAGGGGGTGGGGCCTACAGGTGACTGACACCTGCCACTCTGCCGACTGACTGATCGGAGATTCATCACCGATCAGCAGCACAGAAGGATGCCTGACTTTAACAGCACCTGTCGGCAGGTGCGTTTCTGTGATGTCATCACAAATTTAAAGGGCCGGTGCTTTTTCACACTAATCTGACACGGCGGGGAACACCTGAACTGATGACGGTTAGTCAGTTGGTCATGTGGTTCTGGTTTGAGTTTCTTCAGATGTTTTCCTCTCATTCTAAACCAGATGTCTGCGTTGGACTGAAGGAGTCAATTCATTTAAGAAACAATCAATCAATAACAAGAATAAGTGTTAGTAGCGGCATCAGTACCTCAAAGTATTTGTGAGTACTCTGTGCAGTAATGCTTGTGTTGTCAGTGTCCAGTTGTTGTCTGCATTCTGGATGGAAACAGAAAGTTCCTCCTCAACTTTCTGCTGGAGTCGAGTTTCAGTGTGAGCTGCGGACCTCTGGTTCTCGCTCAGCTCCGGTTTCACTGCTGCACCACACGCAGGGCAGAACGTCCTCATAGAACCTTAACTTTCTTCACCACACACAGAACATGATGTTCAGAAATGATATCCTGTTAAGGGTCCTGTCAATCATGCGGCTTGAACTTCATGCTGGGATCACCGGTTTTACTTATTCATCGGCTGAACGTGTGAGTTTGAGACAGAATGTTGTGTTTTCTTCACTTGGTTTCATTTGATTTGCCAAGTGTTCACCTGATTTATCGTTCCTGTGGAGATTCTTCTTATTAGGAACTGAGTTTTCTTATTTAGAATTGAATTTTCTTAAAATTCTTCTTTTCTCTGTCAGGTCGATTGAATTAATATTTAGTTGTTTTCATGTCCATTTCATTTCTTTTTTGATGAACTTGTTTTTCCTCTTAGTACTTTCTGTTTTTGACTGTGATAATTTTTGACTCGTATTTGCAGAAGTGGGTTCACGTCATCAGTCAGCAGGCTGTTTGAGTCTTTGTGGTGCATTCATGTTCCACTCTGTAACGAGGACATATGAGTTATCTGCATCCGCATCATCTGATCTGCAGGAAAACAAAGAGTTCAGAGCTTTTTATGGACGTTTCTCAGTTCCTCTCTCTGAGTGTCGTCTCACCAATCAGGCGTCAGCTGTCACATGATTCACTGAAGCTCCGTGAAAAGTGTCTCACGACCAAATTAGGTTGTCTTCTTCCTCCCGTGTCATCTGTGTGGGCTGAGGTTCAGACTCTGTTCTGCTTCTGTGGTGGAACTTTGCCTCATGTGAAGCTCCTCCTGTCAGCAGCTCGATTTCCTGTCCAACCAGGAATAGAAACCCTGTGTGACACCAGAGAAACCACACACACACACACACACACACATCTGCTTTAGATTTAACACAATAAAACTTCCTCTGAGGGCCCATAGTTTGTTTTCATGTAATTATTGATTATTGATCATCTACTTTATGATTCCATTCCATTCAGCTTATAGAAAGTGAAAACAGTGAGAGTCTGAGGTGACGCCTGCGATCCTAAAGTTTACTGTGATGTGAAACAGACAAACAGAAAATATTCATGAATAAGAAGCTGTTTTTCTTTAATACATGAACTGCCTTGGACTAACTGGCTATAAAACAGTATCTCTCTCTCTCTATACGTATATATATATAGATATATATATAGATATATATATATGTGTGTGTGTGTGTGTGTGTGTATTGTGAGTCAACCAGTACATTTGACTTTGACTTAAAAACTGAACAGAATCAAACTATACATAAGCTGACATTTGTGATTCTGTAGAAACACGTCAGGGTTTGAGACATACTGAGGGTTAAAACCAATGTCTGAATGCTGTGTGTGTGTGTGTGTGTGTGTGTGTGTGTGTGAGGTCAGGCCTCCCTTCAGGCTGTATTATGTCTTCAAGCTGATGTCACTCTGCCTGCATCATCAGTCAGATGATCAATAATCAATATCCGGTGAGCTGCTTACATAATGAATTGCAGTCACTGACGTCTGACCAGTTTACACAGAGAGAAACCCAACCAAACAGCAGCTTCATATTTTAAATCACACCTGTTTCAGTCATTTTCAAACAAAATTCAAAATATTTGTTGCATTGAGCTTCTTCTATGTGCCCATTTCCTGTTTCATGTCACAGTAAAGGGAACCTCTTTGGTTTTCTGAAGACACTGAAGCTGCTCTCTGTGCCTCTTATCAACAATAACTCGGTACAGCGGCTCCACCTCCCAATCACTACGGCACAGACTTTGGCTCCAAATGACATCACCAAGACATTTGGCTTCACTTGTGTACAGTGGGAGGAAGTGGACATGAGTCCTTCATGACATAAACGGCTGTTCATTTTCATTCTGCCGACTACATTTTGTTTTAAGCATGATTTTTTTTTACATGCCAAACTTAGCATCCCAGTTAATATAACATTTAAATTGGATTACAGATGCACTCTGCTAACAAAGCTGGCTAGTGCTAGCTTTAGCTGACATCTCCTGCTATCTCCTCTCCAGCTGCATCCTGTTGTCCAAATATGGTCACTTCTGACTCTAAAAAAAAAAGGCGACAGCCAAAATGCCAAACTCAAGACTTCAAAATGACAATTCACAAATTCACAAACCAATGGGTGACAGCAGCAGCTGTATGTCTGTGTAGCGAACTCCTGCTAGCAGTCATCTGCTACACACTCACCAGTTAGCTAAACAGGTAGCAACACACACAGTGAGAAAAGACCAAGAGGTGATACATGCATTAGCAACCAGCTACCAACAACCTGGAACACATAAGGTTTTAGCTTGTTCTGTAACACACACACACACACACACACACACACACACACACACACACACACACAGGGTGTGGCCTCTCTCCCAGGAAGTATCAGTTTAAAGTTGGTTAATAATGGATGGCGTTTCCCTGGATATTAATGAACTGAAGTTAACCTGCAGATACCACAGAGCCATGCTAACACCTGCCGCGTGTGTGTGTGTGTGTGTGTGTGTGTGTGTGTAACAGCAACTCCTTCCTGTTTGAGTTGAATGTGTTTGCATTCACCACACAGAAAGCTCTGGTTTCTTAAAAGCAGTCGTAATGCAACAGTAATATCCAATCAGGAGAGAATAAATGAGGCACAAGGTGTGAGACCGTGTGCAGGTTACACACCTGACACAACACAAACTACAAACCTCATGAAACCAAAACGTGCAGTTTAACACCAGCTCCGCCTGAAAGTGGAGAAAGGAGGATGATTTCGGGTTTTGTGACGGCACTTGATGAATCTGAGCAGACATTTCACAGTGAATCTAGAGCTGAATAAAGGTCATGAATTGAATATTACAACGAAGCTGTCATTGGCTGTTGAACTCTCAGTCTTTTTCACTCTGCGTTACTGTTAAAATGCTGACATCAGGTACGAAAGGCTGAAATTAAAGTTGAAATGCCTGACCTGGACGAGACTGACTCGTGTCTGCCCAGCGTCCGTCACACATCTGAAAGCCAGTTGCTGTGTAACCTTTGAACCCTGCGATGTCCAGTGAGCCAGCTGCCAGCCGGAGCTGAATCCGTCCACGTTCCTCTGTCTTTCAGAGGGATGTAAATGCAAAATATTAATCATAGCAGAGTGTTTTTATGTACTCGGTCACTCAGTTGAAGAGTCAGGACTTCAGTTTCTTACCCTTCTTTTAATTGCTGAGCCCGAACGAGGACTTGTTAGCTGTTAGGATCGCAGCTGACACGGCTGACCTTCAGCCTGGACTTGGTGGTCATCGATGGATGAAGCATTTGGATTACTGACTTCAGGACGAGGAACAACCGGCTTTGCTTCGGTCTCATTTCTGTGTTTAGAGATGTTTTTGACATAAACTCTGAACTACAACATATTAATATCAGTGTCTTGGTCACTTAGCATTCTTTTTTCACTCAAAACAAGACTCAGATCATTTTACTTTGTCAGAGTACTCAGTAGTATTTCATTTTCTACCTGTTTACTCTGTCATTGTGTACACCAGAACCTGCCTGAGAATCATCACATTTCTCAGTTTTTCAGTATCACAGTGATGGTCATCTTAAAATCCTAACATTAGCTGCTAACCCTGCATTCGATTTGTACTCGTGAGTCGTGACTCCGGACTCGCAGTGACATCACATCCGTTAAAAGCCGAGTTGGATGCGTTTTATTTGCCGCAACACAAGACAGTTGGTTTGTACCGTCACTCGGCCATCGTTGCTATAGCAACATGGAGCAGCAGCAGCTGACGTGGTAGCACAGCTGTGTGTCCGCAGGCAGCAGTGAGACAGTGTTGTGTTTAAGACTTACTGAACCGCACACAAAAACACACTAAAGACACGCAAAACCACAGCTTTTATTCACAGTCGACGCTCTGGCGGCCATGTTGGTTTGTGAACTCAACCGAGTTGGAATGCCGTTCGATTTGTCACTTCCAGCTTCGGAAGTTGCAAACAACTCGGAAAATGGCTTATAAGTACAAATCAAATGCAGCATAACAGCAGCTGCTAGCAGGAGCTGCTAGCAGGAGCTGCTAGCAGTTAATTCAGCACACTTTGAAGGAGACTGTTTGACTCAATGTAAGCAAATAGAGAAACAGGGTTAAAATTTAACATTGCTTCCTGTTTATATCCCCAAAAACATAATGGGAACTGCAGTTCCATCCAATAAAAGTAAGATGTGACAAAATCCATCAATAATGACTTTTTCATGTTGTACTACTAATATATTTTAATGTCTCAAAGCACCGTGTGGTAAAGCTGACTGTGTCTTGTTGTATCTTGCTTAAGGTTGTGTTTTGTTTAATTCTGTTGAAGAAAGTTTCCATGCCTGTAAACGAGTCTTTTTCTGCTGGATTTGACTGCATTTGCATTTTGTTTTGGTAGTTAAAAAGAAAGCCTGCAGCAGGAGAGAGGGACTTCATGTTAAAGCAGTTGAAGACTCTTTTTTGGAGCTGGAGTTAGGAGGTGTTAGCTTAGCTTAACATAGGCTGGCTCTGTCCAAAGTTCAGTGCTCAAAAGACACAACAAGCACCTCTGGTTGGCTGTATCCCTTTTAATTTTGATAAACAACTAGAAAGAGCTCAGACCCTTTAACCTGTGGTATTGGACCTGTCTTACGGCACGGTGGTGCAGTGGTTAGCACTGTCGCCTCATAGCAAGAGGGTTCCAGGTTTGAATCCCGGTCTGGGCCCTTCTATGTGGAGTTTGCATGTTCTCCCTGTGCCTGCGTGGGTTTTCTCCGGGTTCTCCGGCTTCCTCCCACAATACCAAAAACATGCACATCAGGTGGCTGCTCTACACTGCCCCCTAGGTGTGAGTGTGAGAGTGTGTGGTTGTCTGTCTTTGTGTGTTGGCCCTGTGATTGACTGGCGACCAGTCCAGGGTGAACCCCGCCTCTCGCCCGTAGTCAGCTGGGATAGGCTCCAGCTCCCCCGTGACCCTGACGGATAAGCGGTATAGAAAATGGATGGATGGATTTGACCTGTCTTACCTGTGTTACCTGAGTTATCTGTGAGACCTGTGTGCCCTGCAGGTGAAGGAGCTGGGACGAGCTGATGAAGTGTTGGACCTTTCAGACTATGAGCGCTGTGAGGAGATCAGGAAGAATAAGAGTCGCAGCAAAAAGAACCACAGCAAGTTCAGACTGCAGCGCTGCAGCACGCCGGGGAACACGGTACACCTGTCTGTCTGTACACCTGAGCATATTTCTGAATGGACAGTTATAACTGCCCTCTTGTCTCATATTTGTCTTGTGGTAGCTCTCTGCCTATTACATTTACAACATTTCAAATCGCAATTGATAAAACCATTTAAAACTTATTTTTCCAAAACAAACGACTTAAATCAAACTAAAATCAACCAAAACCTTTCATCCACGTGTGTGAATGTGAGTCCACTGGTTGATGGAGACAAACAGCAGGTGGCGCTAACTCTCCAGTCATTGAACCACAGCAGAAGAAGAGGCCAAACAATGAAGAACACAGTGGAAATCAGATGTTTCTGTGTTATGTCTGAATGTGAGGAAGGTTACAGCCTGCTCATTGCTCCACAAACAGCTAATGTTTTTGGCTTCAGGTCACATGATATATGCACGCCATTTATTGTTTTTGAGTTGTTTTTATACACTTTTACAGCTCAAACAGGAAACACTCTAAACACGCAATTAAATCAGTGTGTTTATCTGATTTATTTATGAAATGTGAATAAAAACTCAGCCCACAGCTGACTGACTGTAAACAGGTGGAGCTTCTGCTTAATACCACTTTCCTCGACAGCAACACACACACATTCAGCACATATCTGTAGGCCACCCCACAAATACCCAGAATGCCTTGGGGAGGGGATCAGGTGTCCTGCAGACAGGTGGTAGCTTGTATTACACACACACACACTTAGCCATCTGGTGATGTGTCTCCCACTGAGGCTTCAGTGAACAGCAAAGTGTGTGTGTGTGTGTGTGTGTTTATGGTATGTCCTAAAATGTGTCGTCAGCAATTTCACTCCATTTTGTTCAGTCTGTTTTCTTTCTGACGTGAAAAAGACCTGAATCAGACTCAAAATCAGAATCTCCTTCAGAGCTTCCCCAAAACTGTACAGTCTAATGGGAACCACAATAATACCAGAATTAATAATAAACCAGTTAAGACCAAGTTAAAAGTCACTAATAGCTGACAAACTAGAACAAGCTAGCAAAGACTCAATCTAAAAACTAGCCAAAACATGACAAGCTAACCACAAAGAAAAATCCAAGTTGATGACAAACTTAAAGAGGCAAACTGCACTGTTACAATGACAAGAGAATGATCAAATGTTTTTCTTCTGACAGACATGAAACTTCAAATATTTCTTCAATAACATATACTATATGGTCAAACTCCAACAGAATGCTAACTGACCTAAAAACAAGTTATACTAACTAACTACAAAGAACGAATATAATAACAGATTAAAACAAGGGCAAGATTAAAAAACAAGCTAACAAGAAAAGCAAGTAAATGCTGAAACACAATCAGTCAATCAGGTCAAATCGAGCCAACGGTTGAAGACATGCTAAAAAAACCCTGACTTCTAAAAACAATATAATAACAAAATAATCAAGCTCACCACAAGCTGGAACATTGCTAATGACAAAGACACAATCAAACGTTGAGTTCACATCAAACAACACATTCAACTGATAGAAGATCAATAAGAGAGAAGATCAGAAAGAAAATCCATTCTGTTAGTAGCAACACATAACACAACAGTACACCAGGAATTAGACAGACACCAACACCACATGTGAACGAGAGTTTTTGTGTGTTGCAGGTCCCTAACCTGGTTTTCCTGGCTGTCAGTCCAGAGGACAAAGAGTCCTGGATCAACGTCCTGAATGCTGCCATCACGCGAGCTAAAAACAGAATCCTGGATGAGGTTCGCAGATAAACTCTTCTTATATTCAAGCTATTTACAGGCTTTTAAAAAGTCTTAGAATGTTTTAAAGTCATTTTGATTGATACTGGCCTTTAAAACTCATGAAGCACTCTCACATTTAAATTTGAAGTCCTAAAGTGTCCTAATTGCCTTTTTATTTCACTCCATTTATCCAACCTTTAATTTCTCTTTGTCAAAATGGGTGAGTTCTGTTTGAAAAATCACATGAAGCTTTAAACATACCACTGAACCCAGTACTGTCTCTTTACATTATACTTCATACATTTACCTGGTGGCAGAATGTAGATAAAGCATCAGTTCATTCATAAAACCTGCCTCTGCACAGAACCACATACAGTAAATACGACATGCTTTCATTCTTACCTGCAGTGCTTGAATTAAAAAAAGGTGATGTGTTACATTTGGTGAAAACCTGAAAATGCTGCTTTTCCTTCTGCTTTGGAGCTTACGATGCAGTACGTTTCAGGACTACAGTTCCCATGATTCTGAGGTTTTGGAGGGTGTAAACGGTAGAGGCTTGCTGGGGAGTTGCTGTGAGCTTTGTGTATTTGTTTACAGTTGATCAAATAATGTGTGCTGAACTAGCTGTCTGCACGCGTAGACCACATCACTGGATTTCGGTGGCAATGAAGACATCTGGTTTTAGAAGACAAAAGCAGCTGGTTACTGTTCGGTCAACAACCTTCATCTTTTCCACCAGTCAATACTCTGATCGATACTCTGATCAATACTCTTTCTCCCATATGTGTTCCAGGCTGACAGCCTCTCATGAACCAGAGCCACATTCATGTCATATTGATGATGTGGTGTTTTTCATCCAGGAAGTCCTGGAAAAGTCTTGATATGAATTCTGAAATTATCAGAATTCCTTTATTTATTTAAATAAAGGAACCTTTATTTATTAATTTAATGTTGTCTGACTCCAATGTATGTTTGTGGTAAAACATTACATTTATTTTTAGAATTATTCATAAGTTGACTGAGACTCTGCTGGTGGGTTTGTGTGTGTACAGATCACTAAAACATCTCTGAAGTAACTACAGACCAACGGGCAGAAGCACAATATTTAAACCTGCTGTACAGAACTTCTGTCTCCCCCTGATGGCAGTTAGAGGAATTGCACAAACTCCATCGACATGTTTGTGTAATTACTCACAGGCTGCACCACACTTCCCCTTCTGCTCTGGAAAACCAGCCTTAACTAAAACATTTGGCTACTGGTGTGGCAGCGGGAATTCACAGACAACAGATTTCATAACTCTGTTAGAGTGCAAAACACAGAGAGATTCGTCTGACGGGCTTTGTAGAGGAGGAGGGAGTCTTTACGTCACTGCTGCTTCCCCACTCTTCTACTCTTTGTAAATAAAGATTATCTCATTATCAGTGTTTTCTGGAAAGAGACAGAAGATGAAGTGACTGGAGTCGGCACCATTTGAAGTCTGCTGAATTAGCCGTTAGCAGCCCCTGTTTGCAGTGTTTTCGTGGATGTGCAGGCAGATACAGCATAGTGTGTGTGATCTTACCTGTCGTTGTGGTTCATGTTTCCAGGTGACAGTAGAAGACTCTCAGCTGTCTCACCCGACTCGAGATCGCGCGAAGATTCCTCATAACCGACGGCTGCCGACCAGAGGTCACCTGCTGGCTGTGGTCAGTCTGACCGTCCTTCATCACCACTTTACTCCCCTCTCGCAAAATGTCCAAGTTTAATTTGAGATCTTTGCAAAGGCATTTTGCTGATACAAGAAAAATACAATTTACCAGTTATTTAAACGTACAAAATGACCAGTTAGGATAACTGATCTACAAAGGTTGCAGGATGTCTTACAAATTAACAGCTTTAACATTTAAATAATTTTTGTCTGCAACCACGCTTTTACAACTGATAAATTGTAATGCCACTGCGAGACATTTAACTGTTAATATTCTGAATTCAGGTTCAAAGTATTAGTAACTCAAACTGAAAATAATCTTAACCCAAGGTTCACTTACTTGCTTGTCGGGTAGTTCTGGACTGAATGATCCTCATCAGATGGGATTTGTCCTACTAGTCCGTTTATACCAACCTGGATGTGAAGTTAGAGTTGCTCCAAATGATGGAAACTTTGAACATGATGAAGCTTGTGTGATATAGGCAAAAGCTACAGAGCAAGCGAGTAAGCAGACCTTGAGTTGGACCATTTATGGGGCAAAAATTACATTCAGATAGTTTCAGAAATCAGTCCGTTTTACTGCTCAGACATCTGAGTTTTTTGTTAGTTGTATCAGTGGACTGACTGGCCTCCTCTTTTGAGTCCAGGCCTCCACCTCCTCTTCAGACGGGATGCTGACTCTGGATCTGATCCAGGAAGAGGACATTCCATCTCCGCAGGGAGCTGAGGGCTGTGACACCTTCAAAGTCAACTTGGACAAAACCCTGAGCCACGTCAGCCCGGACTGTCCCAGGTCCAAAACTGACAGTGCTCTCTCTGCCAGGACCAGTGAGGCCTCTGGGAAATCCCAGAGTCTTCCACGTGAGGTGGCAGTGGTATGGGAGAAGACGGGCCCTGCCCGAACCCCCCAGCCTGGAAAACGTCTAATGCCGGCAGAGAAAAACCGCTGTGCCTCCATGGACGAGATCCTGACGCACTCAGAGACTAAAGCTGCTAAGGACAAGACGGCGATGCCCCATTCACCGACTTCCAGGCTCACCAACAGCGCTGCGCCTGTCAGCCAGCTGCAGCAACTGATAAGCCAGAAGCTGGAGAAGACAGAGCAGCTGCTGACAGAGGTGAGGGGGGAGGCTGAGAGGGATGCCAGGGAGCGGGGGAAGACCAAGGGGAAGGAGTCAACTGAAGGAACACGGGCTGAAGCTGAGAAGCTTCTGAAGGAGGCAGCAGTGGCTTGGAATCAGGCCCGGGAGGTGCTGGAGGAGGTGAAGGAGCTGAGGGCATTGTACCAACAATTGGATTACTCCTCCCCTTTCACCCCCTCTAACAGCACCACACTAAATGCAGACGGCAAGAGCCCGATGTGAACCACGTGGTACTGAATCGTTTTGGTACCCTGGTTCAGATGGGTCCAGCACAAGCAAAGTCACAAAGGTGGATGCGGCATCTGCTTCGGCTTGTTGGATTCCAGAGAAGGCTGCTGAGAACTGGATGAACCCCTTTTAAATTATTTGGAAAAATTCAGGTTTAGGTTTCCAGCTGTGGGGAGGAAGCAGGACCATCCTGCTGACTGATACAGCTCAGTGCTGGTGCACAAAGCGTCTTCACAAAATATCTTCCTCCAAAATCAGTGTAGCATAAATGTACCTGAAGTCACAGCCTTGGAAGTCTCCTTTTTTTCTTTTTCTTTTACCAGGTTTTGAAAATTCAAGTGTCTTTTCAGCTGCAACAAATGCACTCACCTACAAAATTAGGGGATAAAGCATGAGGTACCTTTGAAGAAAACATCCCATCAAAGTGAATGAAAATGTGCCAAGGCGAGTGTTCAGAGATGAGGAAAAAGTGGGAAAAAGTGGGAAAAAGTGGGAACTTGATCTTGTCTGTCATTTCATGTGCATCACTTGGATCCTTTATATTTCGCTTTATGAATATTCATGTGACAACATGTGGGAGATGAGCCGTTACATCTTTACAGAAATCTAAAACTAGATTTACACAGCTGGGCACTGGACATGAACATGAGACCGTTGAAGGTACAAATGCAGGCTGAACATTGTGTGAAGGTGAACTGTAGTAACCCTGGTGATCCTCTGAATTTTCATGTAGCGCCATCATCAGGTCAACATTTTTATGTGTCCAATACTTCGGTCACAAGTCAAAATATTGGACTCAGCTTCAGTCGCACTTTGTGTCAGCTAATTAGCTAATGTTGGCATGCCAACATGCTCAACTAAGATGATGAACATGGTAACAGAAAGAATTATATGTTAGCATTGTCACTGTTAGCAAGTTAGTATGCTAGTGTTATCCCTTCAAAGCACCGCAGTGCTATCATGGCTGTAGAATCTGGTTTCCATTCTCAAGACAAGTTCTTCTGTCACTTTTTACAAGGAGGCTATTAAGGCCAGGTTGTGCCTGAGAAAACTAGTTTGTGTAGACATTCGTGATGTTGGCACTGAGACCTTAAAACCACTCATCTGGGTAATCCAGGCTCATACTATGCACGCCGTGTGAACCAGCAGCAGCAGCTTCCATTCTCCAGATTGTCTGCAGCCAGTTCACCTCAGGCTCTTCTTCAGAATGTGAATGTTTTCTGAGAAACACTGGAGGCTTTTAGAAGCGACGATGAACCAACAGCCTCCCGTCTCAGCTGAAATCTCAGGTAGAAATGTTTCACAAGAACTGGGCTGATTGTCTGTGAGAATCCAACCCCAAAAGCCTAAAAAACTGAAACACAGTTGACCCAGCAACACCAGATCTCAAGAGTGTTTGCTTGTTCTTCTCTACAGATCAGGAGCAGCTAACAGAGTTAACAGAGAAGGAAAAACTGAGGTAAAAACTGAAGAAGAGGTCAAAGTGGAACTATAATTAACAGAAGTATTAAAAACTTAAACAAAAATGAAGAGAAAACAAATCTGACTGCCTGTGCAGTTTTCAACACAAAGAGAAAGTTATGCTAACACTATAAAGTAAACTCATTTTAGCACATTCATTATGGACAAATGCATAGCTGCTCTTGGGAAGCTTTTTCAGTCACTCCCAGCACCCAAAGGTCACATTAATTAGCTGTCAATATGCAGCATATAGCTAGCTAAGATTATGCACTGAGCTAATGCTTAACTGTTTATGGCTGCAGCTAATGTTTATTTTCACTTAATTTTATATCAGTTTATCAGCCGAGTATTTTCCTAATGAAGTACCTAATGTTAGCTAGCTAATGTTAATGTAGCATCCCAGCTACAGTAAACCCTGCTGTATAGCTGCTAAGCAGTAGCTACTGACTCTTAAGAAAAGTCAGTGAACATGCACTGAGCTAACGTTATTTTTGCGATTACATTTTCACACGGTATCTCAGAATTTTAACTTTAAAGTCAAAATGAATACTCGCCAACACATAGTTTGTTTGAGCAGGAGCTGTTTTCTTCATCCATATTTGTCTTCCCAAAAGGTCCTGATTCTGTTGAGAGGAACAATCATGCAGCATTTTACACTCATCTAAAATAAAAAGAGACAAAGTTTGTGTAAGACTTTGTGTAAAACTGGATGAAATGAGCCAGGTAATACAACACACAAATGTGTGAGCGTGTCACGTCCAGGTATTACAACCCGCTTTACATGAAACCACGCCCACTTAGACCGCATTCCCATGGAAACCACAATCCACCAGCCATTTGTTTTACCTCATTGTCTTTCTGAATTATCAGTTGATTTACTGATTCCAGTAAATTGATTAAATAATTTCCATGGGAATGAGATGTTCAAAGCTTTCGTCATGCATACATTTAATCTAAAAAAGGCTGGAAAACCAATACCTTCACGCTGCTCAGCAGGTGACAAGGTGTTAACCCGACAGGAATGGAGCGTTTGCACTCAAATATGAGACTTGACCACATGTGCAGTTAAAAACAATCAATCAGAGTTTTACTGAGAAAAGTTTATTTTTTTAAACAAGATTCAAACTTTTGTACTTTTGTTAAATCTGCCTGGTTTCTGTTGTCATTGTGATGGAGCAATAAAATCCTGAAGGATATCCCGCCAAAGACAAGGTGAAGGTACGAAAAACCTCAACCTTAACCACAGATTCAACAACAGCACCCTGAAAGTTTAAATTTAAAACTTGTAATAAAGTCACACAAAGGAATATACAAACATTTTGGCCAGAAAATGATGTATGAAGTCTGTAAACTGAAGGAGGTTTCATAAGTATTTCTGTAAAGAGAAATAACATTCTTTTCATTGTGTTGTCTCTAATAAAGTAAATGTCCTCTTGGTTCTGCTATATTTTAAAAGTTAAAGTACCCCATGGAGCTGTTTTCATTTTATACATCACACAGCATAAAGGCCTTGAAAACCACCTGCTAGCTAGTAAACATGATGGTACACAATGCAGAACTCGAAATATTTAAAATTTTATAAGGAAGGACTGTTCAGCCTTAAGTTAGTGTGTTCAGTACAGAGCCTACAGTAGCTAAGCTAAGTGTTTGGATGCAGGTACCTTAGCGTAGCATAAAGAGTGGAAAGAGGAGAAACGGTTCTCCTGATCCTCTAAATATCACTGATTAACATGTTTTATTTTTCAGTGTAATGCAAATTAAAACGTAGAAAACAGTTTGGTGAAAATCACATCGAGGTTGTTTTGTTTGGACAGTCTTCGTGCTGAGCTAAGCTAAAGAGCTGCTGGTTGTAGCTTCACATTTAGCAAACAGCAACAGACAGGAGATCATCCGAATCGGTGACTCGCAGAGGGGAAGAGACGAAGACGTCACTAAACGGTTCCACCAGTTCTCTTGTCAAAACCAGATCTGGTCTCAGATCAGTTCAGTTCACCAGACATTTGGCCAGAATGGTGGGTTCTTTTAATTTTCTTCAGCTAATGAATACATCTTTCTGTTTTTGTTGTTTGATCTTCCCTGTTGTTTCTGTTTTCTGTCACAGAGCAGCTGCTGTAGCCTTAAACCCAGAGGGGATGATGGGAGGTGTAGTCCAGTAGTGACGTAAGCTGTTGGTGCTGCTGCTCAGATCATGTGCTAAAATAAAGCCTGCAAACTGAACTCAGACCAGCGCTGCTGTGTCATCAAACTGTTTGATTAGACCACTGACAATGTGCGTGCCGCTAGGCAAGTGGTTGCCCTCAGAAAAGAAAAATGACAACACCCCCAGTTCACACCTGCAAACTCACCTGTGCGTAGATGTGTCAGTCATAGGATCAGTCTGCCAGACATTTTGTCCCATATGGGCTTCCATACTGATGCTGAGCCTGAAACCAGCAGCGCGTTTGGACCTTTTCATTTGTGTCTCACTGGTGTCTTTTCACATAGATAAAAGGCCAGCATTCAGCCTGCCTATTGGTCAGATGTCTGAGGCGGGAAACGTCTTGGTAATACAGGACCGCTTCACACTTCACAAAGATGTTTGCGCGCCGAGCAGAACGAGGAAGCCGTGTTGAGCACATTCAACATGCCTGACACGCTTTGGGCTCAGAGAGTCAGTCTCTCAATAGCGGAACTGCAGCTGAAAGAAAACGAATTCATTCATTTTTAAATCAAGTGTCAAACATCTGTTGGTTCCACTTTTTCAGATGTCAAGATTTCCTGCTTTTCCTTGTCATTTCTGTCAGCGAAAGGAGACTCTTTGGTTTTGGGCTGCTGGTTGGACAAAAACAGACATGAAGACATCACTTTCAGCTCTGGGAAACTGATGACATTTTTTCACAATTGTGTTACATTTTATAGATTAATTGATAGTGAAAACAGTTGGCGCACTGCACAATACCATCTGAATCTCTGTTGGGGACTATTTTCAGCAGCGGATGAATCCACATTTGGTGCTCAGAGGCTGTTGGCACGTCTCATTTGTGTTTAATGTTTAAACACAGCTGTCAGCTGATTTGTTATCAATGCCTGTGCCTGAACTTTGACCTCAGGGTGTCAGCTATCTGAGGTGTGCACGTGGAGTGGGCGGAGTTTCAACACCTGAATGACTCAGCAGAGAATCAGAGAGTCAGTGTTTCTCTTCAGCTCATTTGCTTGTCAGGTGGAGTCTCTGCTCATCCAAACAAATCAGAGCAAAACTACTGAAATATTCCACACAAACACACAGCTGAGACACACAGGACAAGCTGGGACAGGTGGGGACATCCTCACTTTTAGTGCAAACACAATGGATCCTACACTTCACCTTGTCTTTCATTAGCCTCTCCGAACCTTATAAACATTCACACATCCCAAAGTGGCTGTAATTCATTTCAACCAAAGTCCTCTTTAATCGATTTGATTTCCTGACACTTCCTGTCTGCGCTCACCTGTCAGCTGAGTCAGCAGGTACAGAACTGCACTTGCTCATTGCCATGAAAGACAGCTGAAACCAAACTAATTCTGTAACTACTAAGAAATAAAAAGCAAAATCAGTTTAGGATCTGTGAGACCAAACGCTTACAAAAAACCCCAAAATGTTCTAAAACTATGAATGAAAACATGTAAACAGTCAGAGTTTCTAATGAATTTGTTTACCCAGCGGCCTGCATGTTTATCTGTTGTGTCATCAACATCTGATGAACCACATCAGACTGCAGCTTCAAGCCACTTAAATCTGTAGGCCTGTAGATGGATTGACAGTCAATCAATGCATTAAGCTCCACCCCTCATGTTTCTGTACACCCATATAAGGAGAAGAAAAAGTTTCTCACACACACACACACAAGCCTGTTGTGTTGATGAGTGGGTGTGCAGCGTCTCCATGTGGTGAACACAGGAACCATTTAACTGAACAGCTGTTTCTCAATCATGCATTTCTTCACAGGAAAAAACTCAAGTCAAACTGAGTTCTTCATTTGTCAGCTGAGGTGTGCAGTTTCACTTCACTTCTGTTGTTTAAAATCTTCAGTTTGTGACGATGAAGTCTCACCGAACCTACCCAATCAGATTTATTGCGATTATAAATGAAACGTGTAGCGTGCTGACGTTTCACAGACTACAGAATCAACAGAAGACAGTTAGTCACGCAGTCATGTGCAATGAGACGCCTGAGGTTCTGCTGAACGTTAAGCACCACACGCTGAGCGAAAGAACAAACACTGAGAATTCAGCTGGTTTTATTGAAAAACACTCCGGTTACAGCGACACGATCACAAGGCGGGAATAAAAAAATAAAATCAAGTCAGAGGAAGAGAATCCACTCCGGCTTCACGTCTCCAAACTCAAACAGGACGACACGACAAAAACCTACAGAGACCGGTTCACTTCTATTTACACAGACCAGAGCAGATCCAGAGACCAGAGCGAGCCGGACCGACACCGAGAGCCGCAGACCCCCAGGACACACACACACACACACACACACTCCAAACAGTAAAAAACATAACAGAGGTTTCAGTAAAAATTTGGTTTTCCACATAAATGCAGTCATCACAGCGTGAACAAAGCAGATATTCTCGGTCTAACGCTAGCGTAGCTGCTCCGTTAGCTGTCAGCAAACCAAACGCCGCATCGGCAACATGAGCATGTAGCATAACATGTAGCTAAGAAGGGACGCAAAGCAAGAGAGCCCGTTTTCCTGCTGTGTGTGGAGAGACATGAACGCCTCACACGCAGTCACTGTGTGTTGTGCTAAAACGCAGGCATCCTACGTTCAGTCCTGTACCTGAACGCATCACGTGACCCTGACAGAGTATGCTGCCATTCACTATACAGCATGTTGCTATGGTAACGGCACACAAACACACTGATCTGAGGGATGTTTTCTTCTGTTCTATTAGATGGAAATACTGCAGTAAAAGCACCTACAAGTGTACTCTGTACAGCACTGGAGTAAATGTACTCAGTTACTTGGGTGTAAATGAAGTTTTCAGGCTGTCTTTCCCAGCTGTCCAATCAGAACACTTCACGTCTGTGATCTGATCACATGCTCGAAGGTTTACGATGACATCATCAGTCACATAACCGTGATGATATGACTGCATATTTTTTTCTGGGTGTGTTGGGGCGAACTGATCCTGGACCTGATCTGCGTCGCGTTTCCTGTCTGTCTGCAGCTCTGAGGTGACGTCCGGCCAGCCGGCGGGGTCAGAGGTCACTGGCGGGGGTGGGGTGGGTTCTGTCAGGTGTTACTGCGTGTGATGGTGACTATTCATCGTCGTCGTCATCATCACCTTCATCCTCTGCATCTCTCTTCCTCTTCTCCCCCCGAACACCTGCAGCGTCCACATCTGACAAAACACAACACTTCAAATCAAACTCCTCTTCCTCGATGCCCACAAGAGGATCAAGTCAGAGATTTTCAGAATAAAACTTGTTTGAGAAAAACAAAGTAGAAACAGTAAACGTAAAATCTTTTAATCATCTCAAAGCGAGTTTGGGACAGAGAACATGAATAAAATACAGTGACTTTATTGTCTCAGTGTCCTCACTTTTTACTTCACCCGTGTTTCCTTGAAACTCCAACACTTATTTTTACAGTTTCTGCTCACACTTTTCAAAATAAAAGTCTACTGAGTGACCGTTTCTCAACAATGTTTAAAACTAAAGACAAACCTCCATCTTCCTCTTCCTCCTCCTCCTCTTCCTCTTCCTCCTCCTCTTCAACATAGTCTCCATCGTCTTCTTCGTCCTGAAAGCAAGAGCCACCACATCAACACAAACTGCCGACAGCCGCTTTGCATCTCACGCTTGTCACCTGCTGCACGCTCACCTGGATTCCTTCCTTCATCAGGTACGACAGGCCAACCTCATCCTCATCCCCATCCCCTTCAGAGCCCTCCTCATCATCCTCATCGTCATTGTCCTCATCATCACCAGGTGGGCCGGCTTCATCATCATCGTCGTCGTCTGAGAAAAAATGTCAGCCAACCGCTCGACTTCAGACACTTTTATTCTAGCGTGTGTGTTTAGTCTCAACAACTAACCAGAACTGTTTCAGTTTGAACCCCAACAGTCAAAAGAAGCACTTTTATTCCCATTTTCTGATGTTGAGGACAAACACAAGGACAAAACTCACATTTCACTTTCAAGAGTTTCCTGTTAGCCCAAAAGCACCCAACAATCCTCTTCAGTCTAAATTCACGTCTCAACACACACACACACACACACATATATCTTCTATTCTGATTGGGTTTTTTTATATATATAGTGTTGTTTTATATTTATACCATTAGGTATTTTGTTAGGTCACTGGGTTTATACCTGCACCAGGGAAACTAATTTCGTTCCACCTCATGTGTCTACATGTGTGAAAATGACAATAAAGCTCCTTGAATCCTTGAACAAAGTTGGGACACGACAACGTTAGGACAAGTCTGGTTAGGGGGTCACGTCTCACCATTGTCTGCCTCTGAGTCGGGCACCTCGTTGTCCTCCTGGTCGTACCCGTCCAGATACGTGAGCTGAGGCAGCAGCTCGAAGACGCTCTCTCTGTAGTCCTCCAGTGTGGACACTTCATAGCTGTACAGGTCCAGACTCTTCAGGTTCTTCAGGTTCTGCTGCAGTGCAGATGAGAGGAGAGAGTCAGAGATCTCAACACCACGTCACCCCTCAGTGGTTTTAAGTTCAGACTTGGCTGCCACCGGACACAAACTACACACTGACATCACTGAAACGTCTTCACAGTCACATTCTAGTTTAGAAAAAACAGCATCTGTTACTGAGATTGATAAGCTACCCAACATTAGGCGGAAGGTTCTAATGTCGCGGCTGATCGCCGTAAGTCGGTCTAAACACTTATGTGTAGCTGATGAGTTTTAGAGCGTGAGCTGAAAGCAACGAGGGGACGTGAACTCACCAGGGCCTTGATGGTGCTCAGCTCCTTGATCTTGTTCCCACTCAGGTTCAGGTACGTCAGGCTGGGACATTTCTCTGCCAATGTGTCCAAACCTCCCGAGATGGTGTTATCACTCACCTCCAGCTGGAACACACCAACGCATGCACCAACATCAGACAGAGAGACAAACTGAGAGAGAAGCATTGCATTGTGGGAACAGGGAGGGTGCGGGCTGACCTTGCGGAGTTTGGGCAGAGAAGGAAGCTTGGAGAGCGATGTGAGGCCGGCGTTCACCATGCTGAGGATCTCCAGCTCCGTGTACTCGTCTGTCAGACCTTCAACCTCGCCATCACTGGAGCAACAGTTATCCACCACCAGCTCCACCACCTGACCACACCCACAGGAGACCGTGTGACCCCAAACACCCACAGTCAGAGACATGTTTAGATGTCCCCAGAGACAACACGCTTGTCGATAATTTGGAAAAACTGTCAGTAGGTAGTATGAGGTACCCATGTTCAGACCTTACTGGGTATTACTGGTATCAGAGTTAGTGAACTACATTATACTGATGCGTTCCTTGTATTCTAACCACCTGTACGTGTAACAGGACAAATACTTTAATGCAGTATACTGTGATTTAAGTATTGTAGCACTGATAGTCATTACCACACTGCTAAAAGGTTATGAGACGGGTCTTACACATCACATTGGTACAATTTAAAGTTTGCAGTGATTATCCTCCATCCGGCCTGCACTTGAGCCGGTCTACATCAAAACAAGAAGTACTTTCATCAGACCTGGAAACCTGCAGCCACACCGGCCCTCCTGTGGACCAGTTTGACATGCCTGCAGCAGACAGACAGGTTTGAGAAAACTGCTTTTGTACAATGAGAGGAGAGGTGTCGTTCCCTTTTAAAGACACGAGACCTGAACTCGATTAAAACGCAAACTGGAGAATATTTTGGACAATATTACTGCTAATTCTTCGCCTTTTCTGGACAGAGAAAAACATACATTCATGTCGCTGTCCGACAGCCGCTCGTACGCGCAGTGTTGTGGAGTGAATCATCTCACCTAACAAACACTCTCTGATCAACCGTCGGAGTGGAGGAGTGACGGCGACGCACGCACAGACAGCTGCTAGTGTGGTGCTACCGTTTTCACTGAAAATATTCCCATTTTCTGTCGCTCAGGACGCCAAAGCCTCTAAAAGTTAATGACGAAGTAACAGAATAAAATAATTTAAAACTGGTTGTATGCAGTGGAGAGAGGGGCAACCAAAAGTTCGGTTTAGTACCGTCTCGACAACCAAACTGCTATCGCAGAATCGTGAATTCCCATGTGTGGATACAGCGTTGCTCTCATCTTCAGGAACCCATCTGGCTTTGATCAGCAGCGTCACGTTTTATTCAGATAAAAGCGCCTGGCACCAAACGGGCACAGCGCTGTTTCGACTCTGATGCGTGCTGTAGGGCTGACCGCCGTCACATACACAACCAAAACACACCGGAGTGGGCGGGAACAGCAGAGTGACACACTCTTAAACTTTTAAGAGTTTAAAATTCACAAACGACTGTTGTTGTGCTGAGTGTGGGCCGAAATGACCAGCAGTACCCGAAGAACAGTGAAAGATATTTAAATCGAAGCGGGGCCGACTATAACGAAATAAACTTATATTTTGAGGACTTAAGAACAGAGCCCGGTTCGACGCGCCATCAGATTGCTAGTATCGTGGATAACCAACTATTTAACAGCGAAGGTTAAAATGGTAGCCTACTCGGTCGCGCGTCGGAGCGAGGGGTATAAACAAATGTAACCGACGCCAGGTGTATTTTTCTTTAACGTATCTACCGAGTACTAGCGTCGACCCTCACCTAGATAATCCTGACCACCGGTCCAGCATGAGAGCTGGGCGCTCGCCTAATTAGCTCGTTAGCGTGTATGCTAGCAGGAGCTAGCTCCGGGGAGTCCCCAACGGCGGGCGAAGACTCGGAGCTCGAGAGAGAGCCTGCACGCGGCGGATTTCCTCCATGTTGGAGCTGCAGTGAAGTTGTTATCCGAGTCAAAATGTCGGAAGAGAACACTGAACACATTAAACGGAGAAAACGCGACGTCCGCTCTGGTCGAATGTTTTCAGCATCGTCACTTCGCCCGACTCTACATCCTTGACCAATTTCTCCTGGAAATAAATTAAAGTCCGCGCTGTTGTAGTCAACGTTACCCACCTCTGCTGGATTTCTGTTCCTCAGCTCCAGGATAATTTTCATCTTCATCTCCATGATGCGGCCCGAACAGAGGGGCAAAAACAAACTCTAACAAAGGAAAACTGAAAATAATATACGGCTCAGTGAAACACGATCTCACTGTGGGCTTCCTTCACCAGCGAGAACCAAGCAATAACTAAGCCTCCATGTTCGCTCACGCCCGACCTCCACGGAGAGACCACGCCCACTGGTGATGAATATTCATACTTTATAGATACCGGTCTCCTATTGGTCCAAAGATTAACCCCTCACTGACTCTCATCCCCAGCTTCTTATTATGCAATACTCATCTCGACGATTGGTTGGAATTGCAAAGGCGTTGCTTCATTGTAACCAATGACAAGCCGAGAATGAAACATTTAAACTTTACATACACCCACTCTTTGTCCTCATTAGCGCCATGTTTTACTGGCACCTTCAAGTTTACTTCGTTTTTCACTCATAAAGGCAACCCCCCCGCAACAAAAACAACGCAGTCAGCCTACGTTATCGTTACTGTGCAACATGCACACTTCATTTGAAATCAAACTGATATGGAACTGAATTTTTTGATACTGTCAGACACTTGAGATGTTTGTATGTTTCGTATGACATTTCACTGCCTCAATACTCTGGTCTTTACAGAAACAGTACTTCCTTTCAGTTGCTACTTCTAACTTAATTTATAAAAAACAAAGTTTCATAATTAACCAACTCAAAGACGCTGAAAACATCTGTTATCACTAACATTTGATGTCAGGATGTGTTCAGGTGCTTCTGTGTGCTACAGTCAGTTTTCATTGTTTCTGACTTTTTAAAAACAAAACAATTAATCCATTCATCAGGAAGACAACCAGCACATTCAGCCATGAAAATAATCCTAAACTGCAACCCTACATGAAAACTCGAGTTCCACTTGCTAGCTTCTTCTAGAGTTTTTCAAACACATCACTCGAGCTTCACAAGAGAGATGTTTGCTCACTTGTCATGAAACTATGACAATGTCTTGTTTTGAAATTATCTTTGTTTTTAATCGCATTCATTTATTTTTGTGTCTGAAATACAATAAAGCACTGATTGTACCGAATGTAGTAGTAATAGTACTGTAGGCAATAGTTGTAGTAATAATCACTACAGCAGCCGTAGTACATAAAGTAACAGTATAACTTCTACAGTAGTATGTGTAGTATTAGTGATAGTTGTAATATGTATATGGTATTAGTATTATGGTGTATATAGTACAGTAGTATATTACCTCTGAGTGTGTGTTTAGTTTCTTTCTGACTGACGTGTCAGACAGGTGAGGAAACACCTTGAGCGTGGAGTTTGACAGTTTCTCGCTCACTGCTTCCCCCTAGTGGAGTGGAGTTAAAACAGCAGCCAAAACGTTACAAAACGTGTACAATTCTCTACGGACTATAACCACTTTCAAAATCCCTCATAAATTTCATCATTTACACATTCACAAAAGAATCATGAATACTGCACTACACTGCACACTTTTGCAGTCTAAAGATTTAATGTCAGTCCTCGTTTACATTCTACTGGCACCTTACACTCTACCTCTACTTTATTTTGCACTACATTGCACTGTTTACTGTTGTATATATACTTTCTATATTGCCTTGTATATATATTTTATATATGCCACTTTTTATTTTGCTATTGTTAACATTTTGTTTAGCTTGTTGTGTGTATTGCTGCTGCTGCACTGCAATTTCCCAGCCTGGGATCAATAAAGTATATCTATCTATCTATCTATCTATCTATCTATCTATCTATCATTACAGGAAGGTCGGGGTTTCAGGTTAATTTCATAATCACTCAGATATTGTCAGTTATTACATGACTGACATGTACTGAACAGCAAAGCACTAATAGGTGCTGATGGAACTTAAAGGAAATAAAGACACAGAAGAAGGTGAGTTTTATTTTATCTCAAAATTTTACTTTTGAATAAAGAGCAGATGTTGCAGTTATAGACCATTTCAGTGTAAAGGTCTTCAAAATATAAAGATGTGAAAAAAATGATGACAGAATAAATAATCCGAACCACAGAGTAAACAGGATATGACGTTTTCAAGAAACAGAAACTAAATCTTTGGCAGATAATCAATAAAAATAAATAATCAGTGTCAGTGTTGTGTTAAAGGGACAAAACAAACACTGTGGACCAAACAGAATGATGATCATTCTGTGGAAAATACAACAGCTGATTTTTGGCAGGTTAAATAGTCCAGTTGTTAAAGGATCAGTTCACCCAAACTACTAAAGCATCTTATCTCAAACCTACGTATGTAGCAGGTTTTTCTCCAGGTTCTGTGAATACATTAAAGTAAGAGACATCGATGAATAAGATGGGACTCAGAATCGACTCCTGAGGAACTCAGACGTGAAGAACTTGAAGAATTTGCCAGACATTGTGGATGCTCGCTCAGAAAGTTAGAAACTCGACATTTTTCAAAGGTTCGGGAAAGTAAGGGCAATCTCAAAACATGGGAACATTGTTGGTAATGTTTTTGTTTTTGTCAAAAAAGACATCTGAATTCAACAACAGTAAATACAGTGTATTACAATACGGGACTCCGATCTTTTTGGTATAGATGCAAATACAACATTATCTATCAGTTTGTATCGTGTGTTTAGCAAAAATGTTGGTTCAAAAGCACAGAAGAAGGAAAAAAATTGATATAAATAAATACAAGACGTTACACAGAAAGGAGTTTACAAGAACAGACGCAATTAAAGGGAGGAGAGAAAATGAGGTGTTAATGAACTGACCCTTTGCTGTGTGATACTGTGTGCTGGAAACTCATCTGAGGGATGCTGTGATTGGCTGATTGTCTGAAGCCGTTCTGAACCACCAAATGAGCTGCGGTGTGTTTATTTTCACCCGTGTGGAGGAGGACGGGGGTGGACGGAGCAGCAGCTGACCTCTTCTGAAGGTGTTTTCAGCTGCAAATGAATCTTCTGCTGTGATTGGCTGTCCTGTGACCTGAAACCCTCCTGCAGCCTACAGAAAAAAACAAACACACACACACACGCTGCACTGTGTCAGAGTGTGTTTTCTCTCGGCGGCAGAGTGTGCAGCACCTGGTCAAGCAGCTGCAGCGCTCGGTGCAGGTGAACCTCCAGCCAGCAGGGGGTGTCCTTGATGCTCTGACGCGGGTAATCACACCCCCAACCTTTAACGAAGCTCAGACGCACGATACACAACCTGCGCAGGTCGTCCACACCGAGACCTGCAGCCGAACACACACCTGAAGGAAGACAGGAAGTCACAACTTCAGTCAGCGGACTGACACATGGGTCACATTCCAACATGTCTTCCAGCAGTGCTTTGCTGTCCGCCACCACTGGGGGGCACTACTGCGCAGAAGACAGAAACCACAGCACATTGTAATCACGGAAAAGCAATAATAAGCATCTTTATTTATACAACCCATTCAGAACAAAGTCACAAAATGCTTTACGTGATTGAAGCAGAATTAAAACATTTCAAGAGGCGAATAAACAATTAAAAAGTAAAATGTAAAGAAATAAAATAAGATGAAAAGAACAATAATATTCACAAAACATTTTGAGTAGTCATTTAAGAGGTGACTGAGTCTGTAGCAGTAAAACCTTTTAATAAAAATCTTTAAGTTATTTAACATTTTCATTAGAAAAGCTTTCCTCCATCACATGACTGAATCACATCCCCCCTCCACGACTTTCTATCAGGGATAAATCAATGATGGCCACTGGGTGGCGCTCTGCTCACTGAATGCAGCCAGCTTCATTGTAACCGTCGCTTTGACCCTGAGCAGACAGACAGGTACCCACAGAGAGAGAGACAGGTGATACTCACTGACAGCGGGAGCAATTCCCCCCACGCTGTTCGGCCCGGGAATCGCACCGACAACCGCTGCCGCCTGAGTCACGACTGCTGCCTGAGCTGCTGCAGCCTGCTGCTGCATCTGCCTGTGGCACTGCCTCAGGTCAAACACCTGGACAGAGACACACAGGTGAGACACAGCCACATGGGTAAGGTACGTACCACATCACCACAGCGTCTCGGGTTCGGTCCCGATGAGGCGAACGCACAAACAAACTCATCTGATAAAGTCGAGTGCTGATGTGGTTTATTTCCGGTCAGGATGTTACAGAGAAACCAAGTGGCACAGAGCTGTCTGTCTGTGAGTCCAACAGAGACGCACATCAGAGTGTCCCCTGCAAATCCACACACCTTGATATAAGCTCCCGGGTAGATCTTGTGGACTCCGTCTCCTGGCGCTCGACCCGCCTCACGGTCCAGGTAGAAACTTTGGACGAACACCGAGTGGTCGCTAAGGCAACGCATCCAAACGTCTCCCTCCCCTCGGCACTCCAGCTGGACCCCCCTACCAATGTGGAGCCTGCCGGAAAATAACACGCAGAAGAAGAAAGAAGGAAAATTAAGGAAGCAGACAAAGGGAGGAGACAGGCAGAGTAGGTAACATTTCCTCCTGCCGCCACCGGTCCTGTCACTGGTCTCTCTGGGTACCTGGCACGGTGACTGGCGGCGGTGCGGTGGACGTTACTGAGCTGTCCCAAACAGAAACGGTCCCCTCCCGAAGGATCCACATAACCGTCCACTGTCACCAGAGGACAGTTGGACTGGACCTTAAACATCTCCCCAACCTGAACGTCCAACTCAAAGTATGAGATGGAACACCAGAACTCTGGACCTGAGGGACAGGGGGACAGAGACAGACAGAAGGACAGAGGGGAGGACATTTTTTAAGAGTGAGGACATTTGCAGGAAGCGATAATGTTTCTGCACAGGTTTGGTACCTGGGTGGTTGGACACTGGCTGTGGATACGGAGTACTACTGTGATGCTGTGACCCTGCAGGAACAAACAGTTACTCAGTGTGATGTACACCTGCACAGTACTACAGTCAAGTATTACTACAGCAGTACTTCATCTTGATTGTTTCATGTGATGTCATACAGAAGTGAGTGTTGGGGGCGTGGTGATGATGTAACGGAGGCTGCTGGTGGCTCCGCCCACTCTGATGAGGTCCCACGGGGTTGTAGAGGACAGGGCTATTACCTGTCCAGGTGGCTGCGGAGACACAGAGGACACGGGTCAGTGTTTGTCCAAAAGTCCTACTACTTCTGCTTTTACTACTACTGAAATTATTTCTGACATTACTACTGATACTACCACTACCACTACTACTAACTGTACTATTACTGCAAATGCTATTATTACTACTACAGCCATACTCCTTCTACTACTATTGCAACTACTCCTTTGGGTACCAATTGTACTACTGGTACTCTTGATCCTGATTTGAGCACACATTCACTGAAGTACAGGTGTGTGCAGCCCTACAGGTACAGTACCTGTGCTGGGGGCGCTGCTGTACTCTGGACTTTGCTGGGTTGGGGAGGTGGGGGTGTGAGGGGGGTTTGGGTGGGGCGGGGAGGCGTGATCCCCGTGGTTTTGAGGTGGTGCGATCTGAAGAAGGCCGGTGCCCTCGCCGCCCCCTCCGACACACCCGACACCTCCACCGCCACGACCGCGGCTGACGGCGGCGGCGGCGGCGGCCGTCAGAGCTGCCGCCGTCATGGAGCTGCTGCCTGCGGGTCACAGCAGGACGTTAAGACTCAGAGTCCGATCGAAATGTGACATAAATACATCTGATGGACTGACTGACCTGGAGGAGAGAGGGGCATGCTGGGATACATGCTGACGGGGCGGGGCTGGTTGTAGGGGTCAGTGTGGGGGGGCAGGTCGATCTGCAGGCAGTCCTGCATGAACTCCTCCTTTATCAGAGACTGAGGACCTGAAGGAAGACGGGGCAGGACGAGGACTGTGAGAGGCGCCACACAAACCTTTACGATCAAACTCAGTATGACGAGCTAAGCGGCACACTGGGACCATAACACGACAGAATAATAAAAACATACTGTGGTCGATCAATATTTTACTAACTTAACACAGTGTACTATAGTACAGTATTAGTGTAGTACAGAATCATCTAAAAAATCAACATACACAAAACATTAAAATATTAACATAAATAACAACATGAAAAGCTTCCTGTGTTGTGTTGACCTGCAGGTTATTACAGCACTGCGAGGTCGTCATGGTGATGCGACGCTGTTGTTACAGAAGGGCGGATCCTCTGGACCCTCACACTGATGGACACGCGGCGGTGTGTGTTTACCTGTGGCGGCGGGGGACGCCACCCTCTCGTAGTGGTAGGGGTTCACACACACGCTGTCGTACTTCAGGTCGAAGGCAAACTGACAGAACTTCACGTGTTTCAGCTCGTTTTTATGGAGGTCAGGCCAACGCCACAGGCGGGCGTAGATCACATGAGGGAAACCTTTCCTACCTGCCACCTGCCGGCAGACAGACAGACAGGTGAGCGTAAGATCAGCAGACAGACAGAAAGACCCTTCATGGAAATTTAAATAAACAGTGGGAACACACTGAGCCATGGTGAGCAGGAGGTCACCACAGCAACACTGAGTGTGTGTGTGTGAGTGAGTGAGTGTGTGTGTGTACC
The DNA here is from genome assembly GCF_020382885.2 of Scatophagus argus. NCBI lineage: Eukaryota > Metazoa > Chordata > Actinopteri > Scatophagidae > Scatophagus > Scatophagus argus. The sequence goes on from NC_058501.1 coordinate 25,909,333, forward strand.
AGGTGATGTGGAGTAGACCCGTCATGCCAAACCACGACCATGACATCATGTCTGACCTCACGAATGTGTGCGTGTGTGTGTGAGAGAGACAGCCAGACCTCAACACACTGTAAAAAAAGATTCAAGTCGTGTGAAACAACACGAGGCGACCTACGTAAGCAACCTGTAAAGACGCTCGTGCCGCCAAAACACATGAAACACCTGCTGGTTACATTTCAGACCAAACCATCCCTGAGAGCCTGAAGCCTGAGACTGAGCCTCAGGGTTCGAGCCCACACAGGCTGGTCTGAGACTGAAGCCCGTTTAGCTTTGGACTCAAGTTCAACAAACCAGTTAATCTGCATCATCCACAGGTGGAACCCTGTCATCTCACTGGGTCGCTTTCACACCTGTTTCAGCAGTCTGAAGTTTTTACAGTGCAGCACACACACACACACACTCATACACACTCACACAATCACACACTCAAACGCTCAAACACTCATACACACACACACAGCCTATCAGGGCAGAGTGTGTTCTGTGTGCACAGGTGAAGGGCAGGGATAAGACTGTGCAGACACAATACACACACACACACACACACACACACTGATCAGACATTCACTGTCTGATCCTGGATCAGCGTGGGACTCATCAGTTCTCTCCACTTCCTCCCACTGTACAAAACCAAAACCAAACCATCCCTGAGAGGAGTGTTGCCATTTTGTTCTGGTGCCGTCACTTGGAACCAGAGTCTGCATCCCATCTGCTAACATGGAGTGGGAGGGGTTTACAGACTGTACTGCAGCCAGCCACCAGGGGGAGCTCTAGTGTCAGCCATCTTTATACACAGTCAACTGCTTGTGATGCTACACCTCCTGTTTCACAGACGGCTGCTCCTGATTGGACAGAGCTGCATGTTTGTTAGGTTTTAAAGCAGTAAACAGCAGCTTGAGACGAGTTCAGAGCTCATGAGGACCGAGGAAGGACTTTGTGTTCAGACTGAAGGATTCACAAAGAGCAGATGTGGCTCAGAGTCCTGGAGGAGACACAGAGTCTGTGTTAACACCAGTCAGGAAGAGGAAAAACACTTGAGCTCCTCACAAAGTCAGCAGATATCAGGAGCCATTGACACACTCCACTGGTGTTCTTGTTTTACAGTGTAGAAACTCTGCGGTATGAGATCCAAGCACAAACTCTAGACAAGTACACATTCCCGTCTGTCTGCACACACACACGCACACACACGCACACACACGCACACATACGCACATGCACGGGCGCGCACACACACACACACACACACACACACACAGTCTGGCTTAACTTAACCCAGCCCCTTTCCTGTGTTTCAGACAAAACAAGCCAGCCTGCCCTTCCTCCTCCCCCCCCCCCTCCCACACACACACACACACACACACACACACACACACACACACACACAGTCTTCAGTCTGCTCCCTGTCTGCTGTTCTGCTGTTCTATCAGTTTTTTCTGTGTGTCACTCTTTGGATCCCTCAGGTTCTTCAGAAGGTAGTAGAAGCTTTTAGTGGTTCCTTCAATCCACTTAAAGACTTGGAGAGTGTCTTCAGGATGTTCTGAGGAGCTTCCATAGAAGACAGAAAAATAACATAAGTTATTTAAAGGTTCTTGAAAATGCTGCAGAGAGACCCAGGAAGGTTTGAGGGGTATAAGGCAGTTTCATTTGTTGGATATGAAACCTGCAGATGTTTTTCAAGGGGTTCCAAGGAATCTTTTGGAGGTAAAATAGATTCATTAAAGACATAATTAGTTCTTGAGGTGGGTCCATAGATTCTTAAGTTTTAAGGATTCACTAGAGGGCTTTGAATGTCCTTAATAAGTTTGTGCTTTTCTGGGCAGGTTCAGATTATTCATACGGAGCACCAACGAGTACATAAAGAGGTTCTTGGGGTGTCCAGCGATCGCTGAGAATGTTTCAAATGGTTATAAAGAAGTTTTACAGGGTAACTGAAGATCCAGTCATTCATGGGTTCTTCAAAATGTGCCAGATGAACCTGACCAGGTTCTAGAGGCAGTAGAGGAGGTTCCAAGATTACTTTAGAAGGTCGCGAGGATGCTCAGAGAGGCTGTAAGGTTTTTAAGTGGGTTTTCGGACTCTTACAAGAACTCCAAAAATCTCTAAGGAGGTTCCTGGGGTGTGCGGGGGTTGCTGGGAAGTTTCATTCAGTTAGGAGGGTGTAACAGATAACAGAATAACAGATAATCCAGCGAGGTACTGAAGAGCTTTAAGGTTTCATAGTTCATTCGGCGCTCCAGAAGAGGGAAACCTCCATAGGATCCTGAGCAGGTCCAGAGGGCTGCTGAGAGGGTTTCATAAGGTTCTGTGGGTTCTTGAGAAAATGTCAGATATTCCTGCGGAATTTCTGGAATTTGATGGATTTGAGGAGGTTCTAAAGGTTCTAGGTTCTAGGTGTATCTGAGGACAATGCAGTGGCTGCTGAACAGGAACTGATGGCCTTAGAGGTGTTTGTTCAGTCCTTGAAAAGTTTCTAGAGGCATTTCTGCTGGTTCCTGATTTGATTTGAATTTGATCTGAGCTGAACGTGGCTCATGTGAAGAGCAGTCTGAAGTGTGATCCATGTTTACATCCTCTGGTCTGATAATTACTGTGTGACAGTCGGTAACCACACCCAGTCTGCTGCTCTGACACACACTCCGTTCTGCTCTGCACAGCCAGAAAACACAACAGGAACACCTGAATACCAGACCTGATGTGGACCACACAAGGATTAGAAACGGTTTGAGGAACGAAAATGAAAACCAGAAATGAATGAAATTTTGGGATGAACGTAATCAAACACAGGGACATAAATAACCTCAGTTTGAATGAAAACATTATTTTTTTAAATTTTAGATACCCGATAAATAATGTTTTTTATTGTTCCAGTCAACTTTTCCTGAAACACGACGGGTCTACAAACTCTCCGATAAGACGTAGGCCGGCCTCGCCGTGACGAGGCGCGTGAGAGGTCAAAGGGTTCGTTCGCCTCGTGCGTGAATGTGACGAAGGTTACGCCCTCCTCATCGCTCCACACACAGCTGATTTTCAGCTCTAGGTCACATGACATGACACACGAGTCTGCTTTTATCCGCTTTTTACAGTGTAGACAACAAACACTCTTAACACACGTTTCAACTTTTCTGAGAAGAATTTCTGATATTTTCAGCTCCATCGTGCAGATCTTAAAGTTTGTCTCTACCTGCAGCCGTCCGTCCAGCGTCCTCTGGATGGTCACACACTTGCTGGGCTGGACGCCGTTGGTGGTGACTGCGGTGATGAGCGAGTCCAACTCGTCCTTCTTCTCCTTCAGCTTCTTCACCAGACTCTCGATGGCCCGTTTGGCGAAGCCCTCGTTCTCTGCTCCCTGTCGGTGGCACATCAGGCTGTGGACGATACTGAGGCAGGCGTCGGCGCTGCTGGGGGGCGGGCCGAGCACCGACATGGTCACCTGGAGGGCAGGACTTCAAAGATTAGTCAGCTGATCCCGTGCTGGGCCGACAGACGCCCAGTGTGCGCTGACGTCACCCTGCTGACACGGGTCTTTCTAAAGTTCTGACATTCTGGAGACCAAATGAGGAATCTGTTCATCAAGAAAATCACGGCTGGCTGCGGCCGCTGTTGTTTTGACTGCGTGCAGGAGAGTTTCAGTTTCTGAGGCCATCTCTGATATTTTCTAATAAGATATCAGCTGATGTCATTTTTATCAACAGGAACAAACTTTCTGTTTGACGGGGTGAAAACCAGCCCGTGAGCTCAAAGCTGCTGTGTGTTTCTGCTCGGACGCCGCTGATGTCCGCCGGCTGGTTCATCAGCTCTGCAGAAGCTCACCGGAGGTCCCATCCAGAAACCTGACTGATGCGCTTTAAATCAGCTAAAAGACAAGACATGTGCAGCTGAACCGGGTTCTGTGCCAGTTCTGAATCCACATGGACTCCAGGGACACTGGGATTGATCACTCAGTTTAGTTTGATTCCATCTCAGAACTGTTTTACCAGACAGCTGAGAACAAACTACAGTACAGTACTACAGTACTGGAGTACATCAGAGTAATGCAGGATGTCTGAGCTGCATCTGTTCTGCTCTCAGACCTGCTGACACTTTCACTGTGTTGCATGACGTCTTACTCATCTGATCCCTGTTCAGTTCACACCCTCCACAGACTGACAGGCTCTGCTTCTCCTCATTACGTTATTACAGTGACAACACAATGACGTCAGACGGCCACATTTAGCTGTCAGTGATGTCATCAAACTGGTTCATTTTCTGTTGACTGATTTAATTATTAATGATGTAATTTCCAGTACAGCTGATTGTCAGACACGTCAGCCAGAAACATCACGCAGACAGACAGACAGTCAGACAGACAGGCAGGCAGGCAGGCAGGCAGACATCAACAGTTGTCAGACAGAAAAGCAGCCGCGCGGACTGAACCCTCGGCGGGGTGGCTCCGTTCCACTCACCGGGACTCGGCTCTCTTGGCTCGGCTGTGATCCGCTGCCTGTGACGGTGAGACCGTCTGTCGGTCGGTGTGTCCGCCGTCTGATCCAGACCGAGTCTGTCTGCACACTCACTAAGCGTCAGCGGGGAGGCGGGTGTCATGCTGACCAGACATAACAGGAAGTCAGACCGCTCACTCGACAAACTCCACTTTATAAAAATAAAAGTCGCTTCATAAATTCAGGGGGCAGAAGATTCCACGACACTGGACGTTTGAATCAGCTCGTGAGCTAATGTGAGCTAATGTCCCTAAACATCCGGCTACTCAATCAGCCTCGCATTTAGCTTTCTGAACTCGATAGAAGTTAGGCTTTTATTCTGGAGGTTATGGCCGGAAGTGCACGTCCCGCTGCTTTCTTGACTCCTGCCCCAAAGTTTGTTTGTGCGCGTGACTTCTGTCGAGTATGAGAGCCAATCGCTACTCTGCTCCACACGCGCGCGTGGGTGTGGTTGTCCCGTTTAACCAGGTGACTGACAGGACGGACTGTGGCGCCACCTGGTGGTCCCGCTCGGGGACTTCGTGTGGAGTCCATTATCAGTACAGACGCACGGTGGGTGTCGGTGGGTGATTTGCAGGTTATAATACAAAGACACACACTTCAGTCACTGTCCTGCATGAGTTGATTGTGTAAATATTACAATATTTCTGTACTTCAGCAGGAGATCCAAACAGTCTGTGACAACTACAGGTTGTGTGACGCCTCAGAGACTTCAGGCTCCCCCTCAAGGTGCTCAGGAACTGTTACACCTGCACCACTGAGAGCATCTTGAGTGGGAGCATCACCACATGGATGGGCAGCTGCACAAAGCAGGACCTCTCGGCCCTCAGGACGGAAGTCCGCTCAGCTGAGAGGACGATCAGAACAACTCTACCCGACCTGCAGGACATTTACACCAAACGATGCAGGTCGAGAGCCGAGAAGATCCTCAGGCAGCCCCATCACCCCGGACACTCACTCTTCTCCCTGCTGCCATCAGGCCGTCGGTTCTGCTGCCTGAGAACCAACACTGAGAGGATGAGGAGAAGCTTCTTCCTCCAGGCCATCCGTCTGCTCAACAGTGAGCGTTAATCTGGACAATCCCACTCCCACCTACACTACATGTAAATACTGCACATGTTCACATTTTAATTTTATTATTTTTATAAGCTTTCTATTTTACAATATTTAAATTTTACTTACCTATTTTTTGTTAGCAGGGACATAAGGAATTTATGTCACTGCAGATTGTACCGTGTATGATTGTGTGTGTGACAAATAAACCTATCTTGTATAATATAATATAATATAATATAATATATATAATATAATATAATATAATATAATATAATATAATAACCGGGTTAACACTGCAGGACAGACAGCTGCAAAGTGAAGCTACGGTGAGTTAAACTGGACCGGCTGGTGTCAGCTGGTCAGGATGTGGTCCCGAGTGGATCTGAAGACTCTTTAGTCTCTTTTTCCCCGACTTCGCCAGTTTCGGTCCGATGTGACTTAGCAGAAGAGGCAGGTGAGCAACCGACGGAGGTAGACACGGACAACACCTGCGGAGTCTGTTAGTGCCTGTTGCGAAGTCAGTGTCAAAGTTAGTAATGATGCAGCTCTGAAAACACCTGAAAGCAAGTAATTCCAGGTGGTCGGAAGATGTTAAATCTACCAGGCTTTGCAAAACAAACGGGAGTTACGTCAGTTAGCTCATTAGCAGCACCGACAGCAGCTGAGACGTCGCGGTGCAGGTGAACTCCGTCCCTCGGTGTTAATGTCGTGAACTGATTTTCCTCGCCAGCAGTTGTTAATTTGGCTAAAATCCGCCACTAACGAGGCCACCGTTGAAATCACGTCGATAAAACGTTTAACGACGCTCGCTCAAAAGCTGACATTGCTGTTACTGAAGCGAGAGAAAATGGCGGCGAAAACGTAAAGATTCATGGCTTATGGGCAAAATGAAAACACGTATGGACCAAAGTTTAAGGCCCGCGAATCTTCGGGTTAGTCTCTCAGATACGGTGGCCATTGAAGCCGCGAAGCAGCCCTGAAGAAAATCAACTTTTGATGCAAACCTGCAGCCTGATATTGCGGACAGGCGCGAAATCAACGTGACGCTTTGGCGCATGTGAAAGGAAGTTCTGCTGTTAGGGAGTGTGTCATTACAACTTGAACGCTTGTCTGTTAATTAGGCCGTGCGTGAACGAGACTTGGCTCAGCGGTGTTTCCAGCCACCACAGGTTTGGGTCTTCCGAGAGGCGTCGGTGCAACCGGAAGCTGATGGATTCGTCCAAACAAGGCTCGTTTTACCTGAGAAGTACCTCAGCGCTTTCTCTCAATGAGCGGTGAGCCACACACCTCAGCTTCATCAGGACTAATGTGTATTAATCAAACATTTTATCTTCTGTTTCGTGGACCTGAATTGATGAAATGAGGTATTTTTTCTTTCTGTTCTTTTCTGTTTCTCTTTCTCGCCATGAACCGCCCTGAATAATGTGTGGACTACAACAACACTGTGTCCTAATCTCATTATGACGTCACCCTGCTGGTTCGAACCTTTAACTGGTGTGTGTGTGTGTGTGTGTGTGTGTGTGTATCGTCCTACTGTCAGCTTCTCTCAGGTGCTGCTGGAGCAGGTGACCCGGTCCAGGATGGTGACCTTTGACCCCGTCCTGCTGCAGCAGAGGAATGTGTGCCGCCCCTCGCCGCCGGTGGTCTTGTTGGTGAAGGGAGAGACGCCATCGCTGCCTGTCGTGCAGGTGAGCCACAGAGCTGCAGGCCAATGAGAAGCAGCCGGATGTCACCAGGTGTGGGCAGGCTGTAGGCACGATGCTGTGTGAGGCCGGACGAGGTGAAAGCTTGTCAGCGTTGAGTCAGCGTTGAAGTATCTTGATCGGTGGACTCTGGTCTTTTTTTGGTCTCATTTAAATGAAACAGGAAGGAAATGTTTGGGTGAAATAAGTAAAATCAACAGAAGTTCTCACTCCTTTTATTAGTTTGTTGTTTCTGGGTGTTTTCGCTGAGCTGGGAGAGCAGCAGGGTGTCGAGGACTCTGGAGGATCTTGCCTGCATGTTGGACTGGTCTTTGATGATCCCAGAGACCCTGTTTGAGCATGAAGCCAGACTCACCTGGTTAACCCTCTGACTTGGTCCAGACTCGTGACTCGTCCTCGTCCGTGAGGCTGAAGCGGCGTCCGAGGAGGAGGAGGAGCGTCTGGACTCGACTCGGCTGGCAGCGGGCGACTCGCCGCCTCTCGGCCTCCAGACCCAGAGGCTTCTGGAGCTTCAGGAACAAGTACAGATGGAGAGCTGGGTTCGCCTGCAGGCGTGAGTAGATCACAGTAAACCAGCTAGTCTGCAAACAGCCGCTGCTGCAGTGTGATTGGATATCTGTTCAAGTTTTTCATTAAAATGTGGGTGACACCAAACAGGACTCAGAGGAGGTGGATGTTCAGATGTGTGAGGAGCAGAATGAGTCAGTACACCTGTACTTCTGTGTGTGTGTTTCCTGTGCAGGACCAGGTCACCTGCGCCGTCGGCTCGGCCGGCGCCTCCTCCTGGCGAGGAGAAACGTCCAGAAAGTGACTGCAGGTCAGTCTGTCAGCACAGGCTGACTCAGAAGCGACCGGAGGAGACGGGCAGCATGTCTGAAGCAGACTCGGGCACCTGTCGGACTCACCTGCTTTATGTTTGTGCTGCAGGGCGAACACGGCTCAGTGGGCACCTGCAGAGGGGCGGGGCCACAGCTTACAGGAGGCGTGGCCTGAGTAGAGCTGACGCACCAACCAAGAAGCAGCTGGACGCACAGCTGGATGACTACATGTCCATGTCCAAGAGCAGATTGGACAAAGAACTGGATGACTACATGTCCATGTCCAGGAGGTGTCTGGACGCTCAGCTGGACGAGTACATGTCGATGGCCGGACAGGTGGACCTGAAGTGGGACTGAGTCGGGGGGTGGGGGGTTTATGAAGATGATAAAGAAGCTGTGACCTTAGTTTTGTCTCTCAGGGGAGTTTCAGGTGTGTTGAAGCAGGAAGTTGAGGTTTTTTTTAGCACTCTGAGGGGTTTGCTGTTTTTTGTTGTCGTCTGTTGACCTGCTCTGATGGAGCCGCGAGTACTTCACTGTCCTCTCTGTGTGTTGGAACTTGTTTGTGTTACTGAGGCTCCACTTTTGTTCGCAGCGTTTAACAACACGTTTTAATAAAAGCTGTTCCCTGCTCAGTGCCTGGTTACCCTGCGTGCTCTGATGCTGCAGTACTGACCAGAGTCCGGACTCCACTCGTCTGTGGAGCTTGAGATTCGGTGCTGCGGTGCAACTACGGTTTTGTCAGTCCAAAGACAGACAGGTGAGAAGCCTGTACTACAGCCAGTACTACAGCGTCTGTAATACTGCAGTATTACTGTGATGTTTGTCTCACGGTCGGGAGGCGGTTCTTCCTGCTGTCCAGTGTCAACAACTTCCTGCTTTGAAGCTTCTCCTGAGCATCCTGAAGGACCATCAGCTGCCAGACAGCTTTGGTTACCTTAGAAATACAGAGTTGATAACATCTGGTGTTTCATTCATGTATTAAACGGTCCTCACAGCACAGCTGAAGTCCAGTCATCAGGAACTGAAGCCTTTTGGACGAGAGCTGAAACATCTTAGCTTTTAAACTGAAGTCCAATTGCCCCAACTTAAGATGACCTGGATGACTCAGAATGTACACAGTCAGTCTGATCAGCTGCATTGATGATGTGTTCAGTGTTTTCTCCTGTAAAAACGTGTGCTGGATGTGAAGCTTTGCTGCTTTTCCTCTCAGTGTGTTTGTGATCATGTTAGCTTTGGACTGAACAAACTCTGTGAAGGAGTCACTTTGTCCTCTGGCTCAGTGGGACCACATGTCTCACTGTTAATATAAGTTATTATATAAGTTTGACAAAGCAAACAATCAGTGGATTCATGGAGAAAACAGTCAGCAGATGAATCATCAGCTGCAGTCAAAATGAGCTCCAACAGGAAACGTCTGCAGGAGACACAGCCAGCTGATCTGAGGTCAGACAGGACAGGACACCAGTACTGCAGTACTCTGAGTACTTTTACTGTCAATTCCTTAAGTACACTTTCCTGATTGTAATTTTACTGAAGTAGATTTTCACTGAATGATTTTTAACTAATTTTACAGTGTGGTATGGCAATAATTAAAAAAATGTATTTACTGTATTAATCCCTTCTGCATTTGACCCATCGCTGATTGAAACACACACACATGCAACATGCAGTGAAACACACAGCAGCAGTGGGCTGCATCAAGCAACCGGGGAGCAAATTGAGGATTGAGTGCCTTGCTCAGGGGCACACCGGCTGGCTAATGGAACCGACGACCTGCTTCTCCATCCTCTAGGCCACCCATACAGGATCTGAGTACTTCCTCCAACAGCATCATGTTAGGATGTCTCACCCGACAGGATGACACGGACGAAGAAGGTCTGTGGTGAGACGGCGGCCATTTTGTGTGTGTGTGGACAAAAATCTGTTTCCACAGTCACATTGTGAGGACCCACACACAACATCCACACAATGTAAATCATTAAATATTAGAAGAGTTTCTTTAAGGTTAGGCTGACGTTAGGATTAGGTAAAGATAGGTAAGCCTACAGGAGATGTCAGTCCATATAGTCAACTCTGTGTGTGTGTTAGCAGGCGGTTACATACCGAGTGGCAAAGCATCATTAAGGGGAAGTGACATCACCGAGCACCAGCTGAGCCCTAACCCTAACCCTGCTCCGAGGTTTCTGCCTTCTAGAAGTCAGTGTTTCCTCTCCGCTGTGGCCAAGTGCTGCTCAAGAGGGAATGTTGGCTTCTCTGTATTACAGTTTAATTAAAGAGTTTGGTCTCGACCTGCTCTGATTGGAAAGTGTCTTGAGATAACTTTTGTTGTGAATTGGAGCCATATAAGTAAACTGAATTGAATTGAATTGAACTGAGCTGCAGTCTGACCCTGGATCAGCTGGAGGAGCCCTCAGCTCACGCTGTCTGTGTTAGTGTGTCAACATCACCGAGGAGAATGAAAGTTCATTTAGATTTTATTTTAACTTTCAAAAGTTCTGAGTTTTCTGTTGTGTTGAGGTGCAATATGACGTGACTCAGGCAGAAACGTTCACAGACCACATAAACGTTTAAAGTTTTATTCACGACTTCTCTGGTTTGGGGTAAAAACACAAGCAAACAAACTACCAAAGGCAAAGTCGCAAAGTTTTTCGACATTTTAACGTGCTAATGTCGATCCAAGAAGGACCTGAAACAAAAACCTCAAACTATAAAAATACAGGATAAATGTCTACAGCATGTCTGAGCTTACATTTAAATTTAGGAAGGAATTTCACAAAATACAAAGACATACAAAATGTGTCTGCACATACGCCGTTCTTCAGCGTTTCAGGTCAAATGAAGAACTTATTTGTCGTCAGTATCACTTAGTTATGGTTAAACTTCTAATAAAGCAAAACTGAAGAAAGACCAGAGTCCTCTGTGAGCAGTCGCATCAGTCATGTCAAGTCCAGCAGGTGGCAGCAGCGAGCTGTCCCAGCCTGACACCAGTGTTTGTGTCCATGGACCAGAAACGTCTCCACAGCACAAAGAAAACAAAATCAGTATATGTGTTGAACATGTCGTCATGGTGATGAGAACTGCACAGAGTTATTTAATCAATGACGTGAAGTCAGATCTTTGATCACTTATTGATCAGCGGCTGATGATTGGTCCTCTGGGTGTTGAGCTGATCTGAGGTCCTGCAGAGACACAGTGAAATGAGTTTGTTTCTGTTAACGGAGTTCAACATCGTTTTATCTCTGCTGTTTTCAGCTGTCTGTCTCACTGAACTTCCTGTTTCTGCGTGAGCTCGAACAAACACGTCCAGTGTTAACGTTCAAACAGACGTCTCTCGCTTGGAAAGGAGATGGTGACATCATCCCTCACAAGCGTCGCTTTCACGCCGCCACAGGGCAGGATTCTTCCAGGAAACATTAAGGCGTGAAGCTCGTCTGCCGTTGTGCAACCAAAACAGGAAGAGGATTTGTCTTCCCCAGTCGCTGCCCTCAGGTGATGGTGAAACAGCCGCAGTGTTGGTCCACCGCGTCCACCTCAGACTGAGAGGAAACGCGTTCATCAAGTCTTTCTTTGTTCTGGGAAAACCAAAACGACGGCGGGATAAAACTCGTCTGTAACTGCATTAGTCAGGAAACAAAGATTCCCGGTGAAATTGGACCAAATGTCGACTTTTAACGATTGTTCCTAAAAGCTCATAAACACGTCAGGATTAGCTGCTGCTCTCAGACAAGAAGCAGCGAGAGATGGGAGTCGATTGTGCTGCTTCACCTTTAACCCGCAGGTTCAAGGTCAAACAGGCTTCGAATCTCTGCAGAGGAGAAACTTTCCAAAGTAATAAAGTTAAAGATGGGTTTTGTTAATAAAAGGCAGCTGAGTCCACACGAGACCAGAGAGGAGCTGATGAAAGTCTCGTTAAGTGGCCTTCAGTTAGGACTCAGCTTTACGAGCAGCAGCTTTTCACTCTCTTTTGCCCTGAGTTTCACCTCACAGGCCACGTGGACCCCACACACACACACACACACACACACACACGCACACACACACACACACAGCTCCCACACCTGTTTGGAGGTGGTCCTTGGCTCCGCCCCCCCGTCAGTTCCAGATCCAATGGATAGCCAATCCCAGCAGGAGCAGTGGGCTTCCTGGACCAATCCCTGAGGCCTGAGAGGGGTCACGCAGAGGTCACCAGAAAAACACAGGGAACGGAAATCGTTACTGTCAAACACACGTTTTAAATGGTTGACATGTTTTTATCACAAACCTCAAAGTTAAGTTCGTGTGAAACATGAAATCATTCAGTCTGAATGTTTCTCACTGAGCTCGTGGGACAAATCTGAACATTCAGACATGAACAGAGCTGACTTTGTTTTGTCCCGGACACTGAACCTTCTGTGAGCCGCCATGACCAAATGGACCAATCAAAAGCCTGTCTGAATGTGTCGTATGATGATGTCACTTTGCTGGGTTTGGAGTTGGATTCATGACGAGGTTGAAGGTTATTCAGCACACTTGAAATCACTGCTCTTCCTTTGTTTAAATGAAGAGTTCAACATCTCTTCAGAGTGCTGGGAAGTGACTTTATTCTTTAGCCATCAGCTTATCAGCTTTGAAATGTGACAGTAAGACTTTACTTAAATATGTTCAGTGTTCATCAAGATGTGGAAACGTTGTTTTAAGATAAATAGCAGCAAAGAAAACAGGGGAGGGTTCTCACCTTGTCCGTGACTTCAGGATGATAAATTCCAGTCACTACGAGACACAAATACTGTTGTTAGGACTTCTGATAGTGGTGCTAATTCTTTTACTGATACTGTTAGTAAGTCACTGGACAGTTTTGGCCCTCTGCTCTTACCAAAGTAATAGTCGAAGGTGGCGTTGTAGTCGTAGTCTGGTGTCGCCGTCAGTGTATAGTCGTAATCCTCGGTTGTTGACTCATCTTTGTCTCTTTCTGCATTTCCTAAAGCAGAATCAGAAACAACATGTGAATCAGACAGACTTTTAGTTGTTGGAAAGTGATTTTAGACTAACAGTTTCCCTCTGCCTCCAGTCTTTGTGCTAAGCTAGGCTAAACAAAACACATGAAAGCCTTACAAATGTGGCATTTTTATTACTTATTTACTTGCTTCTTAGCAAAAACATACTTCAGAATGTTGTGGGGTTGTCTTAGTTGACACGCCCCTGCAGCATTGTATGGCAGTCGGGGACAGTGCCCCTGGACTGGAAGACCAGGGTGGTGGTCCCTCTTTCTAAGAAGGGGGACCGGAGCTCGTGCTCCAACTATAAAGGGATCATACTCCTCAGCCTTCTGGGAAAGTTTATTCCAGGGTATTGGAGAGGAGAATTCAGCCGATAGTCGAACCTCAGATTCAGAAGGAACAATATGGTTTTCGCCCCGGCTGTGGAACACTGGACCAGCTCTGTACCCTCCGCAGGGTGCTTGAGGGTTCATGGGAGGTTGCTCAACCGGTCCACCTGTGTTTTGTGGACTTGGAGAAGGCATTCAACCGTGTTCCCCGCGGCATTCTGTGGGAGGTGCTCTGGGAGTATGGGGTCCGAGGTTCTTTGCTAAGGGCCATGCGGTCTCTGTGCTCCCGGAGCAGGAGTTTGGTAAGCATCGCCGGCAGTAAGTCAGACCTGTTCCCAGTGCAGGTTGGTGCATACTGGTTCGGGAACCACAGGATTTCATCTCTGCTTTTTGCGGATGATGTTGTCCTGTTGGCTTCTTCAAGCCAGGACCTTCAGCGTGCACCTCCAAATCCGAGGCCATGGTTCTCGACCAGAAAAAGGTGCCCTGCCCCCTCCGGGTCAGAGGGGAGTTCCTGCCTCAGGTGTTCAAGAGTGAGGGAAAAGGTGTTCACGAGTGGTAAAGAGGGAGCTGAGCTGTAAGATGAAGGTCTCAATTTACCAGTTAATCTACGTTCCTACCCTCACCTATGGTCATGAACTTTGGGTCATGACCGAAAGAACGAGATCCCGGATACAAGCGGCTGAAATGAGCTTCCTCCGCAGGGTGGCGGGGCGCTCCCTTAGGGATAAGGTGAGGAGCTCTGTCACCCGGGAGCAGCTCGGAGTAGAGCTGCTGCTTCTCCACATCGAGAGGAGCCAGTTGAGGTGGCTCAGGCATCTGTTTCAGATGCCTCCTGGACGCCTCCCTGGGGAGGTAGAGGAAGACCCAGGACACGAAAATGGATGGATGGAGGGACATTTCAGAACTCAGCACATTTTTTAACAAAATATTTTGATGTTTTGGTAAATTTGACTTGTGTTGTAAGGCCTAACACAATTTCATGTTTTAATCAAATTGAAACTTTTACTTGTCAGAAATACAACAAACCTCAGAGTAGTGAAAAGCAACTAAGTACATTGACTCCAGTTCATTTCATTTGATGCTGGGGACTCACAGTATCACAATGATGGCTAAAACCCTCTCCGTTAAGCTGTTCGGTCCTGTCCGACAAACAAGTCGGTAAAATGCTAATGATGAATCCAGCGGCTCTTGACTTTTCTCTTCTAAACCTTTCACTTGGCTTCATTTAAACTACTGTTTGAATTCCACACAGCACATTTGATGAGCCAGCGCTTTGTTTCAGCTCGTCTGAAAACAGTTTGGCTCTGTGTCCTTTTCAGAGACTGACACCTGGAGCTGTTTATGAAGAAAGAGGGCTAAGAAACATGCCGAGACTCATCTGCAGCCTGAAACCAGGGACTCGAAGCACAGAAGAATCAGTTGCAGACTCTTCAGGTCACGCATGAACAAAATGACAGAAGGTCGCAGCCTCAGCCAGCAGCAGAGAAGAGCGTGAGGTTGGCCCTTGTTATCAGTTTTGCTCAGTTCATCACCTCAAACTGCCACAGAGACAAATAAAGACAGACTGCACTTGTCTTTCTGAATTCATCCGCGGTGGCTTCTGAATCGTTTCTGATGTCTGATGCTGACATGTTGGATTTGAGCTCTGGAGATTCGACAACATGATGACTCGTGTTTCACTTTTTGTCTCTGTCATATTTTGATTGGTTTGGATGCAGAGAGCGAAAGCAGATCAGCTGCGATTCCTGTCCGATCACATACAGCAGATAAAATAAGATGATCTGAGGATGGGTTCAGTTCCACCTTCACACTTCCTGAGTCACTTCATTATCAGACCGAAGGCCGACAGCAAAAAGAAAGAAGACGAGATATCAGTTTGTCTCTGCTTCCAGTCTTTGTGCCAAGCTAAGCTAAACATATCCTGAAACTGATATCCATGTGAACCATCTGACTCTGGAGGACAAGAAGTTTAAGATAAATGTTGGACTGATTCTTTTACAGACTTTAACAGACAGTCGTAGTTGTATGTTAGCCAGTCGAAAGGAAGCAGGAGGTGTCATGATGTGACGTTTTTTGGTTGTGGCTGATAACGGAGACGTGGTTTTCCAGAAATATGGGAATGACTGTTGGTCACGGTCTGGCCAAGTGAGAACGTGTCATGTTAGCCTGTTGAGCTGCTGCTTTGTTGCTGCGAAGACAAAATAAGTTTCAGGAGCAGCTGATCTGAGACCTGCTGTGTGAAAACAAGGCAACAGGCACACAAAATAGCATTTAAAAGGGTTAAAAAGCTGTGTCTTTCTTAGTCAGGCTCTGGCAGAATCAGAATCAGAATCAGAATTCCTTTATTAATCCCTGGAGGGAAATTCTTGTAAATTCTTGGCAGACGGGGATTTTCACGACATGAGACGGTACTGATTGGACCACTTTTGTCCACGAGGGGCGCCAGAATCAAAAAATAAAAACAAGCTTCTGCTGTAAAGTGAGTCGTTAACTATCACACCTGAACAGAACAACGAAGGCTTGCTTCTGTCCTGATGTTTGTCTACAGTTCCTTGTTTTAATCTTCAGAAACACACCAGAGATTTACACTGTTGTGGGTTAGGGTGGGTTAACCCTAACCCAAACCTAACATAAACCTAACCCAAACCCAGAGGAGGCACAAGGTTGGTGTGCGTTGTATTTTTAATGATTACTGGATTAATTGATCATTCCTTATGTCTGTTTATCTGTTAAATATGTTAACTCTCTGTTTGACAAGTACTGTGATTGTTAGCCGTTTATTGTGAATAGAGTGATCGTTTAGCTTTTTGTTTGTTTTGTCAGTTCTCACGTTGGTTCATAGAGCTGGTTTATGGATCGGCAATAAACCTTAAAACCATCAGTCGAGTGTCTTGCCGTCTTTCGGAGGGTATGCTACAGTATGCTACAACGTGAAGACACTGAGCTCGCTCTGTCAGGCGGTTTTCACGTGAATGAGCTGAATCTGGACTGCCCTGAACTGAAGTCTCACGCACTTTATAAACCTCTGGAAGCCTAGAATCTCCACAAAGACCACTAGAACCTCCTCAGTGATTACCGGAACATTTCGCCACAGGTGTGCTTGCCCTCAGGAGTCACCTGCTGCTGGGCGGAGCTGCAGGGTGGGACCAGATGAGGTCAACCACTGAGGCTGAGCTAACTGAGCTAAGTGCTAACTGAACTAACTGCTAGGTTAGCTGCTGATGGTCAGTAAATCCCTCCAAACTGACTGCCTGTTTACATGCTCCTTTAATGAAGCTGCTGAGTGACAAAAGTAAAAAATAATTGAACACATTTAATTATTTCATTTCTACAACTTGAATAAAATGTCCTTTAAATTACTGCGACTGCACACTGAGGATGTTTCATCACGAAGGTCAAAGGTTGCAGGTCACTCACCACAGCAGGACGCCATCATCAGAGCGAGCCAGACGGAGAGGAACACGTTCATCCTGGACGAGAGACACACAGTGACTGAGAGGGGAGAGAGGGAAAGCAGTGGGTGCGTCCTCACACACACACACACATAAAACACTTTAACCCTTTAACAAGCAGAAAGCCGCAGGTTCACACACTTCACACAAAACTTTATTTAGGACCAGGTAGCAAACCCTCCCCCAGAACTGTCACCAGTAGGAACAGGATTCAAGGATCCAAGGATTCAAGGAACTTTATTGTCATACCAGCTCACATTCACATGTTTATGGTACGAAATCAGGACTCAGGTCCCGGGAGCAGTAAGTCACTATAAAATATAAAAATATAAAAATATAAAGTACGAATAGAATATAAGCTAAACAGAAAATAGAATATAAAAGAATATAAAACTAAACATTTAAATAAGCTAAACCATAAATAAGAAGCCGGTTTTAACATGTAGCAGCCTAAGTATGCATGTGCAAGTGTGTGCAGTATGAGGTAGTCCAGAAAGTAGTCCTTAATATTGCACTTGTGAGTCCTTAGTATTGCACTTGTGGATATTGCACTTGTAGGTTAAAGTGTTTGTAGTGGGGGGGTCAGGGGTGTGTGGTGTGTGTGTGTGTGTGTGTGTGTGTGTGGGTATTGGGGGGGGGGGTATCGCGCAAAATGTTAATTAGTTTTTAAGTTGATTTGTTCAGTTTGTTTTCTTGTGGATATGCGTCTTTTAACAGACTTAACATCATGGCTTCACTTCCTGTTTCGCCTCTTTTCCACAAGCTTCTGCAAGCCAATAAAATCACGATGGGAAACAGCTCCATCCATCCGTCTTCACCTGTTGGGGTCGGGTCACGGTGGCAGCAGGCTCAGCGGGGACTTCCAGCGTCCCTCTTCTTCGCAGCGTTTTCCTGCTCCTCCTGGACATCCTGAGGCATTCCCAGGTCCCAGACCAGATGGGATGTGTAATCCTTCAAGCAAGTTCTGGCTGTAGCTCGGGGCCTCCTCCAATGGGAGGCGCCCAGCGGGCATCCTGCTCAGAGGGCCTCACCACCTCAGCTGGCTCCTGTAAGCGTGGGACTGGAGGCCATCTAGGAGCTGATTGGTGGAAAGCTTTTATAGAAACTATTTTTTGGAGACATTTAGATTTTATTTGTCTGAACTTGTGGCAAGAAAAGTTTTCTGTTAACAGAGTAAATATTGTTATTTGGGGGAGACCTTTAAAAGCCAGAGATTCTGAGGCTCACCTCTCCAAGTGAGACGCAGTTCATCTTCAGTGAGTCCAACAGTGTTTTCAAGCTTTATATCTGTAAAAGAAGCTGGATGCTCACTGACATGCAGGACTGACAGTGTCTGGTCTGTGCTGCAGTGAGGTCACACGGCGCCCCCTGCTGCCCACGGTGCCCCCTGCTGCCCACATGACCTGTGGATCCTCCCAAACACGTCGACATGTTTCGGAACAGTGGATTTTCAGTCTGCTTCCTCATTCTTGGATTGTGTCCTGCTGGTCGTCTGCTGAAAGGCATCATGGGAAATACAGCTAATGTACAACCTGAAGTGAACAAAGCAGGATGAGTGTGTGTGTGTGTGTGTGTGTGTCAGATCAGTTTAATGTTTAGAGACAATAAGGAAGTGAACTCTGATCTCAGGTGTTGTTGTACCGGCTGAGGCAGAAGCTGAAACATTGGCTGGAGAACACGACTGAAGAACCTGCTGTGGTTCTACTGAACAGAACGAGACCTGCTAAACATGAAGCTGGAGGTGACGATTCAGCTGCTCAGGTTCTGCTCTCAGGTGTTTAACTGCATCTTCCTGGTGAGGAAACTTTCGCTTCAGTCCTGTTTGATCTACTGCTTTAGCTTCACAGTTGTTGTTCTACAGGCTCTCAGCTGGTGAGACTTACAATTTAAATCAAACAAACAAACAAACTGAAGTTTGTCACATGCGGCCAAAGGGAAAGTAAAGACGATATGAAACAAATGAGCCGAGCGTATCTCTCAGGCTGTCAGCAACATGTTGGCTTTCTGTCAACGTGCTTCATGTTCACGTCTCAGAACATCTAATTAAAAACTTAATTTAAGCATGAATGTCTCCCAGAGATTGACATCCTTTTTCAACAGACAACCAGCAAACAAAAGCAACACAAATGAGGCCTGACAACAACAAAAAACTCACATTAAACTCCAGATAATTAAACCTTCGGACTCGCCTTCACCCGTCGGAGCCGGCGGCCACGCCTCCTCGCTCTGATCTGCTGATGAGGCAAAAACAGGAACCTGACCCCTGACCTCTGACCCCTGCAGGTTCTGGGTCTGAGCATTGCTGGCAGTGGAGTCTGGATCCTGTTTGGCAGAGGAAACCTCCTGACCATCCTGTCCTCAGGTAGCACTGCTGCACTGCAAAACAGCATTCAAACAGATGTGGTTAGCGTAGCATAGCACACAGACCAGACGCAGGCGGAAACCGTTAGCTCCATCAAAGACAACATCCTGCGGTTCACCTGGGTCTGACTGCCTGAGTTCTGACTCACCTGCTGACGTGTCACTATGGTTACCACATAATTTTCATCACGTGGCTTATGCAGATGAATTATAAAATCAGTTCCTCCCAGCTTGTGTTTGATGGATTTTAAAAATATTGTCTGTGGTCAGTCCTTTGTTTGAAATTCGCCCAGAAGCCTCCACAATGTTTTCAAGTGCCTCCATATACGAGACATTATGGTAATAGCGAATTCGATCCGATTTCACAATAAAAGCAGTGTGTGGGCAACGAGGCAAAGTTACATTCAGTCATTAAATCAATTTATCTTTCAGCCAGTCACTCAATAATAAGTGATCGTGAAAATAATAAATGAATAAATAAGTACGTCAAGGTAAATAAAATGTAAACAAAATGAATAGGAATAGTAAATATATCATCAAATTTGTTCTCTGAACTCAGAGTGCAAGGAAACATCCTTTTGCCACTGATCAATTTCACTTCAGGGTGACAGCAGCACACGCCTCGGTGTCACACAATAAGTTACAGGAAGTTCTGATTTAGCATTTCAAAATAAAGGTCATCCAAAATCCCATATATCAGCTAATCTTTACTCTGTTTTCGGGGAGTAATTTAGAGGAAACTTTCTGTCTCCACTGACCAGTTTCAGTTCAGGATGATAGCAGCCCACAGTGTCTCACAATAAGCTTCAGGAAGTTCTGCTATGGACACAGACCCCAGCGGTTTAAATGTGTAAATACTAAGTTATTGCCACTGGACGCCGTCGAATTGGATCACCCTGCCTTCAGTGATGAGGCGTTTGAAACAGACAAGGTTTCTCCGTTTCAAATGCCTTAACTCAAGGGGTCCAGGTTTTTATTCTTTTTTTTCCTGTTATTTATTTATCAGGGACAATGCAGTGAACATAGGGGACATACATACATACATACATACAGCTGATGTTTTGCACATAGAGTATATAGCATTTAGCTGATTCACAACTCCAGTGGGTTGACTTTTAAAACAAAGTATAGTAAAGTCAATATACATCGAAAATATACAATATAAAATAATTTACACTATATAGAAAAATAGAGCTCTAATTATCATCTACCTAATACAATGTACCCTCAAACATTCTAAACAGGCATGACCATACATGCATACCTTGCATTGAAAGAACTGCAACACTCACTGTCCACATCGCATTTAGTCGTATTCAAATTGTGCAGTTTTAGATTTTGGAATAATCAGTTTTGTTTTGTCAGTATCATGACTGTGAGAGCTTTTGATACAGATACTGTTATGATCTGACAGTCCAGTTACCAGATTATAGGATCGAGTTATATGTTCGGGCTTATTAGTAAGTGTTGTGTCAAATTTCGTGAATGTAATACTACTATGTTAAAATTCATTAAGGGTGAAAGAAAGACACTGACAGCTAAACATTGCAGGGTGGTATTCAAGTCAACAGGTTTGCATTTGAATTTTTCTCTAATAAATATCCACACACCTCCTTCCTTCCCTTTCGGTCTTTCTTTTCTAAAACATTGATATCCTTGAATGTCTGTCATGTTAGTCGGTGTGTTACTGTGTAGCCAAGTTTCAGTGAAGCAGAGATAGTCCAGGTTTGAGTCCAACAGTACTGCAGAAATCTCATCTAATTTGGGAATTATACTGCATGCTTAAATATCCACCCAGGATCTCCTTTGCTTTAGACTTGGTGTCCCAGATTATTCGAGCAGGGTTGACACTTTGGAAAGGAAGGTATCGTTTTTGTGTCTGTACAGCTCTGCTCTCGGCTCTCGCTTTATTCAAGCATTGTTTGATTGGTCCTGCATGCAACTGATTATGAGGATTAGATGTATTCATTGGAATCATAGCAGTGCTGATTACAACTGAACATGGTTCTGATAGGTGAGTGGGTTATGTGTGAGTCAACTCACCAGACTATGTGTGGCCAGTTGTCCTAGAGCAAGTAGCAACAACATAGTGCTGCTCCGGTCCAAGTGTTAGCTGAGGTCTCGCTAGCAGCAGCTGATCAGGAGGTCCAGGTGTTGGCCGAGGTCTCGCTAGCAGCAGCTGATCAGGAGGTCCAGGTGTTGGCCGAGGTCTCGCTAGCAGCAGCTGATCAGCAGGTCCAGGTGTTAACTCAGATCTGGTAACTGCTACAGGTGATAGCGGAGGCCTTGATTGTGTTAGCCCAGTTGTATGCCTTGTAGCATTGTGTGCTGTCACGGACCAGGGCTGTTGTTCTAATGTGGCAGGTCCGGGATTTAGGTGTATGTCCCCAGCCAGCAGTAGCAGTACCACTAGGATTCTGGCAGCGTGAATTCTACCAAGCTGAGTTGTTACCTTGACAATCTGGTGCTTGCTTCTCTTATACAAGCTCTCTGAACTGTGGGATAAGCTGTCCATGTCCTAACATATACAATTTTGTAGAATGAACTTTGATTAAATTGGCTGGATTATCCTTCTCACTGCAGGTCCAGACACACAATGAGAGTAGAAAAGAGTAGGTTAGTAATGAAATACAAAGGCTAGAAGTGGAGCCCAACAAACCACTTCTGCACTCAGCAGCCATTTCATTCTCTCTATGGAGGCACAGGGACCAGGTATTTGATGTGGACACAGTCCCCAGCAGTTTAAGTGTGGAAATACTAAATTGTTGACTTAAACTGCTGGGGACTGTGTCTACTTCAAATACCTGGTCCCACGAATTCAACAGCGTCCAGCGGCACTAACTTAAAACATTAAACATTAACAACATTGTGAAGGCTGGCTTGACTGCGTTTTTGAAATGCAGGCAGCCAACTGAGCGTCTGCTTCTCAGGTGGTCTCAGACCAACAAGGCAAACACACGTTTGTTTCACATGAAACAAGCAGGTGAGAGGTGAAAGCACCTTTAAGTTCACATTGAGTTTAACCCACAGATAACCAGCTAACTGTTAGCATTGTACTGTAGCTGATTAGCTTAGAGCGAACTGCATTATCTGCATTAAAGCACAAATTGGTCAACGAAACAACCGATACTGTTAAGGCTGTGTGTGTCTGTGTGTGTGTGTGTACAGACGAGCTGCGTACAGTGGGGGCGGGGCTGTTGCTGATTGGTGGAGTTGTGCTGCTGGTCAGTGTCATTGGATGTGCAGGAGCCCACAGAGAGAACAGATTCCTGCTGCTGGTGGTGAGTCACAGCCTGTAACCACTGATGTAACCTTGGCTCTGTGATCAGTGAGAGGAAGTGAGCCTGATGCTACCTTCATGTTATGTGGGAGTAACTGTGATGATGACTATGTTGATATTGCTCACGTCCACTCCCAAGTCTAAATTCCATTTGTGAAACCGTGACTTTTCTGACTCAGACGAATTGTACCGACATGCCAAAAAAACAAACATGGACGCCTCACGCCAGCCAGAGTCGGTTCCTCTGCGTCACCACAGCCGAGTTTACACTGACCTGTCAGAAACACTGATATCTCCTGTCCCTCAAGGCGACTCTGCTCTTCCTCCTCAGTACCTCAGCTTCCTTGTCGTCCTGGTCCTGGGTCAACTCTTCGTCACAATGCTGCTGCTCATAAACAGAGACAAGGTGAGGCTTTTGTTTTGGTGGCCATCAGCAGAAGAGCAGTCCAGGTGACGTAGAGGTGAGCTCGTGGCCTGGAGGTCCACACTGATAGTCCTCCTCCTCTGACACGTCTGTTGTGTGCAGATTGAACGGAGTCTGGATCAAACTGTAGATCAGATCATCCTTCAGTATGGAGAAAGAGCTCAGGACAGACTGGTGGACGAGTTACAGGAACATGTGAGTCAGCAATCTGGTTGCTGGTTCTATTCCCAGGAAGAAACTGTTACTTCCTGTTGCTTTCCATCAAAATAAAATAACTTTATTAAATGTGTGATTAATTAACTGAAGGATGAATTCACTGAAGGATTATGACTGTGAACAACTGATTGGCTGCCGACAGGGGCTCTGCTGTGGCAGGATGGGCCCTGCTGATTGGCTGAAGAACTCTTACATCCAGAGTCTGAACTTGACCATGCCACACGTACTTCCTTGTTCCTGCTTCAACTCGTCTCGCCGCAGCTTTAACTCGTCCTGGTGCTCCGAGCAGCTGAACGTCACTGATCCACATTATGGACGAGGAAACAGCTCATATGAGCAGGTACTGCAGCACACACACACAGTACCAAGTCAGAGTACTGCAGAGTACTGCAGTACTGCATATCAGAGTCACAATGCTTTATTCCATACAGATGTGTTGATGGATGATGTTAGTTGTTATGCTGGGGTTTGCATTTGCATGTTTTTATAAATGTTTTACTGATATGTTTTGTGATGTCACGGTCTTTGTGTGTCTTCTTTTCTTTCAATACGTTAATTATGTGAAATCACATGCAGTTAGGTTTTTCTATATGTTTTACGTCAAATATGTCTTTGGAATTCAAACTTGTTATGTTGTGTTTCTTTATGTCAGGTTTGTGTTGTAACTTGCGCTGCTTTGTGTGTGTGTGTGTGTGTGTGTGTAGGGCTGCAAAAAACAGCTCAGTGATTGGCTGCAGGAAAATGCTCTGACAATCATCAGCATGGATGTCGGCCTCGTGTTGATCCAGGTAGTGAAAAAGCTGTGAAGACCTCAGCAGCCTGCAGGGGGCGCCAGCGGGGCTTTCATGTCATCTCCGTCTCCAGCGACAGTTTTTAAAAACATTCAAATCTGCTCTTGTGTTCGTTTGATTTCCACACATTTAGAAGTGTGGTCTGTTGCTTGTCTCTCCAGGTGCTTCAGTTTGTCGTCATGGTCTACCTGTACCGTGCGTTCGGCAGAAAAGCGGCTTTGAAAAGAACCGGTTCACTGGCCGACTCTGACCACGCCCACCTGGACCACACACACCAGGACCGCACTCCTGAAGATGACCTGGACTATGCAGTGCAGAACTACGGCTACGTAGATCCCGATGAGGCCCGTTTAGACTCCGCCCACCCAGCGTATTACCTGGGGCCAGCTGAGGGCCGTCAGTCGGTTCCAAACAGAGCGGGGTTCTAAACACTCATTTTGGACTACAAAATCTGCAGCTGCAGAAGAAAAGTATTTAGTGTTTATCTGTGAACTTTTCAGAATGAAAAAGCTCAGATACTGAAAACTACGACATGGAAACGCAGAGCAGAGAGATAAGAAAAATAAGACAATAAGATGATGTTTGTGTGGACTCTGATCAGGTAACTGATAAACAGGAAGTCACGTGGTTCTGGCAGTCCACCTGAAGGACGGGTCATAAAAACACATCGGATCAGTTTGAACACACATTTACTTTTAGTGATTCAAAAAAGATCCATTTGTTGATTTTTTGTTTGTTTGTTTGTTTTTTTGTGCATTAAACGTTTAGGTATTAATACATACAAACTTTTCTCATACAAAGAAAAAGAAATTTCTGCAGCAACTCGAGGCTGTTAGCATTATGTACCATTTCCTTTGCTTTATTCATTATCGGTACAATAAATACACTTGGCTCTGATCTGCGTGAGCTTCCATGACGCACAGATCGCAGTTTTATCTGCGGATCGACGAGTTGGGTCGTAACAATTAGCTTTCTGACTCATAGCATGTGGGTGTGTGTTGAATTAATGCAGCAGAAACGTTAAGCACGTCACAGGGCAGCTAAACTTCATCGATTATTTAAAGGTTTATCAAACGTCCATTCAATACCCTGAATAAACAAACAAGAATCAACAAGAATCAGGGAATCCAGATTCCCTTGCACCGATTTCACTCCATTAAAAAATTCTTTAGCTCCAGCACGTTAGCAGTTAGCTCACAGCCGCGAAGGCACAAACCTTTCACCTCCATCGCGCTGCAGTGACGCTGAGGCTTAACGAAATGTTTCGCAGACTTTTTCTTTCAGTTTTTTATTCAAACAAGACAAACAATTTAACGTGAAGTACACATATAAAAACATTTAATACAAAACTGAAGTTGGTCAAATATACTCAGTCATTTTGTGTTGATACCAAAGTACATCGGCAGCGCCCTCATGTGTCCACACAGAAAATGACATCAGACCAAAGATGTCACAAATAACATCCCTGATAGTGACATAATAATGAAACGTCAATAAATACAAAAGGAGCCAGACAGAAACTTTAGTAAATATGTGATAGAAACATCTAACAAATGTTCTGTGTCTCCATCTAATTAAAAAGAGATTTTTCTGTAGTAAAGCTGCATTTGTGGATGTGAGTTTTCTATTGTGAGAACTTCATTGTAGGGAAAATATATTTAATCTACACAGAAACTGATCTGTTTGAAGAAGTTTTAAAACATTATTTATCAACCAGCCCTGCAGAAGCTCATCAAACATGCTGTTAATGTCAGCTACAGGTGGGACACACCTGTTCTCCCACTTGTCTTTCCATGTAGTCAAAGTCTCAACTCAGAGTGTGTTGAATTAGCTGCTGTGCTAGCAGCTCCTTTGTGTGTGTGTGTGTGTGTGTGTGTGTGTTATCTGTGCAGTGCTGCCACCTGCTGTCTCCAGCAGTGAAGACACTGGATGGATTTTCGTACGGAGTTGAAGTCCAATGGAGTTGAGGAAGACGATGAGGAGGGACACACTGCAGAGTCCTGGTATGGCTCCTTATGAAAACACACACACACACACACACACACATTCAGATTCAGAGTAACAAAATTCAGAAGTGAATCAATCAATCAATCAATCGAACATCCTGGTCAGTCCATGCAGTCTTTAATTCATTAATTTTACTTATTTCATTCATTTCCATCCAATCAAAGGACAGAAGAGAGGATCCGTTTTCTTCTTCCAGTCTGGCTTTGCTTCGTTCTTACATTTTCACATTCACTTCTTATTTCTTTATCCTTTTTCTTCTTCCTCTATTTCCCATTTCCTTTTTACATCCGTTTCTTTTCTTTTACTGTTTTTCACTTGTCTTCTTTCTGTATCATTTTTTCTCTGTCTTTCTAACACCTTTCTTGTTTGGGAGTGGTAATCCCTGAACCCTGACATGCAGGTAGCTCCCTGTTTAACTGAGCCAATCAGAGTGCAGAGACTCACCAGGTGTTGCAGCAGGTCTCCGTTCAGCGTGATGACTTGACACAAAGCGTTGACATCTGGAGAGAGAGACTGGAGCTTCTGCACACACTGCTGATACTCAGTCAGCCGGAGGGTCACAGTGGAGGTCTGCACCAAACCGCAGTCAAAGAAAGACGATTTTAACTGGCTGAGTCACAATGTGACTGCTGGTACATTTTTATACCAACACGTTCATTAAGTGCCTGGAAGTTAATCTTTCAAGCTGCACATGGCTGAAAGACTTTTTTCCAGCATAACTCATCTGAACAAAATGTACAGTTTTAGTTTGTGTCAGTGTTATGTACTGTGCAGCCTGTGGGGGGCGCTTTAACCTGCTGAGATGAGATGGACGCACGTGTGTGGTACCTGTTCCAGGTGAGCAGCACTCTCTGTGCAAGGCGTGTCTGGCAGGTCCCCGAGGTGGCTCTACAGTGAGAACGACCACACAAACATCATCTCGTTAAGCGCGAGAGCCTCTGACCTCCGTCAGAGAGATGAGGTGCCGGAGCAGAGACACGGCTCTAAAAACACATGTTTTTTGAAGGGAGTTTGGTGTTGAGTCTCACCCTGTTCAGTGCGCCACTGTAGTTCTCCAGCGCCGCCTGCAGGTCCTCGATGATGCTCTGCATGTCACTGTCTGTTGCATCAGTTGTGTCTGTTGGTAATGCCCTACCTGCAGCAAGCTCCGCCCACAATGCCAGAAACAAGTAGAGCAGGTACCCACAATGCACTGCAGGAGGAAGAGGAGGGGTTTTCTTTGAATGAACTCTACACACGGCTGACTGCTACAGCCTGCCAGGTGAGGGTCACATGACTGATAGCGAGCTAACCTGTTAGCATGTTCGGTATTTCTTCATTTGTTCACTTAGCAGCTGGTTTGTGTTTTCTGTTTAAAGGAAACTCTTTGACAAACAAACGCAGGAAACATCCTTTAAGGAATCACAAACTTTAAAGCTTTGTTATTTATTTATTTATCTGCAATACTAACTAAACAATAAGAGTGAGACTGCAAGGATGTAAATAGAATCTTGAAATACAGTAAATATTGCATATTTTATACTTATGCACTTTTGCATATTCTTACTTTTTTTAATTTTAATATAAAACTTTTTTTTACTTTTTTATATTTTTATGCATCTGTGTGGTTATTTGCTCTGCTTGTCCTGCTGTGCCCACAGTGGGACCGATAAAGTACTTTCTTATCTCATCTTATTTGTGTCTTTTAAATGTTGTTCCAAAGCCCTCACAAATAACTTATTATATTCATGTTGTTGGGACAAGAATAGTCAGATAATCAGATTGGAGTCAGCCTAAAAAACTGCTGAAATGTCAAATTAAAGTTACAAAATGAAATCAGAGAGGTGAAACAGAAGCGCCGAGCCCCCAGAAGAAGGTAAAAACTCACTTGTCATCCTGTGGACTCTGGTGCTGATGAGACTCTCGTGTGTCCTGCTGCGGTTCTGGTGTGCAGCCTTCATGCTGCAGATATTTATCCTCCATCCATCATGAATCAAAGTGTCTTCTCAGGAACCCGACTGTTGCTTTCTCAGAAGGTTTGACATCAGTTTTTCTGCAGATTGAGTTTCCAGGAGCGCTCGGAGATGCTCAGCGCTGACTCAGAGTCAGTCTGAAGGTGTGTCCTTCCAACTTTATTCAACTGCTGCATGTTTCATCACGTGATGTTCTGGCAGGAACCCACACCTTCATCATCACCATCATTGTTTAGATTTATGTTTAACTCCTCATTTCATCACCCCGATGGGTGGTGGTGGTGCAGCAGGTGGTGCTGTGATCCTCCAGTAAACACAGAGCAGAAGAAGAAGAAGCGGGGCTGAGGGGCTGTGCGGTACACACAGGAACATCAACTGTGGTGTATCAGCGATATCACGTGTTCACACTTTGAATTACTGCGGGAAACGCTGAGCAAGCAAACACACGGCAGGCGTTTCTGTCACACACACACACGTCAGCAGTTTTCACTGGAAACACATTTGTTTTAGGTCCAGTTGGTGGCCACGTGTCCACACACACACGCCGAGACGTAACAGTAACTGCTTTGGAACGGTAAAGCAGTTGATTGGTCTGCGGTGATGATCGGGAAAACGCTCAAAGTCTTCACTGAAATCCTTATTCAGATGAATCACATGTTTGAACCCAAAGACGCTGAAGATTCACCTGCGTGTATCAGGTCCAGACTTACAGGAAGCTGCCGTGACTCTGCTGTCCACACTCAGCACTTCTGAACTGTTCAGAAAGCTGCTCTTTGTGAGACGACCAATCGTAAACAGTAAAACGGAGGAGAAGCTTGCTGTGGACGTGTCTGTCTGTCCTCAGAGACAGGAGCATGACGCTGAAGCTTTCTGCTTCAGTCAAGCTTCTGTTAACACGACAGAAGAACTAACCCCCAACCCAAACCAAACCCAACCGAGCCCAGACGCTCCATCCCAGAGTTCCCAGCGCCAGTAATGACCACAGTAGGTGATCCCAGGCCTGTAGAGTCCCGTCCTGACGACATCCACCCGCCAATGACGTGTCGCAGTCATTGTGCAACAGGAACAAAGTCTTGTGTTCCAGTCATCATTGGCTGACATGAGCTTCTCAATATGGGGTCCACATACACGTGACCCACTGGAACATAACGTGTTTTTACTGTGTGTTCTCTAGCGCCACACAGTGGACACAGGAGGTGACACTGACCTCCTTCAGTGTCTGCCAGTCAGTAACAAGGCGCCAGGTGCCGCCTCGTGGTGGATCATGAACCTTCACTCGCTCACGTCTTCGTCAGACACCAAATGACTGCAGGCTCATCCCTTCTGCTGCGTCTGCATGCACACAGAAACAAAAATCACAGCAGCTCATTCTGCTTTCCTGCTTCACATCCTGTAAAATGTCTTTCAGTAAAGGAGCATCTGTACCTGGGTGTCCCCACACAGACGCTCAGGTACAGATCCTCCTGTCCCACATTCGAGCAAAACCAAAAATGTCTGACTTAACTCTGACTGACATCCAGAGTCTGAAAACCCCAGCTTTGTCATGACATTTTTCTTGTAAATTTCTGACTTTAATCTCAGAATATATTTTTTCATTGACTTCAACATGATCATTGACTGTAAATAAAAATGGCAAACATGGAGCTCCCCCTGGTGGCTGGCTGCAGTACCGCTCATAAGCTCCTCCCCCTCCGTGTTAGCAGATGGGACATGAGCCAAACTAAAAACTTAAAATACACATCAAATAAATTTTGGTTTTTGTCATTTCTTATCACGCCGATGTTTGTTCAAGTGTTCATTTTAATGATGAGTTTGGTTTTAATTAGTTATTTGATACTATAAAAAACACGGGCTGAAACACCATGACTGACAGCTGCGTGCTGAGCGCTGCTCCTGATTGGCTCAGACGGGCGTGTGGGCGGGAACTCGATTCCGCAGCTCCACCTCCCGGTCACGACTGCACACTCTGCATGTGTGTTACGTAAAGAAAGCCTGCTGACGTGTGGCAGCGTTTCTGTTTCACTTCTTTAGCAGACTGGGAGGACGTGCTGTCTGTTGTGACTGGATGTTCGGTTTACGTCCAATGACTGAGACAATAAAAGACGGCTGATGACTCTGAGCAGACGTGTTGATCCAAGCTGTAGATGAAGTTGTTAAAGACAAAAAGGAGAAATGAGAATCCGGCAGAAACGAACTTTTTGTTGTGATGATGAGAGCGCTTGTGGGCGGAGCTTCGGGATTCCCTGTGCAGGGGAATAATGTTCCATCAGCCTGAGCTCTGTGTCATCACTTTATAAATATTTCTGTGTTTCACTGGAAGTTTGACACACGTTCTGAAACATGTAACAACAGGACCAGTTTTCTCTCTGCGGCTGAATGTAAAGAATCATTTCACTGCTTTTGCAATCAGAGAACTTCCTGGCCTCATCAGACTTTTTTCCCTTTGTTTTGTTTTTGTTTCTTTCTTTCATCGCATCAGCTCAGCTCAGTCATTTCTGTCCGTATGAGAAACGTGACTGAGTGAAGACAGAGTCAAACTGAGTGACGACTTTACCCAGCAGGTTAAAACACAAGCCTTTAAAGTACAGCGTAGTATTTGTTTTCTGATGTTGCACAAAGAGCAGTATTATTTGTGGGGCGCTGTGGCTTAGTTGGTTAAAGCGCCTGTCTAGTAAACAGGAGATCCTGGGTTCGAATCCCTGCTGGGGGCAGTCGTGGATCAGCGGTTAGGGTGTCGGACCCGTAACCGGTGGATCGCTGGAACCGATGGTTCGAATCCCCGTCCCGGTGTCCATGGCTGAGGTACCCTTGAGCAAGGTACCTAACCCCCACTGCTCCCCGGATGCTGCACGCGGTCGCCCACTGCCCCGGGTTTGCTGTGTGTGTGTGCACGTCACTTGGGTGGGTTAAATGCAGAGCACGAATTTCATTGGAGTGAGTTCCCTCCAATGACAAAATATGTCACTTTCATCTTTCTTTCATCAGCATGCTGTCGGCTCACATTTCACACACACTATATGGACAAAAGTATTGGGACAGCTGTCCATCACACCAACAGGGACTTTAATGACGTCTCATTGTAAACACACAGACAGCTTTGCAGCTCTAACAGCTTCCACTCTTCTGTGAAGGCTTTCCACAACATGTTGGAGTGTTTCTGTGGGAATTTGTGCCCATTCATGCAGTAGAGCATTTGTGAGGTCACACACTGATGTTGGACCAAAAGGCCTGGCTCACAATCTCCGTTCCAGTTCATCCCAAAGGTGTTGGATGGGGTTGAGGTCAGGGCTCTGTGTGGGCCAGTCAAGTTCTTCCACACCAAACTCATCCAACCATGTCTTTATGGAGCTTTGCTTTGTGCACTGGGGCACAGTCATGCTGGAATAGAAAAGGGCCTTCAACAAACTGTTGCCACAAAGTTGGAAGCATAGCATTGTCCAAAATGTCTTGGTGTGCTGAAGCATTAAGATTTCCCTTCACTGGAAGTCAGGGGCCGAGCCCAAAGCCTGAGGAACAGGTCCATGAGGAGGCGTGTCTGGATACTTTTGCCTATACAGTGTAAGTTGTTTTAGCTCCAACAAACAAGTTTTTTTCATGCTTTCATTTCAATAAATTTTTCAAACCAAAAAATTAGTTGAAAAAAATCCAAAAACTGTAAACAGCTTTTGTGCATCAGGACTTTTTGTCCCCGCAGAGTCTCCTGCACCAAACTATGGATGAACTTCAAATGAGTCCACATCCTGCAGCTAAAGCCCCAACAGGCTGCACACCTGCCTGCATGTCAGAGCTGACGTCCCCCCGCCTACTTCCAGCCATCACGCTCTACCTGCAGGGTGGAGGTAACTGATGACACCTGATCACTTTACTGTAAACGACCTGATTCTTAAGCAACAGCTCTTTAAAAAGAAAACAGCAAAGCCAATGGTTCTCAACATGTCTGAGTGAACGGATGCCCAGCACGTCTCAGTGGGCGGGGCTTATGTCAGTCCAGTCTAGTCTAGTTTACCTGCAGACTGCAGTAACATGTACATGCTTTAGTAGTAAGTCCAAAGTGAGCTAAGAACCAGCAGAGGAAAGTAAAAGCAAACTGCTATTTGTGTGACAGCTTTAGTTGGAAAGTCACTATAGATTAATACATTTTGGACTTTTACTCCTGCAAAAGTGTATAGTACTTAAAGTAAAAGATCAGAGTACTTCTTCCATTGATGAAGGACTCGTTCGGTGTCCTCTTGTCTCTTTCTTGCGAGAATCAGGCGTGAGCGGCCTGCGGGGCCTTTGCCACATCTACGGGAGCCCGGAAGGCACCGTTTGTTTGCAGTTTGTCCCGTGACAGCAGAGCGTTGGCGTCACAAAGTACTGACAGACTTTGTCACTTCGAGTCGTGTCAGCGTTTCCCAGCGTCAGACCTCAGTGTGTTCTGCTCAGCGGGATTTCGATCTGCAGTGGGAAACGTGAAGGCAGATCAGAGCTAATCTTCAGACACGCTGAGAGCTGTGACGGGGGGAGTGGCTTTAAAGCCCACAACACGTTCTCACATGTTCTGTTGGCGTGGGAACATCAGCTGAGGATTACAGGCGGTCTGATGAAGACATCCCCTGTCTTACTCCGTCACTGCGGCGAATCGGGGTCATCTTCAAAGTGAGCTCGGGTGCCGTCTGTCCAGTTAGCTGCTAGCTGTTAGCAGTACAGTTAGCTGTTAGCTTTAGCCTGCTTTCGCACTCCATGAGCTTTTATGCCAACAAATTCACTTGCTATTTTGTCCTGATGAAATGAAGGTTCACTAAAATCACTAAACTAATTTCTGCTGTTGAAGAGTCCAGTCAAGCTTTAAGATTCCCTCAGCCCCTGAAAGAAACATTTTCATAAAACCCACATGATTTCAGCTGAATGTATGAGATGTGCTTTATAGAGGAGAGACGCTTCGTAAACCTTTAACGCTCTGAGACACTTTACTGAGAACAGTTCTCTCAGCAGCTTCACTGTCTTCTTATCTGAACAGTCTGACACATTTACAGTTCAGCTTAAAACTGATTCAAAGCTCATGTGATGGCGTGAGAGCAGCACTGATCCCGCCGCTGATGTCGCTGATGAAGTGGATGAAATGGAAACCCCACCATCACCGCATGAGATGGACACAATGAACGCCATCAGTACACATTTAAGGGATGACATCATTTCCTGACTGATGACTTAAACTGCACATGAAACATCTGATGCTGCAGGAAACAGGATCAAAGTGCAGAGATACAATAAATAAACAAAACAGGTCACTTCCTGCCCCCCCCAGTGGTCACTCATGGTATTGGAGTCAAAATTTTCCCTGCGTCTCATGGGACTACAAACAAGGTCCAGCAGAACTCTTTCTTTGCTTAACTTTCTTTCAGTAAAAGATTTCACATCTGATGTCACCGCAATGTAAAGTCTATGGGTGGGAAGCAGCGGGCGGGGCCAGCAGCAGAAACACTACTGCACATGCTCAATGGGCCGCCTAACTGGGAAGACAGAAACCTTCTTTGGTGTATGTGCCAGGGGAGCAGCTCTCATCGCACTGACCAGGTGCCATCTTTGGGTCTGGTATCTACTTCTGTCATACAGCCATGACTTTTCCACTCGGTCCATTTGATGACTGGAGCAGGACAACTGACTCTCCCAGTGAGAGGACCTCATGGACATCAGGACCGCCGTGAGCCCGCACAGCATGTGGACGTCGGGACTGGACCAACCGGCGGTGATTTCCAAGTCTCACACAGTTGAGCCTCCAACACAAAATCCCTACCCATCATGCAATGCGCTCAGCTGGACGCCATGTAGGGCCTGTTGCAGTCACATGATCACAGGTGTGTGGTGTGCAGTGATTCAAGCTCTGGTCAGAGTTCCCAGCATGCCCAGCAGAAGCAGCGTCAGGTCGAGCCTTGCTTGGTGTCGCAAGGCGGCGGCGACAGGCAGCAGGTGAACGCTCTGCACGTCAGAGATCATGTTTTGGGCGTCCTGCAGCGCGCTGACAGCGGCCGCGCTGGAGTTCAGGTCTCCGCTGGTGATCAGGTCAAACACACAGGCCTGGTAGTAGACGTCTCGGACAGGAAGCAGCGCAGCGCAGTGGGCCTGGGCGCTGACGGCGGAGGAGGAAGACGAGGAGTCCGGGGGCGTGTGGAGCCTCTGGGAGGGGGGGCAGCCCCAAACACACAGCTGCAGGTCCTGCTCGGGGCCAAAGGCCTCCACAACGCTGCGCGGCGCACGGACTGACAGGATGAGCGAACGGCCGCTCTGACGCACCACCAGCAGCGTGCCGATGTGAGCCGCTCGGATCTCCGCGTGTCGGCCAGGACTCTGAGTCCGCACCGTCAGGCTGTGCTGACCTCGCCGCTCGCCGCTGGTCACGGAGCCGTCGGCGAACGCAGCAGGGACGTCGTCCAGCTCGGCCTGGTAGAGCTGCTGCTCAACACACTGACGCCAGTTCTTAAAGATGATGGTGATCTGAGAAGAGATCAGGTTCAGTAATCTGTCAGTCAGGCAATCAATCAGTCAAGTTGGACGTTTTGTTTTTAACTGGTTGTTAAGCACGTCGGGAACCCGATTCGTAAAAGATGCTGTATGAACAAAGTTCTTATCATTATCGTTGTTATTATCAGTCAGTTGGTGAGTCAATCAACATATACTGAAACTAACAAAGAGACAAACAGGCTTCAAAATGAAACAGTGAAGTGATGAACAGCAAAACCAGTAAGTACTACTGCAGTAATATTCAAACATACTGCAGTGGTAGCAGATGGCCAACATTTCTGTCTGACAGACAAACTGATCATCTGATCGATTGATTGGTGACACATTCAGGGTTCAGATCTGAATCTGAGTCTGCTGACAGTGACTGCTGTCCCTCACCTTAGTGAGCGCTGTGGCGTGCGTCCTGCGCCGTGTTGGCGAGCTGGTGGCCTGTACATACAGGTACTCGTTGTCTATAAGAGGCCACGCCCCCTGCACGGCGCACGTCTGGAAGTCGTCGTTGAAGGTTCGAACGTGCGGGTCTCCGAACACGCCACAGTGCAGGTACTCTGGTTCGCGGCCCTCTCTGGCGGAGAAGCTCCTCTCGTAGAGGCAGGCGTCTCCGGACAGCGTGCCCGGAGGCAGGGGCCGCGGCAGGGCGGTGGGCCCCGCCCGGGGGCAGCGGTGCTGGATGAGCAGGTCCTCGATGCCCTGAACAGCAGAGTGATAGGCCAGGTCCCCGCGACACGCCCTCGCCGTCCGCTTGGTGCACATGGAGTAGGAGCGCAGGGCGCTGCAGTAACCAGCGTTCATAGCCTCCCTGCTGAGGGCTGCGCCGCCAGGTGCTCCTCCTGCTGCTCCGCTGCTGCCCAGGTCCAGTGTCGCAGCCACGAAGTCAGAGTTACACCTCAGGATACGACAGGAAGCTCCGACTGGAGACAGGAGGAAACGTTCAGATCAGACATCTGAAAACCTGCAGCTGAGCGTCTGTGACGAGCTCACGTCCGTCTGCTCTGCTGATGCCACAGAAATATTCAAGAATCTTTATTGTCATCATGCAAGGCACAACGAAATTTTGTTCAGCAGCTCTTGGCTTGAGGCACACAGTGAGACACATAATGTAAAAAAGGCACACCTAAGATATATCTGAAAATGAAATAGATATAAGAAAAAATAAAAAGTGATATTTCTTTTAGAAATGTGGTCACAGTACCAACAAAACAACTCTGAGCAGCTAGTGGATCTACTGATGAAGACAATAACACAAACTCTTGTCAAATTTCTGTGTTTGTACCTTCAGGTAAACTCAGCTGGACCAGCAGCAGCGTCAGGTGGATGCAGTGTTTCCATGGTAACGCTGTGTGTTTTGGCTCCATCTGCTCTGAGACATGGACACAGAGGGAGAGATGACATAACAACTCATCCCAGCACACCCAGAGACCCAATCAACAACCGGAAGGTGTGCTGAGTGTTCACTGGTTGGTCGCGAGAAATCTAAAAATGTCAAGATATTGAATATTTTACCAAAATTGATAATGAAATGAAAATTTGCTCCCGTGTCTTCAGAGCTGGAGACCAGGTCCACAGCCGTAAGATGTTTTAATCTCCGCCCTGCTGTCATTACATTTTTGTCCAATCGTACTGAAGGTAAACGTTCACAGTCTGACCAAAGCAACGCGGCAGCAGTCAGCGAGCGCCGGCGCAGCCAGCCTGACTGAAGCGAGAACAACGAGGATCATGTCACGCTTCCAGCAATAACACACACACACAGAACTGGCTGGAGCGCCACCTGCAGGTCAGAATTTACACTTCAGTTCAGGACAGGATGCCTTTAACACGCTGACTCCCATCAGCCTCAGCTGCACTTGAAGGGCAAAGTTAGCGTGCTGAGTTAACACGATTAGCATGGCATTAGCACGTCATAGTGGCGTTAGGGCGACTGTACCGTCAGAGCAGATGACACGATGAGGAGGAACGGATGCTGCTCACGTTATTGAGATTATTTATAAGATAATAACATCCCTGACCCCCGCCCCTCTGTATGCTAGATGAGCCACGTCTGAGCTCCTCCCCACAGAGCTCAGGACCTCAGGTGAGGGCTGGAACCAAGATGGAACAAACATCACTGATGATGCCGCACAACACCGTCTGAAGGGCCTTCGCCTGAGGCAGCACCTCAGCCCAACCCAGGGGGAACGATCCACCAATCACTGGCAGAGAACCACTCGCATCCTGACTGCTTCACAGTCGACCTGATGAAGCCCACAGATCATCTGCCAAACACCTGAACGGCAGCATCGTGATGACCGTCAGAGCCCGAGGGGGGCGCTGGATGAGGATTTGGGATCATGATGATGCTCTGTGTTAAAACTGTTCTCAGGTCAGTTTCTATCCTGTCTGTCTGTGCTGCAGTCATGATGACTTCCAGTTATCTCCCTGTCACTGTGTTTCTCAGCACTTTAATGTATTACAGTCCATTAGTGCTGAGTTCATCTTCCTCTTTAAAACACATCATCAGACTGTGACGAACCTCATCAGGTCAACACACGACAGCGTCCGGCTTTCAGTTCAGGCTCTGAAGTCTGCATGAGGAACCAAACGCAGGTTCAACAAAGCCAGGAGCCGGTGTGTGACGGTTCGACCCGTCAGCTGAAACCTCAGACGAGCTCGGACCAAATAAACAACAAAGCTGAAAACTTCCTGTAAGTAAAACAAGTACAAGGCTTCAGTACTTCAGTACCTCAGATGATATCAGGACACAGTCTGACAGGAGCCACAGGAGCCAGAGATGACTGGTCAGTAAGAGAGGAAATGACATCATGTGACTCCACAGATAGTGATGATTATTATTGTTATTTTAACAGTAATTATTACTTCTCGTTCCACAGAGCAGATACGTCAAACTTCACCACAGTGAAAAGTGACTAGAGGAGGATCAGCATGAGGAGGAGGAGGAGTGGCAGCAATCTACCACTCCAGCCTTCAGATTAACCCCAAACCTAAATCTATCTATAGCTCATTTGAGAGTCTCACTCTCAGCCTGTCTCACCAAAACTGGAAGTCAGAAAAGCCAGTTTTATTAGTTGTTGTGTATCGCCCACCTGCTGCTGCTTACTCAGAGTTCCTGTCTGAGTTTTCTGACTTCTTATCTAGTTTAGTGCTCAGTACAGATAAAGTCATTATAGCGGGTGACTTTAACATTCATATGGATGTTGACTCTGACAGTCTTAAGTCAGCCTTTAGTTCACTCTTAGATTCAACAGGTTTCCTTCAGACAGTAAATGAACCAACACACTGCCACAACCACACACTCGATCTGGTTCTCACCTACGGCCTAGAAACTGAGAACCTGTCAGTTGCCCCTCAAAACCCCCTCCTTTCAGACCATTCGCTTGTAGTTTTTGAACTAACTTTAGAAGACTTTACAGCACACAACAAAAAGGTCTACTACACCAGATGCCTCTCTGAAGATAGTGTAGACAGATTTAGGGATGCAATCCCATCACAGCTCCCCTCAGCTCCATGTACCAGTACAACAGACCGTACTGATTTAAACGTGACTCCTGCAGTAATTGATTGCCTTGTCAACAACACTGCAGCCACGTTGCACACAGTTTTAGATATGGTTGCCCCACTGAGAAAGAAGGTTACAAATCATAGGAGGCTAGCTCCTTGGTATAATTCAAATATACGAACACTGAAACATCAAGACGGATGGAGAGGAAGTGGTACTCCTCCAAATCAGCTGAATCCCAGAGAGCCTGGAAAGATAGTCTATTGACATACAAAAAGGCCCTTCGTGAAGCCAGAACAGCTTATTATTCAACATTAATAGAGCAAAACAAGAACAACCCACGTTTTCTCTTTAACACTGTAGCCAGGCTGACCAAGAGTCACAGCTCTGTTGAACCTTGTATTCCTGCAGCTCTTAGCAGTGAAGACTTCATGAGTTTCTTCACCAATAAAATCAATAACATTAGAGAAATAATCAATAAAGATCTCCCCAGAATAGCCAATATAGAAACCTCTTTTAATCCTACTCCACCTCTGGACAGCTTCCTGCCCATAGACCTCCCTGAGCTGACCTCCAGCATTAACAAATCTAACCCAACTACATATCTCTTAGACCCCATCCCAACTAAGCTCCTCAAGGACGTCTTTCCCTTGATTGGCGTTTCCTTCTTAGATCAGATCAACTTGTCTTTAACAACAGGTTATGTACCACAGGTGTTTAAAACTGCTGTTATCAGACATTTACTTAAAAAAACCTTCACTTGACCCAGACATCTTAGCAAACTATAGGCCGATATCAAACCTCCCGTTTTTGTCTAAAATACTTGAAAGAGTGGTTGCAAGTCAGTTAACTGATCACCTACACAGAAACAGTCTGTTTGAAGTGTTTCAGTCTGGTTTCAGAGCCCATCACAGCACAGAAACAGCACTGGTTAAAGTCACAAATGACCTCCTCATGGCATCAGACCGCAGGCTTGTCTCCATACTCGTTTTGCTGAATCTCAGTGCTGCCTTTGACACTGTAGATCACAGCATTTTATCACACAGATTAGAACATGAGACAAGGATCACAGGGACAGCAACAGGCTGGTTTAAATCATGTTTAACAGATAGATTTCACTGTGTTCACATTAATGTTGTTTCCTCTTCACATATACGGGTTAACTTCGGTGTTCCACAGGGTTTAGCGCTTGGGCCAATCCTGTTCACCTTATACATGCTCCCTCTAGGAAATATTATTGAGAAACATGGCATAAACTTTCATTGTTACGCTGATGACACTCAGCTGTACTTATCCTAAAAGCCTGAAGAAGCAGAGCTGTTAGCCAGACTCCAGGCATGTCTTAAGGACATAAAGGACTGGATGACCTCCAGTTTTTTATTATTAAACTCAGACAAAACTGAGGTCATTGTTTTTGGCCCCAAACATCTCAGAACTAGAATGGCTGATAATATTCTCTCTCTGGACGGCATTACTTTGGCCTCCAGTATGACTGAGAGGAACCTCTGCGTTATCTTCGATCAGGACGTGTCATTTATCCATCACATTAAACAGACCTCAAAGATCGCCTTCTTTCACCTGCGTAATATCGCTAAGATTAGGAGTGTCCTCTCTCAGAGTGATGCTGAAAAACTTGGCCATGCTTTTGTTACTTCTAGGCCGGACTACTGCAACTCACTATTGTCAGGATGTCCAAATTACTCCATTAATAGCCTGCAGCTGATCCAGAATGCAGCACCTCCTCAACACCACCTCCATCTCTACTCCTCCACCTCCTCTCCTCTTCTTCCTCTCCCCTCATCAGATCAACATATAATTCATTATTTTCTGTCACTAAGTGTGTGTCCAGTTGTCCTCGTAGTTTTGTGTCTCTCCCTCCCTTTCTTTCTCTCTCTGTATCTTTCTGCAGGTTTCTCTCCATCCAGATCTACATGTTGAACTGCATCCTCTGACAAACCCAGTGACAAACCCAGTGTCTACTGTCAACATCTGCCTGTTGTTCTTCTATGTAGTGATATTAGAACTAACTTAAACAACATATCAGCTAAAAAACAAATACATACAATACACAGTCTTCAGAATTCCAGTTACAACAACCTG
This sequence comes from Scatophagus argus, assembly GCF_020382885.2. Taxonomy (NCBI): domain Eukaryota; kingdom Metazoa; phylum Chordata; class Actinopteri; family Scatophagidae; genus Scatophagus; species Scatophagus argus. The sequence continues at coordinate 25,949,315 of NC_058501.1, forward strand.
TCATGTTTGTCCTTTGTAATGTATGATGTTTACTGCATGTTTCTCTCTCTCTCTCTCTCTTTCATCCTCTCTGTCCTGTCTACCTCTTCTTCTCCTCCTTCACCCAGTCGACTATCAGCAGGATGGTTCTCCCTTGTGAGTCGGGTCCTGCTCAGGGTTTCTTCCTGTTAAAAGGGAGTTTTTCCTTGTCACTGTCTGCTTGCTCGGGGGTTCAGGCTCTGGGTCTCTGTGAAGCACCTAGAGACAATTTTGATTGTAAAAGGTGCTAAATAAATAAAAGTGAATTGAACTGAGGAGGAGGAGGTGGAGGTGGAGGCGGAGGAACAGTAGCAGGTGGAGGCTCCACCAACCAGCTCGTTTGTCAGACTGCTGGGACGTCTTGTGGTCTTTGTGGCAGCAGCAGATTTGCTGAAGGACAGCAGAGATTCCAGCAGGTTTCTGAAGGTAAAACCTGACCTTCTGCTCTCTCAGCTTCACTCAACTGAATGGAGCTCAGCTGATCGACAGACCAAACGGTTTTACTGATCAGGCAGTCGGTAAGTGAAAGCAGCTGACGTTTGTCATGATGATGATGAAGATGAGGCCTACCTGCAGAAACAGTGTGGTGTGTCACCCGTCTGTCTCTCTCTCTGTCTGTCTGTCTGTTGTAACATGGACTCTCATCTGTTTGTCTGGTCTGCTCGTGCAGAGCAAACAGCAGCAGGCGGGGGGCGGGGCTTACTGTGGCGAGGGTCCATCTCATCCAGACCAAAACACCTTCAGTGTGTCAGTCAGGAAGGACAGAACTGAAATACACAAAGACAGTACAGTGTGAACATACTGTGTGACTTCAGGGGCCCTTAGCAGGGGCCCCGAGTGTCTGTCTGACCCTGAACGCATCTAAGGCGAAACTCAACTTGCAATAACAGGTACGAGTCCCAGGTGGTGTCTAAAGCCGAGACCGAAGGCTTTGTGTTTTTCGTTGCTTCAGGATCTGATGTGGGCCCAGCGCAACCCAGTCTGAGCTGTCAGTTGAGGCGCTGGTTGGTGGATTACATTCCAACTGGACAGAGCCGGGTCATCTGTTTCCAGTCCTTATGCTAAGCTAAGCTAAACTAAGCAGTTTCGTATTTAGTCGGTCTCGGAGAAGAAGAGAAAAGTTGAACTGTTCCTTTAATGAAGCTCTGACTGTTTGTGCAGTCAGCTGACCTTTGCTCCTCAGTGTGTGTGTGTGTCTGTGTGTGTGTGTGTTTAGCGGTATGAAGGCTAAATTTAAACCCCAGTTGCCCCCCACAGTCACAGCCTCACAGAGAGGGCTGATGTTCACTTTCTGTTAGCACTGCTGCGCTCCTCTGTTGTTGTTGTTGTTTATTAGCGCTCCAGCAGGTCTCATTATTGATCAGCTGTTTGTTCAGCAGCTGATGCTAACTGCTAACTAAGCCACACATATGACTGAGTTACGTGCGAGGAAGACTCACGTTGTGTCTCGTTGCTGAGACATATTAAAGGAGCAGTGCTCAGATTTCAGATCAGTCGTCCTCACACAAACTGCAGTCCTGAGGTCAGCATCACAGAAACAAAAACTGAGTCCTGTTGGTGACTGTTGAAGACTTTCACAGTCAAGTTCAGATTCTCCTCATTCAGAGTGTCTTTCAAAATAAAGTGAACTCAGGTCTTCTGTCTCTTACCTTCGACTGATCCTGAGTCTGTCCAGGAAATTAGCCGGAGAGAAAACACTGACTCAAACACCTGCAGGACCCTCGAGGACTCTCCGGACCCTCCAGGACTGTGTTCAGGTCCGTCCCGTAGTCTGAAGTCTGTTGTGTCCCACTCAGGGTTCTGGTCTTTGCCTCGCGCTGCATTCACAGCTGACTGGGAGCTTCAGTCGTTTCTAAAAAAATCACCAACAAGCTGCAGCACCTGCTGCACGACAACTGTCCTCACACACTCACACACACTCACACACAGACACACACACACAGACACTCACACATTTGAGTGTTCGAGTCCTGGTCTGGGTCCTTGTGCATGTTCTCCCCGTGCCTGCGTGGGTTTTCTCCGGGTTCTCCGGCTTCCTCCCACATCAGGTTAACTGGTTGCTCTGCTTTGCCCTGAGGTGTGTGTGTGTGTGTGTGTGTGTGTGTGTGTGTGTGTGTGTGTGTGAGCCCTGCGATTGGCTGGCGAGCAGTCCAGGGTGAACCTGTCAGCTGGGATGGGCTCCAGTCCCCCACGCGACCCTGATGGATAAAGTCAGTGTTGAAAGTGGATGAACAGTAAACAGATGACAGATTTGGGATCAGTTTGTAAATTGGGATGCTGTTCTAGAGGAGAATAAAGAAGTTAAAATCCTGCTTTCACTTAGTAAAAATTTGTACACTACATATTAAAGTAAAACCTCTTTTATTTTAAATATTAAGTAATTGTTTATGGAGCTGTGAGTCTGCACGCTGATCTGAGGTCACCTGTAGTAGCCTGAGACTGACAGCAGGGGGCAGCAGCTGCTCAACTCTCCACTGTTGCCTGAGTTTCAAATAAAGTTGTGTGTGACTCAAGTTGTTGGCCCTTTAAGCTGAAGCGGGGCCCCTCCTCGCCTCACTGAGCAGCTCTCAGACCCTTTGTTGGTGTTTGGAGGGGGGCCAGGGGGCCGGAGGGGCGGACCAAAAGCAGTACTGACGGACTGAGACCCTCCGCAGAACTGGAACCTCTGAGAGGCTGCAGCACGACGGTGAGTTTATTCTTCATTTAACTTTACTGTCACCTTTTCATTTGTCAGAACCAACACAGAACCTGAACCTGAACACAACACGATGAGGTTTGAGCTCGGATCCAGATTCTTACTTTATCCCTGAACTGGTGACGGCTCCTTCACTGTCTGTGCTCCACCGCAGATTCCTGCAACCTCAGAATGAAAACCGGTTGTGTGTCGGTAAATGGACGGTGGCGGCGGTTTGGAAAGGAAGTGGAAACCTTCGGCACGTTTCCAGGTGTGTTTCTGTTGGACATCAGGAACGTCCGCGTCCTCCACAGAAGGACACACATGACGCTCTGACACATCACAGCTCTGCACGCTCTGAGTGGCAGGTGAACGTGACGGGTGCATGCAGGTGTTTGTCAGCAGGTGACTCACAGACTGGTTCAGTGTGACATCACTTCCTGAGGACATCATCATCATCTCGGATGTGAGTGTGTGTGAGTGAGTGTGTGTCTTTCTCTCTGTCTCTCTCTCTGTGTGTCTGTCTCCCTCTCTTTCTCTGTGTCTCTCTCCCTCTCTTTCTCTGTGTGTGTCTCTCGCTCTCTCTGTGTGTGTCTCTCTCTCTCCCTGTCTGTGTGTGTGTCTCTCGCTCTCTCTGTGTGTGTGTCTCTCTTTCTCTGTGTGTGTCTCTCTCTCTCCCTGTCTGTGTGTGTGTCTCTCCCTCTCTCTCTCTCTCTGTGTGTGTGTCTCTCTTTCTCTGTGTGTGTGTCTCTCTCTCTCTCTCTGTGTCTCTCTCTCTGTCTGTGTGTGTCTCTCTCTGTCTGTGTGTCTCTCTCTCTCTCTCTGTCTGTGTGTCTCTCTCTCTCTGTGTGTCTCTCTCTCTGTCTCTCTCTCAGCAGCGTGCTGTGTTTCCTCCCGCGGTCGGGCAGACCGGGATGTGGTGCACTGTTGTCACGTCTCCCCTCCAATATTGCACTCGTCCCGGCCTCCCCGGTCCAGGGGCTTCGGCTCCGCCCACCGCTCAGCTCCTGCCGGAGGGAGACCGGCGAGGCTGAGCCCGGGGAGACGCAGGCAGAGGCAGACAAGCGAGACGATGAAAAACAAAAGCAGCATGTTGGGAAGTCGTGGACGGCGTTTATTCCAACACACACGTGTGCATTTGCAAACAGACAGAGACACATAAAGGAACATTCCACTGTTTTGCTGTCTGTAACGTTAGCTTGAGTCTGTTTGTTCTTCAGGTTGACTCAACTGACTGGAGTTTAATGAATGGCTCCTCCACCTGCTCTCTCCGCTCTCCTGTCGTGGATGTTCGCTATGTTGGAAATGAGCTCCTCAGAGGATGAACCTGAAGGTCAGTGAACAGCCGTGAACCACGAACGTCTCACGTGGGAGGTTCAGGGTTCATGGAGACGCGTTCAGGAGCTTGTGGTCACCTCTCACCCACCCACCCACACACACACACTCACTGTCAGACTGTGTGTGTGTGTGTGTGAGCGGCCCTCAGACCTGAATGTGCATCAGGACTTGCTTGCGATGAGTCTGGAAGTCTTCAGGCACCGTGTCTGAAACGACACGCACAAAAGGTTAACGGACAAGAAGTCAGACAGCCGGTCATCTGAAACACACCGGAGCAGAGAGACCTCATCTCTCACTGAAGTCCGGCGGCAGCTGATAAATTTAGTCCACGTCTCAGGGACAGTCAGACACACAGGACAAGTAAAATTAAAAGCATCAAGACCCGCATGCTCAGGAAACCTGTACATTCACTTCCTGTTAACAGTGACAACAGGGTTTGTGTCAGGGGTTTGGTGTACAGGGTGCGTTCAGGGTCGCAGGTCGTACCGTTACACCTGTAGCGCAGGTTGGACCATATGATGTTCTCCTGGGAGAAGCAGAAGACGCCGAGTCGGCCTCCTCTCATGCTGGTGTCGACCACAACATCCGAGTCGGCCACCATGTCTGTCCCCTCAAACAGCTTCACCCTGAGGGGCAGAGACACAGGGACAAGCCGGGTTACAAAGCAAATGGAAACGGACTTCCCTTCCTGCTGCGGTAAGCGTCCTACGTCATTTCCTGTTGTTGTGTGTTAGTGGTGGTACGAGCAGCTCCGTCTGCGCTTTAATTTAAGATCGCTTAAGTTGTTCTAATATTCGCTGTAGCGAGTAATTTCACACTGTTACCCTGATCGTCTGTTCTAGTCATAGACTTCATCACTCACTTTATTAATTTGACGCTAATCTTATAACCGATTAGCATTTGCCAAATTCCGCTAAGCTAGCTTAACCTGTTCATTAGCGATGGCTTCTCTGTCTCCCTCTCTCTCTCCTGCTCTCTCCTGCTTGGTGTGTCAAATGTTTAGTTATTCCTCTGCCTCCTTTAGTGAAAGTGGTAAATGTAATAAGTGTAGTTTACTTGTAGCGCTGGAGGCGAGGCTTAGTGAATTAGAAGCACGGCTCCGCACCATGGAAACAAAGTCTCTAGCTACTGTTGTTAGTCAGCCCCCATTAGCCGGTGCGGACCGATCTAGTGTAGCTCGTAGCCTGCCCCCGGTAGCTCCCGAGCAGCCGGGAAACCAGGGAGGCTGGGTGACTGTACGGAGGAAGCATAGTCCTAAGCACAAGCCCACGGTTCACCCCCAACCAGTTCACGTTTCCAACAAGTTCTCCCCACTCAGCGACACACCCGCTGAGAAACCAACTCTGGTGATTGGCAGCTCTGTAGTCAGAAACGTGAAGTTAGCGACACCAGCGACCATAGTCAAATGCATTCCTGGGGCCAGAGCGGGCGACATTGAATCTTATCTAAAACTGCTGACTAAGGATAAGCGTAAATACAGTAAAATAGTAATACATGTCGGCGGTAATGACACTCGACTGCGCCAGTCGGAGGTCACTAAAATTAATGTAGAATCAGTTTGTACATTCGCAAAAACTATGTCGGACTCCGTAGTTTTCTCTGGACCCCTACCCAATCTGACCAGTGATGATATGTTTAGCCGCATGTCATCATTCAATCGCTGGCTGTCGAGGTGGTGTCCAGCAAACAATGTGGGCTTTGTAGATAATTGGCAGACATTTTGGGGAAGACCTGGTCTCATTAGGAGAGACGGCATTCATCCCACTTTGGATGGAGCAGCTCTCTTATCTAGAAATCTGACTGAGTTTCTTATTAAACCAAAACCCTGACAACCCAGAGTTGAGACCAGGAGGCAGAGTTGCAGTCCTACACGCCTCTCTGCGCTTCCATTACAGTTACCCACCCAATATCCCATAGAGACTGTGTCTGTCCCCCGACCACTTAAATTAATTGAACCAAATTCAAAAAGAGGAGTTATACTTAAAAATCTAATAAAGATCAACACCAACACCTCCACAGCTACAACAAATAGGAGAATTAAATGTGGACTGTTAAATATTAGATCTCTCTCATCTAAAGCTGTACTAGTGAATGAGTTAATATTGGACAATAATATAGATTTATTTTGCTTAACCGAAACCTGGCTTCGGCCAGAAGAATATGCCAGTTTAAATGAATCCACTCCCCAAAGTCATATTAATACTCACATTCCTCGAGACACCGGCCGAGGAGGTGGAGTTGCCGCCATTTTTGACCCAAATCTATCATTTAGTCCAAAGCCCAAAGTCAACTACCATTCATTTGAAAGCCTTATTCTTACTCTCTCACACCCTACCTGGAAAACAATACAACCAATTTTTATTGTTGTAGTGTACCGCGCTCCTGGCCCATACTCTGAATTTTTACTGGAATTTCCAGAGTTCCTATCGAGTCTGGTCCTTAAAACTAATAAAGTTATTATTATGGGTGATTTCAACATCCACGTGGACGATAGTAATGATAGCCTTCGCGCAGCATTTATCTCTCTCTTAGATTCAATCGGCTTCTGTCAGTGTGTACATGAACCCACTCATTGCTTCAATCACACTCTTGACCTTGTTTTGACATATGGTATAGATGTAGAACATTTAACTGTCTCTGAACAAAATCCTCTTCTGTCTGACCATTGTTTAATAACTTTTGAATTTATACTATTTGACTTCATACCACCAAGAAAAAACTCCTACACTAGATACCTGTCTGATAGTGCTGTGGCTAAATTTAAAGAAACAGTTCTATTGTCATTAACTTCAGTATCATGTCCCCATATGAGTGAACAATATAATAATCCCTCTGAAATCGACCATTTCGTGAACAGTGCTGCAAGTTTACTAAGGACAACTTTAGACTCTGTTGCTCCGCTAAAAAAGAAACTCATAAAGCAAAAGAAACTTGCACCCTGGTATAATACAGAGGTTCGCAAATTAAAACAAAATGTGCAAAAACTTGAGAGGAAATGGCGTTCCTCCAAACTTATTGAATCTCGCTCAATCTGGCAAGACAGTCTTAGATTATATAGGAAGGCCCTACGGACTGCCAGAGCAGCCTATTACTCCAAATTAATTGAGGATAACAAGCATAATCCCAGGTTTCTCTTCAGCACTGTAGCCAGGCTGACAGAGAGCCACAGTGCTATCGAGCCTTGTATCCCTGTGACCCTTAGCAGCAATGACTTTATAACCTTTTTTAACGACAAGATCTTAAACATTAGAGACAAAATTCAGCACCTGCTGACCTCAGCTGATCCTGATGTAACATCAAACATTAGTGTCTTAGAACCAATAGTAGAAACAGATATTCATCTTGACTGCTTTTCACCTATCGATCCCCATCAGCTATACTCACTCATATATTCATCCAAGCCAACAACATGCCTCTTAGACCCCATCCCTACCAAACTTCTCAAAGAAGCTTTACCCTTACTTAGCACCGGTCTATTAGACATGATCAATCTGTCCCTGATAACAGGCTATGTACCCCAGTCCTTTAAAATAGCTGTAGTCAAACCTCTCCTTAAAAAACACACACTTGATCCAGAGGTTTTAAGCAACTATAGACCAATATCTAACCTTCCATTTCTTTCCAAGATCCTTGAAAGAACAGTCGCCAATCAGTTATATGACTTTCTTCAAAATAATAACTTATTTGAAACTTTTCAATCTGGCTTTAGAGCTCATCATAGCACAGAAACAGCATTGGTCAAAGTCACAAATGACCTCCTCCTGGCATCAGACAAGGGATTTATCTCTGTCCTTGTACTGTTAGACCTTAGTGCTGCATTTGACACCATTGACCACTCTATATTACTGCACAGATTGGAACACCTAATTGGCATCAAAGGAACTGCATTAAGCTGGTTTCAGTCTTATTTATCAGAGCGATTTCAATTTGTTCATGTTCATGATACATCGTCCACACTCTCAAAAGTTAGTCATGGAGTTCCCCAAGGTTCTGTCCTTGGGCCAATACTATTCAGCCTGTATATGCTCCCCATTGGTGATATTATTAGGAAACACTCCATACATTTTCATTGTTATGCGGATGACACGCAATTGTACTTATCAATGAAGCCAGATGAAACAAATCAGCTAGTCAAGCTTCAGGCATGTCTTAAAGACATAAAAACCTGGATGACCAGCAACTTCCTACTTCTCAATTCAGACAAAACCGAAGTTATTGTTCTGGGCCCCGAACACCTTAGAAATAAATTATGCAGTGATATTGCATTGATAGATGGCTTAGCCGTGGCCTCAAGCTCCACTGTAAGAAATCTAGGAGTTATCTTTGACCAGGACATGTCCTTTAACTTGCACATTGCAAATATTTCAAAGACTGCATTCTTTCACCTCCGAAATATCGCAAAGATTAGGCACATCCTGAGTCAGAAAGATGCAGAAAAATTAGTCCATGCATTTATTACATCTAGACTGGATTACTGTAACTCCCTTCTATCAGGCTGCCCCAGTAAATCCATAAAGACTCTCCAGCTAATCCAGAACGCTGCAGCACGACTACTGACAAGAACCAGCATGAGAGACCATATTTCTCCTGTTCTGGCTTCTCTACATTGGCTACCTGTAAAATTCAGGATAGATTTTAAAATTCTCCTCCTCACTTATAAAGCCCTGAACGGTCAGGCACCATCCTATCTTAAAGAGTTAATAGTACCCTATTATCCCACCAGAACTTTGCGTTCCCAAAATGCAGGGCTACTTGTGGTTCCTAGAGTCCTCAAAAGTAGACTGGGAACCAGAGCCTTTAGTTATCAAGCTCCTCTGCTATGGAACCATCTTCCGGTTTCGGTCCGGGAGGCGGACACCCTCTCTATATTTAAGAGTAGACTAAAAACTTTCCTCTTTGATAAAGCTTATAGTTAGGGCTGGCCTAGGCCGGCCCCTAGTTATGCTGCTATAGGCTTAGACTGCCGGGGGCCCTCCCATGACGCACTGAGCTCTTTCTTCCTCTCCCTCTCCTTCTGCACACATTCATGTCCCATTAATGCATATTACTAACTCAACTTCTTCCCTGGAGTCCCTGTGCTTTCTTGTCCCGCAGATTCCTAGATTCCTAGCGATCATGACTGGACCTCCTGCTGCGGTCCTGCTGTCGTCCTGCTCAAAACCTGCTGCAATTACTACTGTTTAGTCATAATCTGATTTAAATCTGTTAAGACTCAGTACAGCTACTACCATTATTGTTACTACTATTGTTATCAAAATCACCATAATACCTTCTGTATACTTCATTGTCATTATCATTATCTACATTTTGATACTTCTGGTATTATTACTGCTGCTATGCATCTCTGCTTGTGTGCTCCTTCTCTCACACCCCACCCCCTCTGCCTCTCTCCTGCTCTCTCTCTCTCTCTCTCTCTCTCTCTCTCTCTCTCTCTCTCTCTCTCAACCCAACCGGTCAAGGCAGATGGCCGCCCATCTTGAGCCGGGGTCTGCTCCGAGGTTTCTGCCTTCTAAAAGGCAGTTTTTCCTCGCCACTGTCGCCAAGTGCTTGCTCAAGGGGGAATGTTGGGCTCTCTCTATTTTACAATTTAATTAAAGAGTTTGGTCTAGACCTGCTCTAATTGGAAAGTGTCATGAGATAACTTTTGTTGTGAATTGGCGCTATATAAATAAACTGAATTGAAATTGAATTGAAAATGCTCCGATGCCAGGACACGCCGGGACCGGAACCAAGCGCTCCCAGAGACAGTGTCAGCTGCTGTCAAGCTAAAGATGAAAACATTTTCAGTGAATGTTTGACCCACACTGGACTGATGAAGACACACGAGCAGAGGGACATTTCACAGCGTCAAAATAAACTCGTCTCAATAAACATGTCTTCATATCATCACGTCTCCACGTCTTTACTGACATCAGGTCATAAACGTGTGAATAACAGTTTGACATAAAACAGTGAGGGTGAACGACCTCGGCTCTCCTCAGCTCTGTGAACAGACCTTCACAGAAACCTCCTCCTCCTCCTCCTCCCGTCTTTCTGTTCTTTCTCTCCTCCTGACCGACTGAATAATGCGAGTCTTTAAAATGTGCACAAACAGGAAGGAAACAGACTTCAGCAAGTCTGAAATCAAGTGATTCTACAACAACCAAGACTGAAAACTTTTAATTCAACAAATAAAGACAAAATCTGGACAGAAAACAAAGCAGATTCACATGTACAGTGTCAAGTGTCTCCAGCATGTTCTCCTTTGTCCAACTGTCCAACGTTACCATTCAGACATTCGCTCAGAGACCCTGTAGATCTGATGTGAAAAGCTGCTCTGCACTCCGCTGCATCTCTTAGTCTGATCTACATATCAACGGTTGCCGAGGCGGATTCTTGCCAGGGCTTTGGTTGTCATGGAGACCAGAACAATGGAGTACTGGGGGGCCCCGGGACCACAAAGAAGTTTCAGAGGGGAAAGAATGCAGTAAGGAGTAGAGAGAAGGAGAGGAAAAACACACACAGCTGCAGACTAACAGAGTACTACAGACTACTGCAGTATCTGTACCACAGTCTACAGTTGCACAGGTGCCGGGTAGTTTACGGTGTGGTTCTGGTCTTACCTGATGTATCCCACCTGCGGCCGGTGGCTCAGCTGCCAGCGGTACGATGTTTTGTCCTTCCAGCCGACGTTTCGTGGATCCTTCCAGAGCAGCTTCACCTCTCCGGTTGTGTCTCCAGTGTGCCACAGCGCGTTCCTCAGGAACTCGCCCGGTCCGGTCCGAGACTTCACCGCCTGCAGGAGGGACACACGCGGTGACTCGTCTGCTGGTCATACGAGAAGTTCTGATGCCTGCCAACTGATGGCAGCAGAGAGCTGTGAGGTCTCTGTAACACAGAGCACCGCGGCACCAACAAACAAGGTACACAAAGCCCTGGTCCCACTCCAGCACAGTGAAGACAGTGAGACAGTGAAGACAGCAGAGTAGAAACCTTGAGCTGCAGGGCGGGCTGAGCCGTGGCCCTGAAGGGGAGCGACTGCCAGTACGTCTGCTCCGTCTGTTTCCACATCACCACGTAGAAACTCGACGAGTCCTGGTACCCGAAGACGAAGCCGGCGTAGTCGTCATCGGTTATCGTGTTGACGTGAAACGTCCCCTCGAAGTCGACGCCATTAAACGCCGTGTAGCCTGCAGAGACAGAGGAGGACACGGTCCTCACTCAGACCAGAGGCCGAGCTCAGCTGGGTTTCATAGAGATTCCAGTAAAACCACATACCCACTGCCAAACCAGGATCGCTGTTCATTGTCTGGACTATCTCCATGCCCTGAGGAGAAAACAGACTGTTACTGATGTTTTCTGGACCCAAACCTGATGGGGGTTTCGACCGTCCCTGTTCACAGAGTGGCTGGGGGGCAGGAACACTGAGACCGGATCACACCCGCGGCGGCTGCAGTGTCGCTCCCTCCCCTGCTTTTCATCACAGCTGACATCTGAGATCTTCCAGTCAGCTGTGAGTGTCTGAAGCTAACTCATCCTGTTTCTCTCCTGTCAGAGGAAAAGGGTCACCTGGTTAAGGACCACCCAGTTGGGATCGATCTGGGCGTCGCCCTCTGGGTCCAGGATGACCGTCTGATAGGCTCTGAAGTCCGTCAGAGTGACCTCAGCGCTCTCTGGACACACGTCGTTCAAATCCATCACTGCATCGTTATCGAAGTCGTTCTCACAGACGTCTCCAACACCGTTCACTGAGGGACAGACACGGAGGGAGTGAGACAGGCAGGAGGGATGAGGGAGACAGACAGGCAGGGAGTGAGACAGGCAGGAGGGACAGAGGGAGACACACAGGAGGGTGGAAGGAGACAGACAGGAGGAGAGCAAGACAGGCAGGAGGGATGAGTGAGACAGGCAGGCAGGGGGTGAGACAGGCAGGAGGGATGAGAGAGACAGACAGGCAGAGAGTGAGACAGGCAGGAGGGACAGAGGGAGACACACAGGAGGGTGGAAGGAGACAGACAGGAGGAGAGCAAGACAGGCAGGAGGGATGAGTGAGACAGGCAGGCAGGGGGTGAGACAGGCAGGAGGGACAGAGGGAGACACACAGGAGGAGAGCAAGACAGGCAGGAGAGATGGAGACAGACATGGGGAGACTGAGACATCTCTGTTACCGTCTGAGTCCTTCTGGTTGGGGTTCACGATGAGCCGACAGTTGTCGTAGTCGTCAAGAATACCATCGTTGTCGTCGTCGTGATCACAGTCATCTCCGAGGCCATCGTTATCGGAGTCCAGCTGGGAGCTGTTGGGGATGTCTGGACAATTGTCCCTGCTGTCCTGGTGACCGTCTCCGTCCCTGCAGGAAGACAATCTGTCAAACTCAAATGTCCTGCATGGACTCAGGATGAATCAGAATTGTCATGAGGAATGAGCTTTTGTATTTTCATCCACTGCACTGCACTTCAGTATGAAGTATATATGTGTGTAAGTACTGCTTATTTTCTCTCTGTTATCAGAGATTAAAAGCAAACCATCTGTGTGTGTGTGTGTGTGTGTGTGTGTGTGAGAGAGAGACATACGTGTCCTGGTTCGTGTCACAAACGTCTCCCACCAGGTCGTTGTCAATGTCCGTCTGTAACACAGGGAGGTTCATTAGTTATTTCCTGTTAAAATCAGACTCAGCGACTGCTTGGCTTCGTGTGGCTCTTTTTTCTTCTGAAGGACAAAGATCTGTCTGTCCATCTGTCCATCTGTACCTGCATAGGGTTACTGAGTTCAGGACAGCTGTCACAGGCGTCTCCCACTCCATCTTTGTCTCTGTCTGTCTGCATGGGGTTCGGGACTTTGGGACAATTATCCAGGACGTTGGGAATACCTGAACACACATACACAGTCCTACAATCATATCCTGTTCAGTGATCTCTGTGCCTGTGGACTGATCCTGGGTCAGCTGACCAAGTCAAACAAATGGACCATCTGTAGGATGAAACTCCTCTGTCTCCTGAACACAGACGACTGTATGACTCAAAATCTCTGGCGACTAATTTTCTTCTTCTGTTGAGTCTGTGACTGCAGAACACAAAATTTGTCTCATACCGTCCCCGTCGATGTCCTGGTCGCAGGCATCTCCCTGTCCGTTGCTGTCCGTGTCTTTCTGGTCACTGTTAGGGACGTTGGGACAGTTATCGCAGGCATCTCCAAACGAGTCGCTGTCTGAATTCTGCTGGTCTTTGTTTGGTACCAGACGGCAGTTATCCTGAGGGACAGAGGACACCTCGGGTCACATGATCACATCACAGCTATTGCTGCACGCGCACACACAATCTTGTTTTCATGCCTTGCGGGGACATTACATAGACTTAAATTCATTTCCTGGAGACTTACTCTAACCAGAACCATTACTTGCCTAACTCTAACCACAACCTATACCTTAACCTAAACTAAGTCTTCACCCTAAAATTTAATCATGGGGACTTGCACTTTGTCCCCATAAGGAAAGTGAGTCTCCACAGCTTGTAGCTGTGTGAACAGATTTTTGTCCCTACAAAGTAAGAAAACATGTCCACACACACACACACACACACACACGATCTAACCTCCACGTTTTTGATGCCATCTCCATCTGCATCCTCGTCACATTGATCTCCAATCCCGTCGTTGTCGGCATCCTCCTGACCAGAGTTTGGTGTCAACATGCAGTTGTCCTGGAGGACATAGACAGAAGGTCACACACACACAGAAAACAATAGAGGGTGATGTTGTGTGAATGTGAATTACTGACATAAAGATGTCCAACGTGTCTCCACTTCCTCCCACTATACAAACTGATGCTGCCATTTGACTCTTGTGATGTCATTTGGAGCCAGAGTCTGTGCAGTAGTGAGTGGAAGGTAGAGCTGCAGTATCGAGTTTCCACCCACACACCTTTCTGAGCCAATCAGGAGCTGCACTCAGCTGTCAATCATAACATTTCAGAGCCTTTTTATGGCATCCAATAATTAATCAAAACCAAGCTGATGAGAAAAAAGAACACCTGAACAAACATCAGCGTGATAGGAACTGCCTAAAATGACAGACACCATCTTTGAGAAAAATGTATTTGACGGGTACTTTGAATTTTTAGATTGGCTCATGTCCCATCTGCTAACATGGAGGGGGGGGAGCTTATGAGCTGTACTGCAGCCAGCCACCAGGGGGAGCTCTCACGTCAGCCATCTTTTTCAATTACAGTCAGTGGTGTGAACGCACTACAGCGCAAAATTACAGTAAAACACTAATTAAAATGTTCTAATTGCATTTTTCAGATTTCATCATTTTGCATTTTTATTGTTGTTCTTTTCATCTTTGTTTTTCGAATGGAAACACGAGTTAACATGTGGCAGCACAAGGTGTGATGACGATGAAGTCACGTCTGACCTGTTTGCAGTGTTTGTCATTGTCCATGCAGGGCAGCGAGCGGTCGGGATAGCCGTCGATGTCTGTGTCCACTCCACATGTGTGACCGTTACCAGCCCAGCCCACGTTACACTGTGCACACACACACACACAATTATACGCCACATGAATGCAGTGTATGACTGTAAAGCTCGGCAGCGTCGTCCGCTCACCCTGCAGGCGACCTCCCCGTTCCTCTCCATGGTGCAGTGGGCGTTGGTGTCACAGGGGTTAAAGGCCAGAGCAGCACATGACTTCCTGGGGAAGCAGCCTGAGGTCTGGTTACCGAGGAAACCGGGTTTACAGCCTCCACATTTATATGAGCCCTGAGAGAGGACAGCGCATGTCTTCATCTAGTGCAGATCAGCGGGCTGATGATACCTCAGTGTGTTGTGCTTGTACACAGAGACATGAACTCACCACAGTGTTGATGCACACTGAGTTTGACACGCAAGCATCTGGAAGCTCCAAGCACTCGTCAATGTCCACACATTCCTGAGAGACACAGACAGCAAATTAACATCACACACAGACAGAAATGTGTCTGCAGAAATCTAAGAGGTGTTGTGTGTCTGACCTGTCTGTGTATTTTGGCATAGTCCAGTCCAGTTCCAGCGAGTGGCGCCCCCCACAGGCCAGGAGGACAGGGCTGACAGCTGAACCCCCCAACAGTGTTGACACAGGCTTCAGGAGAGAAACATGGCTGTAGCTCACACTGACACATGCAGACAGACAGACAGGCAGGCAGGCAGACAGACAGACACAAGTTTCACTGCTGGCTCCTCCCCCACAGGTGAACTGTTGTGTTGATGCAGGCTGCGGTGCTGTCACCTCATCCACGTCGCGGCAGTGCGTCCCGTTGCCGATGGTTCCGGGTGGACAGGGTCCACAGGTGTAACCGGGATACTGCAGACTCTCCACGCAGGACACGCCCTTGTAGCAGGGGTTGGGAGAGCAGCGCGAGCGCGGCTCGTGGAAACCTGCACCCAGACAGGTAGACCGGCTTCAGTCAGGCCCTCACACCTGCACTGCTTTACTGTGGAGACACAGAGCTGTTGACTCACCACAAACCTGACACTCCAGGATGGTGTTTCTGATCAGAGCCATCTCTTTGACCTGAGGACAACAGGGGACATCAGGTCAGTCTTTTACACTCACTCTACTGTCCGTCTGTCTGTCCGTCACACCTGTCTCACCTGCTCTCTGATGTCCTGTCGCAGTTCTCCCAGGATCTGGTTGAAGATGATGAGCTGACCAATCAGAGCCTTGGTGTGGTCACCTGACAGGAAGCCATCAAACCAACAGGCCTTAGATGAAACTGAGCAGCTGTGGTTATTGATTAGTTGGAGGGAAAGGTACTGACAGTTTGTCACTCACCCAGGATGGAGTTGACCTCTCCGCTCACTGTGAACGACAGAAGTGACCTCATCATGTTATTTATGACATCATCAGTCGAAGATCCACACTTCATGCTGTGCAAACATCACTCATATGAGCTGATTCAAAGGGAGCTGACCATCAACAAGGTCTGAATGACAGACAATTTCTTCTTCTCTGATGACATCACCTCCTCTCTGGTCAGTCTTGTCATGATGTAATGACCTTTGTGACAGGTTGTAATGCTGCCATCACATCATATGTGAAACAACAGGTCATGTTCTCATCAGACAGATCAGGACTGTTGAGGTTGAACATGATGACAGTAATTCAGTTAAAGACCATAAAACAACAGACTTTGGGTGAACTGAGACGTCCGTGTCTCAGGGTCAGACACTGCGGTCTGACTCCACCCACGTCACACCTGCTCCATCAGTGGCAGTTAGAGCGCTGTTAAGCACTGAAAGCGTCCTGGTGGGCTGAGCTGACCTGAGTTGTAGGCTGACGAGTCTCCCTGGAACGGACAGTCTGTAAGAGCTCCGGCTTTGGCAACACTGCCCCCTAGAGCCAGTCTGAGGGACTCCACTGCGCCCTGACACACAGAGACATTCATACAGTGAGTCCAGAGCAGCTGTTTGCATCTGGAGACACAAAGACCAGATCCCACTGTGGGTACGGTGACACTGAATCACTGAACTGCAACCAGAACCAATGACATGCTGAGGCTTTCAAACAGGAGGCAATACGATTTAGAATGTGAGAAATAATGCTCATAAAGAACGAGTTTGTGTATCAGCTTGTGTTGTTATTACACACGTGTATCAGAATCAGAATCAGAATTCCTTTATTAATCCCTGGAGGGAAATTCTTGTATGTGCGACTTCAGGGTCTCACACTGTGTGGGA
The DNA here is from genome assembly GCF_020382885.2 of Scatophagus argus. Lineage (NCBI taxonomy): Eukaryota > Metazoa > Chordata > Actinopteri > Scatophagidae > Scatophagus > Scatophagus argus. Next base: position 25,966,034 of record NC_058501.1, read on the forward strand.
AATCTGAGAGACTTTTCTCTTCATGTGTTTTGTGTTCTGTTCATGTTTCTACATCCACTCTCACATGTAAACACTGACCCCACCCCCTCGGTCACCTGCAGTCGGGCATAGGCCTTCTGTCCGTGTCTGATCTCCACCATTTCTGCCTCTCTGGGCAGAGAGACCAGCGGCGGCAGACCCTGGTTGGAGTCGACCAATCGGCAGTCGACGTAGAGCTCCGTGAGCATGTTGTCACGCTGAAGGCCACCGAGTCTCAAGATGATGGAGTGAGTCCGGCCGTCGGCCAGGTTAGCATTTTGGAGGTTAACAGTGTGGATCTTCCCGTCGGCTCTGACATAACGAACCAGGACTGGAGAAGAAGAAGAGGAGGAGGGACAGAGATGGGGACGGGGACAGGGACACTACTTTTTGAAAGCTCGCTGACCAAAAGATTAATGGGGTTAATCAAGAAAATAACCAGCTTTAGCTCAGAGCCACATTTCAACGCTGCACATGTTCTACTCTCACAGCGAGCTGCCCAACTGGACTGAACTGGACGACATACGACCACAGCCGGAATAAAGTGGAACCGTCCTCTAATCTCAGCTGGAGAGGAACCATTTTCTCCTGTTCAGAAACTCAAATCCACAAAACTCCATTTGAAATCTGAGAGAAGATCTCAGAGTTTCCAGAGATATCAGACCTGTCAGGCTGAAGTTTCCATCCACAAAATCACAGAGTGTGTGCTGTGAGTGGAAACATCAGACCTGCAGACACGAAACACACAGCAGACTGCACACGATGCCGAGATCCAGAGCAGAGAGTCTGTTCTCATGAGGTTTAGGAGAAATCAGAGGAGGAGCAGATGAAGGGACGGACGTGAGGAGGTAAAGAGCAAAGGATGATCTGCAGGAGGAGGTCAGAGAATCAGGCTGCCTCTGGAAACAAACCCTACACACAAATTTTAAATAAAGTTCAGAGAGTTTGAACAGTTGAAAGTGGAGTCAGTGGAGGCTCAACAGGGTGAGGAGGTTAGAGTTTAATTTACAACCTTTATTGATCTTCCCCATGACGGCGACCTCCAGATACTTCCTGTTGTCCTGCTTGCTGTAGACACCCACCAGGACTCCGCCCAACTTCGCCGGCAGCCGAAACGTCGATGCCACGTAGACGTCACTGAGCGCGCTCAGACCACCTGACAGCTTCTCCACCGCCGCAACGCTCTGCTTTGAGTCCTGAAGACTCAGCACGTCAATCACTGAGGAAGAGGAGCAGGACGACGGACACGTGATGTCAATAAGGTTTTACTGAAGAGAGACACAACGATTTCATGAGACGATAACACTTTGTGTTATTGTGTTTTGGGTGCCGCTGCCATGGTTACGGATCCCCCGTAAACCCCCTCCCCCCGCGTGGGCCCACTGGCTGTCACTATGGTTGCAGTTTATGTTGTTTCCACTTACTTTGAAAGTTGATCAGTGCTGATTAAAAGTGAACTTTAATAATCAGGTGATGATTTGTGCAGTTGTTGTTTATTGTGTTTCAGTCTGGAGGCTCTGGGACCGTCTGAGTACCAGAAGCCAACACAGAAGAAGAACAACAGGACCGCTGATAATCTGTTACTTCCTGTCCCCAGCTCACACGACGAGTCGATCCAATCAGAGCTGAATTACACCGACTGATGACACGCTCAGGTCAGACAAACAAACCAGTGTCAACAGGTGTCAGCAGACCTGAGAGCAGCCTGCAGTGAACGCAGCCAAGTGCTTTAACCGGCTGCCTTACCTGCCTTACCTGAGTATTTCCACTACATCTCAGACTGATCTGCTAAATGTTTTTACTCCAGCGTTAGCTACCTGTTGCTTTACAGGTTTCATTCCAGTCCAGAGAAAACCATGCAACTCCAGATGTGTTGAGAGAAGCCTCCTGCGTTTTAACAGAAACACTGAGAAAAACGAGGGGACCTGAAGTGAGTTCACGGCGTTACTGTTGGGTTTGTGACCCCGAGCCTGTCCGGATCAGGTCACACATTTCACTGTAACACCAACAGCTAACCCTACGACGCAACCCGCCACACTCAGGTCGAAAACCAACGTCTTACCTTGAACGTCCGGTCCGTCCGGTACTCCCGCCGCGAGTCCAACACAGATAGCTGACAGCAGAACCGGGACCAGCACACTCCGACCCATGTCCGAAACAGTTACCGAAGGACCCGGACCAGGGGGACAGATAAAACATCCACAGGAACTGGAGCCTGGAGAAACTCCTAAAATGAGGAAGGGAGCAGAACCAGAACTGGCGATGCGCTCCCGAAGCAGTCGGCGGGGAGCCGGAGAAAAACCGGCAGGCGAACGTTAAAGCGAGGACTTTGGACGAAGATGCAGGAGAACCGAGCGCACTGTGACGGAGTTTCTGTCCGGAGGAGGAGGCAGCGACACCGGGGGACCAAAGCTGAGCAGAGACGAACGGTCCCGTTCACGAGCGCAGCTGGAAACTGCTGCTGGGGCGCGCGCAGCTCTCCTCCAAACGGCTCGCGCTGATTAGCATAAAGCGCGCGAGACTTGACGTTAAGGCGCCACCCAACTGTTTTAACTTGTCCAGCTTCACGGTCAGTCAGTACTGTATTCACGAAGGTATTTTACTTTAGAAGCTACAGTTAAAGTGTCACGCTGAAAATAAAACAGCCTCCGTGTGGCCACAGGCCACAGGCCGTTTCTGTAGCGTGTTTACAACAAACAGAGCGGTCGGTTCGGTCCGTTCTGCGCTCAGTGCCGCCCCGTATGGACCCATAACGGGTCTTCTGTCTGAAAGAGCTCCGGTTTCTGACCAGATGGAGCAGAGAGGAAGGTGGAACCAGCTTATGTTCAACTCAAAGTGGCTGAGCAGGCTGCTCTGCTCCCAGCAGATGTCCCTGCGTCAATCAGTCTCCGTCAGTGGACCAGGGGCCAGGGTCAGGGGCCAGGAGGTGGCTCTGAGGCCATTCAGCTTCAGTCCTCCAAAGACCCAAACACAGGGTCCAGAGGCAGAGTGTGAGAACCCCCCTCCCTGCAGGAGGGATTGGTGCAGCCTGCTCCTCATCTCTGTCAGGACCAGTCTTAGGTCTCAAAAATGAGGACGACCTCATGACGTCATGATTGTACAGGTGTGCTGGGTTCACCTTACTGCTGTTTGTGGGAGATGACAGCAGGCAGAGTCTGTCATTTCTGAGCAGTCAATGCGAACACCCCGTTAAAAAGCCTGTAACTTAAAACACAGGCTGCGGCTGCAACGTGTCCCACATTGAAGATCTTTAAGTCTGACTTTTGGACTTTTTTTTGTGAGGAAAACCACCCAAATACATTTCCCAGGATTACATACGTGGCACCAGAGCATTTACATATTTGTTTCTGTGGTGATAATTTTTTGAGTTTGCAGTTCAAGAACATCCAGAGCTGCTGCTGCCTGTTGGGTGTCGTCTCGCGTTCGCCGAACATGTAAACTGGGCGTGTTTTTGGTCCGCAGAGCGCTTGAGCGAGTGGGACAAAGAGACGAGGACCTGAGGTGAGCTTGTGCTTCTCTCTGCAGGCCTCCTCTCACACTTTGGGGCTGTTTGTTTCCCCCTCTGGAGCGTTGCCATGGAACCGAGCGTTTAACAGCAGGTGAGGGGAGGGCAGGAAACTCAGCCTCCACCCTCCAGTCCTCCTCTGCGTCAGATTGTGTTTGAGGTCGGATTCACAGAAAGAATTCAGGCCCTCAAACTGCTTCCAGATCAGCTCATTAAACCCACAAGGGGAGGGGGAGCATTACAGCACACAGCAGGGTGAGCAGGATTCCTGTGTGGTGGCGTCATGTGCAGCTGTACGTCCCCGGGGTCCCGCCCCGGTCAGGACGGGCGGGGACTCGGGGTGGGGGGTGTTTGGACGAGTTGAGTTTCCATCCAGCTCAACATGTGGATGTTTTTCCAGCTCATGATGTCTGAACTTCTGTTTGTTCTGTTGCTGATAAGCGTGGACTCGCAGGGTTGGCTCCCTGATCCTACTTTATCACAAGCTGGTTGGACCGGACTGCTTCAGGAGCCACTGGGAGATCTGGAAACGAGGTTCTTCAGCGGATTTCACTTTATATTTTCATTCAGTGGCACATTATTCGTTTACAGTGAATAAAATCGCCACCAGCCAGGAGACAAACTGGAGACTCTGGGGCCCCTCAGGGCCTGGGGCCCCCCCAAAAGCTTTGCTCAGATCAAAGAAGCCTCACAGATTCTGCATCAGGTGTCTTCCACTTGTCGTCCCTGAACGCCTCACATTCATAAAGAAAATAAAAACCCAATTATTTGTATTTGACGTGTAGATTTATTGTGTCGAAGGCAGAAACACTCCGGCTCTGTCACACAACATGTTGGCGTGGCTTCTGAGAGATTCTGGAACCGCTTTAACCAAAAACTAAATAAAAAATTATTAAAACGCTGCTTCACGTTTCTTCCTGAAAGGAAAATGAACTAAAGTGATCGTTAGTCCACATAGAGAGAATCAGCTTTTAATTCATTTCTGTACACGTTCTGACGATGCTGAGGCATCTTTTTAATTCGGTGGGCTTCGCGTCGACGCGTCTGCTTTTCTTTGGTGACAGTAAAGACTCTTCACTGTACGACACAACAAATTATTTACTGATCTGAATGTTTTTACGCCGTCATTAAAGTCCCATGATGCCGCAGTTTGACCTGCGTGTCCTCAGCCGTCTCCCTCTTCCTCCTCAGATCCGACGGCGTGCAGGTCTGGCGGCACCTCTAGCGCCTCCCGCTGGACGTGTTGGATGGACACCATGCCGGTCAGGAGGGCGTAGCTCAGCATGGCCCCCAGGGCCACCAGAGCTGACAGGAACTGCTTCCTCCGCTTGTTGGGGACGTGATCAAAGTCTCCGCCTTCAGACTGAGAAGACGTCTTCTGACTGGAGGTCTCTGAAAAACAACATGAAGGACGTCAAGACAAAGACACCTAAGAAACGTGGCAAAAACCCAAAGATCCTGAAGTCTCAGGTGATTACACACTAATGGAAACATTGGGAACATCGTCTTCCATATTTAAATCCCACACACTGGACCTTCAGCTTTATAAAAAACATGAATGAGGTCAAAATGTAAGAGAAGCTGCATTTGGAATCCACTAAAGCTTTTATTGTCTTCACACACTCTACACTGACAGCTTCCTGATTAATGAGACGACCTGTGTGTCAGCGAAAACTCGAGTGACGTCAAACCATCGGTCCGACTCCTGAGGCGGCTGCCGGCGTGTGGCCTCACCTCTGCCGTCTCTGGGGAAGTAAAGCAGCAGGATGTTGGTGCAGAAGTTGTCCAGGTTGTCTAGAGACTTCAGGTGCTGCTGCAGTTTCCCGTTGGGCAGTTTGGACTTGAGGATGGGCGCCAAGTGTCCAAACACGTAGGCGTCCAGAGACGAAGGCCTGCGGAGTCACACACAGTCAGGTGTTCTCAGTCTGCTTCCGCTTTCAACCAACAGTCCGGGAACACATACATCATCAGACAGTAATCAACCTGAAGCATTTAGTGAGTCAGAACCAGAACCTCTCGAGCTCGCAGGACAACCTGTGATCTCAGTCCTGATGGCTAACTGACTCGATTTTATGGTTCATCAAGATTACAGAGCGTGGGTGAACTTACGAGTCCCCGAAGAAGAACTTGTGTGAGCCGAGACGCTGGGACAGCAGGTTCATGCACTCTGCAGCATCACGGTACAACTGAAACACACAACACAGATTGTGGTCTTCAGTAAGGAACTGCAGGAGAGGCCAGAGAAAAGCTTCACCCACGAGTCACTAAAATCACGTCACTGTCTCCATCAGCTGAGGCCAGCCAAGCACCACGAAATCCTGCTGCTGTCTGAGAAACGGCACCACCTCTTCAACACGATGGAACGAGAGGAAGCAAAAACTCAACAGCACCATCTCGATCCAGAAATCATGACCCGATTACTCAGGATGATCCACACACTAAGAACTATTTTCTTTCTGTATTACTGCACCAAAGGAAATGCGACTCGTGGACGAGAGGCTCTCGCTGGTGAGGGGGGTGATGGGTTGTAAACCTGAACAGCTGACGTCTCTACAGCTGACATCTGCAACACTCTGCAGCTCACACCTGAACTATCTGATGGATGAACAGCACTACAGGGAAGAGGAAGGTGGAGGTTTTCATTTTGGGGGGACTGTGGTGTCCACAGCACACCTCCAGCCTCAGTTCCGATGCTCCTCTCTGGACCTAAATGTCCAGTGGACCTGATCCACCTTCTCTGATTCAGGATCTGCTGCCGGTATTGAAAGCAAGTGAGCACAGACAGAAACGTTTCAGAAAATACATAAAAGTTCACTCCAGTCAAAGAGCTGACGCCCGTCTGTCCAAAGTGGACGGATTGTTCACCAGTTTTCCAACTGAAAAATCCACTGCCGAGACTTTTCCTGCGCCTGGGAATCTGTTCCGTCCACTTACAGAAGCAGCCGACAGACGTGGAACAAAGTCAGTCAAGTTTCCGTCACCAAAACCTCAAGTGCAAACACAACAAAGACGAGTTTCTCAGACGCTCACACAGAAGCAAAATGTTTTCCGTGTGAACGTTTTTCTTACATGAATCAAGTGAACGTGCTGAAGTTCGTGTCCTCACCTCCTTCTCTAGCTCCTCTCCGGCCTCCAGGCTCTCGCTTCCTCGCAGCAGTCGCAGTTTTTCCAGTTGGCTGCGCTGCATTCGTCCGGGCAGGAAGAAGTTCAGGGGGAACGGCATGTGCTCGGCGTACCAGCGGCGAGTCACGTCCACGTAGTTCTTTGGCTCGACCCAGAAGGCGTAGATCTGTGACGGACAGAATCCACACACTGTGTTCCTCACAATATGTTCATGTTTGATGGAAGAGGAGTTCAGTGAGGAGAACGTTTGTTTCTCACCAGGGCGGGTTTGAGTTTCTCCTCCATCAGAGAGATGAAGGCCAGGCTGTCGGCTCCCTCCTTGGCCGACAGATCGAAGTCCGCGTTGTATTTCTGAAAAACACAAAGGAGATTCACATTCACTCAAACTGACCAATCAGAGCGTACGGAGGCTGTGATGTCACCCTGTGTCTGAGGGTTACAGGTCATGGGATGAGATCAACAGCACATTCGTAATGAGACTCTGACCAGCAGCTGCAGCTAAGTTCTCACTAATCAATATGTTAATTTATTGATATCAACATCTCATGCTGATTGCAGAAATCTCTAGCTGTTCTTACATTACAGATAAAGACCAGACAAATTAAATTAAATGATCACTTCGCTGATTTGGCTTGTAACGAGGAAAAATGTAGTTTCAGATATCTGCTGTTTCAGGAACGAGAAGACAAGTTCCAGTCAGGAAGCGATGTGACCAGCGTGGTTTGTTGACATGTCTGAGACGTTCTGCAGCGAAGTGAAACGTCCAGGTCACAGTCCTCTTAATGATTTCAGCTGTGACTGGCTGATCATTTCCACACTTGTGTTTGGTGTTTGGCAGAGTTCCACAGGTGAGAAGTCAGCGCAGGTGAATGCTGACGGCTCACCCGCAGTGCGAGAACACTGACGGTTCTGCTTGTGTGGAAACATGTGAACCACCAATGTGTCAAATGAATCAGCTTTAAATGCTGTACAATAACACAGAACACGTGTGCCCCCGAAGCGTGAGCCGCCACCTCGATCTGCAGCCGGACACAAGAAGAAGAACGGCCCCAGAACGAAGTGTGAAGCGTGACTGAAGTGAACACCTGTGAGATCAACGTGTGCAGCAGAGCATGAAGCCGTCCTGTCGCTGTGGCCTCCTGACCCCCTGCAGACTGAGGCATGCTGGGTAATGTCTTCCAGATGCGGAGGGCAGCGTTTAGCTCCGAGACGTGACGTCTGCTGCGGGGAACGCGGGCCAGAGGGAGACTCACCCGAACGCCAGCGGGTGCTTCAGAGACCGATCTGAGGAGGCCATCGCACCACCGGGTTCGAACCAACACCCAGAAGTCTCAGCTGTCTGCCGTTTCACAGTCTGCCGTTGCTTCATTAGCAGCATAAGCTTCTGGAGGAGCTGTGGGCCCCTGTGGGCCCCTGTGCGCCCCTGTGGCACCATTACAGGGTCTGGCCTCTGTGTCACATGTTGTGAGTCTGCTGGTGGCTTGGAGTGGAAGAACATCATGCATCAAACATGGCTGCAGGCCACTGAACCTGTACAGGTCAGCACGTTCGCGTGGTGCTGCTCTCCATGATGTCACTTCATGCATGCACTCGCGGTGCAAACGTGCCGTCCAATGAGAACAAAGCTCCCGAGCATCATGGTGAGTGTGTGCGAACGGTTCTCAAGAGAACGTTCAGCAGCTGACATTTAGGAGGATCGTCAGCTGAATGTGTTTCTGGCTGCAGCTTCCTGTTGTTAAATTTGTTTTTCCAGTCCGCCACACACAAACACATGCACACGCACACAGAGGCAGAAATGTGATGAAGCAGAAGTTCAGATGTGATTAACGGTTATTCCATAAATGACTGTTCTGATTACTGGAAGCAGACTTCCTTCCCTGTTTACCATGTTGTGGAGGGTGTGTCAGCCCTGATGCATGCTGGGAAGGTGGAGGTTACCTGTTTTCTGAGGTGGATAATAATGTCAGAGGGCCTGCACAGAGTCTCTTTCTGATTGGTCCTCAGAGCAGGAAGTGACCCTGTGAAATCAGAAAGAAAGGACATGAACAACAGCACAGTTTCTTCTTCACGTGTTGCTGAGTTGAAGAGACGCCGTCTCACCGCTCGGACTCCTCCAGGGGTTGCAGATCTTTCGCAGTTTGAGAGGAGCTCCTGCAAACTGAGCGTAGGCCTGCGGACAGAAAGCAGCGACACGACCGGTGCAGTCAGGACAGGATCCAAAAGCATCCAGAGACACTCGAGAGACCGCAGGTTAAGGGACAAAGTGAGACAGGACAGGACGGGACAGCAGGGGACAAGATGCACGTGATAATATTGATAGTTCCCGTCATGTTATTGTTACTGTTTAGAAGGAGACCGCAACACGTACGTTACATGTCTACATGTCACTCGTCTACGTGTCACTCGTCCACGTGTCACACGTCTACCTGTCACTCGTCTACCTGTCACTCATCCACGTGTCACACGTCTACGTGTCACTCGTCCACGTGTCACACGTCTACCTGTCACTCGTCTACCTGTCACTCATCCACGTGTCACACGTCTACGTGTCACTCGTCCACGTGTCACTTGTTCAGATGTCAGTCGTTTACGTGTCACACGTCTACGTGTCACTCGTCCATGTGTCACACGTCTACCTGTCACTCATCCACGTGTCACGCGTCTACCTGTCACTCGTCTACATGTCACTCGTTCAGATGTCAGTCGTCTACGTGTCACTCGTCTACCTGTCACACGTCTACCTGTCACTCATCCACGTGTCACGCGTCTACCTGTCACTCGTCTACATGTCACTCGTTCAGATGTCAGTCGTTTACGTGTCACACGTCTACGTGTCACTCGTCCACGTGTCACTTGTTCAGATGTCAGTCGTTTACGTGTCACACGTCTACGTGTCACTCGTCCATGTGTCACACGTCTACCTGTCACTCATCCACGTGTCACGCGTCTACCTGTCACTCGTCTACATGTCACTCGTCTACCTGTCACACGTCTACGTGTCACTCGTCTACGTGTCACTCGTCTACATGTCACACGTCTACATGTCACTCGTCTACGTGTCACTCGTTCAGATGTCAGTCGTCTACCTGTCACACGTCTACCTGTCACACGTCTACGTGTCACTCGTCTACATGTCACTCGTCTACGTGTCACTCCTTCAGATGTCAGTCGTCTACCTGTCACACGTCTACCTGTCACACGTCTACGTGTCACTCGTCTACATGTCACTCGTCTACGTGTCACTCCTTCAGATGTCAGTCGTCTACCTGTCACACGTCTACCTGTCACACGTCTACCTGTCACACGTCTACGTGTCACTCGTCTACATGTCACTCGTCTACGTGTCACTCCTTCAGATGTCAGTCGTCTACCTGTCACACGTCTACCTGTCACACGTCTACATGTCACTCGTCTACCTGTCACACGTCTACCTGTCACACGTCTACGTGTCACTCGTCTACATGTCACTCGTCTACCTGTCACTCGTCTACCTGTCACTCGTCTACATGTCACACGTCTACGTGTCACACGTCTACCTGTCACACGTCTACGTGTCACTCGTCTACATGTCACTCGTCTACCTGTCACTCGTCTACATGTCACTCGTCTATGTGTCACTCGTCTACATGTCACTCATCTACGTGTCACTCCTTCAGATGTCAGTCGTCTACCTGTCACACGTCTACATGTCACACGTCTACGTGTCACACGTCTACATGTCACTCGTCTACGTGTCACTCCTTCAGATGTCAGTCGTCTACCTGTCACACGTCTACCTGTCACACGTCTACATGTCACACGTCTACGTGTCACTCGTCTACATGTCACTCGTCTACGTGTCACTCGTCTACGTGTCACTCCTTCAGATGTCAGTCGTCTACCTGTCACACGTCTACGTGTCACACGTCTACGTGTCACTCGTCTACGTGTCACACTCCTTCAGATGTCAGTCGTCTACCTGTCACACGTCTACCTGTCACACGTCTACGTGTCACTCGTCTACATGTCACTCGTCTACCTGTCACTCGTCTACATGTCACTCGTCATGTGATCCGAGAGCCCACAGTATGACGCAGGCCTTTGGATTAAACCTTCCCCAGCTGTGAACACTGAGGGAAGTGAGCGTGCAGGGAGCCCGGCTGCCCTGCAGACGCTGCCGATGACTCAGTTCTTCTGGAAGGAAAAAAATCAAAGCTTCATTCAACTTTTACAACCAGGAAAATGAGGGAGAATTTCCTCATAAATCTGCAGCCGTGAAGGCGAGAGTGAAGACGTTTGTTCCACGGAGAGAAACATGACACACGGCTGACTGTGTGTGTGTGTGTGTGTGAGAGAGAGAGAGTGTGTGTGTGTGCTCTGACTGTGTCCTGAGAGACTGGGGGACAAAATGAGCCACAGACGAGTTGGCACAGGCTGAGGAGACAGAATGTCTGTGTGTCTCGTGTGGGGACAGCAGCTGACAGACAGTGGGACCAGCAGGAACTTCATGTGCAGCAGGGACATGTCGGGACTGAGTCAGTCCAGCTGTCCCACACATAACAACACACTGAGAGTTTAAGAGACGACAGTTAAAGGAAAAGTACACCTCATGGTGTTCTGAGAGTCTGTCCCACACGATGAGGTCACTCTCACTTCACCTGTCTGAACACCTGAAGGTGGCTGTGGGTGTACGTCCTCAGACTGAACATCTCCAGCATGTTCCTGACTGAACAATTTTGTCTAACCAGCGACCCAGAGGACAGGGCTGTCCATTGGACATCGGGTCCACATTTACAGATGTACGACAGACATGTGATGATGCGATTATGGTTATCTTTTTTTTATTATCGAGTGCATTTGGACTGCACAGGTGCTCAGGCCCCAGTCCAACACAAACGTGTCCCCCTGACGCGGTCTGCAGGCTGAGTCACGCTGTCAGGACCACAGCAGTGCATTCTGGGTGATCACAACTACAACCAGCATCACAACCTACAGGACAAATCAACTGTTCAGCCTCATTTATATATGATAAAAAATGTCCTGTCGTAACAAACGTCTGTATGAAGCGGTGGACAAACACAAACCGTGTTCTTAATCACTTTATTCTGCATGCTAATCAATAGCTAATCATTACTTGTGATGGATGTGAACATTTTTTTAACGTTGCAGTCCTGCAAGAGCAGAGCGTCCCCCAGTCTGATGTCGACGTGTGTGAGGGGCAGCTCCATCTGCTGGTTGTTGGAAGAACTACAGACTCCCCCTCTGAGCTGACTGGACTCATCGATCATGTGGACGCTTATTGGACATAATATTGATCTTCATCAATGCACAGCTGTGTGTAGAACATCCTGCCTCGTTGGAAACAAAAACTGCATGTCCAAACTTGTGGGTACGTTTTGCAGCACTGCATACAACATACTCAAGTGAGCACATCACACGGGTTTTACCGGTCAGACTCTGGCGTGTAACGTGACCTGCTGACTTCCTGTGGCAAGGCCACACTCACGGGGTCCTAAATCACTAAAGATGACGGGGCCCTGGATGTCCTCTGTTCTCATGCCTTCCTTTTTTTGGGTTTTATTTTGCAAAGTGTTAATCATCAAGATAATCATCATGATAATCATAATCATCAAGAGCCTGTCAGAGAAGGATGACCTTAACAAACTGAACTGAGATCAGTCTCACTCAGGTGCTGTTTAAATCCAGTCTTACCACAGACTGCCAGCTTTTCAACCACAAAACCTGCTGCTCTCCTCTGAAACACTGTGGAAAACCCCCATCTAAACGTGAGCTTTTAGAGCGAGTCACTTTGTGCATCTTGGACAGATCAGATCCCAGACGGACTGAACCCCATTCCTCGAACCGGCTCCTGGTTAAATATTAGGAGAACCGGAGAGGAAAAGTGTGAGGGAATGTGATTAATACACCGCACAGACAGGAAAAGGACAAAGCAGGAAGGTCTAATCGCATGTCAGCCTTTGTGTCCCTTCACTTATTTTCAGAATCAACACTATGACTGCCTACAACCAGACCAACACATTAACCGATCAATCGCTGCAGTTTAAGTGATGTTTTCCACGTGGCGTGTGACATCATCATTTCAATGATAGACAGATATGCTTTATTGACCCCAGGCTGGGACATTACAGTGCAGCAGCAGCAGCAGCAGCATTACACACAGTGAAAAAATACAGAGAATAACCTACACAAAAAATGTTGTCTGTCTGCTGTGTGATGGAGGAGGTGCTGATCGTTGTCCACGATGGATAACAGTTTGGTTTGTTCAGCGTCCTGCTCCCCACCACGGTCTCAACAGACTCCAGCCTGAGACCGAGTACAGAGCCAGCCCTCTTCATGATCTTATCAAGTCTGTTAGCGTCGCTGGCTCTGATGCTGCTGCCCCAACACACCACAGCAGAGAAAATGGCAACAACAGACTGGTAGAAGATCTCCAACATCTTGCTGCACACGTTGAAGGATCTCAGCTTCCTCAGGAAACAGAGTCTGCTCATCCCCTTCTTGTACACCGCCTCGGTGTTAGATGTCCAGTCCAGTCTGTTGCCGATCACCACTCCCAGGTATCTGTAGTCCTCCACCTCTTCCACCCTGATCCGTAATGGCTGTGAAGGCGTCCTCCTCCTCCTGAAGTCGATCACCATCTCTTTGGTCTTGTTGACATTCAGTCCCAGGTGATTCTGCTCTACAAAGTTGTCCACCAGTGTCCTCTCCCTCTCTAATACACCCGACAACAGCTGAGTCATCAGAAAGCTTGACATGACTCAGAGGTGTACTGAAAGTCAGTGGTGTATCAGGTGAAGAGGAAGGGGGAAAGCTCAGTTCCTGTGGAGCTCCTACATCACTGACCGTCTCATCAGACAGGACGCTGCCCAGACGGACAAACTGTGGCCTGCCTGTCAAGTAGTCAGTAAGCCAGGAGATCCTCACATGAGGACATTTGACATCTGAACGTGTCGTCACTGTTTACAAAATATCATGTATATTAAAATATCATATTATATCGGTTTTATCGCCAAAGCAACACGGGGAAAGAGCGGAGTTTTACCGGGAAAACGTGTTGACGCTATCAGCCGTCAGTCTGTCGCGTCTGTGGCTCATTGAGCCGTTAGCATGCTAACGCTAGCAGCAGGTACCGTGTGGTTTGAAAGCCGTGTTTCTCGGTGTGAATGAGACCGACGGACGGCCGCTGAGCCCGTCGGTCCGGTGCGAACGCAGACTCACCTGAACCACCAGACAGTCGGTGTCGACGGACGGTAAACCCCAGTCTCCTTCCCAGCAAAATAACTCGTCGGGCGCCGCCATCTTCAGCCGGGACGGTGACCTCCCACACCGGAAGTGGAGGTCGACAGGTTGACTATCAAAATAAAATCCACTTTTACAAAGTGTAATTCCATAAAATTCAGAATACCGACATGTCAATAATTTTCACTGCAAGTGCAGGTTCTGGCTACTCAAGGACAACCAGATAAACCTGAGGCAACAATCACATGATTGACGTTGGATTAAAGAGGAAAAATTAATGTAAAATGCTACATATCTGTAGCTATTTTGTATTTAGGAAATGTGCTGCTGATCTTCATTAAAGCACCACACAGAACATCAGCTGACTGAAGAGCACATCAGCAACGTTGCATCAGACACTAACATCAATTAATTAACATGAATGGCACAGAAACAAGATCATCATCATCATCATCACCACCATCATCATCGTCTTTGCCATCGTCTCTGGCTGCTGTGTCTGAAGCCTGACTCAGAGCTCATGAATCCACCTGCCACCAGTCAGTCTGCTGAATTAACTTTTCATTTATATTTCCTGTAAACTTTATCTCCCTACGTTGCGGTCTATTTCTGTTTCTGAAAGGCCACTAATTTAAATGTTGCCTAAAAGCAGCTGGATTTAAAGACATTTAATCGAAAAACCATAAGACACTTCTAGTTCCAGAAACTTCTGAATTCTGAATTCTGTCTGAATTCGCATTTTAATCTTCAGTTCAGTTTCAGATTGAACATGTTGCTACAATCTCTCACTTCCCTCTTTTTCTCCGTCTCGAATGTCAAACTGTGAAACTCATTTTGAGTTGCTGACTTCCAGGTCTTTCAAAACAAGATTACTCAACCAGTTATCACAGTGAAGATGCTTAGAACAGAAGAGAAAAACAGATTCAATAAAATCAGAGCCATAAAACTTCATTGTCTTGTTTGAAAATATTACATTTCCTTCAGAAACTGAAGCAGGAATTCTCAGTTTGTTTCAGATTAAATTAAATCCATCTTTGGCAATTTTCTTACAAAACCACAAGACATAAAATAAAACACGCTACAAAAAGAATAAAGAAATATGAATGCAAAACTAAAACTAAATCTGAGCTAAGAAAATCTGAAGCAAGTCAATACAAACATAATGAGTACAAACAATGAGACAAAATCCTGCCTCACAGATCCCAGACTGTGTCCATAGCAACAGAAGAGGAGCGGACTTCAGCTCCCAGAAGGCATTGCTGTTGGATCACCTGAGCAGCTGTGGTGCTACGACATCACAGCAGTTTGTGGACGTGTAGGCTTTGCGTTCATGTTTCCAACTTTAGCTTTCATGAGGAAATGGACAGACACATTCATCTCCACGGAGATGAATGTGTTACGGTGTTACGTTTTAGGGGAAACTGCAACACACTTAAACACAAATATTAAAGGACTTAGACATTTACATCATCGACCAGTTTCATGAAGATATTGCCTGATTGAGATTAGATCAGCGTGCTGGACGTTCTGAACAGTTAAACGACAGGCTGGTGCAACATAATGACTGCTGATAAAGTCCACCCTCATCAAAGTAAGCGACAGATGAGCACAAATGACTTCCTGTGATGTCACGGCTGCAAGTGGGACTTAAAGACTCCTCTGTAAGTCCTGCGGGTGTGAACCAGATGTGACTTCATCTTCTGTTGGCCACTGAAGTGTAGATGATGGCGTCCTGCGCCTCCATCGCCTCTCTACAAGTAAAAAACACAATGAGTCAGTGGACAATACTGTGTCACCTGAGAAAAGGAAAGTCTATCCAACAGAACGTCCTGTGACTTACGTACAGCAGCCACAAACAGGGACCAGATCCAGTTAACACCCTCTGATGGATTAGAAAGGAGCGAAACTAAACCAGCAGAGATCAGTTCTAACGGGACCTCCCAGATCTCTGCTGGATCTGCCCCAGCTGCTGGTGACAGACTAAAGACGCTGATAATAAACTCAGTTCCTATAGCACGGATCTGCTTGTCACTGCAAATGGGAAGTGGTAACAACTAAACATAGTCCAAATGAGTAAAGACTTCATCTCCATGGCAACACGGGCTGCACACCTGATGCCATGGTTAAGATAACTGATCAAAATGCATAAAAACACCACAAACTGACCAATCAGCTGTCTGGAAAATGTCATCATCATTCTCAGAAGTTCCTGGAGTTTGGTGAGAGGTGGACTCCTGTCACCTTTCTGTCAGAGTCATTTCATTCTGCTTTGGTATACCAGTATCAGAATGAAGCACTAAAGCCCTAACACACACACACACACACACACACACACATCCTCAGTACCCGGTCTGGTTGGCACGACTGAACTGGATGGCGGCGTAGCTGACGTCGTCCACAGCCTGGCTGGTTTCCTGTCGGTGAGTCCCTCCCTCCTCCTCCAGCGGCAGGACGTGGCTGCAGATGTTCTGAGGATGCTGAAAACCACAGACAGAAAGCACTGAAGACAGACAACTCGTTCTAACTCGTTCTGTTTAAAAGGCTGCTCTGAAACAGTCAGGTGGATCATTACAACACACCTCCTTATATCTGTGCGTTCAAGGCCTGAAATGTTCCTGGCTTTGAAAACTGACGACAGACTAAACCTTACAGGTGGTCATTACAACCACTGATCATCCCGTCAGAGCAGAGGGAACGTTTAGGGATAGGATTGGTTCAGAGGGTATATTAAGAATAACTTGACATTCACACATGCATCATCATCTATAATAAGCAGATAGATCAACAGAGGGCGTGTCAGAGGGGTGTGATTCTCCCATCAGTATCTCACCTTTTGTCCCAGGTCACCTCCCACAAGGCTCTGATCTCTACCTGCCACCGCCGCTCGCTTCCTGCAAACGCCACAACATGACCGTGAAACACATGCAGAGCAAACACCGACATGCCAGGAGAAGCAAGGCTTGATATTTCTGAAAATATATCTGCCAGTCATGATTTCAAGCATAATTTCAAAACTTTTCAAAAAACTTCAAGATCTATACGTCATAATTGCATGGACTGTGTCATTTCAGGATTTCCTCAGAACAACAAGATTTGTGTTTTCATGTTTCCAGTGGGGTGGTTAGCACTATTGCCTCATAGCCAAAAGGTTCCAGGTTGGAATCTCTGGCTTCCTCCCACAAAACCAATTTGGCTGCACTGCTTTGCCCTGAGGTGTGATTGTGTGGTTGTTTGTCGTTGTGCATCAGATAAGCGGTATAGAAAATGGATGGATGGTTGGATATTTAAGGTGACCAATTAACTAACTCATCCCTCAAGTCCAACCTTGAAGATTTTTCCACAACAGTAAATTAATTTGAATTGTTGTTTAGAGTCACCTTTCAGAGCAACAAGCGGATACATTTTTCAGCCTTTTGGAGTTAATGAGGTGTTGAAACAATGGCACAAGCCATCCGATATCCAGGTGGTGCGACACAGTATGTCATTAAATACTTGATAAGATAAGAACTTTATTGATCCCGCAGGAAATTGTTGGAAATCTTGGAAATGTAGTCAAGTAGAAGAATGACATGAAATAAATGGAAGTTCTCTAGTAAAGTACAAGAACTGTAGTACTTCAGATAATGTATAGTTTATTCCTGAGCTTTAAAAAGCTGTGACAGGCAGACAGATTTATTGAAATACCTCCTGATGATGAAGAGGACCAAAGTGAGAGTGAACAGAGCCAGCAGGACACCGAACACCACACCGACTGCCAGACCAGAAAAGCTTCCACCAACCTCGTCTGGAAAACGCATCACGTCTGTTAGATGGAATATAAGCTGCATCTTCACACAAGTCCACAAGAAAACTGGAACAGGACGTGTCACTGTCAGCTGACTCAACATAAGGGCGAATGACAGCAGCCGTGCGTGTTCTGCGAACGAATGAATCGCCGCGAAAGGCATCGTTCATCGCGACGAAAGAACCGTCAGCAGATCTACAGGGCCGTTGTGCATCTTTATGTTTAACTTGTATTCATCTGATGGACACAAACACTGCACACAAGTGGCCAATCGATTAGTGTGGGTTTAAACTGATTGATCAGATCGTTCACAGACACTCCCTCACTGTAAACTGTTTTCACATAAAATCTGACAGAACAAACCCTCCTCCACATGCAGACTGAATGGCTGGGAATGATGGGCGCTAGTCTTCAAACTGCAGGTGTAGTTCCCAGAATCCTTTGCAGTCAGAGGGCTGAGCTGGAGGGCGGTGCCAGACTCTGGGAGTTTGAGGTTATCCTTGAGCCAGGTGACCTCCAGCTGGTGGAAAGTACAGGCTGCAGTGCAGTACAGAGTGACGTTTTCGCCTCCTCTCATGGGACTGTCACCACTGGAGCTCGTTATCCTCATTGGAGTGTCATCTGAAATACATTTTTAATTTTAGTTTTCCAGCTTTTCAATACGTTATTCTGTATTCCAGCATGTTGCATCTCTTTCTGTTAAACACTAAATTAAAAAATGTGGTCCAGACCGGCTCTGTGTGGCGAGATAACTTTTGTTGTGATTTATATAAATACATAAAAGTTGAATTGAAATTGATTTGGTCACTTATCTAACAGACAGACAGAATCTGTCAGGACTGTAACAAACGTTACGCTGGTGACAGCGAGTTTGTAGCCAGCGTGCTAACACACTGATGTTTAGGAGGTGCATTGAACTCGTCGGTTCAATGATCAGTAAACACATCGTGCAGCCGAAGCTGATGTGAGGGTCATCAGATCTGAAGGAATTTGGTCTTAAACCAAAGTATGGACAGTTGTGGAAAATGTTTGACCCGTGACCTTCTGACCTGTAAGTAAAGTAAAGCAGACCTTCACACACTGGTCTGAGCTTCATCAGTGTGCTGTAATAGGATGTTCTTACCAGTGACTGTGACGTTCACTCCTGACTGATCAGTAAAATGTCCTCTCACGTCATTAGCTTCCATTCTGAAGCGAAAAGTTGCTTCGTCTTTTTTCTGTATCTCTGTGATCTGTAAGGTGCAGTTTCTCGTCTTGTCTCCCAGGTATTTGTAACGAGAGTCGTTTCTTTCTGATTGGCTGTCGTACACAGACGAGTGGTTCCCCTGGCAAATTCTATGGTTCTGGCACCAGCGGACTCTTTTGATATGTATCGGAATTGTTCTTTGATTCACAGTGACAGACTCAACTGGTGTGAAGGTGCAGAGGAGGGTGACGGTCGATCCTTTAACAGCACACACGTGATCTGGATAGTCCACACCCACACCCGCAGCACCTGGATGACAGGTGACAGAAAGACATTAAAAACAGGATTCTGTGCCTCTGATTGTCTCTGGTTGTGAACCTGACCTGTTGTTTGTTCTCTCATTGTATTAATGATTTGCATAATTTTGTACAAATACTATCAGTAAAATGTACCAAAACACAGCACATGAAAGTACTCAAACTGTTGTTATTATTGTTATTGTTTTATGACTTGATCATTTCTTTTGATGTGATAATGTGAAAGAGGCTTTTTAATGTTGTATTCAACACAACATTCTGCACAAACACAAGTGTTGATTTTTTATGTGAATCTCTATGTTTTGAACTCATTTCTTCGACTGACTGAATCGTCAATACACTGGAGTCACAGGGAGGTGGTCTCAGTGCATATGAAGTGCAGGACTGTCGGACCTGAGTCCCAGCTTTGAATCCTGTCTGCTGTTTGGTTTAGGCAATAAAAGTACTTCCTGCACGTCCCCGGACACGCCCGCACTCATCCACTTTTGTTTTTGTACTGCACCAAAATGATTTACAGCACAGAGACAAAGACAAGACAAAAGAGAAATAAAGTCAATTCAAAAAGTCATTTTATCAGTACAGAGTCGGAGTATGGACGTCACTACCTCAGAATAAATATGCTTAGTTACTTTCCTTAACTGAGATGACAAGTGGCTCAGCAGCAGATTCATCCTGATGGAAGTCAGGACTCTTGTGTTGTTATGCATTTGATTTTTTTCTCTTTTACACCAACAACAGGATCATGAAGCCGACTTCAGTCTTACCTGTCAGCACCAACATGAAGCCCCAGAGGGTCTTTATGTCCCAGACGGCCATCCTTACTTCTCTGCAGAGTCTGACTTCTTCTCCTGTCAGAAAAGTGAGCCGTGCGTAAACTGACAGATTGTGAAATGATGTAAGAAACAATTCGAGGGCCTTTTTTCGACTTCCTCCTTCGCTTCCTTTCTTCCGAGAACTCTTCTCTTGCCAGCCTCATTTGTAAACCCAATCTCCAAATTACAGCCTGACTTATGTAGTATAACTTCCCTAATAACACCAGCGCAGACATTACACATGAGCATTACATCAGCATGTTGGTGGGGCGACTTCCTCAAGGCGGCTAAACAAAATCCAGAGACACGAAGGCTCACAGGACGAAGCATCGATGGGTTCACTTTGTTCCTGTCTGACCGAACTGCCGACGTTCATCGGCACAGACGTTTCACTAACACGAAAAGTCGAGAGAAAGCTGATCTGACATCAGCTGATTTTAGAACACACTTTTAGTACATCGGTTCAGATTTTTGCATGAGGGTACGTACAAGGCAGATACAACCTCAGCTTAACAAAGTCATTAAAGCATCTTTTTCTCATGTGAGGAAACCTTTTTAACTCTGAACGACCCCCTGAGACCCCCAGTTACACGGTGACAGAACGTGTCTGTTCGGGGCTTCATACTCCTTCTGTAATAAAACTTCTGGTTGGGTCTGTGGTCTGATCCGTTTCAGGTTCAGGGTCCACTGGTTCAGACGCAGTGCTGCATTAACTCATGTTAATGAATTTATTGTGCTGTGTTACCATAAGCCCTTCATCTGGTCTTTGATCATTTCCAGGTGGCTTTCAGCATATTTTATCATCACCCTAATTTTAATTTCAGTAACTGTTTCATCACAACTCCTACTTATGACAGACTATGAATTCAGCCTTTAGACTTAAATCAGTGGACAGTAGACATTTGCAGGAAGTTCCCACTCAGAGAATTTACAGTAATTCTTGTCCAACCTGTCAGTCGCTGTGAGGCTTCCTCATGCCAGACATCCCTGAAAGGAAAGAAACAGCATTTTGTTCCTGTTTGGAAATAATCCAGCATCACTGTCTCCCTGTCAAATCCGAAATCACCTGTCGCAGCCTGGTTTGTGATTGGTTGGGCTAGTGTGATGTCACAGTGGCACCAGACATATAAAAGAGGGGAAGTTGTGGGGCTGTGACAGACTGAAGGAGAAGCCTGTTCATGTCAGCCTTCAGGTGAGTTCACACAGGTAAGCATCCAGGCAGGAGAAAAGCAACAAAGGGAGTTTCAGTGAAAGCTGATTTGTCATGTTTTATGTTCTATGTGTTATGCAGTCCTGAAAACACATAATTATTTATTCTATACAACACTGCCACTGAGAACCTACAAAGAATATAATGGACACAACACCATTCTGTGTTGCGTTGTGCAGCGGACATTCAGTCAGGGGCGTCTCTAGGAGCTGACGAGGCCCGGGGCCGAAGCCCAGACCATCGAGCCGATCCGAGAAGCGCTGCTGCTGAATGTCATTTTGTTTTATTGCATTGTGTCCAAAATGGTCATCTGCTGGCTAGTTGAGAATTCTCAACGCGGTGGCAACCTAACTAACCTCAAATTTAATCTTTTATTCTGTTCTGTGATTGTAAAGTCACAGTCTGATCCAGTAAGGATGACTTTAGTGATTTGCAGTTGAAAATGTGTCTTTGTTTAAACGGACTATAAATTCTTTTCTATTTTACATTTAAAAATCTTTCTCAACAGCATTTACTGAGTGTATTTTAATGTTTGTAAATTCAAATATAGACATTGAAATGTTGCCAAAATACATCAAGATTATGCATAGATAGCCTTTATTCAAAACTCGCTTTAAAATACATATAGTTCAGTTTTAACTAGGACTTCAGGACTTCAGGAAGCACAGCACTGACCCAGCCCCCCTTTACATCAACGATGTGTGTGTGTGGACAGGGTCCACACTTTCAGGTGTCCTCATCTCCAGCGACATCTCCTGGACAGAGAACCTCACTGCAGCTATTAAGGATTCAAGGATTCAAGGAGCTTTATTGTCATTTCACACATGTAGAAACATGAGGTGGAACGAAATTAGTTTCCCTGGTCCTGGTATAAGCCCAATAACCTACAAAATAATAATGCTATAAATATAAAACAACACTATATACATATAAAAGCAACCAGAATAAAAAGAAAGATATAACCAGTGAACAGGGACCAGACGGCAAGAATGTTTACAGCAGTATTGTAGAATAGTGCAAATGAGACAAGACGTGTGTATGTGTGTGTGTGTGTGTGTGGGGGGGGGACTGTTCCTCAGTCTGGTGGTCCTGCTCTTGATGCTCCGCAGCCTCCTGCCTGAGGGGAGAGGGGCAAACAGTTTGTGTGAGGGGTGGGTGGGGTCCTTCATGATGCAGGAGGCCCTTTTCCTGCACCTGGAGGTGTAAATGTCTGTGGTGGTGGACAGGCTGCGTCCCACAGTCTTCTGTGCAGCTTTCACCACCCTCTGCAGAGCCTTCTTCTCTGCTGCAGAGCAGCTGCTGAGCCACACAGTGATGCAGGAGCACAGGACGCTCTCCACCACACATCTGTAGAAGGATGTCAGGACTGAGCTCCCCAGTCCGCCACGCCTCAGCCTCCTGAGGAAGTAGAAGTGCTGGTGTGCCTTCCTGATGAGGCAGGAAGTGTTGTTGCTCCAGGTGAGGTCGTCCGTTATGTGTCTCTCCCCTCCCTGATGGACATTTACACCTCCCGCTGCCTCAGCAGAGCCAGAAACATCAGCAAGGACAGATCCCACCCTGGCTTTGACCAATGTGACCTGTTGCCCTCAGGGAGGCGCTACAGGTGCATCAGGACAAGGACAAACAGATTCAAAAACAGCTTCTTCCCAAAAGCAATAACCACCTTGAACTCTCACGTGCACTGATTCCATAGACCACCGGTCTCTTACATCCTGTGCAATACCTTTCAATGTGCAATATTCCATTCCATAATGTGCCATATTGTATATACAGTATATTTAAAGTTACTGAAAGCTGCCTCTCTATCTAATAAACAAACAAAGCAACAAGAAAACATTCATACCTCAAAACAACACACAATAAAGAAATCACCTGGAAAGCTTGTGTGTCTGCACAAGTCAACAAGTCAGGTCAGGACCAGCTGAGTCGAGCAGAGCCGCTTTGAGTCACATTGATTTGGCCCTGCAGCTTTGTAGTACTGAATGATCTCAGCAGTGTGCACATGTGTCTACGCTAAGCTCAGAAGAACAAACATGTATCAGTTGGTCACCACTGGTGCTGATTAAAGCTAAACTTTGTCACACAGCACCAAGTGAGTTTATAGCACTGTCACAAGGCTGCCTGCCTGTTGTTGTGATTGTATTGTGATGGACTGTTTTTCATATGTGCTGAATTAAAACAAAGTATTGAAAGTCTAAAATCACTTTTAGAGACATAAATACAGCCCATCAGAGATCCAGACGAACTGACATCAGGCTCTTCATGGGTCACATCAGCAGAACTCTGACAATGAAGGTAAACTTTAGTTTACACATTAGTGTAGTTAAACACATTAGCTGTGTATGCTAACGGGTCTGAAACATCTCCTCTTCTCCAGCTGCTATCAGTCACCGTCCTCCTCATTCTGGCTCCAGTGTTGACCAGCTGCACCAAACTACCAGCAGACTGCAGTGACATCTATAACCAAGACAAGAGCCAACCCAGCGGAGTGTACACCATCTACCCCATCGGATCGACCTCTGCTGTCCAGGTAATTCCCTCTGGGATGCAAGTTGACCCTCTGATGAGAAAGACGCTGCTTCAAAGAAGAGACGGTCAGCATGTGAAGACGGAGACATCGGCTCTGATAGAAACACAGTTGAAAGTTCTGACTGATGCTCCTCATACAACAGATAGCAGTCCAACGTAGTTGTAACTTCTGTGGTATTGATTTTATGTCACAACTGTGCACAGAGTGGCATTTACAGCACTGGTCATGGCATATTTGAATAGACTGTATAAAGTCTTTGCAACCTGATCACATTTGCTAACGAATGTGTGTTTGTCTGTGTAGGTGTACTGTGACATGAAGTCAGAAGGAGGACGGTGGACGGTGAGTTGACTTGACAAATATGAACATCCGGCCAGATTACAGTCCTGGTTCTCTGAATGTTCTCTCAGTTTTTGTCCAGTCTGTTAGTTACTTCATACGTACAGGGAATGATACGCCCACGGATACTTCTTTTATCCACACAGCAACTTGTAAGGCCAAGTCCAAATGACTAAAACAAGACAGAAGAGAGGCAGAAGGGTTGTTTAAGTCAGTCTGCAAACTGCAAGTCTGTCTCAAATGGAGCAAAGACCTCTGCAAAGGCAAAGGCCTTATCTGTACAACAGACTGACCTCTCAGGTGCCTCCTATCAACCTCGAGGGAGTAAGCATTCAGATACTCATCGAGCAGGGACACAATCAAACACAAGGTTTGGATTTAAGGCAAAATACTCCACTTTCAGAATCTTTGCTGAGTGCATGTTTTGTCTATGAGGAGACAGGGTCAGCTGACAGCAACTGACTGGCCAGATCAAACTGACTCGTGCAGACAAGAGATCATATGGTGCTTGGGACTGCTCAAGGAAACGTTTTCACTGAAACTTTGCCATGTGGAAACACAAACTGTCAGGTACCTGTTGGGTTTAAGCAGTTACCTCCCATCTCGTTCCTCCAGGTGTTCCAGAGGCGGGTGGACGGCTCAGTGAACTTCTACAGGCCCTGGGATCAGTACAAGATGGGCTTTGGTAATGCTGCAGGAGAGTACTGGCTTGGTGAGAAATGAAACCAAACTAACAGTCATGTGACTTCATGAAACTTACTCATGAGAAAGGACAAAGTTTAAATTCTGTTGAGTAAATCAGCAAATGAGTTCAGTCTGCAGATGGAGTTTTCTTGAATACAAAAAAAGTGAAGTGTGTGTGTGTGTGCATGTGTGTGTGTCCTCATTGACAGGAAACTTTTAAAGGTACACTTTGTACCTCCAGATGTCATATTAAGGAAATATTCTTACTCCTATTTTCCTTACTAAACAGAAAAATACAACCTTCCACTTTCTGTCTGAACTCAAGTTTATTTATTTTAACGTCTGTCCTCAAACTGTCCTTTGCTGGTCTCAGAGGTCCCACTCCCAGTCTGGTACCTAGGTGTGTTCACTGGGAGGAGTTTGAGCCCCACAGTGACCCTCCTGTCATCAGCTAGTGCTGTGGCCAACTGAACTAACTGAGCTAACTAATGCTACAGCTACAACCAGCGATCATCACAGCAGCAGTCAGTACAATGTAAAAATGTGTGTGTGTGTGTGTGTGTGTGTGTGTGTGCAGGTCTTGAGAACATCCACCAACTGACACATCAGGAAAAGTATGAGCTACTGGTGGACATGGAGGACTTTAACGGAACCAGAGTGTTTGCTCGTTACTCGTCGTTCTCTGTCGACGCCGAGTGCGACGGGTATGAACTGCATGTGTCTGGGTTCACCAATGGAGGAGCAGGTGAGCATCGGTGCATGACGTCACATCCACAAAGTTTGATGAGCTGCTCAACATAACTGAAATAGAAACAAACAGAATATCACATTTCTTTACTTTAACCAAACTAACATGTCCCCCCAAACCTCTGAAAAGATGAAGTTGTCCCCCAATAAACTGTTTCTAAATGAATTATGTGTGTTCAGTAGAAGATGGCTGCAGTTTGACATAATTCACAGGTAAACACAGCTGAGAGAGACAGCTGCATTAGGCAGACTTTGCTCTGGCTTTTACTTCCATCCAATAAATCCAGTTTTCTTGTTTAGTTCAAAGAGCTGGTGTTGCTGAGGTTCCTTCCTCGCCTGTTTGATACGAGTCGACAGCTCGGCTCACCTGCCACCTGTAACATTTCTGCCACTTTATTTGGTAGTAAACACACCTGAAACGGTTCATCTTCCCACTTCTATGGTGCATTTTTCACCCAGCTGGCAGGTCAGCCAGTTAATGTCAGATATTCTAGTAGGACTGATTTACTGCTCTTGCTCTCCTCTGCAGTAACAGGCAGTAGTAGTGTTTGCAGCATTAGTATCGCTGTGCTTAATGTTTCTGTAGGAGACGCCCTGAGTGGTCACAATGGACACAAGTTCTCCACCTTTGACAAAGACCAGGACACCTGGGGGAGCAACTGTGCCAAAAAGTTCCTGGGGGCGTTCTGGTACACAGCATGTCACTACACAAACCCTAACGGGGTTTACCGCTGGGGGGCTGACAGCACTATCTACGCTGTTGGAGTGGACTGGCAACCGTGGAAGGGCTATGACTACTCGCTGAAGGCCATCAGCATGAAGATCCGTCCTGTGTCGTAGTCCTCCAGGACCAGCACACAGCAGAGGATCAGCTGCTGATGTTTTTCTCTGTTCTCTAGTACATAATCTCACATGATCTTAGATGGTCTGGTTTGGGTTCTTTGAGATTTGCTTTAAGTTTGAATACATAATATTTCCCCTCATCCATACTCTGATAAAACTGAATTAGATGTGACTGTGCTTTTCTGTATGGTTAACTACGGATGAAATAAATGTTTTACTTTAACCCAGAGCAGAAAGCTGATGTGATCTGATGTCCTCGCGTTGTCTCCTGTGTCTCTGTGGGTGGATGCAGCTGAAATACTTATTCTACAAGTCCTTCACACAGAGTTTTCACAGATGTCTGCATGGATCCTCAGTGCTCCAAAAACACCTACAACCCTCCACACATCCTCTTTTTGTTTTATAGAAAATCAAATCAGTGACCTGAGTTTGTTCTAAGATGATGGATAAATGAAGAGAAATAATCAAGCCTGAACTGCTTTTAAAGTTTGTGCTCAGAGCGAGTCGTGTGGATGAATTGGACTCGTGAACTTTCTGTCTCTCTCACATTAAAACAACAATGCCATTCAGCTTATCACCTGAAGGTCATGCTGAAGCTGCTGACGTCACTCCTTCACTCGTGTCATATTTTAGGGGATGATGCTGCTTGTTCACATGCTGCTGTAGCTGTGGACGGGATGCATGTGGATGAGCATCAGCCTTGTGCCTGTCGTCTCTGTGCTACGGCTGGTATGCAGTCCATCCATCCATCGCTTTTCTGTCTCTTTACACGTTATATTTACACTATATTAGACTTGGCAACTCTGCATGGATAGAGCGGCTATAGAAAACAGATGGATGGGAGGATGAACTTGGTAAAGCATCAAGGGACAGAGAGACAGAGACAGAGAGAGACAGACAGGGAGACAGAGAGACAGAGACAGAAACCCTATAACAGAGACAAAATTTCAAGTAAAGCTATTCAACATCAATTCAAGCAAGCAAGTGGCTGAATCTGAATATGAAAATCACTGGGTGTTCGTGGGCCACACAGAATATTTGTCAACTAATGGATAAAAAATTACTCTTGATGATAATAGATATAATATTAGTATGAACAAATGACACATATCCATTTTCTTTAACTTAACTTTAATACTTTCACATAAGGAGCTTTTTAACCAAGGTTCATATTTATATTTTGCTACATTCAAGATGAACAAAACAAAGCCATCAGACCAAAAATAAATGGACTGTTCACAACATAACGTGACATAAACAATTCCAAACACAGCAGGTCCATACCCACAGCCAAATGTATTAGAGCTGAACAGTAAAACAGACAAACAAAATAAGTAACATAAAATATAAATGTTGTCACAGAGACAGCATCACATTCCTCATGTGATGTAAAAGTAGCATACATCACATTGCTGTCATTTTGAGCCTGTTCAATGGGGAAAATTACACTGCATTGACTTTGCTATTTCAACATAGTTTGGCTCATAGGTAGTAAGGGCAATCCTAAGACACTCATGCAACTTCTCACTGGTCATGGAGCAACGTGCCTTTGTTTCGATGGCATTCATGTGAGAAAAGCAAGACTCACATGTATAAGTGGACCCAAACCTTGCCAGTATTAGCAAGGCCACTTTCCTTGTTGTGGGGTACTGATATTGGTTAACATGGTTAGACCAAAGGTTCTCTGCACCCTCAGACTGCAAGTGCTGTTTGAAAGCAAAGGAGGATTGCATACCAACCACTGAAAGATGCTCTCATCAGTAGAAGACATTACCTCTTTGGCTTTTGCACAGAAGTGTGATTCAGGTTTGATAGAAAAGGGTTTACAAGCAAAGTGCAATACTTCAGTGGGAATGTTGAACCCTTGGAATCTTTCCATAAAGTTCTCAGTAGGTTTTGTCATGAAATCTGTTATCCACTCCAGGAGGTTTGCTGCCCATTTGTGTTTACACACACGATGGAAAGCCACAATGTCCTGGTGGAGCTCACAGAAACGGTCCAGAACATGTCCCTTGCTTAGCCACCTGACACACCGACCTGGCGCTTCATAAGGATGGGAGTGAGTGCGACCGGGCGGTAGTCATTGAAGCAGGAGGGAGACGGCTTCTTCGGGACTGGGATGATGATGGTGACTTTGAGGCATGTGGGGACAACAGTCTGGCTCAGTGAGGTGTTGAAGATGTCCATGAAAACATCGGTGAGTTCCTCGGCACAGTCAGTCGTAACAACAGAGTATTGGAATGACACTGACAATAATGATGATAGTTGTAGTAGTAGTGATAATAATAATGTAGAAATATAACAGGTGGTAATAACAGTTGTCAGTTTCGAGCAGGACCACAGCAGGAGGTCCAACCACGATCCATGGGAACCTGAGAGACCAGAAAGCACAAGGACTCCAGGGAAGAAGCTGAGTTAGTGATATGCATTAATGGGACATGAATGTGTGCAGAAGGAGAGGAAGAAAGAGCTCAGTGCATCATGGGAGATCCCAGGCAGTCTAAGTCTATAGCAGCATAACTAGGGGCCAGACTAGGCCAGCTCTAACTATAAGCTTTATCAAACAGGAAGTTTTTAGTCTACTCTTAGACAAGAAAAAGAACCTAGAAGTCTATTCTGAATTTTACAGGCAGCCAGTGTAGAGAAGCCAACGCAGCAGAAATATGATCTCTAATATGAGTTTTTGTCAGTACATGTGCAGCAGTGTTCTGGATTAGATAGAGAGTCTTTATGGACTTTGTGGAGCAGTCTGATATCAGGGAGTGGCAATAGTCCTGCCTGGTCTAGAAGACATGAGTTGGGGAATGTGACTGACGATCGGTCGCCTAACAAGCAGAAAGACGGGAAGATGGAAGATCACTCAGTGCTGCTTACTGTGAATGTGTTTAGGCAAATTTTGGTCCATTGCTTGCTGTTCAGTATATACTATGGATAACATAAGATGTTTCTAAATCCATCCATCCATTTTCTATACCGCTTATCCGTCAGGGTCGCAGGGGGGCTGGAGCCTATCCCAGCTGACTACGGGCGAGAGGCGGGGTTCACCCTGGACTGGTCGCCAGTCAATCGCAGGGCCAACACACAAAGACAGACAACCACACACTCTCACACTCACACCTAGGGGGCAATGTAGAGCAGCCAATTAACCTGTTTTTGGTATTGTGGGAGGAACTCCACATAGAAGGGCCCAGATTCGAACCTGGAACCCTCTTGCTATGAGGCGACAGTGCTAACCACTGCACCACCGTGCCGCCCATGTTTCTAAATCTTGGAGTGAATTCCTGCTCTTAATGCCGAGTCATGTTTGGGGACCTGCAGATATTGTTAATGCTATAACAATATTTTTAAATTGTAGTATTGATAAATAGGTAGATTTCTTTATTGTCACCTTTATGCTCCACATAAAAACAAAACAGTATTTCACATTTTCCACCAGTTGATAAATATTTATCATAAAATATGAAAAATCTGATAAAAGCCATCAATCAAATAAATAAGTCTTTTACTTAAAAAAAGACCTGAATACTTTTTCCACCACTGATGATGACATTTATTTACTGACTTTTATAACATAATATTATCAGCACTTCCCAGCTTCCCAACATTACCTAATAATATTATTAATTATTAATGCGATCAGGACCCACTTAAGTGACTGAAACAACAAATTAGACAAAATGAAATACAGCACATATTCTTTTTTATTTCCTTTTAATTGTCACGACTGAATTGTTTATTCCATAAAAAAATCAGTTCACAATATAGACAACACAAACACTGGATGGGTTTGATTTGTCCATCATGAAAGCAAAACTGTCATTAAATTTCATGGGGAGCAACAAGAGAGCTTTCACTTCTTCAGAGGAAGATGCATCATCAGTACCAAAATGAAAAACTGTTGTCCAATCACTGCTTGGGGGTTGGGACCATGGGCGGAGCTAAACAGTTGTGACCAACAAGGATCGTTGTTGACAAACTTGTCAAACAATCTGGTGTTCTGCTAAGAATACAGAGCTGAAGAAACAGACTCTGGCATACAGAGACTAACTCACTGACTTCCTGTACAGGTACATGGTCCCACCAAGGTACTGCACACTCTCCTGGTCTTCATAATCATGATAAACATCCATCATGTATTTGTTCATCTCATCAGTGGCCACAAGAGTCCACAGTCCCTCTTCCTCCATCAGCTGCAGCTCTCGCTCCAAAGACATCTTGTATCCGTTTCCAGATTCAGACCTTGGATCCACTTTCGACATACAAACGTAGCCTCCTGAGGAAGACAATCAATTATTCAACAATTATTAAAGAGGCAGAGAAGCATAGATGTAGACAGACATTATTAACCAGGAAAATCCTTTCCACCCCCCATTCTGTTTTTACTCGCACACAGGCCTGAAATGCATTAATGTATGTCATGCAGTCAGACACGGCGTTGTAAACAAAAGAACAAAAGTCCTGCCTGAGTAAAAGTAATAATGCTAAAATATTTGGTAAAAGTACTTGAAATGTCTTAAAGTATCTGAATTAAATGTCATTTTCTGGCAATATATGGACTTGGTATCAAAAGAAGAAAAGTACAAATTAAATTAAATTACACATATTTACATGCATGTATATATCATACTAAAGATAAATCAATAATCAGTCTGGCTGATTATCAAATCCAATATTCAGTCTGAAAAGTAACTACTAAGGACAGTCATCAAATAAACGTAGTGAAATAAAAAGTAGAGTATTTGTCTACAAAATGCAGTGGAGTGGAAAAAATGGAAGTACTCAAGTAAAGTACAAGTACCTCAAAATTGTACTTAAGTACAGTACTTGAGTAAATTCCAGCAGTTGGGGTTTGGTGCTTTGCTCAAGAGCACCTCAGCAGTGGCCTGGAGGTGAGGAGTCACCTCTCCAGCTCCAGAGTCCACACTCTGTGCTGACTGGTCTGTGCTGAACCGACCAACCTCTGGTCCCACGGACTGAGCTCAGGCTTTATGTTTTCATATCATCTCCTTCTGAAAGACCCAAAGGTGTTAGAGTGCAGCCCAGAGGGCCAGTTTGACTCACAGACACATATCAGCTGTAGTAAATGCAAAAAAAAAAAAAAAAAAATCAGCCACGAAGAAAAGCAACAATCAACGCAAGAAATGATGCACGTTAATGCCAATGTTACCATTGTCACTAAAAAAGCCAGCACAGACATGATGATACCAGCATATAATGATGAATCATCTGCATATAACAACACTATCCTTAATCCAGCCACTGTGGATTAATCCAGCCAGTGCATCAGTGCTGGTCCAAAGTCAGATGAAACCCTGGTAGGCAGGAGCGTGTCAGAGTGCTGAGTATGAAGCTGGAAGCTGTGATGATGGCCCACAAGTTGGGTGTGAGATGGAAGGGAAAGGAGGAGGACGAGGATGAGGAGTAGGAGGAGGAGGACGAGCGGGAGGAGGAGGGGCAGCAGGACAAGGAAGAGGAGGAGGAGGAGTGACAAGAGCAAACTTCAATATGTTGACAAAGGAAAAGAGATGATGAGGGTAGGTCTTCTGTCATGGACAGGAATATAGAATGGCGGATGGACTGAACTCATACTGGGTTCTTCTAGTCTGACTGACCAATCAAAGCTCTTTACAACTAAAGCCAGCAGTCACACACATTCGGACGCCGGTGGCCGAGGATACCAGGAACCAGGTACCATGCTGATGGAAGAGCCATCGTGAACAGTTTGGGTTTTGGTGTCTTGTCTGAGGACACCTGGATCCTGAGGCCAGGAATTACACCACCGACCTTCTGGCCACAGCTGCTCGGCCAGAACAGAAGGTGGTGGGCTTTGTGAAGAGGATAGAAATGACTGTGGTGCATGTATAAGAATAAGTAGGAGCACAGAGTGACCTGTTAGGGTGGAGGAAGGTGCACACAGGTGGAGTTTGCAGGAGGTGCAACCTGAAAGAGATTGGAGACTGCAGGGAGGAGGCAGGGGAGAACACAGAACGCACCAGATAGAGATCTGTAGGATGACTCTGAACGCTGTGATCAAGTGCACAAAAAATGACCTCTGACATGGAAAAGTGCAACGTAATGTGACTGACTTTATTTCCTTATTGTGTTAAAGGTATGTTCTGACATAAACCAAAATCAATTCAATTCAGCCTCCCTTGAAAACATACGATCATGAACAACATGTTGGTTACCTGGTTTGATGGCATCGCAGAGCTCCCTGACAACGCTGACCGGCACAAAACCATCACGTAAAGCACCAACAATTATCGCCAGATCAAAAGTACCTGAAACCAGGAGGAGGAGGAGGAAGGCATAACATGTTAGTTATAAAATTAAACAATAGCATTTTTGAAACCAAAATGATATCAGCAGAAACTAAACCAAAAATATCCACATCAAAACAAAGTGGATGAATAACCTGCCCCTGTGTGGATCTGTTCCACAGGGCCAGCAGAGCAAAGAGCTCTCAGCGGAGCTTCGAGAAGACATGACGTTCAGTGAAGCGTCTCGCCCAGCGTTTCTCTCATCAGCCAGATGTTTGTTGAGTTTATGTTCTGCGTTCCAAAGCTCCAGTCAGGCTGGCTTTCTGTTTACCCTCACCTGCCCTGCTTAGTGATTTTAATCCTGCCAATCTGTGCTCTCCAAACAGTCCTGCAGGGCTGCCGTAGCTTCAGCTGGCCACACACCTGTAGTGCACTTTCTTTTACAGCAGCAACATCTAAACATTTCAAGTTAAACATCACATGAACATATTCCATCAAGTTTGACTGAAAAAACAACCAACAACCAACACACATCCTACTCTTCATCAATGGCAGTGCTGTGGAGTCTGTGAAAAGCACAAAGTTCCTTGGAGTGCACATCACAGAAGACCTCACATGGACCACAAACACCACCTCCCTGGTCAAAGAAGCACAGGCACGACTCCATTTCCTGCGGAGGATGAGAAGAGCTGACCTCCCCACATCTGCACTCACCATCTTCTACAGGGAAACCATCGAGAGCATCCTGACCAGCAGCCTCTCTGTCTGGCAGGCAGCTGTCTAGCTGCAGACAAGAAGGCACTACAGAGGGTGGTGAGGACTGCAGAGAAGATCATCAGATCACCACTACCAGCCATTCAGGACCTCTACACCTCACACTGTTCCAGAAGAGCAATGACCATCATCAAAGACCCCACTCACCCAGCACATAAACTGTTCTCCCTACTACCAGCAGGGAGGCGCTACCGCAACATGCGGTGCCGCACAAGCAGACTGAGAAACAGCTTCTTTCCACAAGCCATCAGACTCATCAACACACTGATGAACACCCCATGAACACTTCATGACGTCACTCACACTTTACTCTCTGCACCTTACATACTGCATCTACACTACTGCACATACCGGTATGTCCATTGACTGTACTGCTGCTGTGACTGTGTGTGTGTGTGTGTATTTATTGTACATGGTTGTATCAGTATGTTGTCCTTTTACTGCACACTGTGTGTGTTTGTTTGGGTGTATGTGTATGGGTGTGTGTGTGCGTGTGTGTGTAATTATTGTCACTGTCTTACCTACATGTTTAGTTTTTAACTGCACATTGGAGACTGGTTTTCTGTGCTAACCCCTGTTACATAGATTTTTGACAACAAAGTACACTTTGACATTTTGACACTTTTGACTTTGACTGAGTCATCACCAAGGAGACACACTCACAGGCAGGTCATCAGAGGACCTGCAGCAACCTGGGATGCCCGAACGGGGGCTAAATGACCTGCAAAATGTTGTGCTGTCTCTACTATCACCGGTGGCCGTCATTTGCGGTGGACTCGCTGCTACTTCAACCCCCGAGAAGTTTATACTTTGTGTTGTGTGGTCAGTGATCGTGGGGATGTACTTTACTCCAAGTGTGTGTGTGTGTGTGTGTGTGTGTGTGCTGGTTGTGTTCTCAGCTGTAAAACTGTGAGTGTGAGTGTCGTGTACCAGGCTCTGCAGGCAGCGGCTGTGTTCCCAGGAGAGCCGGTCTGAGGTCCTGATAGAGGCCGGTCTTAGCAGCTTGTTCCAGCATGCCTTTACTGCCATCCACTCCCACAAAGTGTCTGAAGCCCAGTCCGGCCATCTGAGCACACGAGAAGAACACAGCATTAAAATAATTCAAATGTCTGAGGAGCATCAGGCAGAAGGGAAACCTCCAGACAATCCAGGTAGACGGGAACAATTCAGCAATTCACTGAAAAGCGAGGATACGTCAGCTCAAAGAGCCCCCCCAGAGAAAATCAAGTTTGGTGCTGTGTTTACACCGCAGGACGTATCCTGAACAATCAGGGACAGACGGGCCGAGGTACGACATGTGGGACCACCACTTCTGTCTGTCCTGACCCAGCAGAGGACAAGCTACCTTAGCTTGCAAGCAATTTTCAAAACGAGGGCAGACATGTTTTGTTTTTATGAAAGGGGAAACGGTGACCAGAGAATCCGAAAATCCGAGCACCAAACATCCAGAGAACATGTGGGTTTTCAGAGCAGCACTGAAGCCTGATGCTGTGCAAGCTGACATGTTGGTCCAAGTCAGATGTTATTCAAAGCAGATCTGTTTGACAGCTGCCGTACTCATCTGACTGCTGCTGACTTGAACGATAACCTGGCTGTCTTTTGTCTGTCTTTTGTGTGTCTTTTACTGTCTTTAGTCTGTTTGTTAATGTAATCTGTCTAAAACCAAAGGTGGACAGACAGAGTGGGGCACCAGAGGTTCTCGGTCAGGGTTAGAAAAAGGTCCTCGGTGTGTGTGTCTCATGTGGTCTGTGACATGTCGACTCTCGTGACAGGAGCGTTAGGAGAGATCGGGAGGGATACACCTGAACTCACCTGCAGCTCCGTCCTTCCACAAGTCTGTCCTCTGAAGTGACATACAAGCTGTTGACTCACCAGTTTAGCGACCAGTCCGGAACCACAGGCAACGTCCAGAACCCGAACCTCCTCGCGACTCCCGCAGAAGTTTGCATTGAGGAAATCTACCACCAGATCAGGTGCCCTGTAGTTCATCCTCTCCGAATCCTGTCAGGGGATGGTGTGTTAGTTGTGAACAGCAGCACTTTTACCCTGACTGTCGGTGAGACTGAAGGTTTAACTCGTTACATGCACATAACGCTGATTCAGACCTGCGACAGTTGGTTGATTGGAGGATCAGGTGAACATAAACCTGCAGCTATTGTGATAACAGAAATATTCCAGCCATTTCTGGAGCCAACACACCAAACATCAGGTTGCAGCTTGAATCACCGCCTGGTTGGACGCCTCCTGTCCCGTGACCAGGCTCAGGCAGCTAACGCAGCGACTGACTTCTTCACAGCATCCTTCAAACCCTGACAGGCGTTTGTGTGAACGTTTGTGATAATTAGAACATTACGGGTGAGTTACGGGTGAGCTCACTGTGACCTTTGACCCTCAAGGCCGACAGGGAGAACAAAGTGTGTTTACGTGCAGATGACGCCTTGGAGAAACCACATCCAAATGCATCTACGAGTGTCACTCTGGGAGCCCAAGCCAGACATGGGCCCAAATGGGTTTGGTGGTACTGGATCAGAGGCTCCTTCAGAGCCTGCAGGGACCACGTGTTCGGATGTTGGGTGGTGTTCTGAGGTGTTTCGGGCCGCTCACCTGTTCGTACGTTTGTGCCCAGGTGTCGTAGAACTTCATCCTCTGCTGTGGATCGTAACCCCTGCACGCCTGGAGGAGGTTCTTCACGTCGCTCAAAGATCTGCTGCAGTCCGACATGACGAGGAGACGCTTTGCGACCTGCCGGAGGGGAGACGCACTGAAGTTCATGTTGGTACAGGAAGTGTAGCTGGAAGCTGAGCATGTTGTTCCAGCTTTGGCCTCAGGCACATTTTTCTTCCATCTGTTTGTTCTCTCCAACCTTCAATCAGTCTGAAATAATCCTCCTCCACACGCATCCAGACTCCAACTGACACACACACACACACGCACGCACACACAAACGCACACACACACACACACACGCACACACACACACACGCACATGCACACACCCACACACGCCCACACACACACACACACACACACACGCACACACACACACAGTCCTGCCTGCTGCTGCAGCATCAAATCATCTGAGAATAAATGAAATATTTCCTGCTGATTATGTGCAATCCGAAGGTCTGAGAATAAAAAACAAGTTGATTTATCGACCCAAACATCCACTGACTTCCTGTTTTATACCTCAGCAAAGCGCTTCTCTTTTCGGACGGTCGGACGTCAGCTCGGACTGTGAAAACCCGATTCACATCCGGTTCCTGACTGATCAAACAAACGAACCCACAGCCCGACTGCGAGCGAAGCACGAGAGGAGTTCGGACTCACCTGAAGGTGGATGTGTCTGGGTGGAGAAGTAGATGTGGAAGTGGGAGCAGCGATGGCAGGAGCAGGTTTATATGGGAGGTGAACTGGTCTGTGCTGTCTGACTGGTTGAATCTGCTTGGACAGGTAGTGTTATTAACATTCAGGTATTTGTTGAGACAGGCCTGGGCTCCCGGCAGCAACACGATCTGCTGCGGGGCCACAGAAACTCGCTGCAGACACAAACACAAACACAAACACAAACACTTGTAGAAGAAGTGAAGTGTCAGTTTGTGCAGCTGACATTCATTCTGTCAATCATTTTCACAAGGAAATTGTGGCACATTTTAGGTGCTGTTAGTTATTTCCTCTTTTATTTTGAAAGTTCCCCTCGGGTGTCAAGCCAGTTTTATTTGTGCAGCCCAAAATCACGCGGAGTCTCAGGTGGCCTTACAGCCTGACTCCTACTGGACCCCAGAAAGTTCAATTAAGATGACTGTTTATAAAATCAGATTTAAACTTTTAAATCGTGTGTGTGTGTGTGTGTGTGCAGAATGAATCATAGAATCACTACATTAAAGTCCTTAAGAAGAAGAAGAATCACTTTATTGACAGTATATATATTTTTACACACACACACTGAATTCGTCTTCTGCATTTGACCCATCCTTAGTTGAACACACACATGCAACACCCGGCAAATTACACACAGTGAAACACACACAGGAGCAGTGGGCAGCATCAAGCGCCCGGGGAGCATATTGGGGGGTTAAGTGCCTTGCTCAAGGGCACATCAGCCGGCTAATGGAGGGGGGGGCATTTTTCCTGCCCGTCCGGTGGGGGAATCGAACCGACGACCCTCCGATCACAAGCCGCTTCTCCGACCTCTAGGCCACAGCTGCCCTAAAATGGCAGCTTCTCCTCCTGCCTCATTAAAACTTTAGAACATGCAAACATTTAGGAAAACCCCAGCCTGGAGTGTGTGTGTGAGCCGCGAGGTGCACCAGTCAGGCCCTGGTCCCAGTAAGACCAGTCTGGCGTCCCGGTGCGGGCCAGTCGTAGCAGCATTCCTTCACTGTCCGCCGCGCCCACTAAGCGCCTGAAGCTGAGTTCAGCCACCCGAACACGTGAGAAGAGCGCCATTAACCGTCAGCGTTCAAACATTTAAAACATCTGAGGAGCATCAGTTCGCTGACAGGCGAGGACTGTGTGTGTGTGTGTGTGTGTGTGTGTGAGCTGATGTCTATCACAGCTGGTCCCATCCGATGGACAGGACACAGTGTCCATCCTAGTGGACGGGGTGGCCTTCCTGTTTCCTGATGTCTCGGGTGTGAGGCCTGGTGTTTGTTCTTCATTACTACTGACTCTTCATTTCCTTTGCATTCATGTCGACTCGAGGCATACGAAGTACAAACAGGCGTGTTAAACTCCACAGGAGTGTCTGACACGGAGAATGTCCGTGTCCCCTGAGGGCCCTGAGGGGAAAAGGGGGCCCCCCTTTTCCCCACAGTGAAGGGGACGGCCCTGTTGGTGGAGGCAGGGCAGAAATCACGAAGCTGCTGTTTATTATCTAACAGTGTGGTGACGCAGCTCAGGGGGCGGGGCCTCCACTCCCGCGAGGACCACACCGGTGAGGAGGAGGAGGAGGGTGGAGTGATGTCTCACTCTGCTCACATTTGTGTTCTGCGTTATCAGGCAGTGCGGCATGTTCGTGAATCCACAGACTCACAAATGGACGCCTTGTGATGACGTGGTCTGTCTGAACCGTTAGTCCACAACATGACGAGTGTGTTTAGTGGAGCTCTGCTGACTGTTTGACTGTATGCTTGTGTAGTGTGTTGAAAGAGGGGACGTCTTTCAGTAAACAGCTGAGAGGTTTTGGTCATCTAAACACACGGAGTCACGCTAACAATGTGAAAGAATTAAATTCACACACGTACCTGAAAGACCAGGTTGATGAATAAAATAGGGTAGTGTGTCATTTTGTCAACACGCGATGCATTTTTGTGACTAATAAATTTGTGCAGTAAATAAAAGTGCAATTTTAGGCCAATAAGTCTTGTTTTTAGATTGAAATAATACCGAGTTTTATTTCACAATTAATTTAATAAAACAAGAGAAAATAAAACAAGAAAATATACGTAAGAATAAAGCTGACGTATTAACAAAAACAAAGTAATGATATTTTAAGAATTAAAATAATAGAGCACTGCTAGCAAGACTCCTTGAAGAGCCACGAAAAGGAATAATCAACTGACATCAGTGAGTCTGCGGGGTGAGTCATTTGTTTAATAGACGATCTCCGTCCAGTCTCATCGCGAGCTCCTCCGCGCAGCCTCCCTGCATCCTAGCGCGAGCATCACTGCGTACCGACAGACACCGAGCGGACGACGGCTCCCTCTGCGGACATATGAGGTCTTTATCTCCCGGATCCGCGGCTGGTTTTCGGTGATTTCTCCTGTCGTCGCTTCTCTATGGATGTGAAATAAAAGCGGGTGGTTGTCAGTCGGTGTCCTCTGCATCTCTGTGCTCTTCTCTCCGCTCCGTCAGGACCGCATCCTGCCCTGATTCACAAAATGGCGGACATGATCGAACTGGGACCCGCCTACGGTAAGAGCCAGGCCTTGTCTGCTGCTTCTCTGCTGTTTAACGTCGAAATCACTCGGTTAATCATCATCATCTCGCATTGTTTTATCATCACTTCAGCAGGTGTATGAGGCTAACGTGTCCCGTCCCGTCTCCATCAGCCGTCTACACCCACTTCATGAAACGCCAACGCCCGTTATTTTATTTTATTCAGGGCCTTTTGAATTTGAAACCTATAAATGAGATAATTTTGTCGCTGGGTTTCATCGACATTATTGATCCGATCAAATCGGTATGAAGGTGACTGTGTTTTTCCGGTAAGTTTAGAATCGATGGTTAAAATAAAAATATCATTCGATTTGTCATGTCGTCATCGGAATGAAACAAACAGAAAATGCAGCTTCAGCACCTTTTGCAACTGATAAACCTGAGCTGACAAACATCACCGCAACAGACGCGTCCAGCAGGGCGTCCTCGGGCCCTTGCGCGCCGTCTGCCTTGCGTGCGCGTGCCAGTCGGGGTGGGTATCGGGTGACGTCATGTCTGTTTTCCTGGGACACAAAAGCAGGCCGTGACAGGACGGAAACCTGGAGATCAGCTGCACTTCAGGTGTTCGGCTCTGCCACACGTAAGAAGAGCGCAGCTCATCTGCTGTATGTCCCGCCAAAGACATGAAAGACATTTGAAGACGTCACCCTGGACACTTAGACTGCTGACAATTTGTTGAGCAGGTGATCGCTAGCTGACGCCACATGAAGAAAACACTAAGCGGAGACACTCAGCGGTCGTGTGGCTCAGGTCTGCTGGTCCATTTGACCTCCAGGTGAAGCAGCTTTAAGCCACGCTCAGAGACTCGAGCAGTCAGTGAACGCACCTCACAGTTTCCACCATTCAGATGATTGGTGATGTTTCACTCGCCTCCAACAAAAGACTGAAGTGTGAGGAAGAGTCAGGGCTGCCATTAAAGTGTCTCATTTCTTCACTGCTGCAACACATTCAGATAAAACTTTATTGATCCCCAGGAAATGAACGAGTCGCAGCAGAGCAGAGAGGGAGGAGCAGGAAACTCATTACTGGCTGCAAAAAGCTTCTTTCAAGGACAACTTCAGTTAAAAATTGTATGTTTGAAGGGTAAACTTATTTCAGATTAAATACACCTCAAAGCATCACCTGTTCTGTATTCAGCAGCACGTCCTCCCGTCACGTCCTGATCAGAATCAGAAATCAGAATCAGAAAGACTTTATTGCCATGTAAGTGAAGAGGTTTCACATTACTAGGAATTTGTCTTGGTGATTGGTGCATACATAGAACGTAACAAGTAACATATGATTGAAGAATAAAATAAAAATAAAAAAAAGTATTTTTCTGGAGGTAGTCCAAAAGTGAGGTAGTGCAGGATGGAGTATAGTGTAAGTGGGTGAGGTACACAGTGCAAGTGAACAGCAGGTGGACAGTGAATGAGCAAAATCAATTGCTAAGGTGCAGGGCAGCATGTTAGTCAGTTGGCGCTCAACAGTCCAACAGCACAGGGGAAGAAACTGTTCTTGTGGCGTGAGGTTTTGGTCCGAATGGACCGTAACCTCCTGCCTGAAGGGAGTTTTACAAAGAGTCCATGTCCGACCTGCACGCCTCAGAGTCCTGGATGTGTACAGGTCTCTGAGAGATGGAAGGCTGCAGTCGATCACCTTCTCAGCAGAGCGCACAGCACGCTGCAGTCTGAGCTTGTCCCTGGCGGTGGCCCCAGCGTACCACACGGTGATGGAGGAGGTGAGGATGGACTCAATGATGGCCGTGTAGAACTGAACCATCATCTTGGTGGCACCTTGAGTTTCCTCAGCTGCCGCAGGAAGAACATCCTCTGCTGGGCCCTTTTGATGAGGGAGCCGATGGTCAGCTCCCACTTGAGGTCCCCGGTGATGGTGGTACCCAGGAAGCAGAAGGAGTCCACCGTGGAGATGGGGGTGTCTGTCAGGGTGAGGGGGAGCGATGGAGCTGGCACTTTCCAAAAGTCAATGATCATCTCCACCGTCTTCTGGGCGTTCAGCTCCAGGTGGTTGTTGGCGCACCAGGACACCAGACGGTCCACCTCCCTCCTGTAGGCGGACTCATCCCCGTCCGAGATGAGACCGATGAGGGTGGTGTCGTCTGCAAACTTAATCGGCTTGATGGTTCATTAAATGAGTTCTGCTGAGTTACAGTCCTCAGTGTGCAGCGCGTCCCCCGTGTGTACAGCGTGTACAGTGTGTACAGCGGGTACAGAGTGTACTGCATGCACTGCATGTACTGATACAGATGCTAACAAAGATGTTTCCGTCATTGGTTCCTTTGACAGAGACGCAAAGCGCACACACAGTATGTGACGCACATGTCACAGGAGAACCGTCCTGCTGTGAACTGATCTGCAGTCAGTTCCACGCAGTGTGTCGGGACACACAGGTGTGATGAGGTGGACGTGAGTTCTGCTTCCTGTCTTTTCCTGTTGTTAGAGTTCTTCACATGTTGATCGGCAGCTAAAGAGAGAAAATGGTGGTTGTTAAAGCCTCACACACAGCTCAGAGAGTGTGTGTGTGTGTGTGTGTGTGTGTGTTGCTAGGCAGCGAGCTCAGCTGCTTTCAGCTCTTTCCAAAACATGACATCATCTGATGAAAAGGCGACAACAACAGGAAGAATTTCAGCAGTTTGGCTGTGATATTTGAGCTGAGAGCAGACGAGTATTCAGCAGCTTTTACACTTCAGTTGGTAATCATCATCAGTCTTTTATAACGAACTGAAATAATGACATCGTTTGCTGGATGTCATTAGAACAAACCAAGTTAACTCTTGCAGGGTTTGGTTTTACAGTCTGGATTGAGATGTTGTTGACTGAGTCCTGTTGAGTGTTGGGTAACTTCCCTGGTTTTCCGGTCTTACTGCATTCAGAGCGTCTGAAGCTGCGTCTGCTGGGCGACGGCGGCCGGAGTGTCGGGCTGTCGTGCAGCACAGCTCGGAGCTGCTGGACGGACAGATGGACAGCTGCCATCAGTGAGCCGCTGCAGGTTCTGTTAGTTTGAAGCCTCGCTCTGATCCACTCCGTCTGTCCACTTAACGTCACTGCAGCAGAAAAGTTCAGCTGATTGGTTAAAATGGAAACGGGACGTGTCGCAGTGTCCTGATGGCTACTGAGCCGAGAGCGACACCTAGTGGCCAAATCCAGAAGCCCGTTTCCCGGGTAACCGGGGCTCAGTGCTGATCCTGTCAACGCTTCCCTCTCTGCTCACTGTGTGCATGAACTACAGCTTGAGAACTTCTCTGAAAATACCAAACTGTGAAAGTAACAGCTGAAATAAACAACTTCAAGACGAGTGAAAATGAGTCCAAAGTGTCTCCTGACGTCCGTAGTGCAGAGACAAAGTGAATCATCTGTCAAACAGCCAGCGATGTGCTGTCACAGATGATGATGGAGATGGATTTAACCACATTCCTGCACCGACAGCCTGTCACTCAGGGCCAGCGTGGTGACACCAGGGTGTCCTCGTGGGACACATCAGGACAACAGTACTCCTCTGTACACAGCAAACAAGGGCCTCCACACACACACCCCCCCCCCCCCTCCTCCCCCTCCTCCCCCTCTTAAACATTTCTGATCAGAATCAGAATCAGAATTCTTTATTTGTCACATGTGGATGTGCATCCACAGTGAAATGAAAAAACAACACTCCTTTTAACAACTGTGCAAAAATAATAAAAATACAATTGACATGAGATAAAAGATAAAAAAGTTAAAAAATAGAATAGAATAGAATAGAATAAAAAATAAAAAATAAAAATATCATCTCAGGAGAGCCTATGTGGTGACATCACTGTGTTTTTCACTATGATGTCACCATGATGATGTCATCGTGACCCTGACTCCAGCAGTCACAGACTTTGCCGTTTCTAATTTGCAGTGCATCTGAGTCATCAAAGTTGTTCAGTTGTTGAACTGACACAGAAGAGTGTGTCCCTGTCAGTCAGGTGTTCCAGCTCTGTATGTGCTAACACGTCCTCTCTGTGTCTCTGTCTCAGCCATGTCTCCAGTCCTGGCGGGCTTCCTGGGAGCTGGTGTTCTGGTGTTGGTGGTGGTGGTTCTGGTTGTGCTCTGGTCTTTCTGTCAGCGTCGTTACCTGCGCATCTCTGGACGCTACAAGCTGCACGGCGACCGTTACTGCGACGCCGAAGACCCCCCCTACAAGTTCATCCACATGCTGAAGGGCATCAGCATTTACCCAGAATCCCTCAGCAGCAGCAAGAGGATCGTACGCGGCATCCGGCGCGTGGACCACTCTGACCGTGACAGAGAGCGAGGCAGCCCTGCTGCCACAGGGAGGGGCATGGTGCTGGTGGACGCTGAGAACAACATCCTGGATGTCCCGGGACAGCTGCAGATGAGTCACCTGGTCCCACCTGCGGGATCAGGCCCCGCCCACAGCCAGGCCCGGCTGGAGCGGGCGCTGCCGGTCCGCGCCGACTACTGCTGCCTGGACAGCAGCTCGGCCAGCAGCAGCCAGACCAGCAGCAAGACAGGGTCTCCCTTCACCCCCGCCTCCTCGGAGACTGAGCCAGAGCCAAACCTGGGCGCCATCAGCCTCACCGTCGACTACAACTTCCCCAAGAAGGCCCTGGTGGTGACCATCGTCGGGGCCCGGGGCCTCCCAGCCATGGATGAGCAGGCTGGCAGCTCAGACCCGTACGTGAAGATGACCATCCTGCCAGAGAAGAAGCACCGTGTCAAGACCCGCGTGCTGAGGAAGACCCTGGACCCGCTGTTCGACGAGACCTTCACCTTCTACGGTGTTGCCTACAGCTCGCTGCCAGAGCTCACCCTGCACTTCCTGGTCCTCAGCTTCGACCGCTTTGCCCGTGATGATGTCATCGGGGAGGCGGTGGTTCCGCTGAAAGGCGTGGACCCGAGCACGGGCCGAGTCCACCTGAGCCAGCAGATCGTCAAGAGAAACATGCAGGTGAGTGACAGCTGACAGCTCGTCAGTTTCTCAGAATGAAGAAACGTAAAGAAAGAGTTTCAGCCATTACTGCCAACAGTTACGACTGCTCCTTTTAGCTTCCATTTAGACTAAAGGCAAATAAATCCATCTTTGTTCTTTAGTTAAAAACATCAGAGGAAAAGCAACCTGCTCAGGTGTGTTTTTCCCTGACAAACAGCCAAAAACATTTAATAATAGCACGATTCCGTCTGAGTCACGGTAGTTTTTCTCAGGTTTGAAATGCAGATGACAGCCAGACAGTCAATGATTTTCTTCCTTCTTGTCCAGTCAGCAGAGCTGTGTAGTTGGCTCTGTCACTCATGAAATTAATATAATGTTAATGAAATGAAATTAACGAAGAGGCAGCACGGTGGTTCACCCTGCGTCCTCACAGCAAGAGGGTTTCAGGTTTGAGTCCTGGTCTGGGTCCTTCTGTGCATGTTCTCCCTGTGCCTGCG
Source organism: Scatophagus argus (assembly GCF_020382885.2). Lineage (NCBI taxonomy): Eukaryota > Metazoa > Chordata > Actinopteri > Scatophagidae > Scatophagus > Scatophagus argus. The sequence continues at coordinate 26,010,753 of NC_058501.1, forward strand.
TGGGAGGTTTCTCCTCCCACATCAGGTTAACTGGCTGCTCTGCTTTTCCCAGAGGTGTGTGTGTGTGTGTGTGTGTGTGTGTGTGTGAGCCCTGCGATTGGCTGGCGAGCAGTCCAGGGTGAACCTGTCAGCTGGGATGGGCTCCAGGCCCCACGCGACCCTGATGGATAAAGTCGGTGTAGAAACTGGATGGATGGATGAAATTAATGAAATAAAACATGAAATTAATGTACGATTATCAGCTCCTCAGGTGGAGCTGAGGCGAGCTTGAAACTGAAACTGAACCTCCCAGCTCAAAGCTACCACGGTAGCTAAGGCTAACTAGCTAGCCACCTTAGACTGGATGGGTTTCCCTCCATTCAGCACTCAGAGCGTTTCAGGACGTCACTGTGGATTTCAGGATCATCGAGTGGCCACCGAGTGCTGATCGAAGCAGCTCATTCATCTCTGTGTGTTTCAGTGTGAGAGTCGTGGAGAGCTGCTGGTGTCTCTGTCCTACCAGCCGGTGTCCCATCGTCTCAGCGTGGTCGTCCTGAAGGCCCGACACCTCCCCAAGATGGACATCACGGGCCTGTCGGCGAGTGAGTGCTCCCAGCTGGGACAGCAGGACGGGATTGTGGGAGTTTGTTGGGTTTAAAGGGTTTATTCAGCTTTAACTTTATTTTCCACAAAGGGACATGCACAACGATTAGCTGAATCACATTCTTATTTCTCTTTGTTTTTTTTGGGGTTTTTTTAGCAAAAACGCCGAAGATTGTTAGTTTGTGCCTGTTGGTTGTCAGGATTTGATGCTTTGTTGTATTTGTTGGTGAGATAATCGTTGCAGCTGTTACTGTTTTCTGAAGGGTACATTTGATTCTTTCTGGTTCGTTAGTTGTCATTGTCTGGTTTTCTTTAAGAATCCCCCTTATTGTTCTCATCCTTTACTCCTCAGATCCCTACGTGAAGGTGAACGTCTTCTACGGCCGCAAACGCATCGCCAAGAAGAAGACGCACGTGAAGAAGTGCACGCTGAACCCGGTCTTCAACGAGTCCTTCATCTACGACATCCCGCCTGAGCTGCTGCCTGACATCTCTGTCGAGTTCCTGGTGGTCGACTTTGACCGCACCACCAAGAACGAAGTGCTGGGTCGCCTGTTGCTGGGCCTGCACAGTCCCGCCCCCTCTGGCGCCTCCCACTGGAGGGAGGTCTGCGAAAACCCCCGCCGGCAGATCTCCAAATGGCACAACCTGAGCGAGTACTGAGGGAGGACACCACCGAGCAGCTGGGACTCCACCAGTGAACACCACTGGGAAACAAAGACTCAGTGTACAGCGTGCGCACACACACACACACACACACACACACACACACACACGCACGCACACACACACACACACTGTTGTGATCATAGTAAAACTCTGTCTGTCTGTCTCTGTTTTCTCTCTTCCACCACTGCATTCGCAAGTAAACTAAAGACATCCATTTCTCAGACTGTCCTCATGTGTCCTCCGGCCGTCCCTGTGCGTAGACGGGGGGAGGGAATGCTCCAATACGATTTAAAAAAGATGCCTCGTGCTGTTGTTGTCATGCAGTTCATCGCATGTCTGTCCCAAAAGAAAAAGAGTTCAAATGAAGAACTGCTGACATCCCACGGACTGACCAACATGAAGACAGCATCAAGGTTTAAGTACTGACTAATACTGCATTTAACTACACGCTGAATATATCCAAGTTTAACTCCTCCTCCACAGGGCCAAACGGCTCCTGATGCGCTGATTAAATGTTTGCCGCCATTTGGCGTGATGTAGTGGGCCTCATGCGAGAGAACATCGGACACCACGTTCAGTCCTCTCTGACGACGGAGGACGTGGACCTTACATCATGACTGCACACATCGCGCTCGTCCTTCCCGTAGGAGCTTCTCAATCAGCTTCCTGCTCATGAGGACTGAGAGACCTCAGATGTAAAATACTTGTTTGTAACATGAATGGTTTTCATTTCTCTGACAGAAACAGCTGTGGTGGCTCATGCTTGTTTTCAGCCTGTTGTGTCTTCATCATGACTTCGTCATCTGCAGCTGCTCTTTGTGAATCCTTCAGTCTGAACACAAAGTCCTTCCTCGGTCCTCATGAGCTCTGAACTCGTCTCAAGCTGCTGTTTACTGCTTTAAAACCTAACAAACATGCAGCTCTGTCCAATCAGGAGCAGCCGTCTGTGAAACAGGAAGTCACTGCAGCATCGCCCACAGTTTGTAAAGGTGAGCATTTGCCTCGTTTGTGTGTGCGTACGTGAAACGGGAGGGTTTGAGAGTTAATATTCACACAGTTTACAATGAGAGGGAAACATCTGACTGTGCTAAGCTAACTCATGCTGTTTACTCATTTAGTCAGATGTCGTTAGCAGAACGTTCGCTCATTGGAGGACTGAATCCTTTTGTCTGCTCAGATCTGTGAGCCGTCCTCCGTATCACCTGTTTTCCTCCAGACAGGTGAGATGTTAGCATGCTAACGTTAGCTCCGTCAGGTGGTTCAGTAACAACTGCTCTGTGCTGAGCTGCAGCCTGCTTTCACTGAGTCACCGTCAGATTCAGTAAAGTCTGACGTCAGCGGGAAGCTGAGTATGAAGTGAAGAGCAGCAGCCGACACCTGAAGCTCACCTCACAGAGCAGGAAGCAGGTGTGACTCGGACGGCTGGAGGTGTGAAGAACGTCGTCTTCACCTCGATCTGCGTTGTGAACCGTTTGATCAGCGTGGCTGATGTCTGGTTCAGACACGTTTGGAGCTTTGCAGCAGATTCTGTCCGACGGTCTTCGTCTGCCTTGTTAAAGTCTGTAAATGTGAGGGTGGCCTGTAACGGGACATGACAACACATCCACCCACACCTCCACTTTCTGCTGTGTGGGGTCAGGTGGTGTTCATGTATCATACAGGTATCAGGTGTGACTGCCCACAGAGTAAACCTGAGCACCGTGTGTTGCTCCAGGAGAAGAAGAAAAGCTTTGAGACAACCTGACCAACTGAGCCAACATGGCTGCTGTGTGTCCTCTGAAGACGAGGACATGAGGAAGTCTGGTCTAAAACGTCATGAGCAACCACAGCTTCATTTTGCTTCCTTCTTTCTTTCTGTCTGTTTCATTTTGTGCGTTTTGGTTTTGCCCTCATCCAGACTGGTCCCAGGTACTTTGTGAAGCTCCTCAGTGTTTGGTTTCCCTGCAGACACGATTTAATGGACCAGCTCTTCTGTTAAAAGTCAAGTTGAAACTGGTTTGAATGTTTTGTTAAATGAGTGTTGACAAACTGTTCTCCACAGAGCCACAACATTTCACTCTAAGAACATTTTAGTCCCAGTTAGTCCAGTTTATCCACCTTAAATCTGCTGAGACATCAGATTATTGATTTGTGTAAACAGCCTCTTGACGTAACTGAATTTCACTTTGAATCCTAAAGATGAAGAAGCGCTGAGGAGGAGGCGGACCCTCCTCACATTCCTCTGCTCTGACTGTAGATTTGTACAGATATGAAGATGTTTGCTGGTTTCCTTCCTGTCTGATGTCCTCAGAGCTTTAGTGTTTGAGCGCCCCCTGCTGTAGACCTGGATGCTAACCTCTGTGTTAGGTTTGTTAACACTAATTGGACGTGAAAATAAAAAACAAGTTAGTCATGGATGCCTCGTCTGTCGCCTCGTTTGTTCAACAAGTTTCTGTCAGAAGTTCAGCCACACAACCGACGACAGTAAGTGAACGCCCTGCTAACATGCTGCTCACACACGCTAACCTGTGGGGCTGCACAGTGTGGGATGTCCAGGAAACAATCTGCTGTCTGACCGCACTCATTCTTGGAAACATAAGCTGATTGTGAAACCAGTTGGGTCAGGAGGGACAGCAGGCTGGTAGGTTGTGTGCAGCTCAGAAAACACCTGGAACACTGTACAGGTAAGGTGTTTCCACAGGTAAACGCCGACGGGATCACGACTTGGCTGAGCTCCAACACCGATCTGTCTGTCTGTCACCTGTCTGTCTGCCGCCTGTCCTAATCCTGTTGTCCTAACCCTGACACAGTTGGTCTGTGACTGCTCGCACAGCGTCCTGTCTCTTGAATCTGGTTTATTTGTCTTCTTCCTCTAACGTCTCGAGTCGTCCTGATGTCTGAATCAAAGTGTCACATTTTCTCTCAGTGAGCTCAAAGCGAACTTAAAATCTTGGCAAAACTTTTACAGACTTAAGAAGAAGAAGAAGAAGAAGAATCACTTTATTGACAGTATATATATTTTTACACACACACACTGAATTCGTCCTCTGCATTTGACCCATCCTTAGTTGAACACACACATGCAACACCCGGCAAATTACATGCAGTGAAACACACACAGGAGCAGTGGGCAGCATCAAGCGCCCGGGGAGCATATTGGGGGGTTAAGTGCCTTGCTCAAGGGCACATCAGCCAGCTAATGGAGGGGGGGAGCATTTTATCACATTAATCACTCCACACACTTAAACCAATGCAGTGAAAATAAACACAAGAACCATCAGTTTGTAAAGGAACGTTCTGCTGGACTCTGCACCCCCGTCTCCTCCCTGACAGGTCGGGTGGGGCCTCTGGGGGATTTTTGTGGTCACTGACGTCAGAATGTTGCATCCTTTGGGTCCTGTTCATCGGGATGGGAGGTGGGGGGCCGATGGGGCCCACCTGTAACATTGGCCCCACCCCATTTTCATAAGTTCACCTGGAGTGACGTCAGCCCCCGCTGATCTGTCTCGTGTCTGTTTGACTGTGTGGTAGTTAGTTTGTTCAGCCTACGTTAGCAGCTGCCATTTTGTTTCGCTCCTGGGGACCCTGAGGACCAACAGGTGAGTCCACCTGAGTCCGTTGGAGTTCAGCGTCACTTCGTCTTGTGATGTAAATATCTGATATTTTATATTTTATTTTATATTTTACCTTATTTTATATATTTTTTTATTTTGTTGCTATCTTCAGTAACAAAATAAAAGTAAAGGATAAATAAATGAAAGAATTGTGATTCTGAATTTAGTGAAGGCTGTAAACAGTAATTCTTTTGTTACTGATTAATCTACTGATTATTGTTTGGTTGTTAAATGTCATTAAATTGTGATCAGCAATGGTAGTTCTCCCAAGGAACAACAAGAGCAAAATGAGGCTCCTTTAAATAGGGCTGCTTGCTGAGCCCAAATGGTCCAAACCATTATGGAGGGGATTACCAGCAAACATAATGGTCCATTCAATATGCTAATCATAATAAATAAATACAAAAAAAATAAATAATGCATTATTCAATGTATCCACACACCAAATATTTACACACCATACAATAATTTTTCACAAACGCCACATAGCCAACACCATAGAAAAATAAAACCCCCCTGAGTGCAATGGGCCGTGCCCCCTTGCCCTGTGCCCAATAAAGTCCGCCCCTGCAGCGGCGCGCACTTCTGCAGAGGAGCAGTGGAGGTGGACCGGGAGTGCAGGTGACTGTGAGTGTATGACAAACCAGAGTCTTTACAAACTGAACTGAAGAGGTGGACGAGTAGTGGGTACCTCACCACACGCCTGGATGCTAAACCGGGGAGAAAACTGACACGGGTGAGTTGTGGTGGTGGTGAGTGAGCGACGCAGCGGGCTGAACTTTCAGCGCCGAAGCGTCCATGGCGTACGCCACGCCAACATGTCACCAAGCATTTAAAACATATACAAGCTGACGACAGAGTCCATTTCTCCGTGTGTGTGCGTGTGTGCGCACACACGTCCGCGTATACATGCGCCACAAAGTCCGAAAAGTCTTTTTAATTTTAATTTCCAACGCTGCCTCGCAGGCCACGTTAACAAAACCGCGTCCCTCGTGGGAGACCGTGAGAAGGGGGGTGCTCACCTTCTCACAGTGAGGCTTTCACAGGTCAGTCAGATTCACGTCTGAGTTTCAGTCCGACGTCAGTCATGTGACTCTCGCGCCACTTGCTCACCTACTGACAGGCCTTCCTGTCTCAGGTCAGGATGGGGACCAGGCCACGCTGACACTGGCCACACTTAAAAAACCTGACGGTTTCAGCTGAACTTCCTGTCCGCTTCGGTCTGTGTGTCCCGGTCAGGAACAGGAAGCTGATGAATCTCTTCTTTGTTGGTGTGCTCTCTGCCCGAAGCTGCCGTGGAAAAACCTTTGAAACCTCCTGGAGGGTCTGGCGGTTCGTGCATCAGTCGATTCATCTGAATTCCAAGAACGAACAGCGTCATTCCTGCTGTGTTGACGCACGCGGAAACCAAACGAAGGCTCGTCTGAACTGCCGTTCAACAAGCTGCTGTCGGTTCACGTCCACTGAAACCCCTGAACCACGTCAGACCTCATCAGACCACCAGACCACTTCCTGACCCGTCAGTGATTCAGTTTGTGATGTAGCTGCTGCGGTCCGGACGTCCAGCTCATTGGTTGGCTCGGCGTGCGCTCACCTTCAGGACTGTCGTGACGACACCCGGTGGGACAGAGCTGCCATCATGTACTACCTTCACCGAGCAGAAGTCAGGTTTTACTTGCCCCGGTGTGAACATTTTCTCAGCAGTTATCCAATAACACGTTGACTGTTATTTATTTTGTCTGGTCTCAAACTGCTCAGCACGCGGCTGGAGCTTCTCTTAGCAAATAACTAAACTTCTGTTTCCACGGTAACTGAAACACATCTCAAATGTCTTCACTCGGCGCCATTTTCTCTCATGGGTACTGAGCACGTGCAGCTCTCCACAGCAAGAAGAGGGAGGCGGATTTCGGTTGTCCCAGCAGGCCCGACTGCCGAGTCCCGCAGGACCTTTGTGGTCCCAGTGCTGCACGCGGGCCTCCATCACGAGCCTGAACTTGACTTTCAGGAAACTCGGGGCTCCTCCGCTCCTTCGCTGCTCAGTGGTTGTTGGACAGCAGCGGAGCTGGACGGGTTCGCTGCTGGTCTGAGTCCAACGTGAGACAAGAGGAAGAAGGACGAGAAGAATCATGACATCATTAAAGCTGCTGACTTTCCATCTGAACTTCTTCTGTACTTTTTCTTTTCTTTTACTTTTTTCACTTTTAAACTTTTAGTTGTTTTTTAAAGTTTCTCTTGCTGCATTTCAGTGTCTTACAATGACAGTAAAGACATTCTATTCTATTCTACTGTGTTCTCTTCTGTTCTACACTTTCCTTCATCTCTGCTGGGTTAAGAACCGTCACATCAGTGTGATGAAGTGATTAAACCCGTGTTTGGCCCTCGCCGTCACATGAGGGCTCAGACACTGAAGCCTTCATGGCGAGGACTCTGTGCTCGTCCTCTCGTCCCCTCGTCTCCTGCCTTCGGCCTTTTAGGAGGAAAAACTCACGCTGCTCATCAAACATGAGAAAAGATCACTTCAGTCGATTTCCTCTGAATACTCCTTCAGTGTAGTACTGTAGTGCTGTGTAGCACTGTAGTACTGTGTAGTACTGTGGTCAGCTGGTCAGTCTGGTGCAGCTGACTGGACTGAACCCAGTGTTCCCAGTCTCTCAGTGCCCCCCTCCCCCTGCCTCACATTCATCTTCATCACTCCTTCTTCTTCTTCAGCTCTTCAATGTCTTCATTCAGTCTGTTAATCGATTGGTCGCCCACAGACAAACAAACACTCTTTCAGTTTGTCTGCTGTGATGTCACATCGCACTCTGTCCAATCAGCTTGCTGATTTCCACCACAAAAACTGTCCCGACTCCTCCGGCAGGTCACACAGTCGCAGAAGCTTCGTCGTCGCCGTCGTCGCTCGGCTCAGCCTCTTCACCAACACTCCAGACTCTGATGGGGTAAGAGCTTCAGTGCATATTGATCTGATCTAAACTCTTCGATTGCTGATTGGTTTCTGTTTGTGTCTCAGTAAACTGAAGCTTCTGGATTTCAGACAAACAAAGATGTTTAGGAGGCCGTTCACGATTTTCTGATCAATTAGACAAGACAAGACAACTTTATTTATACAGCCCATTTTTACAAGCAGTTTGTCTCAAAGGGCTTTACATAACAGCCCTCGACCCTCACATGGACTGAGGAAAAACTCCCAGAAGAACCTTTAACAGGAACCACTGGGAGGAAGCTCAGGGTGAGCAGCAGAGGAGGGATCCCTCACCCAGGACGGGCAGACCAGTGTGACCAATCAGTCAGTCAGTGAGTTTATTCTTTCAGCAGAAAAGTTTCCTTGATGACGCCTGACATCCGCTTCATGATTTTAAAAAATGTAAAAATCAACCAGCAAAATGATCTCATTTGGTCGTCACCAGTTAAACTCTGAGCTGATGGTTTCACAGCTGATTTCCCAGCAGCCATCTGTCTCAGTGTGGGCGTTCGCTGCTGTACAATCAGGCCTCGAAAACCCACCGACTGAGTACATCTACTCAAGTACCGTATTTCAGTACAGCTATCACATACTTGTACTGTTTGTGTGAATGTAGAGCTTCAGGTACAGTAAAAGTGAAGGTTGGAAAGATCATCTTGTGTGGCAGGAATCTGAGCAGTGAAATGCATTCATGTTTTTTTACATGACGTTTTAATGTTGGATCAAATATGAATCCTCTCCCTTCTGATTGGTCGGCTTCCAGCTCTAAACAAAGAACAAACAGCTGATTAAAGTCATCAAAGCAGATGAGCTTCACCCAGGAAAGCCTTCACGCCGTTTCTCTGCGCTCTCGTTCCAAAGGCTGTTTGTGTCGAGGCTCTGAGCTGCTGCCGTGCGCTCGATGGCGTCCTGATTTTCACGCCGCTCAGAGCTGAACAGTCATCATCTTTGTGGAGGCTCAGCAGCTGACTGACTCATGGCGAACTGCTTCTTCGGTCTGATCTGATCTGCTTGTGTGTCCGCAGATCCGGTGCAGGAGACATGTCGGAAAATGAGGTGAGTCCAGCCGACATTCACGTCTTCAGTAGGAACCAGCGCTGCTGGAGCTGAGAGCCACAGACAGGAAGTCAGACGGGACTGACACACTGTTGGTCTGAGAAACATGAGCTCTGATGACAGAAACATAAAACCACATCCGCCCTGTTTTTCAGGTCAGCGCCGTGCTGCGAGTCTCCCGCCTGCCTCTGATCCGCTCCACGTTACAGTCGGTGACATCAGCATACTCGGAGGTCAAAGGTCGTTACCCTTTGCTGGGTCTGATGGGAGGGGCGGCCGAGGTTGGCGTTCGCAGCATCTCCCACGTCGCCATGCGACGGGCCACGCCCCTCCTCGAGAGTCTGGAACCGCAGAGTGGGTGAAGCTAAAGCCTACTAACACTGCTAATGCTAACGCTGCTAATCCTGCTAATTCTTCAGTAGTTCGTTCCAGGTTTTATGAGGTTCAGACAGCTTCACTGTTGTGTGAGTGTGAATCAGACTCCGTCAGCTGGCTCCAGAATGAGACTCTTCCTGTATCCCATTGGACACTTTCTCTCTCTTTCTCGCCGTGTTTTCACACAACTGTTGAACTACTTAAACAATTCATTTCATTTACAGCAAAACCTCTGTCTCTCGGTCTGTCTCTCTGTCTCCAGTTGAAGTTGCCAACAGTTTTGCTCTCGTTGGTCTCGACCGTCTGGAGAGAAACTTCCCCATTCTGAACCAATCAGCAGACGAGGTTTGTCCAGGAGTTCATTAAGAGGATAATAATATTTCTGTCAGTAATAAATCTGCTCCGTACGAACCGAAGGAACGGACCACAGACACTCAGAGGACATCCAGTCTGAAAACCCTGAGTCTGACCCGCTGATCAGGTGTTGTCTCCTTGTGCTCAGGTGATGGTTCACCTACGGGACGCCGTCCTCCTGACCCTGGATGACGTGCAGCTGTGGGTGGTGGACGGTTTGGACGGAGCTCTGGATCAGCTGGAGCGTCTGTCCGATGCCGTTCGAGCGGCCGTCCGGCTGCTGCAGGACACTCAGGTGGGCCGAGCTGCGACGTCAGGATTGGATGATGTACTGAGCCGTCTGGAGGACGCCACCGCCTACTACTTGCCCCTCCCACCCACGCTGCGTGAGTACAGGAGCATTCTGGGTGACATTCAGCAGCTCCAGTTATTTTATGATTTTGTGTATTTGTTTCAGAGTATTTTCTCACACGTCACAGAATCAGTTGATCTCACTGGAAGAAACAACCTGCTGTTGTGGTCTGTCAGGTTTGGAGTGGGAGATGAGGGTCCTGGAGTACGAGGATGATGATGGCGACGATGACGAGCCCGGTCTGTGGACGAGGGTTCGCAGCCTCCTGTTGAATCTCAGCCTGCAGCTTCATCATCGGATGATGAAGATCAGAGAGCAGCTGCAGAAGGTCGTCAGGACGCTGGGAGACACCGCCAGTGCGGTGAGACAAAACTCTGACGTCCAACACTTCATTAAAAACCAAGAAAAAGGAAAAAGACTTGAGCAGAACATCAAAGTTGTTCATTTAAAGGTAAACTTTATGTCACATTTGAAACGTACCTGAGTTTTAACTGGTTCTGAAACGGTCTTGGGGTGAAGCTGACCTGCAGCAGCCATCAGTGAGAAGACGTTTGTGTTGTTCTAAATGCGGCACGCTGACAGGACGTTTCCCCGCTCAAAGCCGAGCAGCCGCTTCGAAGGCAGCAGGAGTCTTCGCCGCTCAGCCCGGCAGTCAGGTTCACAGGTTCACATTGGTTCACACTGGACAGGTTACATCTTAGATAATTTGACTCCTTTCCAGTGTTGTGGCAGAAAGAGGCGGATCAGCAGAGGAATCAGATGGAGACGCAGATGTTTGGATGGGGAACACAGAACGTATTGTACTGTAACAGGCTCTGTGTGTGTGTGTGTGTGTGTGTGTGTGTGTGTGCTGGCTCAGCTTCAATTTTATCAGACTCTTTGGCTCCCAAAACCTAAAGAAGGGGGTTTTATCTTTCACTCAGTTTCGTTTATCTTGAGCGATGGCCAAGAGCTCAGAGGTGAACACTTGCAGCAAACACTCCCAGATATGGCACCAGCACATTGCCATTTCTAGGCAACAGTTCGGCAACCTATCCCTATGTGTGTGTGTGTGTGTGTGTGTGATGACGCCAATTCAACACCAGACCAGACCATTGAGACCTGGCACTCACTCTGGCTCTCATATTCCAGATGGTTCTCAGGCCTGGCTCTCAGTTCTACATTCTAAATGTAGAACTGATTCCACAATATGACATTAAAGATTAGAACAAATACATTCAATAACAACAATGATAACATCACCACATTCTCACCGTGGATCAAGTTTATCCCAGGGTCCTCAGGGGGTCCACAATCTGGCCTCAGTAGCTCTATGTCACCTTTGGTTCTGTTGGTCTGTTCCCTGCAGGTGGGTCTCGGTCAAGTTCTGGAGCTGCTGGGTGAGCTGCTGCAGTACCTGCAGAACTTCTTGGTGGCAGTGGTGTACCGGGCAGAGAACCTCAGAGAGCTGACCCTGAACAGGCTCAGAGATCAGGCCTTCATGTTAGCTGAGCTGCGTCCTGTACGTCAGATCAGAGAGCTGCCGGTTCAGGTCCAGCAGCTGCTCAGAGACCTGCAGGAACTCTCCAAGATCCTCCTGCAGCTGGTGATCAACGCCACACCGCTCTACAACATGGTGAGACTCACAGGAGCGGTCACCCGAGACAGCTGCAAAACACAACCAAAACACATCCGAGCCACAACCAAAACACAACCGGAACACACCTGAAACAATATTTAAAATAATGAATTTGTGTATCTTTCAGCTGCAGCGACCGACTGATCAGGAGGTCGAGGACTTCCTGAACCAGGAGGTCTTCGTGTCTGACAGTTCATCACGTCGGAGCTCAGCTAACTCCCTCTTTCTGAAGGCAATGGACGGCCGTCCTCACCGCCGTCGGAGCCTCCACTCCCGGGCTGCCCGAGGCTCCGGCGGGCCACAGAGCCCCGACTCCCCCAGTGGCCGTCGTTCCAGTCTGAAGGACCCCCTGGCCCCAGAAATGGAGAGCCCGACCCCCCCTTCCGACAGTGTCATTGTCCACCGCCGCCCGTCCGCCGCCGAGCTGCTCCTCACTCCACTCAAACAGTTTGTCTCTCAGAGCCAGAAGGCCTTCGAGTACCTGAGCCCCAACTCCGCCGCTGACGACACGGCTACGGCCGACTCTTAAACCGCATGCGAAGGTGTGGCCTCGCCTTCACCCGCCACCATCCACTGCTGCCAGTCCCAACCCCGACCAATCACAGCCCCTGATCCCAGACCCTGATGATGACACGTCTCTGCCCCCACTGGTGTTAGTTTGTAGTTCGCCAACAGAGCGATTGGAAAACTAGTTTAATCTGAGGGAAAGGAGTTCACTCACAAAGATTCCATTCAGTTCTCACAAAAACAAAACAAACATCACATTCAGCGTTTCAGGCTTTCATCAGTTCACACCCCTCAAGGAGAAACACCTTTCAGCCCCACCTCATGGCCTTCATCCACGACTGTTCGCCCCGTCATCAAAAAGCCACTGATGAAGACCAGGACGTGTGGCAGAAAGCCCCGCATTTAGGAGCATCATTATTACTTTCTGCGCGTTATTTTACCCCTCAAGGCCACCGTACGGCTGCAGAGTGATGAAGGACTGTGGTTGTTGAGGGATGTGATGAAGGTGTACCAGAGAGATTTTAACTTACCTGAAAATGACAGAGTGGACCTTTAAATGTGTTTGAAAGATCTGAACCCACTGCAGTATTCCCAGTTTACCTGAAGTGAAAATGACTGAGCTCACTGATCATCAGATTTCTAACAAATATAACTAATATCTAACAGAATCAGCTCTCTGCTGTTTGACTAACTCTGTGTGTCCAAATCATCCATGTATGAAATAAAGCTTCCTGCACCTGCTGCTTCACTTCAGTGCGTTTCTGTCAGACTCAGAATCCGTTTCCACGCACACTTCTGACACATCGACGACACTAAATCAGACAGGACATTAAGTGGATGGAGCTTGTGGGTCTGACAAGTGAAGCCTTAAACCTGCAGATTTTTTAATGTCCAGCAGGGGGCGACTCCAGGTTTGAAGCAGAAGTCTGACCGTATGCGAGCCTATGAGCTCCCCCTGGTGGCCGGTACAGCTCATAGACCGCTCCCCCTCCCTTTTACAGGATCAATTAGTTATTTGATGCTATGAAAGGGAGCTGAAAGGTCACGACGGCTGTGAGTGCTAACATGTTTGTTGTTTGCGTCCGTTATGATGTTAGATGTTTTCTTACATGTGAATGACGAACACGTTAGTCGTGCCGAGTCGTTAACATGGCTACAGGGCCAGTCGTGGATCAGCGGTTAGGGTGTCGGACCCGTAACCGGTGGATCGCTGGTTCGATTCCCCGTCCCGGTGTCCATGGCTGAGGTACCCTTGAGCAAGGTACCTAACCCCCACTGCTCCCCGGGCGCTGCACGCGGTCGCCCACTGCCCCGGGTTTGCTGTGTGTGTGTGCACGTCACTTGGGTGGGTTAAATGCAGAGCAGGAATTTCGTTGGAGTGAGTTCCCTCCAATGACAAGATATGTCACTTTCCTTTCCTTTCCTTTCCTAAAGCTAGCAGAAAGCTAACAGTAGCAGGTGGGCTCTTTCAGATGGAGCTGCGCTCTGCGTGACTCCCTGGTTGTGGTGAACTCAGCAGACCTCCACCTGCAGAGCAGTCGGAGCACTGAGACAGCTTCAGAGGAGGGTCACGTTCAGGTTCAAGCTACTGTCACTCGTTCGTCCAACTGCTCCAACCACAGCTTTTATTGTTTATAGATAAGATCAGAAATAATCCACAATACAAAACATTTCCTCAACATACACATGAATGCTGCAGTAATACAACAGTGACAGGGGACATTTTACTGCACTACGAGTACTTTTACTCTTCATACTTTAAAAACACAATTGGTTTGATTGGGTTGATGTTGCCTCATCACGAGAAACTGAACTGAGGCCACAGTGAGGACTCACAGTGTGTGTTGACGTCCAGCGAGCAGCAAACCAGTAAGTGGAGGAGCAGGGAGGAGTTTCACTGAACTTCAGTTCTGTTCATCTGTTCACAGGTGAAATGTCAGAACTCACTGGTTGCTGGGAGGTCAGAGGTCGACTCATTCTGATGGTCTGGAGCCCAAACGTGAGCTGGGGTTTTGTCCTGGGTCTCACGCCTCCGTCTTGGTCCGTCTTTCTCCTCTTGGATCCGGGAGTTCCCACCAGAAAGTCTCGCAGCCTCTTCTTTATCTCTGTCAGTTTAGGCCTACTGATGATCACTTCCTGTTCCTCCGCCGTGACCTCTGACCCCTTCTGGTGACCCGTGTGTGGACGTGTGACACACGATTTGCCTCCCTCAGTGTTTCTGCTCTGTGGCTTCAGGACTGAAGGATGAAGCTCTGAACCGAAGGTCTGCACCAACCTGCTGTGAAAACTCCGCTGCAGTTTCTTCAAAGCATCACCGTCCTGGAAACACAAGGTGGAGTGAAAACCAATGAGAGCAGCAGGAGCCGTCGTCCCGTTTGTGAAGTAAAATACCATCAAAATGTGGAGCCGACGTTTCCTCCTCCTGAGCCCCGAGCAGCTCGCTTTCATTTAAACACACAGACTTTCATTGTCGGAGGACAAAGAACCGAACGCCTGCTCCTGGTTACAAACACATTTTATTTTACGCGTTAGTCAGCACGAGCCGCTACAGGGGCGAGCAGCGTTGTCTTCCTGCCCGCTCCTTTCATCCTACCGATTATTTTAATGATCAATCAATCACAATCAATCGATTAGTCTGTAAAATGTCAAAGAGATGATGAAAAAATTCACTTTCAGAAAGTGATGACTTTCCAACAGTCCAAAAGCCAAAAACTCCTCAGAAAAGACAAAGTTTGACTGACACCGTTCACTGATTGATCTCGTGATCAATACTTGGACATTCAGCAAACACGCTCATGGGAATAAACAGAAATAAAATGTTTAAACTTGTTTCGAAAAGCTGGACTGTATCATCATAGAAAGTAAAGAGAGAAAACCTACAGGTGTTTGTACCTGTGAGGCGCCTCTGAACAGACTCCACGCGTCACAGACGAACTCTGAAGCCGACTGGTACGACGGCTGGGCGGCCAGACGCTCCGACAGCAGCTTCAGCTCCGACCACACGGAACCCGGCTGGAACGACAGAACAGTCAGAACAAAGCGTATCAGCGCATCGCCGGTGACGGCGGCGTCACTGTGGGTAAACTGACCTCAGAAAGTCGGCCGCAGCCTTCGACCTTCAGGTGCAGCAGCAGACTCTCACACCTCTGCAACAGACAGAACAGTTTCAAACACACCGACGGCCCACAGAAAACTCGCTGAACACAAGAACGCGGTACAAAACGGCTCCACAGACAAATGGGCAAGGCGCCAATCCTGTTTGACCTCACTTGACCCCTGGATGAAGGAGCAGCCTGCAGGACTCAGAGGAGGACAACAGCCTCCGTCCTTCCAGACTAACTGACCTGAATTTGAGCTTCACCCGACTTGCGAGACTTTTGTGTTCCTCGACTGAAAATCCACATTCACACAACTGGACTGCGTGAATGTGGGTTCTCTGGTTGGTGGAGACACACAGCAGGTGAGAAGAGAAGAGTCTCACTCTTTAAAAGAGCTCCAGTCAGAAGTCAAGCGATGGAGGACGTGATGGAAATGAGACATTTCTGTTTTCTGGATGAATGTGTGGAAGGTTACGGCGTCCTCATCAATCACAGTCACATGACTCATGGACACTAGACAGGAAACTCTGAACACACAGTTGAACCACTGACTGTAAATAAAGATGGCTGACATGAGAGCTCCTCCTGGTGGCTGGCTGCAGTACAGCTCATAAGAGCCAAACTAAAAACTCGAAGTACACGTCAAATAAATTTTTCTCAAAGATGCTTTCAGTCATTTTAGGCAGTTCTTATCACGCTGATGTTTGTTCACGTGTTCATTTTTCCGATCACATTGGTTTTAATTAGTTATGTGATGCTATAAAAAGGGGCTGAAATGTCATGAGTCACAGCTGAGCGCTGCTGCTGATTGGCTGAGATAGGTGTGTGGGCGGGAACTCGATACACAGACTCTGGCTCCAAACGACATCACCAGAGCAAGATGGCAGCACTCGTATCAGGGATATCTGGGCTCAGTTGGTAAAGTGGGAGGAAGTGAACACATCTTCATATGTGAATGAGCTGGAAATCAGAAACCTGTTTATTCACTTCTGTTTGTCTGTATCTGTTTTCACTTCTGAGTCTCAATAAAGTCACTGCACTGTTCCTATCGTGTGTGTGTGGACTCTGACCCTCTGCTCCAGCACACTGAGACAGGGTCTCTGAGGTGTCTGAGGTCGGTCGGTGCTGTAGGGGTCCGAGGGGTCCGACAGGTCCTGACACAGTGAGCAGATCCACTCGGACCTGTAAGACAAAGACGAGCAGTCAGGATTCATCTTCACCAAACAGTTTAGACAAACTTCAGGTCAGCTGGGAATCTCAGTCTCTCAGATCTCAGACAGTTCTTTAAAACGTGCTGCACCTGAACACATCAACAGACTCAGACGACCTAATGACCTCTGACAGGAAGTTCCAGAGAGGAGAAGATCTGAGGGGCCTGAAAGAGAAGACGCGTTCTGAGGGATCCGAAGAGCAGAGGATGGATTCTGAAACGGACCCTGAAACGAGGCGACGTGGGCTCGACACGAGTACAATCAGAAAGCCAAAACCGAACCCCGTGAAAGTTTTCACAGTAAAAGTCGTCCAGGACGGGGATGGCGCATTATGAGCTGCAGGTAGATTTTAATGTGAAACATCTCAGCAGGAAGTGTTGAGTTTCACTGCCTGACTGGAATTAAAATTTGCTTTTCTATGTTTATTTCTCTGCTGGGAAACTGATGAGAATTTCTGATACTTTACAGGCGACTAATCAGGAAAACAAGCAGCAGATTAATCAATCACGAAAGTAGTGTAGTAAAAGTCGTAGAGAAAGTCGTAATTCAGTCGATTTCATTTGTTTTTCAGTGTCCAAAGTAACACAGCAGTTTCACATCGATTTAAATATGTCCGAGACAGCGGACGGTGGAGGGACGCCAGCGTACCCCGAGACCACCTGTAAAGAAAGTCCCGAAACCCAACACAGCGAGCCCTGCTGATTCACATCAGGAGGTTCCTCGCCGAACGGGAGGAACATGAGGCGAGCTTGAAAAGGTCGGTCCGACTGTGTGTCCTCGTGACGGCTGAGACAAACAGGTCCTCACCAGATGTCGGGTCCAACAGGAGGAAGGTGACAGTCTCTGTGGTATCCTCGCCCGCACGCCGAGCACACGATGGAGGCCAACGCTGCCCCACAGGCGGAGCAGCTGACCATCTGCAGCGTCACAGGAGACTCCGGCGATGACGGCGGCTCTGTGAAGTCATCTCCGCTGTCATCAGCGTCGGACTGTAAGCGAGCAGATGATAACATCTGGATTAAACACTCCCATCGAACACCTGCAACACAGAAAACTACGCCTGCGTAAAATGCACCTGTTGCCCCACTGCATGCTGGGAGGCTGCACTCACATGATCAGCACCCGACCAATCATAGGGTGCTGATCATGGTGTTGACCCTCTACCTTTGCTACCTTTATTTCAAAATAAGAGCACGCAGTCAAGAAAACAAACATCTGTAAATGCAACAGGTGAAGTGTCACATGACTCACAGCTGACCTCCTACCTGAGCGTCTTCACTCATCTCTTTCAGGTAAATCTCATCTTCCCCATCACCTGGGACAAGACTAAAGCCAGGGAGGGGGCATCCAGGGCGGGTCGGAGACACAGGCAGCCTGAACAGAGACACTCTGGGCTGCCATTTGCTCAGACTGCAGGCCGGGTGTCCAATCACAGAGCTCGATTCCTCCTCGGGCGCCGACAGCTTCTCAGCTTGTTCGCTTTCTTCAGACACGGTGGACGTGGGTTCGTTCTCTTCCGGTTCCTGCTGCCTCACTGTCACCTGCTCTACATTGTGGTCACAGGCAGAGTCCGCCACCTCCCTCACCACAGCACTCTGCTGCTGCTGCTGCTTCAGAGAGGAGGAAGTGATGTCAGGGCGGGAGGGCAGAGGCCCGCCGGTCGCAGGGGTGTCATCCTTCGGAAGGTGGTGGTTTGGTAAGAACACCGATGTAGTCTGATGGACGTCTGGGACAGGTGAGGCAGTGTCACTAGTGATCTCAGTGTGGGGGAGGAGCCTGCAGGTGGAAGCCGCGTACGTGGATGTGGGCAAAGTGACGGAGGAGGAAGAGGTGTACGACAAAGTGGGAGGAAGCCACAGCTCAGTGGATATGGACTTCAAAGGTGATACGACAGGTCTGTCTGCAACGGGCGAGTCTCTGTGATTGGTCGCACTGGGTTGGGGGAGGGGCTTACAGAAGGGTGCAGAGCAGGTGGTGTGGGTGGAGGAGGAGGAAGGTGGAAGACACAGCTGATTGGACAAAGACTTCTGTGATGTAGAATGACCTGAGCCAGTGCCACTGGTGGTCCCAGTTTGTGAGGACAGCCTGCAGGAGGATGCAGGACGGATGGAGGAGGGAGGAGTGGTGTCGAAGGAGGACGTGGTGACACACATGTTCATACTGCCACAAGTTTTCTTCTGCCACGAAGAGCAGGACGCAGGCTGGCTGAGAACCACGGGAATCATTTGGTACATGGTCTGGTTTATAGTCAGCAGGGTGGTGCTGGCAACGGGGGTGGAGGCCTGGTTCTGAAGAGGAGCGGCCGAAACCAGTGAGGGTTGGACAAGCTGGAGCAGCACAGAGGACGGAGACGGACCTGCTGACTGGGGGAAGCTGACAGGCTGCAGGTTCGAGGTAGAGACACAAAGGACACGAGTGTCTGGAGGCACCTGTCTCGGGTTGGCTCTCAGGCGAGACTGTGTCCTCACAGGATAGGACGGATGTTTGACAGGGTGAGTGGAGACAACTGCAATGGTCGGGGTCGGGACAGCACTGGATTGGATGACACTCAGACAGGAATGACTTGACTGATTGGACGACGGCTTTGATGTAGAAGGGCAGAAGTCTCCGAGAGGAGGGTCAGCGGTTGTGCTGGTTTGGGTGGGGGGTCTGCAGGAGGAGGAGGAGGAGCAGGCGGCTGGATTGTCTTCTTTCTGAGTGGACATTTGTGAGACAGAGAAGGGGATCCACGTAACTTCGAGTGCACCTGGAACCAGAAGCAACAGATGGTTGATCGTCAGACTGACCTTCAACCCAGTAAAAACACGTCAGCAGTAGACTGTCGACTCACCAAAGTTTAAAATGGTCTCCATGTACTTCCTGTCAGTGACGACCCTCAGCTGAGACATCGTCTGAGGAGGAGACAAGTCCTGATCCGCCACAGTCTCCAGCTGGGCCTTGATCTGCAGAAAGGAGACAAGCAGACCGGTGAGACGGGCTGCCGTTGAGTCGGTTCAGCTGTCCGTGTGGTGCTGGTTCAGGCTGTCGGCCAGGTGTGCCGAGCACGTGATCCACCTGCGTTCTGAAGCTCAGCAGAGCCGACAGGTCGCCGCTGCTTTGGGCTTTTCGTGCCGCTTCAGTCACTAACTGCCACCGGTGCTGCAGATCCTTCAGCTTCTGCATCCTCCTCTGAATGCTGTCACACTCCATCTCACACACCTTCTGCTCCCGAACACAAACACACACCTTCGTCACATTACTGCGTGTCAGCAAGACGGCAAGCCTCGACACGCACAGCCGCCACCCGCCGCACGAGGCAGCGGACATCATCACGTGTGCCTTCATGAACACCTCAAACTGCCTGAAGAGTGTGTGAACACGTTACCTCGACCTCTTTCAGAATGTCCACCATCCTGCTTTTCAGGCGCTGGCATATGATGGTGTAAGAGCGCAGCAGCTCCGCCCTCAGCTGAGACTCAGACTCCTTGATGTCCTGCAGCCTGAAACACGACGCACACCAACACACACGTCTGAATCCATCTCAACTTTTCACCTTTCCTCTCTGAAGACACTCAGGAGCTCGTCTCCGCAGTACCTGGTCTCCATGTCCAGCAGACTCTGCCTCACCCTGTCTCTCTGTCCTCTGACCGGCTGAAGCCAGTCCTCCAGCTGCTTCTTCAGGCCGTCCAACACCTCACTAACAAACTGGTACCTGAAAACAGGAGGAGGAGGAGGAGGAGGGGGAGGAAGAGGAGGAGGAGCAGGAGGAGGAGGAGGAGGAGGGGGAGGGGGAGGAGCAGGAGGACGAGGGGGCGGAGGAGGAGGGGGAGGAGCAGGAGGAGGAGGAGGGGGAGGAAGAGGAGGAGGAGCAGGAGGAGGAGGAGGAGGAGGACGAGGGGGCAGAGGAGGAGGGGGAGGAGCAGGAGGAGGAGGGGGAGGAAGAGGAGGAGGAGCAGGAGGAGGAGGAGGAGGAGGACGAGGGGGCAGAGGAGGAGGGGGAGGAGCAGGAGGAGGAGGGGGAGGAAGAGGAGGAGGAGGAGGAGGAGGAGGAGGAGGGGGAGGAAGAGGAGGAGGAGGAGGAGGGGGAGGGGGAGGAGCAGGAGGACGAGGGGACGGAGGAGGAGGGGGAGGAGCAGGAGGAGGAGGAGGAGGAGGAGGAGGGGGAGGAGCAGGAGGACGAGGGGGCGGAGGAGGAGGGGGAGGAGCAGGAGGAGGTGGTGGTGAGAGCCAGGGAGCTCACTGTTCAAGGGCTGCTGTTTGACCACTTAGTGAAAAACAACACCTGAGCACTGGGCGGAGCCTGCGTACCTGTGGTTCATGTGAGCCATGAGCTGACAGTCTCTACAGGTGCGCTGGTTGCAGGTCAAACAGAAGAGTTTAAGCGACTCAGAAGGGTGGAGTCTGCAGAACTGGGTGGGAGGAGTTGAGACGCTTCCTGAAGACAGAAAACAGACTCGAGGTCAGAACCTTCACGGATCCTCAGGTACACAAGTGGACACGTGTACACACACACACACCTGCTGGCAGCTGGTCGAGGATCTGATGTGATCTGGTCACCGTCACTCTGCGGTGAGCCGACACACACGTGTTGCACAGAGCTTCATTACAGTCCACACACCAACATCTGGCTGAGGAGTCGTCACAGCTGCTGCACTGAGGACAGACAGACAGAGAGTCACAGACAGACAGAGGGACAGACAGACTTGTCTTTCCTCATACAGTGTCCTCAGTTAACACCTGGTGATGTTAGCGTCTCACCAGGAAGTCAGAGACGAAAAGCTTTTCACAGAGACATGAAGACAGCACCGTCCCCGCATTCATGTCTCAAATCTCAGGGTCTCAGGGGACCTCTGCCCACAGTCTGTTTACCTGCTGACTGCAGGTGCTCCCTCGCTCTGCTGCGGCGTCCATGCTGAGGGCAGATGTCATGTCCTGGAGGACAGAGACACACTTCCTTTATTTACATTAAAACAACATGTTGCTGCTTCAATGACCAACAAGAAGACCAAACCCAACATCTAATCCAGTGGTGCCCCATAACCAGAGAGCCCACCTGGAGTCGGGGTCTGCTCCGAGGTTTGTGCCTGCCAGCAGTCAGCGGCAACATCCACTCCCCCACCTCCCCAACACCACCTCCATCTCTACTCCCCCACCTCCACAACACCACCTCCATTTCTACTCCCCCACCTCCCCAACACCACCACCCTCTCTACTCCCCCACCTCCCCAACACCACCACCCTCTCTACTCCCCCACATCCTCCTCAACACCACCACCATCTCTACTCCCCCACCTCCTCCTCAACACCACCACCCTCTCTACTCCCCCACCTCTTCTTCCTCTCCCCTCATCAGATCAACATATAATTCATTATTTTCTGTCACTAAGTGTGTGTCCAGTTGTCCTCGTAGTTTTGTGTCTCTCCCTCCCTTTCTTTCTCTCTCTGTATCTTTCTGCAGGTTTCTCTCCATCCAGATCTACATGTTGAACTGCATCCTCTGACAAACCCAGTGACAAACCCAGTGTCTACTGTCAACATCTGCCTGTTGTTCTTCTATGTAGTGATATTAGAACTAACTTAAACAACATATCAGCTAAAAAACAAATACATACAATACACAGTCTTCAGAATTCCAGTTACAACAACCTGTCATGTTTGTCCTTTGTAATGTATGATGTTTACTGCATGTTTCTCTCTCTCTCTCTCTCTTTCATCCTCTCTGTCCTGTCTACCTCTTCTTCTCCTCCTTCACCCAGCCGACTATCAGCAGGATGGTTCTCCCTTGTGAGTCGGGTCCTGCTCAGGGTTTCTTCCTGTTAAAGGGGAGTTTTTCCCTTGTCACTGTCTGCTTGCTCGGGGGTTCAGGCTCTGGGTCTCTGTGAAGCACCTAGAGACAATTTTGATTGTGAAAGGTGCTAAATAAATAAAACTGAATTGAATTGAAAGCCGTGCATGGTCTGGCACCATCATATATCTCTGATCTTATTGAACCATATCAGCCCTCTAAGGTGCTGCGTTCCTTAGATTCACACTTACTGCTAACACCACCAATCTCCAAATGTAATTATGGAGCCAGGGCCTTCAGATATCAAGCTCCTCTTCTGTGGAACCAATTACCAGCCTCAGTTCAGACGGCAGACACCCTCTCTGTGTTTAAGAGTAGACTTAAAACCCTCCTCTTTGACAAAGCCTATAGTTAGGACTGTTCAGGCTCTGCCTGGACCAACCCCTGGTGATGCTGCTATAGGTTTGGACAGCTGGGGGAGATCCTTAGACACCGAGCTTTCAGAGCAGGAGGACTCACTCATCATGTCCCATCACAGTGTTGTGTAGACTCAGAGCAGAGACTCAAAGCCACACTACAATAAATTCTAAGTTTTAGCTGTGTCAAATTGTTCAGGAAAGTCTTCCGTCGAAGTCCAGTAGAATCATCAACAGGAGACAGGATTCTGAGCAGCAAAGACTTTAATGCCGGCATAAAAGGGAAAACCGTTCACAAAGCACACCAGGTACACATGAAGGGTCTCTTCCAAAATGACTGGTGGCTTCACATTATATACCTCAGGGTTTGGACCTTTCCACGCCGATTGTCCATCCCTTTACCACCTTTGTTTGTTTTACACCATTAGGTTTTCTCTTTTCGTCCTGGATCGGGTGGTGACTTTTACACCATTAGGTGGGCTTGCCCTAGGTTTTCTGGGGACTTTCCACTGGCCTTATTTTGTACCTGTTTGTCTTTATTTATTTATTTTATTTGTTTCTTCAGCACAGTTTACACCATTAGTTCTCTTCTCTGGGCTGCCTTCCAGTTTCGGCCTAAGTTTCGGCTGGCACTGGACACTAGACTTTCTGTGCCATTTTTTAAAAATAATTGTTTTATGCAGGATTACAATAAATGTTCTCTTTAAGCTCACAGTCATTATAATGACATTACATTGACAGTGTATGGCTACCATAGACAGCGTTTCACTACCATGAGACAGTTTCATAATTACAGTTTTACCTTCCATAGCTTACAGGCCTTTAACCAGTTGTATCATTTTTAACACAGTTGTATCTTGCTTTTCTTTCAATCTTAATGGAAACATAACATGACTACTTCATGCTATCATATCGCATTGCATACTATAACTTTAGCTCATCACCACTTACATAGAAATTATTCCACAACTGGTGCAGCACTAACTCGTCCTCTCCCCTGGAGCTCTTGTGCTCCATCTTTTCTCAGCACTTCTGGAGCATGTTGCTCCCCGTCTCCTGTCTCCCCCCCCCCCCCCCCCCTCCTCTCCCTCTCTCCTGTCTCCCCTCTCCCCCCTCACCTATCTCTCTCCCCCTCTCCTCTTCTTCCTCTCCCCTCATCAGATCCTCTCCTGTCTCTCCTCTCCCTCTCTCCTATCTCTCTCCCCCCTCTCCTCTCCTGTCTCTCCTCTCCCCCCTCTCCTACCCCCCCTCCTCTCCTCTCCCTCTCTCCTGTCTCTCCTCTCCCTCTCTCCTGTCTCTCCTCTCCCCTCTCTCCTGTCTCTCCTCTCCCTCTCTCTCCCCCTCTCCCCCCTCTCCTCTCCCCCTCTCCTGTCTCTCCTCTCCCTCTCTCCTGTCTCTCCCTCTCTCCTGTCTCTCCCCCTCTCCTGTCTCTCCCTCTCTCCTGTCTCTCCCCCTCTCCTGTCTCTCCTCTCCCTCTCTCCCCCCTCTCCTGTCTCTCCTCTCCCTCTCTCCTGTCTCTCCCCCTCTCCTGTCTCTCCCCCCTCTCCTGTCTCTCCCCCTCTCCTGTCTCTCCCTCTCTCCTGTCTCTCCCCCCCTCCTGTCTCTCCTCTCCCCCTCTCCTGTCTCTCCTCTCTCCTGTCTCTCCCCCTCTCCTGTCTCTCCCCCTCTCCTGTCCCCCCCCCCCCTCCTGTCTCTCCTCTCCCTCTCTCCTGTCTCTCCCTCTCTCCTGTCTCTCCCCCTCTCCTGTCCCCCCCTCTCCCCCCTCTCCTCTCTCTCCCTCCTCTCCCTCCCAGGCGGTCACAGCAGAAGGAGGTCCACACTGAGTCTGGTTCTGCTGACTCAGTGTGGGGTTTTGCACTGGGTCCTGTTTCTCTCTGATTCTCTGCTCTTTGTTTTGTTGAATGTGTTGTTTACACTCCTGTAAAGTGTCTTGAGATAACTCTGTTATGAATTGGCACTTTAAATAAAACTGAATTGAACTGAATTGAATTAAAAACAGTTTGACTGCCGTGTCCCCGGTCTGTATTTGACAGGAGACACTGGAACAGGACTTGTGAATCCACATGAGTTTATCTGCAAATAAACTGAACACACCGGCAGGCTGTGATATTTACTTACTGCGACACTTCTTATCCGTTTCATGTTCTTTAAACTCTTCTGCCAAAAACCTCCTGTCGTCTTCCTCTGTCCTTCGTCTGGGTCGCATTTTGTCCAGTTCTCTCCCAGTATCTGAACCCCACCACACCCACCCGAGACGGCAATAAAAGCTGATGGGATCCTCTTACCGGTTTTGAGCTCACCGTCGGTGTCCTCGCACACTCCGTCCCGCCAGACGAAGAATGTTCTTTAAAAGTTTTCCAGGCTGATCTTGTCTTCTGTCATGTGACCCGATCGTTTAAATGAGCTTCGTGGGCGCTTCGCTCACGGACCAAAAACTACATTTTGATGTTATGAACACTGGAACACCACTGAAGACAAACACAACAAAAGAGCAACGCTGCTTCAGCTGCACCACCTTCTTCTTCTTCAGCTGCACCACCTTCTCCTTCTTCTTCTTCTTCGATTGGCAGTTGCCACACCAGTGCTGCCCCCTATCGGACCGACATCTGTGGCAGTGGAGAGGACTGTGAGCAAACTCAGGTCCGTCATGTCCCTCACCCTCCGCACAGCACCTTAAACAGGCTGAGCAGCACAGCACAGGACTGTTTCACTCTTGTATTCTAGAATTGTTTTTTTTTTTTTTGTATATTATATATTTTTATTCTTCTTTATACTCTTTATTTTAGTACTTGATACTTAAACAACTTTTTTTTGCATCTAACACAAACATCAAACATAGCTGGTTTAGAAGCTGTACTACAGTCAGCCACCAGGGGGCGATGTAGATGTGTTGGCTTCACTTTGAGGCAGCTGACTAGCGTCAGCCATCTTTGTTCACAGTTGCTGCAACCCGCAAACCCACCACTAAACGCAGGGTTTTATGGCTGGAGTTGGTTGAAATTGAGCTCATTTTGAAATGTTTAGCATAGGACTACAATTAATGATTATTTTCATTCTACTTTAATCTGCTGATGAGTTTCCAGCAGCCATCAACTCCTCCTAACAAATAATTCACTGGACTCACTTTGTCTGCTCATTATATCAAAAGTGGTGACAAATTTAATCACGAGGAGAGCATAAAAATTCAACAACATCTGAGTTGAGATGATCAGAAGATTTACTGTGAAAGGAACTGGACTCTCTGACAGTGGTGTCTGAGAGGAGGATACTGGACTTTCCCTCTCACCCTCTCCACAATGTGCTGATCGGCTACAGGAGCTCGTTCAGCCACAGACTCTGACTCCCATGATGCACCACAGAGCGACACAGGAAATCATTCCTGCCTGTCGCCATCAAACTGTTAAACTCAGCAATGTGACGGACACATTCACTGTATATATACAATGTACATATTGGCTTTTTACACATGCACATACCTGTATTTTACATTTTCTTAAAAATTTGAATACAGTTTTTTGTAAATACCTGTACTTTGAGATTTTAGTTGTTGTTTATCCTATTTTTTATACTCTGCACTTTTCTCCTTTCTTGGTCGGGAATACTGCATGTGCAATGTCTGTAAGAACAAGAATTTCCCTCCAGGGATTAATAAAGGAATTCTGATTCTGATTCTGATTCTGAAAACTGAATGTGAAGTGAACAAATAAAGATGGAACATTAAAGATGGAAATGACTACATTTAATAAAGAAAAGGTATTTTGACTTTTGTGAAGCTTTATTTTTGCTCTGTTTTAAATTCTAGAAAATATCACAGTTTTTCTTTGAACTCCGATGGATCCGTTCAAGCCTGTTTGTGTAGGACCAAACCAAATAACAAAGATGCTAATTAAACCGAGAATCAATATGCATACAATTGGTTGAAAAATAAAGAATCTTAACAAATTAGTCATAATTCAAATAAGTTTTTGTAATTATTTACCCGAATTTATTTTATTGTGTATTTTAAGAATAGATCCTGTATTTGTGGTATCTTGTTGACTAATTTCTCAGTTTTTGGAGCAAAAAAGTATTTTTAAATTTTGCTTTTTATATTTTGATGTCATTGACCAGTTTCTTGGTCTATTAAATGATTCCAGTCATTGATTAATTCAATCATTTATTAAAATTTTTATCTTCTCTTGAGTCATCTTTGGTCCTCCGCATCTTCAGGCTCCAACAGGCTCACGCAGGTTCAGCCGTTTGAATATCATCAGTGAAACTCTTCCTCTGTTGGGTCTGCGCTTCTTCTTGTCTGACTCTCATCCTACAGCGCCCCCTGTGGTCAGCACAGAGAAATCAGACAGGTGTGGTGCTTCCTGGCTCAGGTGTGTCGGGGATGCAGGTGGGCTCAGGTGGACCCCAGGCTTCACTGCAGCAGGCAGCCGCACTTGATGTTCTTCTCCTTGTGTGTGGCGCCAAACAGCTGGACAGCCTGTTTGTTGATCAGAGTCCAGAAGTTCTCGAAGGAGATGTTCTGACCGCTCTGAACGCCCATCTGCTGCAGAACCTGACCCAGACCTTCTTCATTCTCCACAATCTACACTCAGGAAACAGGCAGTGAGCACAGTTAACAGTATAAAACACACGGCCATGTGGTGTTTAAAGCTGCTCTGTAAACTACGGCTTCGACTCTGAGCTCCGTGATGATTAGTGCACCATCAGAACACCTACCGAGGCGACTGGGGTTCATCACTGGACAGAGTGAAGTGTGTTGTGATTGGAGGATGAGCTGTGATGTCATTGCCTGTACCTTAGCAAATCCAGGGAGCTGATTGGAGACCATAGCCTGGAACTGGGTGGTGTTCATGGTCGGCCCGTTATCTGCAGCTTTATGAAACTCTGTGACCAGCGTGTTGATGGCCAGCTCCAAATCTGAGTACTGACAAAGCAGCAAAAGGGAAGCTTTATGATCAATAATCAATGATCTGTTGCAAAGGAGCAAAGTGCGTTTTAATTACAAATCCTGTGAATTTGTCAGAACCACAGCTGTTCAGCTCAGGTCATTTCTACGAAACTTTGAGAAGTGGCTGCAGAGAGAAAATCCATCACTTAAAGAAGCCAAAGTAAAAGAACTCGCCGCTCAGAGTAATAATACTGCATCCACTGCTGGATGTTTCCAGATAGTTTGGGAACAAAATGTCCCCACAGCCGGAATCTGAGGAATTTCCAACAGCGTTCAACATCTACAGTCTGAGCTGAAGGAATTTTCTTCTCCAGTGAAAATGACCTGGACACAGAGATGAAGAGGAGGAGGAGGAGGAGGAGGAGACACGTCACCCCGCAGGCTGTTTCAGGTGGGCTCGGCCTCCACCTTTGATTTACCGCAGTTCCCAGAATGCTCACGGAGAGCAGCAGGAAGTCATGAGTTTGGGATGTTGAAGTGATAAGTCCTGTCCTCGACAAGTCTTTGGATCAGACCAGCGCCGGGAGAAGATCTTTTACCACATTTACCATCAAGTGACTCGTCGTGTCAAAACACCATCTTCAAGGCGGCTCCAGGCTCCCAGTCAGACAGTCTGTCAGCCAATCAGAATCAGGAACGATAAGCATTTTGATTTGCTTTTATTTGAAACGTCCTGCCTTCGTATTTAACTCAGCATGAAGTGAACTGAGCGTTGCTGCTAAAGCTGTGAATGACTAGCTGTCACAGACTCGACCTGTGCTCAGGGTTCAGGTTTAAGCCACAAACGGCCTCTGAACCAGCCGATGTCTTCCTTGTTGGTCTGCACGCTGATTCATTAAAATGAACTCAATTTCAGTTTTAATTAATTTTTTTATATAGCACCTTTTACAATCAAAATTGTCTCTAGGTGCTTCACAGAGACCCAGAGCCTGAACCCCCGAGCAAGCAGACAGTGGCAAGGAAAAACTCCCTTTTAACAGGAAGAAACCCTGAGCAGGACCCGACTCACAAGGGAGAACCATCCTGCTGATAGTCAGCCAGGTGAAGAGGGGGGGGGGCAAACAGGTGCTGGGTAGGTTAACGGCTCTGTTGGTTTCACAGCTCAGGTCTTCCTCTCTGTGAGGACTGAGGGGGTCCTGTGTTGTACAGGATCCTGACTGAACCGATCCTGCCTGTGTTGACTTTGTAGGAGGGAAATCAGCCCTCAAACAGCTAGCAGCTCTGCTATCAGATTTCCTTATGAAAGAGATAAAACAGCCTTCTCTGTTTACTCCACCGTTTCAAACGCCAAAAAGCTTTAACCCCCAAAGTGTCGTTAGCGTTGTTATCCAAATATTTTGGCATAAACTCCCCACAAGTTCCCGTCATAATCCCGTGATCTGCCAGAGAGCCCCCAAACCCCCAAAGGTGGTACGAAGAGGCCAAGATGTAGCAGACAAAAGCCAAGTTCAGCCAACTGAGCCAAGCAAGGCGACACATCAGGGCGTTCCTGTTTACGTCCTGACACGATGACCACAGCACAGGGGCCCCGAGCGGCTGCCTGGCCTCCAGCTGTTGAACGGCGAGTCTGAACAGTTAAACAGCTGGATGAGCTCAGAGCGAGCTGCTCTCTGAGGGCGGCGGCCTCAGAGCCGCTCAGCCAGCACAGCTCGGCCTCGTCTCAAACCGGCTGCTCGCATTAAACATCAGGAAACCAGTAAAGCAGATCCACCTTCGGGTCCCTGCAGCACTCTGACAGTTTCCGGGGCCTCAGACCCTCCTCAGACCCTCACATCTGACCTCAGTGTGCAGTGAAGCAGCAGCTGAGACAAACATGCTGCCTGGAAACCAAACACGAGACATCAAACCTAAACATCAAGTCTGATGAGCCGAACCCACAACATGTGATGAGATGTGACGAGAGTCCACACACACACAGTGTAGGTTTTCATGCCCAGTGAGGACATTACGCAGACTTACATTCATTTCCTGCAGACTTACTCAAACCCAAACCATAACTTGTCTAACCCTGACCCTGACCTTTGACCTTTACCCTGACCTTAACCTGAACCTCAAACTAAACCTCATCTTAAACCAAGTCTTCACCCTAAAGGTTAATGTAATTTCCCAGTAATGGAACTAATAAAGGATTATCTTATTTTATCTTAATCATGTCCCCATGGGGACTTGCATTTTGTCCCCATAAGGCAGGTGAGTCCCCACGTGTAGCTGTGCTAACAGGTTTTTGTCCCCATAAGGTCATAAAAGCACACACACAGATGGAGCAGAGTTACTCGTACTGCAGTGTGAGGTACTTTACTTGAGTATTTCCGTGTACTCCTCCAGTCTTCACTGTACTGTACTGATTCAGAGTTTGATCAATAATAAACGATGAGCTTTGATGGTCCGTTAAACAATCCAGTAACACAACGTACTGCACAACGAGTACTTTTACTTTTGATACTCGAAGTACACATGAGTGCTGTTACTTTCCTACTATTATTTAAGGACTTTTACTGCAGAGCAGTATTTTCTCTGTGGTATTAACACTTGTACTCAGTCTAAAACGACGGGAACACTGCGCGCAGTACACATCAGCAGCAGAAATACTCTGCGGTGCGTTTTTACAAAAACGGCTCCAGTTCGGAGCCCCGTCGGACCGTCGGAGTCTCAGTGGATCCGGACGCCCAGGCTGCCGAACTGCCTGCAGTCCGGTGGGATTCGCTTTGCCGTCCTGGCGGGACGCGTGTGGACAAAACGGAATGAGAGACGGACGGTCGTCAACAGACGGACGGTCGTCCTTTATTCAGCAGATCCCAGTCCGCCACCCCCGAACCGATCACTCGAATTAATATCTGATCGATCAGACCACAGCCCAGCGTTTGGATCGACTTACCTTGGTAGCCATCTGTGCGGATTTGGTCGCCAAAAATACCGAAAACACACGGAGAAGCACCGAGCAGAGACTGACGGAGGAAACACACCCACATACACTCACTCACAGACACACTCACTCACACACACACACACACACACACACACACACACACACACATTCTCACTCACGCTCACTCACAGACACACACACACACACACACACATTCTCACTCACAGACACACACACACACACCCACACACACACACATTCTCACTCACGCTCACTCACAGACACACACACACACACACACACACACACACACACACACACACATTCTCACTCACGCTCACTCACAGACACACACACAGTCTGTTTGATTATCGTGTTTGTAAAACTTGTTGACTTGTTTCTTTCTGTTCCTGTTTGTCTTTAAACTTTCTGTGAAATTTGTTTGTGTCTGTCAGCAGCCACACCCAAACTCACAGTCACACAGTCTGCTCCTGGACAACACCTGAGAACACCTGAGAACACCTGAGAACACCTGGACGGTCACTCTGACCGGAAACCAGCAGAACAAAGATCCAGTGGGGAGTTCAGCTCTCCCTCCTAACAGCTTTCAGAGCCGCACGTTTACCCGACTGAAGTGACACGTCCAACACCTGTCCAGGTGACGTCCAGCAGACAGCGTCATCGCTGGCTAACAGACCGACAAAGCACAGAAAAATACGTTGATCTGACCGAACAGTCAAATATCAGTTTGGACCACATCTCGGCTTGCTTTAAAAACTTTATTTACAAAGTGAAAGCTCTGCTCACACCACCAGACACCCCTAAATCAGGAAGGTCCTGGATGGTCCTGGATGGTCCTGGAGGTTCCTGGAGGTTCCTGGAGGGTCCTGGAGGTTTGGGGAGCAGTCCAGGTTTGTGAATGATGACTGTATGGAGGGTCTGCTCCTGGAGGCTGCAGGTTTTCGGTGGGGCAGAGGAGTAGAAGGAGGCATCGCTGTCGTCTGACTCGGGTCCACCTCGATCCATCATGTCTGCTTCACTGACAGCAGCCAGGGTGGGAAAGCAGACGTTCTGTGTGTTTTGTACCTCAGACACAGAAGGTAAAACCGCCACAATCATAGTCCAGATCACCAGGTGTCTCACCTGATGTGGGCGCAGCTGTCGCTCTCTCCTCCGTCCTTTACTTTGGTCGTCCTCGTTCCACCGTTTGACCGCCCGGCTGGTCTTTGGCACGTTGCCGTGGAGATCGTCCTGCGGTCGGTGATGGGAGTTGAGCTCAGAGCTGCAGAGCACAAACTCAACTGGTCATCATCACTGGAATCACTGAGAGGAAAGAAGGAAATCAAAAAAGAGATACATTACGCTTCTGCTGTTTCCGCTTCTGCTTCCAAGGTCCGAAAATCAGATTTTCAAGAATGACGAGTTGCTTTAATGTGTTTTGAAGTGATCAGCTGGTTAAAGACAGTCAGCATTTACTGGATTCTTCACTGGACAGAAGTGGAATCTGTCACAATTATTCATCAGACTGTAACTGTGCTGATGACAGTCTGTTGCAACACTCACAGCTCCTCCTCGCCGTCTTCCTGGAAGGTCGCAGGTCGCATACAGACGACACACGTGTTTCCCAGACTGTGGAAACATGGCCGACAGTACAGGCCTGCGAAAACAAGGCAGCAGCGGCTCGTAAAGACAGAAACACGAGAGCTGGACGGGATGCGGAATATGAGCTCACATCACTGCAGTCCCCACAGCAACAAACTGCCCGAACGCATTTAAAACGTTTTGTTTTCCGACGCGCGACGGCAGCTGGAGCCAACAGAAAACATTCACGCTCCATCGAACTCCACGCACTCACATAGTTTCTGTTTGTTGAAGTGGTTGCCATAGCAACGTCTCTTCCGCACGGAGCACAACCACAGTTTGTTTTGTTTGTCGTCACCAGCTGCTGTTCGCGCAGCTCACGTCTCGTTTCCTCCCCTGCAGCCTGGAGTCCATCCAGAGGGGACACACCAGGGGACACACCAGGGGACACACCAGGGGACAGTTCCCCCCTGAGAACACCAGTGTTCCTGCGTGTCCCGTTCATGGACGGGATGGACCAACAAACCACCTGCCTCCTGTCTGAAGTTCACATGTAAATATACGTGCTGTGGAGTTACACTCTGAGACTGTTTCTTGCTCAGCAGCACTGTATCCCTCCGCCCAGTAGCTCTGGGTAAAATGTCAGCCACGTGTTCATGTAATCTGGAACAAACCCTTCTGCAGCTGAAACAACGTTCAGGCCTCAGCTCGAGCTGCACGTTTTGAGGCGCTTCAGCAGGTCATTTAAGAGTGAAGAAACGCCGCCGCGCCGCCTTTTATCCCTGGATTTGGACTTCAGTTCAGGCTCAGTGTTGAGCTAAAGTGGAGGCTTAACTGGCGTCAGCTACGCGTTTAGTCACAGACAGTCTGTTACCTGACTGACTTCAGCTGAGTCAACAACACTCACAGCAGGACACTCCCTGAGCAAACACACGCACGCACACACAGACACACACACACACAGAGACACACACTCACACTCTCACACACACACACACACACACAATATAAATATTTCTGTCAGCATCAGGTGTGACATTTAAACGGTAACTTGAGTGACCCAGATGTTTTCACATATTTTAAATGCTTCCTCCTGTCCATCAGGTGGCATCAGGTGCTGCCATCTTGTTCTGGTGATGTCATCTGGAGCCAGAGTCTGCAGCAGAGATCGGCAGGCGGAGTTCCCGCCCACACATCCGTCTGAGCCAATCAGGGGCAGCGCTCAGCTGTCAGTCCTGATGTTTCAGCCTGTTTAATAGCAGCGATGACTAATTAAAATCAAACTGATCAGAAACACAAACACTTTCCACGCGTCTTCTGTGGGAGCAAAGTGAGGTGATGGAGACCTGTTGCAGTTTCGAAGTTCTGATTAAGTTTTCTAATGTTGGACTTGATGATGAGTGGGCTGGTTTGTGGTTTCAGTATGTCCGGGTCCATTTATGCTGAACTAGAAGGGTTGAGAAGCTGGCAGACACAGAACAGACTGAAGCCAGAATACTGTACATCTGATCTTAGGTTTGATCCAGGAGCACCTGGAAGAGGAACAACTGGACTACCTGCTTAGCCTGCTGCCACCACAGCTGACCCTGAAGAGGAGCTCCCAGCTCCCAGTGGTCCACAGCAGCGTTAAGGTCCTCACCCCTGAACTCCTTCATCTTGGTCAAGAGGTGGCAGTCTGGGGGTGCCAGATCAGGTGAACAGGGCCCTAGACAGCAACTGTTGGCGCTGTGGACTTGTGGGCTGTCTCAAGAGATCCCTCTATATTGGGCCCCTGTTACAGTGGGACTTTGTTCCAGGTTCCAGATTGTCCCTCAACATGTTGTGCTGAAACCACTTCTCATCAGGCCTTCCAGGATGGGGGTCATCTTCCACATCTGAACTCAGCATCCCACTTTTTCACCACGTTGTAAGAAGGAGGACATCCCCGGTGTTACCCCCACGTCCTCCTGGTCCTCCTCGACTGACAGGCCTGGAGACTGAGGCAGCGGAGGACTGCTGACGTCCTCACACAGAGCTGACTTGACTTCAGTTACCAAATCACTGTGTTTGTTTCACTGGTGAAGGTCGAGCTCATTTTGTGACTTTATTCACTGCTGGGTAGTTTGTGAAATAAATGAAGTTTCATCTAATTACTTTATATTCTGGACGGTGAATCTCTCTCTGAGTCTCTCTGACCTGAGACTTTCAAAATAAAATGTTACGTTCAGAAAATATAAATGCCTTAACTCAAAGATTTCCCTCCGCCCGATTGGTCTTATTGGTCAATACCTCCAATCAACAAATCAGGCAGTAATGTGCGTCTCTACCGGTACACTGTGGGACGTCACAGGCAGCCATGTTGTCCTCCCCCTGTGTCACCACCTCCCCACAGGCCACACAGCTGACTGATGACAGACCCAGCAGATGAGACAGGTGAGCACCTCCAGGTAGCCTGAGACACACACAGAGTTCTGTAAGGTGACACAGTGTGCAGCAGTGTTCGCTTTGTACAAACCCCAGCATCATTACAAACACATTCAAAAGACTCAAAGGAAAAGTCACGTGTTCCTACTGCAGTAGGAGGGTCTGAAGGCGACTTCGTCCCCCACTTCCTCCTCCTCCTCGGTCAGCTCGGATCCTGGCTGCAGACCTCCTCAGGGCTCCCCCGACCATCCTCCTCTGATCCAGGATCTGCTGCCGGAGGAACCGGATCCTCTCCTGATGAACACACACAAACGAGGCCAGCTGCAAACCCATGTCAATAATACTGTGAATACTCTATCACTACTTGTACTTGTATTTTAATAATGCTATTCTTGAACTTGTGGTTAGATGCTAACTGCACTTCATGGGCTTTGTACCTGTACACTGCGCAGTGACCATAAAGTTGGATCTAATCTACTGTAATCTGTGAAGGCGGCGTGGAGCTGGACCAACACGTCAGACCGGCGTGCTGCCTGATGGACTGAAGCTGCTGCCGTGCCGTTTAGCCTCCAGCAGGTTCAGTCTTCTCGCTCTTTGAGTGAGGAAACATGATGATGCTGCAGCTGCAGCTTCACATTGTTCACAGCAGAATGAAACAGGAGGAGGAGGAGGAGGAGGAGGAGGAGGAACTGTGCTGGATGCAGTCATGGTGAAATGCTGCAAATCAATCCGGTAGTCACAGGACAGTATTCCACCTGAGCTGCTTCTGCTTTACCTGCTGTGACACTTTGATCAGATGTTTCCCCCTCGTTTCAAACTGTGTGGTCACTCTGTTAGCTTGTGATGCTACCCTGACTTCCTGTTAATAAAGCTGGTTGCTTTTGATTGGATGGAGCCACAGATGTTTCTCAGCAACAGATTTTCTTTTGCTAGCTGAGATGTTTGTTGAGGTTTAGTGGTTTAAGTTGGTTCAGTGAGTGAGGACTGACGAAGGACGTTGTGTTCGGACTCAGTTTGTTTCAGGCTTTTGGGGGGTTTAACTCTGCAGGTTCAGACCTGCCTCCCATTTCCTCATCTCTGTCTCACATTCTGCAGATTCTTCAGATGCCTCTCTGTTCAGTGACTTCTGGCCCACAGCAGCTGTCTGCCTGCCTGTCTGTCTGTCTGCCTGTCTGTCTGTCTGTAAAAAACACACCTTTGCGATGTTCAGTGTAAACTTGCCCACTGGCTTCTTCTTCTACTCTTCCTGCCTCATGTCACCTGATTGGTTTATCTCAGGTTTGTGTATCTGACTGTTGTTTAAAAGCCTTCAGGAAAAAGTGAGCAGAATTTAGAAAGACAAACAAAAAGCTGAGCAGGACGTCCTCTGTCTCCTCTCTCTGACTTCTCCTGGTTCAGTTTGTGTGTGTGTGGTGTGAGTGTGTGTGTGTGTGTGTGTGTGTGTGTGTGTGTGAGTGTGTGTGTGTGTGTACCAGCTCTCTCTCTGGATGATATGAAGCACAGACAAGTCTTCGGCAGCGCTGCATGAATCCTCCAGTCAAAGAGACCAGTAGAGCCAGACCCAGCAGGAACCCTACCACACAAACCAGAACCTGTCAGACCATTGGAAGCAGTAGAGAAGTCAGAACATCTGCTGGTCACTGAGAAGAGCTGGAGGTCAGCAGCTGGAGGTCAAACTTGCTCCAAGGCTCCTCAGGAGTTTGTTTGTTTGTTTTCTTTTATCGTCAACTATAAAATTTCACTGAGTACTTTTACTTTTAATACTTTAAGTACACACTTTTACTGAAATAAATTTGGATACTTCCTGAATGCAGTGATGATGTCATATCCTGTGTGCTGGTACCGAGGATGAAACACGTGATGTAGTCCGGCTCAGAGGGCTGCAGCAGACACTTCCTGCTGATCACGGTGATGTTTCCTCCCTGCAGGACGTTGAATGAAGCCACCAGGTCTCTGAAGATATCTGAGGCATAACCTGATCCGTTCACCTGCACCGCCACTGTGACTGGAGCTGAGGGACGTGTTGTCATGGTTACCCTCTCAGACCGACATCACTGTCATGTTCATATCAGGAGAGCTGTCTCACCTCTGGCCACAATATCCCCCTTCACCTGGTGGTGCACCTGATCCAGCATCCAAAATACCAGGAAGTCCAGTGACACCAGCAGGCCTCCCATCACCGTGTGTCTGAGGACCGAGGCTACGCCCATAAACACCGCCCGCTGCTCTTGGGTCGTCAGGTGAAGCGACACTGCAGAACAGACGGTTCAGCTCACTTCAGATGACGTAGGTTAACTTCAGGAGGGACAACATGAGAGTCACCTCACTTCAGCTTTAGGCCAGGAAACACACACACACACACACACACACACACACACACACACACAGCATGCATGTGTACTGACGTGGTGTGATGTAGGTCTTGGCTTCTCTGCGTGTTATTGGCAGGGCTGAGGCACCGCCTGCTGAGGTCACCTGCTGGTCAAGTTGTTCAAACTGAGTGCTGATGTAGATGTTATCAAATTCAACTTCATGGAGATACCTGTGCCTGTACTGCACCGCCCTGCACACACACACACACACACACACACACACAGTTTGAACCACACTGGCTGCACTACTCAAATATAATTAAACAATGAGAAGATTTATTCTTAGATGTTTGTCACGTGTGGGGCAAATTATCAACACATGTTAATGTTTGAATGCTACCATGATAACATTCGCATGACAACATACCTTCAGTTAGCATGTTAGCTTGCATGTCACCTGGACATTAACCTTTTAATATACATTTAGCACTTCAGTATATAAACACATATTAACAAAGCCATGACATCATCAGAAAGTCATTCAGAAAGCCAACAGTTGGCAAACATGGCAAATGAAAGTATACTGACATTTGCACATTTACTGTTAACAAGCTAACACTTAGCTTTTCAACATATGGCATACTATGGCGTTATATGAACTGATGAGTGCTACTGATTAGTTACCCTACTGATGATTGATTATGAGTTGCTTGTTGTCAGTATCATGATACAATGATACAAGCTAAAATGATCATTTTAGCATTATAACATTAGAAGAGTTATTATGCTGATATGCTAATACTTCACATGTAACATTTGGGATACTCATCTGATATTTAGCATTTAGTTTTTTGCTAACCTTTGAATGATAAATATTAGCATGTTGTCTCAGTAATGTTTTGGACTGTGGGCTAGTTTGGCTGTTTTTATGATTGTTTGTTTTAATCTGTGTAGATGTAAAGAGATGCAAATGAAATTAACTGAAGTGTGAGTCCTGACCTCAGGAAGGAGCAGGCGAGCAGGATGAGGCTGCCGTATGCCAGTGGTTCGCTTAACTTCTGAAACACCTGTAGCTCTGATGAAACTTCCTCTATGATGTCCTGAGACACCTGCTGCAGAGAGCGGCTGCTGTTGGCTTCCAGG
Source organism: Scatophagus argus (assembly GCF_020382885.2). NCBI lineage: Eukaryota > Metazoa > Chordata > Actinopteri > Scatophagidae > Scatophagus > Scatophagus argus. The sequence continues at coordinate 26,048,557 of NC_058501.1, forward strand.
TCAAATGTCATTGAGGCTGAGATGTTGAAGTCAAACTCCTGCTTCATTCGCTCAATTGCTGCAACAGTGGCTGGAGGGCAGAGCTGATGGCTCAGCAACAGGTTTATGGTAATCAATAGCGGTTAAAAACGGTCAGAAAGAATAAACAAACTTACGAGCAGCCAGACGTTTTTTCAGATGGTTGGCGATGTAAGTGGGGATGACGCAGAAGAGCTCACCGGCTGAAACAGACACTTTAAAAATTAGTATTAAAGATGAATACAGGCACTGTAACCTTCAGTAATTTTAATTATGAAATAGTCAATTGCTTCAACACTTTATTTTGTCTCTAAATGGCAGAAAACAGTGGAAAGTGGAGTCCATTCAGCTGCAGACCTCATATGAGACTCAGGGACCTCTGACTTTGAGATATGATGCCTCCTTTGCTGCCACAAATGTATAAACTCAAGCCTGCTTAAAAATGGCGTTTGGTCGGAGGTACAAGGGCTTTAAAATGAGCTGCTTTCAGCAAACCACAGAAGATATTTTCACTGACTGTGGAGTACTACCCAGGACCAGGACATGTAAAATCAGTGTAATACTCTTTTAGAATCAGAATCCGAATCAGAAAGGCTTTATTGCCATTGTAAGTGAAGAGGTTTCACATTACTAGGAATTTGTCTTGGTGATTGGTGCAAACATAGAACGTAAGGAAGAGTAACATATAATAGAAGAATAACATAGAATAAGGTAAAACAAAATAAAATAATAAGTAAAATAAATATGGTTCTGGAGGTAGTACAAAAAGTCCACTAACAGTGAGCAGAGGTGATGATGTCAGTGAACTCACCCCGGGCAAGGCTGCAGAGTGGCAAGAACCCTCCTACAATGTCACAAAGGAAGTTGAAGTCTCCCAGCAAATCAGAACAGTCAGCTTGAGCCTTGGTGAACACTGCCTGACACTTCCTGTATGGAGAGCCCAGTTTGGCATTACAAGCGTCACCAATGTCTACCAGGAAGTGGAAGACGTTCCTCAATGTACGAGCTGCGGGGTCAGAGGTCACAGGTGTGTCATATTCATTGTTTTCAAAACATTTACCTTAATTGTTTTATTGTAATTAAAGTTTCTATTTGAGAATGTGGGAAGGACATCATCACATCCTCAAGGACTCCTGGAACCTCTACAAGTACTCCCTCACCTCCCCAGGAACTCTTAAAATCACATCAAGGGCAGAACTTCTGTAGGAACCTTGTTGAGAACCTTTTCAAGGATACCTAGAACTTCTTGAAGGACCCCATTACCTCCTCAGTGACTCCTTAAACATTTCCAATGTACCCAGAACTGCCTCAAGATCTTCTATTACCTCCTTAAGGATCCTTGGAACAGCCTTAAGAACCCCACAACACCCTCATCAGTAACTGTTTGAGCCTCATCAAGAACCATATACTGTCAGTACAACCTCTTCAGTTGCTCCTGAAACCTTTGCAAGAACCTCTTAAACCTTCCTTTTTACTCTAAGAATCCCTACAAGGACCCCCAAAACGTTTTTGAGACCGTTAAGAACCTCATCAAGGATTGTTTGAACCTCTGCAAGGACACCAAGAACTTCTTCAAGAAATACATTAACCTTATCAAGGACCTTGTTACCCTAGTACAACCTCTTGAAGAACTCCTGGACCCTCTTCCATATTCTTTAAAACTTTTAAAACCACTTAAAACTTCCCCAGAGGCTCCTGGAAAATCCCTGCAACCTTCGCAAGGCTGCTATAACTTCTCAAAAGACTAACTAAGACTCTTGGATCTTTATCAGGGAATATCTACAGGACTCCCTGGAACCTGCTGCTGACAGATTTTTAAACACTATGAACAATTTCCAGGACTGGTGAGACAAGATGTTTGCATATGGTCTTCTAAAAGTTAAAGTGCTCACCAACATGGCGTACGCTGTCAGTCAGAGCATCGATGAGGTTTTGGACTCTCCCTGCTGCAGAGAGAGCATTGCTGCTGATCTCTCTGATTCTGCCCAAGCCAGCTGAAAACACACATTACTGAATTTAAAACGTCAACACCAAGATGTCAAATTTGATATAAATAATTAAAATAAAGATAATTATGGGACTGAACTGAGACAAATGAATGAAATAAAAAACATCAACAATAGCTCACTCATCAAATTCAAACAGAATATTTCTGTCAAAGTCAGACTCTCTAACACAAAGAAGCACTCAAATCCTTTCAAGTACAAGTAGTAATACCACAGTGTAGAAAAATTCTGCATTCAGAATCTTACTCAAGTAAGATGTGCGTGGGTCTTACAGAAAAGGGGCGTGGCTGCTCGCTGCATGAGTTCCTGTGTCTGATTGGCTGCCAGCTCAGCTGAACACAGCAGACTGGCAGCGACCCGCTCTGTGTTTTCCAACGTGTTGGTGACAGGCCCTGAGAGCAATGCTGAGGCAAACAGGAAGAGGAGGAACTTCCTGCCGTGAGCTGAAACTCAAAAGAGAAGCCACTGTGACAAATAAACAATCTGGTATTTATTTATCTTTAAAATGGTTTTCATAAAATTAACAGTGTCTGAAAGGAAGCGGCTTAAGTGATGTTTAACATAACAGGTGACTGATGAGCCACACAGACTGACCTGAGCCCAGTGAAGGCAGCAGGACCATAATGTTGGCCTGCATGCTGGCTGACAGGCCCATACCAAAGGCTGTCAAGATGGCCACAGCCAGTGTGATGTGGACACACAACCACAGTGGCTGTTTCTGCAGGAATAGAGCTGTGACTCCATACAGAGTAGCCAACAGCAGGCCAAACACAAATGCCATGAGGCTTCGCCCCCCCTCAAACAGGTGGCCTTTGAGCTTCCTCCAGCTGCTGCACCCAGAGCGTCCCACTGGCCTGCAGAGGGAAAGTTGACATCACAACATGGAGATCAAGTTAGACAGGTTAAGTACTAAGGTACAAAGTTCAGATAATTATTCTATACAGTATAGCTGAGGCCATCAGTCCATTAACAAATAACTGATAAGCTGTAATGATGATGTTCTTCAGTGATTCCTCCTGTAAAAATGTGTGCTGGTTGCAGCTCCTCAGACGTGAAGGTTTGATGCTTTTCCTCTGTGTGATTTGAATCCTCCTGAAAGTGTTTGTATTAATGCTGAGCTTCGGAAAGTTGGTTTTACTAAACAAACACTGTGAAGGTGTGACTTTGGTCTCTGGTTGATTGGGATCACATTTCTCACTATTTTCAGTTTCACAAACCAAACAGTCAGTAGCCATGCGTTCTGTTAGCCTTTTCCTTCTGTTAGGGAGGTTAGGTGAACTAGCCGTTAGCTAGCTGTTAGCATAGCTAACGCAGTCTATGGATTAGGCCAAATCTCCTTTGTAAACTTACCATTTCAGTACACCTCTGAAAGTCTGCGTGACTCTGTCTCTGTCGATTTGCAGAGCAACATCAGTTTTAATCAGGTGTCTTCTCATCCTTTCGCTCTTCATTCTTTGTTTGTGTTTTGGTGTCTCCTGGAGACCAAAAATGATGTCACTCTGAAGCTTCCAGAAGCTCCAACCGACAAACCTAAACAACAACCAAACTCTATCTGAAAGAGACATCTGGACAGATCATGACCCACCTGGACACTCCCTCGGCTCCCCACAGCAGTAAATTCAGATCTTTTCAAATTGTTTTTAGAGTTCTCATGTTTCTAAAACTAACTTTTAGCTAATGCTAACAGCTTTATTAGCCTCTATGTTGCTGTTAGCAGGTAGCTACAGAATAACACTAAACATTTGTAAAAGCTTCTTTCTGTAAGACTGCCGAGCTGTTTGTCTGTCCTCCAGCTGTTTGTGTCTATCCTGTTTCTTCCAGCTGTGGAGACGGTCAGTTTGACCGTCCTGCCTCCTGCCATCCATCGGTTCCTGTTCAGCCAGTCAGAAGAGTTTCAGGTGGTTCACCTGATCCTCCGTGCACTGTTTGGAGCAGTGAGCGGGACAGGTAATGTCCACTTACTGACTTACTTACTAGCTGACTAACTAACTCGTTGTACCTGAACTGGGTGTATTTGTTGTTTTCTGGCTGTAACCTTAATTATATATTTCACAATTTCAACCTTTGTCTGGTCCAGTGAATCAGATGTAGTAGAATTAGCCAGTGCTGTCCAGAAGAGAAAATTATTATTATGAACCTTCCTGTTGTCAGTTCTGTTCCTGGGACTGTCCCACAACCTCCCGCTGACCCTCGACCTGCAGCTGATCATAGGAGGTGTCTTTGTCGGTGAGGAGGCGTCACACTCTCTCACACCTTGAAGTAATTCTCCTCCTGGATGAAACACACACCTTAACCAACATCTGTTCCAGCTGTGTGTATGCTGGGCGGAGCCTTGTCCTCCTCCTCCAGATGTTCGGTCCTCTTGATGTTTCCTAGCATGCTTAGCTCACGTGGTCGAGCATACCTGATGGTCTTCCTCCTGTCTGTGCTCTGTAGAGGTGAACATAAACACAGCTGATTAGGAAACGTTCAGTATAAATGAAACTGCTCACTCAGGCTTCATTCACTTACACTAGACAATGTTTCCCCCATACTGTCATCTGTGAAGATTAATTATCATCACTTTAACTGAGTAAGTAATTAAAAGACATCACAATACCATGGTGTCTGTCTCTCTGCTACCTGTCTGTCTGTCTGGTGCCGTCACAGGACCGGTCTCTAACATCCAGCGTAACGTGGGGACAGCAGCTCTGTCTCTGAGTTGTAACCTGGACCTGCAAGTCCATTACAGCAAGTTGCTGTGGAGAGACGCCATCAGACCTGTGATTGTGATCACACAGGAACTTCTGGTGAGTCTACAGACATGCCGACAGCTGTGGAAGGCTGTACACAGCGCTGCTTTGAATTAAATGGTAACAGTGCTCACCATGTTCACCCTCTTAGTTAGTTATCAGTAAACACAAACTGCAGTTAATATAATGAATGCCTGAATCACTGACATACAAAGAAGACACCTCCACTGCGTTCCACTGTACTAAAGTGAGACCTAAACATCCCTGATATGCGTGCTACATCTTGTTCTTGTGATGTCATTTGGAGCCAGAGTCTGTACAGTAGTGATCGGGGGGTGGAGCTGTTGTATCAAGTACCTGCCCACACACCGTCTGAGCCAATCAGGAACAGGAAAAGGACATGATGTCTTTTCTGTGGATGTGGTGGAAGCGGGACTGGAGGGCACTCAGGGATCCAGAGGTCACTGATTTGTCTTTGGTTTCTGTTCAGGATAATGAAGCAGAGTTTCAGTCAGAGGCGTTGAGCATCAGCAGGAAGTTTCAAAACATCAGGGACGAAGTTGTCCTTCAGTACGGATATGAGAGATTCAAACCAAAACAAACTGCAGCCACTGAATGGAACACGCAGCAGCAGTTCACAGCCAAGACCATGATGCAGTGCGACAGTGAGTGAGAGGATTAGATTAGATTCAACTTTATTGTCATTACACATGTACAAGAACAATGCAACGAAACGCAGTTTGCATCTACCCAGAAGTGCAATAAGCAGTAAGTGCCAGGTATACAGTAATTTACAGTATGTACAGGGTATGTACAGGTGTCTATGCTACAGATATACTATAAACATGATATACAGGTAGTTGTAATAATATACAGGATGCATGTAATTGTAAAGCTAGAGTTTAGACCATGGACATTGCACATCATGAGGACATTTAATGAGTGTGTGTGTGTCATACAGGTGTGATGGAGGAGGGCGTGCAGCGATGTGCTGATTGGTTCAGCCTCAGGTGGGCAGAGTGTATGGAGGTGATCTCAGTCCCCATCATCAACCACATCCTCTGCGTGTCCATGAGGTTCCACTTCCTGTGTGATATCATGAGAGGTGAAAGGTCACACAGGGTCATATGTAGTCTCTATTTAAAGTGTGACTAGATGCTGATTCAAGATATCTCCGCTTAAGATCAGATTACTCAGAAGCTGGTTGATGATTCATCACTCTTGTTCTGCTGATTCTGTCACCAAGTGCAACAGTAGAGCACCAGCTAACAGTTTAACTCTGTAGCCACTGGTGGAAAGTGGCAGCAGTCGTTAAAACAATGGTAACATCAGTCAATATGCAGATGATACCCTGTCGTATGTCTCTGTCTGCTCTCCCTCTTCACTGCATGTTTTTGTTCCATGGTGGACTGAGAACATCAACAACTTACAGCTGAATCAAGACAAGGCAGAGTGAGAAACTATCCTTCAAAAACATTTTGGTGTCATCACTGACCTGAACTTTGAGACTTAAATAAAAAATGTGATTCCTCTGACCACTGTAAAAATCTCATTCTGACACTGAAAGGTTAATTTATCTCAGTCAGGTTTGGATTTAAACATCTGGTGGTGCTCATTGTCAGGTGTGGTCTGAACACAGAGGTTGTATTCTGCTACAACATACACACTACGTACTGCTATGTGACAATCTGCAAAGTTGATTCCTCACCTCAAAGTGAATTTAATGATTAAAAACAGTAAAAAACTTTGTGTTGTTGGTATGACTGATTTTTCGGTCTTTTCCAGTGCTTTGCATTGTGGGACACAATATATCAGGTAGACTGGTTCACTGCATGCTGGAGAGTTTTTCAGTTTTTCCTCTGGCATTCTCTGGGGTGTAATAACCTTGCTTTTGTTCTTATTGGTCTGTTCTGTCAGTGATGACTCCGTGGTGCAGAGAGCAGATCCCTGTAGAGGGCAACTTTGGTCAGCTGTTTGATCAGCTTAACCTCTCAGTCAACCTGCTGTCCAGAGAGTTCAGCACCAAGCTCATATTGCAGGTCACCACCTTTCTTCCGAGACCACCTTCAGGACAAACTTTACACCTTTGTCTCTCTGTGGGTGTCCAGTTAAATGGATCTTTGTGTTTGCTGACCTGTTGCCTCCTGCAGGAGCAGCAGCAGCAGTCGGTGTTCGGTGGAGCTCTGCTGGATCAGGAGTTCACTCAGGCTGTCAGAGGATCCTTCCAGAAACTGACAGCCTCCTTCGAAAAGCTGCTGAATGCCCTGCAGCTGCTGTTGTCCTTCACCTTCATCACCATCTTCACCCAGTAAGATCTCAAACTCTGTTTAAATAGACTCTCCTTTTCTGCCAAGTCACAGACCAATCTTTCTCTTCCTCCTCAGGGCGTTCAGTTATCTCAGACAGTACAGGAAGGATGTTCGATTCGACAATGTCTACATCACCACCTACTTCAGACAGATTGACGCCCGCAGGAGGAGAGCGGTAACATCGTTGTCATCACCTCTGCTACAGGATGAATAGTTTGATTGAACTGCAGTGATAATAATAACTGCTAATTTATTGCATGTGCAGAACAAAAAGGTCCTTTACAGTGAAAACAAACAGTGCAAGAAAACAGAATCCAAAACATCAAATATAAAACCAGAACATCTAAAGTGGCTTGTGCTAAAGGGCCAAAATGGCAATTTATAATTATTTCTGACTTAGACAGCCACTTCCTAATGACTGCAAGGCAGGAAATGATACAGGACACGTCTGTGGGTTTCACACAATAGGTTATCATCACTACGAATCAATCGAGAGCCAAATCATCGACATCATGCTACTTGCTAATACTTGCTCAAAATAATGACTTTCACCCCCCCCCCCCCCCCCCCCCCCCCCACACACACACACAAAAAAAAAACAACAAACAAACTTAGCTTGGGGTAATAAAACCTCACCTTTAAAATATAGGATATAGATGAGCGAATAAGGAGGTTTCAATCTAAAATATGACCACATATAAAAATATCTAGAGTAGAAATAAAGGCCTGTCTCTAATGTAACCTTGCTTGCTTAGTAAAGATAAATAAAGGCCCTGTTCTCTGTTTGAGGAAATACAGTGGTCTCTCAGATGGCTGGCTGAGACACTGTGGTTCACTGTGTTAAACGGATTCCTTCCACAACAGAATAATGTTGATGTTGTTGTTTAGGGAAAGCGCTACCTGCTGCCTATGAAACAGTCAGAGATGAGGAAGGTCATTGACCCCTGGAATCCAAGAATCCACCCTGAAGAGCTCAGACAACTGGTGGGTTCAACCATAACACCCACACGGATGATGCTGATGTCCTTTACATGGTCTGGGCTAATGAAACTGCTGTGTCATGTGTCTTTGAAGGTAAACAGTGAAACTATGACTCTGACTCTCTCCATCACTGTTTACACACCCTCTTTGACCCGGTGTGCAGTTTTTTAGTGACAGTACAACAGCACACACTCAAACTGCTGGTTTGTATCCAAGATGTCTGCCTGTCATTGTCCTTCATTTCAGTGATGTTCCCAGCTGTCAGATGTGTGAATTCAGTGTATCTGATGCAAATAATGGACAAAACCACCAAAATAAGGCTGGTGTCCTGGAAGCCAAAAGGTTTACAGCATTACCATGAACTGCATTGTCCGGCCACATGGTTTCCCACCTTGTGTCTCTGCCTAACAATGAAACCATAAGATGTCCCACATAAGACTGGAATGATCCTATCAGATCAGATTTCAGAAAACACATCACTTATTTCACTGTATGTGTGTGTGTGTGTGTGTGTGTGTGTGTGGTGACAGACCTCAGGTGTGTTTCAGGTGCTGTCTGTCTCTGTGCTGTCACTCATCCTGCTGACTGTCGACTTTTCTCTGTTCCACGTTTTGGACATCATCAGCAGACACACCTTCACCCAGTTCAACCTGACCAGTAAATACGACACACGCACACACACACACACACACACTTGATGTGAAACATACGCTGAAATAGTAAATGTAACGTGTCTTCATGATCTTACTTTTAATAGTAAAACATACTGTACACATTCATGACCAGACCTGTTGTTCCAAATAAATGTTTAAAATTTTAGTGGTGTAATTGGGAAATTTTGTCACAAAGATGAAAAATATCGGCAATATTGACATTTTTAACGATTTTGTTAAAGTGGTAGTATGTATTTATTTTAATTTTATTAGATTTTATATTTGGTGAACTGGTGAACTGGTGAACCCATGGCACAGCCATGTTTCTGTCTGTAAAATTTGCCATTGAACTGGAAATATGTGGTGTTTAGGCACAAATCCAGAAGTTGGCATATGTGTTCTGGTCTGAAAACTCAGACCAGTATACAGGAAACCCACACACACAGACCAATACCTCCTTTTCGACTCACACCACCCTTTGGAACACAAACTTGGTGTTATCAGAACCCTGCAACACAGAGCTGATAAGGTACCCACCAGCTCGGAGGCCCAAGGGGAAGAACATGAACACCTGAGGGATGCCCTCAAAACGTGTGGTTATCCCAGTTGGACCTTTGTGAAAACTGCAGCTGGTTCCAGGAAGAACACCACCAAGGTGGTTGAGGAGGAAAAACAGGACAAAAGAAATAACATAGTCATCCCATATGTATCCGGGGTATCAGAAAAACTCAGGAGGATCTTCAGCAAGCACCGTATCCCTGTGTATTTCAAACCCAGCAACACACTCAGACAGAAACTGGTACATCCCAAAGACAGAACACCACACACTCAGAAAAGCAATCTGGTGTATGCTGTCCAATGCAATGAGGAATGCAAAGACCTCTACATTGGTGAAACTAAACAACCACTACACAAGCGCATGTATCAGCACAGGAGGCCCAACTCCTCAGGCCTAGATTCTGCCGTCTACCTACACCTGAAGGAGAAAACTCACTCCTTTGAGGATAACAATGTTCACATCTTGGACAGAGAGGATAGATGGTTTGAAAGAGGAGTAAAAGAAGCCATCTATGTGAAATTAGAAAAACCATCTCTCAACAGAGGAGGAGGTCTCCGACACCACCTATCTCCAATTTACAATGCTGCCCTTTCATCCCTTCCCAGGAGATTCAACAATTTAGCTTCTAAGAACTGCCATTCACAAAGGACCCCATGTGACTCTAACGACTGTCGTTATAACACAATAGAGCATTAACGAAGTCGAAACCAACTTCACCATCCCCAACGACTGTCTCTCAACAACTGTCGTTTGGCACAATGGGGCACTAAACGAGCCTATGACACCACTGGCCATGTGAATGCCTCCACAGAGGTTAAATACCTGGGTCTCCACACCAGCTAGTTGGACTAGTCCCAGCCTAGTCAAGCGAGCAGGAACTGATGAAGCCTCTTGGATGAGAGGTGAAACGTCTTCAAACGTCCTTCAATGCAGGTTTCATCTTTCAAAAAAAAAACATCATCAGCTAACTTTTGTACTACCTCCAGAACCATATTTATTTGACTTATCTTATGTATGCACCAATCACCAAGACAAATTCCTAGTAATGTGAAACCTCTTCACTTACAATGGCAATAAAGACGATTCTGATTCTGACCATCATCAAAAGGTAACAGAGATGGCTGACGTGAGACAGCAAGCAGCAAAATGCTGAACAGATGCTTAATTTGTAGGAAAACGTTCTGTATTATTCCTTTAAAGTAGAACTCCATCTGCACTCACACCACCGGTCAGGATTTCTGGGTAATGAAGCCCTCTCTGCAGGTAGTCACCAGGTGGAAATCAAAGTGGGTGGAACCTCCATGATGGCGCGCCTCCTGAGGAGGACGATTTCAGCCTTTAACAGCTCGTCCAGCCTCAACATCCACACTGACAATCACAGTAGGTCACAGCTTGTCAGTCTGTCGTTTCACACTGCAAAATGTATAAAAATGAAATTATGGACACTGACTTCACAGCTGCCCTTAAGCTTGTAGCCCTGATGGAAATTCAATCGAATGCAACTGGACTTAGTTATTTGTCTTTGAAGACGTTTCACCTCTCATCCAAGAGGCTTCATCAGTTCATGCTCGCTTGACTAGGCTGGGACTAGAACTGATGAAGCCTCTTGGATGAGAGGTGAAACGTCTTCAAAGACAAATAACTAAGTCCAGTTGCATTCGATTGAATTTCCTTGAGATAACCATGACCTGGATGAATGAGAATATTCACAGGCCTTGTAGCCCTGACTTCAGACATTCAGGCAGACCCTTGACGCATGGTTGGTGGCGCAGTCTCAGGTGGTACCAGGAAGTGCAGCCTGAAGACTTTATTATTTCAAGGTGTTGTTCAACTTTTTGTTGTTCATCACTTTCAGGTTACAAACAGCCATCGTCTTCCTTATGAAAACATGTTATGCTCAGACAACTGGCATTGATTTTGAGTTAGAGCTGAAAGTGGAGACACAGACAGACAGGAAGGAAGTGGGTGTGACGTTCAGCAAAGGCAGGGCGGTGTCAGGATTGAGCTATTAGAATAAGTAGTGGTGTCTACATACCTTTGGCCAGCAGGGGGCGCCAGCCTCCCTGTTTCACTGACATCACCTCCCCGACAGCTCAGAACAAAACACAGTTTAACAACACAAATATTAACACGTACAAATTTACACAACTTCTGCAAAATAACCAGTGGAGGAGTTCAGTGAAGCACATTTACTCAAGTGCTGTACTTATTGTATTCTTAGATACCCCATTTCAGATTATTCAAACAAAATAAAATGAGTAATAAATAGGGTTTTATTTGAGCGTAAACTACCACGCAGTTTAAAATCACTGCAGTGAGCTCCAACTTAACCAGCTGCAACATGAAACAACAAAAGCATCACACATTAAAATGCACAACGCGTCCACGGTCACGACGGCTGTACTGCATCACGAGTACTTTTTACTTTTTAGTGTATTGTGATGCAGATACTTTGCACACCACTGTAAATGACACGGCCCCTCCCTCTCTCCCTCTCTCCCCCCTCAGTGTGTGCGTGTCTCCCCTCCCCCCTCCCTGCAGGTGTGTATGGCAGCTGTGTGTGCTGTGTCCTCTTGGTGGCGCTCTTCAGCTGCCTTCAGGTTTACACCAACCGCCTCCGACGTGTCATCGCTGCCTTCTACCACCCACAGGTAACGCACACGTCTGGCCCATGGGACAGTAATGATTACGTTCAGGTGAGCGATTAGGGATAATAATGTAAAAACTTTATTGATCCTCAGATAGAAGAGTGAGTGACACAAATGACTGGAATTTAATTCAGAAGCAAAATTAAAAATATAAAATAACATCATGCGCATGAATTAACAAGAACAAGAGTTCGTCTGAGGGTGCAGGAGCCAAATGCAATGTTATGGGAAAGCAGGGTGAATCTGTATTTGTTGTGGGTACCGTAGGGGGCGCTGTGGTCATTCAGGACATAAGGGGTATAAAGGTAATGGGAAATCTGGGGCCGTCAGGTGTTGTGTGACCTCGGAAGCCGCTGAGACACAGGTGTTGAATCTTAATGTTGGGAGGATGAATGGACGCACATTTTTTGTTGCACGGAGAATAAACCTCGTATGGGGGACTGCGTTCGCGCTCTCCCCTGATATTTGGGGGCAGCCGTGGCCTAGAGGTTGGAGAAGCAGCTTGTGATATGAAGGTCGCTAGTTAAGGAGGGGTTAAGGGCGTGGTCAGTTAACCAATCAGCTGCCTTCATCGTCGTCACATGGCCGCTGTTGGAAACCCGCAGTTTTTATGTCGCTGGTTGGAGCGCTACTGCAGCAATAATAACTTTTAATTTGTATAGGAGCAGACAACAACCACATCTGAAAGTACTGTGGACTGCAGGTGATCAGGTTGGAGTATAAAGTTGCCGTAGTATTTGTACTGCTGTTTCACAGTACATCATAGAAACAGAATTTGCACCTCCTCAGATTTTTTTGGGGTTTAAACTTTTGTTGGTCCCTGTGATATCACTTCCCCTCCTGAACTGATACAGAAGCAAACCTCTCAATCTCCTCAACACACTGTGTGTGTTTGTGTGTGTGTTTAAACCCTGTGAGCTGCAGTAAATCTGATCGGAGAGCAGATTAACATAAGAGCTTTAAACCTGGGTGGTGCTGACAGGCCAGACTGTGAGGGACCAAAGTGATGAATGAAGCAGACTCAGTGAGGCTCACGGTCTCTGACAGCTGCCATAGAAACAGACCTCAGATCTGTGTGGGGAGTCCACACCTTCGCCTTCCAGAGTGAGCTGTGAAGGAAGTCTGATCACATGTGAGCTGATTTCTGACCTCAGTCAACAGTTTCCTGATGAGTTTATGGTCTCAGTTGCTGGTTTCAGGTCTTCTTCACTACAGCATGATGTTCATGATGTAAATGATGCTCCCATTTAGAGTCAAACAGACCATAAAGCAGGGGACACTTTAGGGCGGGGCCACATTGTGATTGACGAGTCACCATAGCGTGTCCTCAGTCAGATGCAGTCAGGATGTCCTACAGCTCCACCCTTTTGTCCGAATGCTGTCACTTCTGGCTCCAAAACCAGGATGAGTTGTAGTCCACAAACCAGTGGGTGACATCACGCTGGGTTTACACTTGGGAACATGTTAGCATTGAGCTAACAGAAGTGCTATCATGTGTTGGACTTTTGTTCTGGTTTATGGTTTGTAGTCTGTAATCTTGACAGTATTTGTTGGTTTGTTTGATTCTCAAACTGCCTGCTTGTCTGTCTGTCTGTCTGTCAGAGGGAGAAGAAGCGAGTCTTGTTTCTTTACAACCTGCAGATCCAGAGGCGGATTTCCTCCAGCGGTGGGAAACGTGTCATTAGGTGGGGACGGAGGAGCAGGACGGTGAGGGAAAGCAAACTTCAAACAGATTGTGAGAGCTGCTAAGAGTGAAGCCAAAACTCCTGGATGGCCTTAAATAACTACTAAGTTGTATGATAAAAGAAGATAAAGTCTTTGGCGTCTGTACATGTGTGTAAATAATATTTTGTCAGACGAAACAAATAATTTTAAAGAGCTGATGAAATCCAACAGGGACAAAAGTGATTCTAATGATTCCATATCAGACTGACAAAATGTGCAAATCCTCCATTCAGTGTTCAGAAGAAGAAGCTCGTGTAAAGTTTGTGTTGGATCCTGCAGGTGTTGGAGTGCCTGGGCAGGTGTGGGCAACGCCTGTGTCACCACCACAGACAGGAAGTGTCAGACTCAGAGGGGACGCACTACGACCCCGGATAGGATGGACAGGAAGCATTCAGATGAAACTGCAGCTTTAATAAAATCAGTGTGAGCATCAAGAGGCCTGCAGCCTGAAATGAAAAAACACAAAATACACAAACTACCATCAGCATAGACAAATAAGAGTATTTTACACTTTCATTTATGCTTTACAAATGAAGCAAAAGTGCACCGTGTGCTAAAACGCAGTCCCGGAAAGACTGTGTGTGTGTGTGTGTGTGTGTGTGTGTGAGAGAGAGACAGAGAGAGAGGGGTCACATGGTAAGATTAGATGTGTACAGATGAATTATGTAACCAGCTGATCCTCAGCACGTGCCGCACTCACTTCATTCACAGTTTTACTCTTTAATCTGATACTGGATCAGTTGACATCCTCAGCGCAATGACGTCATCGCTTCATCAGAACCTGTGACCTCACTGACCTCACTGATCTGAAATCCTCCTGAACCAGCACTTTGTTTTCAGACCCTTTATGACAGTAAAAGTACCAGTGAAAGTAGTTAAGTGGTGTTAAAGTAGGACAATTCAGTTCTTTCACCCTGAATCTGACCTGAGCTGAACTCTGAGCGCTGCAGACAGGAAGGGGTTAAATCCACTGAGGAAACACCGCGAGTGTGTGTGTGTGTGTGTGTGTGTGTGTGACAGAGAGAGAGAGCGAGAGAGAGAGAGAGAGAGAGAGACAGCGCGTTTGAAGCGGGTGTGCTAAGATTACATCCGGTTATTTTGTTTTCAAAATAAAATCCACTTAATGAGGGGAAATTCACAGGTTCGAACAGTGTTTGCAGTCTGATTACACACACATTATGGCTCACACTGTCACACAGTCAAGTGCAGTTCAGCTGGAAGGACACTGACTGAGGAAAATTAAAGGCTGTTCCCAGGTAAAGCGTGTAAAATCTGCCGGTTAAATGAACTTATTATGTAAAATATAGTTCAGTGTTTTCAGATTTTTACATGCTTATTGTTGTACAGCATGCAGATTTGAAAGTTTGTGGTGTATGATTTTTGGATTTTTTAATAAAAATAACTTAAGATTAATTAAATACTAGGACTGGGACTGCGTTAACGCGTTGACTCGCCCGGCACTAGAGCGTTAACGATTGCCTTTTATTTTTAAGATTCGTAACACTTCCGGTCTGTCTCTTGTTGGCTCGAGCCAGCTTCACGCAGCTAAATGACGTATCCGTTAACTCCCGGTATAAACACTCTCTCTCCGGTGCCCTCCGGTAAGAAGCCACTTTCAGGTCCATGGGACGGATAAGCCGAACTCTTCGGTTTTCCACGAATTTAACCCACAGCAAACGACACATTTCGTCCGGTGTTAGCGGTAGTTTTGGCCGCCAGAAACTGTTTTCGACAGCGCTGCGCAGATTCGGACTGGAGGACCGGACGGTCTGATACGTTAATGCCGAGTTACCGCCACTGGCAGCAGTAGATCACACCGAGAGAGATTCTGTGGTTCCTACCGGAAAGACGAAGCACCATGGAGTTTCACTGGAGCCTCTCCCGGTGCTCCGACTCGGTGAGGTAACGAGAGTGGGACGGTGTTGCCTCACACACACACACACACACACACACACACACACACACACACACACACACACACACACACATCAAACAGCAGCTACCTGTTGCCGGTGACGCAGAGAGGATGAGCGGAGCGGCCGTCCTGCTGCCGCTGCTCCTGCTCAGCAGCCGTGTTGCGTTCACTGCTGCCAGGTCACTGAACACGCCGAGGGACGGAGGGGTTCTGCCTGTGGACGGACAGACGGACGGAACAGACAGCCTAATCGCCACCGTGAAAGGTAACGATTGAGGTTAACTAACTGACGTTAAAGTAAAGGTTCCATTGATTCCATAAAAATGAAGACAGGCTGGTCATCGTCCGTGGATGATAATTGTAAGAAAGTGTACAGTTAGTTAACACGGGTGTGTGTGTGTGTGTGTGTGAGGAAGAGACTTTGATGTGATTGGATGCGTGGCCTGTTAGGCTAACAGTGATGTGTGTTAAATGTTCTGCCCCATGACATTTATTTTGATGGGTTTATAATGTGAGTGGAGGAGATGATGATGATGAAAGCTCATAGACGTAAAGCAGTTAAGTTACTCTTTGAAGCTGAATTTGTATCCGACACTCATTCTTCCATTTCCCAAAGATTTTTAAAAGGACACACAAACTTTGATGAAAACCTGTTAGCTCAGTTAGCTGGCTAACTTGGTGCTAACGGAGCGCCAACACAGCGGGAGTTTAAAAGCAGTTTCTGTCTCAGATTTAGATTAGATTCGTCAAAACTCTTTTGTTAATGCACGTGATGCTCAGAGGCGTTTGTTTAATTCATTGTGCCATCAGGAACGTTAGTGATGTTCAATTAGTTCTCGTTCTAACGAGCTGTAAGTTTAACTTGATAAACCTGTAGAAAATATCAGTGATGATCAATTTTTCAAACAATCTAGCAGACGCTGAGTGTGACGTTGTACCGCATTAAAACCAGCGCCCTCTGGCGGACCAACACCGATGACTGACAGGAACACTGACACATCTGCGATCAGCTGATTGGGCCAAGCTTCCCGTAGCCAGTCTGTCTGTCTGTGTCCTCAGGTGTGGACAGACGGCGACGCCCCCTGCCGGAGAAAACTCGTCCCTTCTTCCTGGTGGACGGACAGAGGAGGAGCCTAACCGAAGCTCTACAGGTCAGATGCATGAGGCCTCCTGTAGGTCAAAGGTCACGAGTTTAGCCCAGTGATGATCTTGGTTTATGTGCTGATGTTAACTGGACCCCCCAGAGTCACAAACAGGCTCAGCAGTGAGCAACGTGCTAACGACATGCTAACGTGCTGACAGATTCAGTGTTTTTGTGTCTTTAGCTGAGCTACGCCAGAGAACTTTCTGTGAAAACAGGTCGCCGATGCTGGTTTTCTCTCGTTGTTCCCAGTGACGTTTCCTGGAAGTGATGTGGTGTAGCCGTGCTGTGTTTGAAGTGGAGCAAGTACTGCACCAGACTCAATTTAAAAACAGCCTCTGAAATGATGAACTGATTGTCAGATCAGTTGCTAACTTGGTTGTGCTGTGACTACTTTGGTGTGCTGCTCTGGTGTTCTTCACTGCTGATTTAGATTGGTAAATAAAATAAATAGTTCTGATTATTGTAATTATTACAATGACAAAGTTGGGCGGCACGGTGGTGCAGTGGTTAGCACTGTCGCCTCATAGCAAGAGGGTTCCAGGTTCCAATCCCGGTCTGGGCCCTTCTATGTGGAGTTTGCATGTTCTCCCTGTGCCCGCGTGGGTTTTCTCCGGGTTCTCCGGCTTCCTCCCACAATACCAAAAACATGCACATTAGGTTAACTGGCTGCTCTACATTGCCTCCTAGGTGTGAGTGTGAGAGTGTGTGGTTGTTTGTCTTTGTGTGTTGGCCCTGCGATTGACTGGCGACCAGTCCAGGGTGAACCCCACCTCTCGCCCGTAGGCTCCAGCTCCCCTGCGACCCTGACGGATAAGCGGTATAGAAAATGGATGGATGGACATGACGAAGTTGTTGAGCACAGGAGCTCATTTGTCTCAAACTGAAGAAAGGAACATGTCTTTGGCACATGGGCCGCCATGAGAAACTCTTAAAGAGGAGATGAGGGGCTGATTGTGGTCTGGAGGAGGGACAGGAAGTCATCTCTTTATATTCTGCCGTGTGTTGCCTCCTTCATTCATGAACACACTTTTCCTCCACTCAGTCAGGGGTGTGTTTCAGCGAAACAAGACAGAGGAAGGAAGTTGGAGCGCTGACAGTTTTCACCAGCAGCTTCCTGCAGGAACGCTGAGGAGGAGGAGGGGGCAGTGGTTAGAGGCGGACACTTCCTGTGCAGCTGACAGAGGCTCTGAGATCATTTCCTGTGAAAATCAAGGAGGAAATTGGAACTTGTAAAGGAATTGGTGTTGGACTGAGGGTGTATGACTGGATTCTGATCACTGCTGAATTCATGTGTTCACGTCACTTTAACATTGCAGCTCATCAAGTTTTTGTAACTACTTGCTAGTAGATTTTTGTTGGTTGCTTTAAGCCATGTTGCCAGTGTTGCTCTGTGGATGTCTGTTGCCCTCTCTCACCGCCTGTTGGCTGGTTTCAGGGAGCGTTAGGATCAACCAGGCTCCCGGTTGTCCGGGTCCCATGAAAGAGCTTCAGTTCAGCTGAATGACTGTTGTGTCACGATCGTGCAACTGCACTCTCATTCTCGGGCTGTCATTGTGTTCCGTTCTTCATGGAGTCATGTCTGACACCTGGTGGTAACATTCAGTATTACATATCAGATCTGCCGTTAGACTGAATTTCACACCTTGGCTCAACCCGAGTTTGTCATGAAATGTTGTTCAGATGCGTTCACGTTCCCTCAGGTGAACTGTGATGAACGGAGGAGGGTGAGTCCGCTGATTTCTGTCCTCCTGTCCACAGACTGACTTGTGGACAACAGGAGACACTGATGGGGTCTCACTGCCATCAGCATGTGAGTGACCAGACAAATGAGAGGACTGAAGCCTCCCTGATAGCCTCTCTGAGCTGCCAGCATCTTACTGCACAATGGCTACTTGTACTTTTCATACTTAGAATGCGTACTTTTACCATAGTAAAGATCTGAGCACTCCTTCCTCCTGCCTCACTCTCATCTGTTTTCTTCCTCGTGTTGAGCCTCGCCCGGAGTTATGACATCATCGTGAGACTGGGCGAGAGACATGACCTCAGCACACAGAGAGAGACGACGCACAGCGTGAGGGTGTCGGCTGATGGTGAGGATGGGCGAGAGAGGCTGCACCACACAGTGAGAAGAAACAGAGAGAGAAGTGTGAGGAGAACAAAGGTGGAGAGGGAGGTGTGGAGGCTTCAGAGCTCCACAAGGCAGCGTTCAGATATTGATCAGTGACTCTCCTGACTCCTGATTGGTCAACACTGTTGAATTGGAATGTTACTGGTTTGAATCCAGATAAAACAGTTAGAGGGAGCTGCTCTGCTTCAATCTTTTAATGTGAGTTTACTCTGAGTTTTCAAAGTGAAGTGAAGAAGTTTTCAGTCTTTCAGACCAATCCTTCTCTGGTCCATAAGAAGTCAGAACATCATGAAAAAGATGTCCTCACACGTCCTGTTTCAGATGGCAGAGACATTCTGAGAAACTGAAACAGTGAACTGATCATCAGAATGGCTGCTGATGACCTCCTCTGTCAATCAGCCAACCACCTCAACTCTACAAAATGTCATCTTGCTTTCCACTCTCACTTTTCATCCTTCACTGAACTCATGAGTGTGATCTTCATCAGCGCAGAACAAACCTTTAGTTCCTGGCTGAACAGGGCGGCTGTCGTCAGATGAACCTATCGTTCATTTGGTCACGAACAGATCAGAAAACAGAAAAAGCTCACAGATTGTCACAGTTTCCTGTGTGTGTTCTGGACGGCAGTCTGACACACCCAGCGGAACTGAGCATGACTCAGCCAGCACACACCACCCACCCCTCCATCCCAAACACAATGGTATGACCCCAGTACGGCCCAGAGTGCGGGGAGAAAACAAACACGCCTCAGAGGGGAATTCGGCTCACTTAAAGGAACACTCCACCCATTTAAATGTCCAGTCAGTAAACCCTGCAGGGTCGGAGGTCGTGTCGTGGTCAGAGTCACGATCTACTCCACCTTAAGACTCAATACATTCTGCTTGTTGCTGTTTGCAATGAAATGTGTTTTGCTGTGACCAAACAGGATTCAGACCTTCACTTAGGTAGAGGAACCCTGCAGCTGCTACAGGACTAAACAACCTGCAGAGAAGTGATCTGCTGCTCCAAAGCCACCAAAGACGGAAGACAGAAGACCAGCACTTTTACTGCTGTTCCATGGTGTCGCTCCAGCGTGTTGACCAGTTACCCATTCGTCTTGCGCTCGCCAGTCGTTTTCCCTGTTGTTACTCACGGCCCAAGCCAGAAGTGACAAATTGAAGTCAGAGTTCCAACTCGTTGACTCGGTCGAGTTCACAAACCAACGTGGCCGCCAGAGCGTCGACTGTGAATAAAAGCTGTGGTTTTGCGTGTTTGTAGTGTGTTTTTGTGTGCGGTTCAGTAAGTCTTAAACACAACACTGTCTCACTGCTGCCTGTGGACACACAGCTGTGGTACCACGTCAGCTGCTGCTGCTTGTAAGCGCTCCATGTTGCTATAGCAACGATGGCAGAGTGACGGTACAAACCGGCTGTCTTGTTGATGTGATGTCACTGGGAGTCCGGAGTTACGACTCACGAGCACAAATCAAATGCAGGGTTAGTCTGCTGTGGCTGCTCAGAGCAAACACTCTGGACTCGTCAGCTCAGTGTTTCTAAAACCCCAAAACACAAGTGTAAAAGGACAGGCACACACACACACACACACACACTCACACACACACACACACACACACACACACCTTGACTTCCTGCAGAGCTGAGGGGAGAAAGCACAGAGGCGTTAGACAGGAAGTGTCTCCTCTTGGGGGAAGCCGTGGCCTAGAGGTTGGAGAAGCGGCTTGTGATCGGAGGGTCACCGGTTCGATTCCCCCACTGGACGGGCAGGAAGAATGAGTGATAAATGCTGCCAGCTTAAGGCACTTAACCCCCCAATATGCTCCCCGGGCGCTTGATGCTGCCCACTGCTCCTGTGTGTGTTTCAGTGCATGTAATTTGCCGGGTGTTGCATGTGTGTGTTCAACTAAGGATGGGTCAAATGCAGAAGACGAATTCAGTGTGTGTATGTAAAAATATATATACTGTCAATAAAGTGATTATTCTTCTTCTCTTCAAAGAGCAGCTCCATTAACAGGCAGGAAACCACACTGATTGGGTAATGGATATACCTACCCGCCCTCTTCCTTAAGGACTGGAAAGAGGAAGTGACAGACAAAACAAAAATGGCAGAAACAGAGTGGGACCAGAGGGGAGTGTGCTGAGCCTCTGGCAAAGCCCTGCAGCAGTGAACAAAGAGATATTGCTGATTAAATGATTAAATGTATATTTAAAAATAATTTAAATGTATATTTCGGGTGTTTTGGGGGACATCTGTGTCTGGAAGACGGATTTTATGATCACTGCTTTTGGTCTGTCAGATTTCTCAGTTAATTGATGATTTGTTTGGTCGTCCATCTTTTGACCCTCCTGGTCAGTAACTGAAGGAAATGTTCTTGTGGCTTCCTGTCTGTGTTCAGGAAGGTCACCCTGACAGGCTGCAGTGTGGACTGGAGGTGGCAGGACGACTCTTCCTGCTGGACCTGGAGAAGAACCAGTGAGTCATATTCACATTGTGTCACTGAACACAACATGAATGTGACGAGTGTGATGTGACGCCTCGTTTCTCCGCAGTGATCTGCTGCCCAAACCGCCCAACGTCTTCTACTACCTGCCCAACGGCACCGGAGTGTCTGTGAGAGCGGACCCTGTGGTGAGTCGGTGAACGCACCACCGTCCGTCACACACTGTCTGTTGCGTTTTCCAGCTGTGACAGATGTTTGTGTTTGTTCGTGTGCAGACTCACTGTTATTACCACGGCAGCGTCCGAGGTTTCCCTCAGTCCAGAGTGGCCCTGAGCACCTGCTCCGGACTCCGGTCAGTCAGCCGCCTCCACACACACTCTGTCAGTGCTATCAGTGTGTGTGTGTTCCTGTTGTTGTGGGAACGAATATTAACTCAGGGATGGCAAATAGACACTGACTGCTCAACATTCAAGTTCAGTCAACACTCTGAGAAAACAACAGTGAGTCTCTTTGAGATAAAAACCTCCAATCCGGTTTGTGCAGGATTTACTGTGTTTCAGCTCTTTGTGTTTGTGGGCTGAGCTCAGCAGAAAACGTGAGCAACGACTTTAGCGTCCGTCTGCAGGTCGAACTGATCTGAGTGAGCTGTGCCCTGTGCAGCAGGATTACTGGACTTATTTATCAGCTCACGTGAACCAACACAGAACAGATTGTGAACATTTTTATTCCTCAGTTTGGATTACTGAGAGCCAACTGAGAACAAACTCAAAACAAACAAAAAGTTCAGTTCAAACAGGAAACTCATGTGATTGCTGCTGCATCCAGAATGGTTAGCAGCAGTTTGACCTTTCCTACAGGTAAATCCACATTAAGATGGTGTTTTATGTCCATTCACACACCTCAGCTGGCTGCGCAGTTTTTCATTATCACTCACATTCTGACGCTTTATTGTTGTTATTTTTCGGTATTGTCACCTGAGGTCAGAAAATACTTAAAGAAAATACAGAAAATACAAACTGATAGAAAACAGGCTGAGGCTGAGCAGAACAGGCACATCATAAGTTTAAAGGTGATGTTTGCTGTGTTTGGGTGGTGTGTTAAGGCCTGAAAACAGACTGGAACACACTGAGGCTGAAGACCATCATGAGTAGCTCATAACTGCCGTGTCAAACTTCCTGTGTTTCCTCCGGCAGCGGCGTCATCGCCATCAACTCCACCCTGAGCTTTGAGCTGCAGCCTCAGGAGGACGACCACCACCAACTCCACCAGCTGGGGGAGGAGCAGGGGGGAGGAGGGGGCAGTGGAGGGAGTGGAGGAGGAGGAGATGAAGAAGGACTCCACCTGCTGTTCTCCACTAGCCCTCTGGAGGGCGACGGTGCTGGAGACTGTGGGGTTTCTCACACTGCTGTCCCTCCCATCCACAGCTCCACACACACACACAGGGTGAGGCAGAGCTGTCTTTTTCCCCATAGCTGCAGCAGGGACTCATGGGTAATGTAGTTTCCAGAGCCTCCCACCAAACAGGCAGAGAAAACCCAATTTCTCAGAAACACAGTTCAAATAAATCAAAATGCCGGTCAGAACGCGTTGCCTGGTTGCTTCATGCAGGAGGGTCTCTGAACTCTGCAGCTCGTGATGAGTTTTGTAGTGACTTGATATTTCGGACCTGTGACCCGTCTTTGCTCTGTCTGCAGAGGAAGAGAGACATCCTGTCTGAGACCAAATACATCGAGCTGGTGCTGGTGGCCGACCACCAGGAGGTCAGTGGTGTGTGAGAAATGCAAATGGAAAATCTGCTCATTATCTTCTTCATTCACTTATTAAAAGTCTCAGAGTCATCCTGGTGCCTCCGTTACCCACAATGCAACAGCTGCTGTTAGCTCGTGGGTGATTGTGGCTCTTGATGTTTCAGTCAACAGAATTAAGGATGTTTCCGTGTAGTTTTCATCAGGTACATTTAATTGACTTAAACTGAGGCCAAACCCACATTTCATCCAGTCCACAAAGTAGTGACCTCACCAGGATCACTTTCAAACTCGAGGAGGTTTATCAGGCTTCACATAGCGCCCCCTGGGGACACTAAAGGCATCATACAACATCTTCCATACCAACAACTGACACACACACTCTTGCTGATGTTCACCTTTTAATTTTTTCATCTACCAAATACCAGAAAACATTAAAAATGTCCATCACAGTCCAAAGGGACATCTTCAAATGTCTTGTTTTGTCCAACTCGACACAAGATGGCAGCAAAGTAAATGGCAGCTCCTAATGTCTTAGTGTCTTTAATTGAAACGTATGTGTTTTTCACAGTTTCTGAATTACCAGAATAACAATAAGACCATCATCTACCGCATGCTGGACGTGGCCAACCAGGTGGACTGGGTGAGAGCTGTAACCTCTGACCTCCCAGTAAACCCGTTTAAGTCTGCTGCAGAAGAAGAACTGAGCCGCCTCTCCCTCTGTCTCCTCCAGTTCTACCGTCCCCTGAATGTCCGTGTTGCGTTGACCGGCCTGGAGATTTGGAGCGACCGTGATAAGATCCGGGTGGAGAAGAGTCCCACTGACACCCTCAACAACTTCCTGGAGTGGAGGACCAGGGAGCTGCTGCCACGCCTTCGCCACGACAACGCCCAGCTCGTCATGTAGGGGTTCCGCGACGAGTGACTGAAGCTTCACATTCTGCTCCTACACGGTCGTCACAGCTTCATTTTTATTTCACAGGGGCGGCTCATTTGACGGCACAACAGTGGGGATGGCGTCCCAGTCGTCCATGTGCTCCAGAGACCGGTCTGGTGGAGTCAACGTGGTGAGTGGACGCAGCTGAGATGGTTTAGAGCCGGTAATGTGTACGCGGTTGGCATTAAACTTTGTTCATGCAGCTGTAAAGAGAGTTTCCATTCCTTCAGCTTTTCTACAGCATGAACTGCAACTCCCAGAGTGCATTTCAGCAAGAAAACAGAAGTGTGTGCTGTGTTGTTGGTAGCTGCTTCTCTGAGGAACACGTAGCCCCCCACACATCACCAACAGCCTTAAGCTTCAACTCACAGGACTGAACTGAGGGTCCGTCTGAAGGGGGGTGAGACAGTCTAAACACCCGTCTCTGTCTCTCAGGACCACCTGGTCAGTGTTTTGGGAGTCGCCTCCACCATTGCTCATGAGCTTGGTCACAACTTGGGGATGAGTCACGACACAGCTGAACGCCGCTGTTCCTGTCAGAGCGAACCGCGGCTGGGAGGATGCATCATGGAGCCCTCTACCGGGTCCGTACCAGAGTATCAGATGCAGTCGTTGCTCGCTGAAGTACTAGTAGCACACTGTGGAGTCGTGCAGTCCCAGCTCCAGCGTCCTGCTGTCTTCTCACCTGTCTGTCCTCTGGCCCTCAGGTTCATGCCGGGCCAGCAGTTCAGCAGTTGCAGCGCTGCAGACCTGTCCGTCAGCCTGCTGCACGGCGGCGGCATGTGTCTGTTCAACGTGCCGCAGCCTGAGCGTCTGCTGGGAGGACCTCGCTGTGGGAACCTGTACGTGGAGAAAGGAGAGGAGTGCGACTGTGGCCTGCTGGAGGTGCTCACCTGTCCACCTGTCGTCTTTAAGGTTCCTCTGTGTTGTTCTTCCTGTTGATGCGCTGCTGTGTTCTGATTGGTCAGGAGTGCGAGGACCCCTGCTGTAACGCCTCCACCTGTCTGCTGGTTCCTGGAGCTCAGTGCTCGTCTGATGGCATCTGCTGCCACGACTGCAAGGTCAGACGGGAACGACGCCGACGCCACACTCACGCCTCTGTCCAGGTCTGCGATGCTGATCTCTCTCCCCCCCCGTCCCTCCTCAGTTGCAGCCGGCGGGTTCGGTGTGCCGCGAGCCCCTGGGCGAGTGCGACCTCCCTGAGTTCTGCACCGGCTCGTCTCCTCACTGCCCTCCCAACGTCTTCCTGCAGAACGGAGAGCCGTGCGAGGACGAAGCCTCCTTCTGCTATGGAGGAGTCTGTGCCAGCATGGACACCCAGTGCCAGATGCTGTGGGGGCCCAGTAAGATCCCCGTTTACACCAGTCCAACCACATCCAACCACAGCTGAAACCAGTTCAAGTTCAACATGAAGGAAAATTCAAAAGATTTTAAACCTGATGAAGTTGCACTTTAACTGGTTTGTACTGGTCTAAACTAGTTTGGTCAGTACCAATATGACCTGTCTGTCTGTCTGTCTGTAGATGCCACCAGTGCTCCAGCTGTCTGTTTCTCATCAGTCAACAAACAGGGAAACAAATATGGAAACTGTGGTCAGCTGACCAACGGCTCCTACATCTCCTGTGGAAACTCGTGAGTATACACAGTATTGACACTGTAAACACAATACACAGAGTGCACAGACGGTACACGACTATACTCACAGAGTACACAGACAGTACACACACAGGGGGTTTGTCTGATTTGTGCTCACAGCAGGTGAAGACTAACCATCCATTGGAACTGTCCTGCGACATCACTTCCTGTTGTTCCTGCTGTGTTTGTGGCGTTGCAGTGACGTTCACTGTGGCAGGATTCAGTGTCAGGGAGGGAGGGAGCGCCCCCTGCTGGGCACCAACGCAGAGATCCTCACCACCACCGTGCGCTTCAACCACAGCGACCTGATCTGCAGAGGAACCTTCTTCCACCTGGGAGACGACGTGTCCGACCCGGCCACTGTGGCCCCGGGCACCGCCTGCGGTCCTGGCAAGGTCAGAGAGAGAGCGTCCCCTGCAGGCCCCCCATCTCACAGAGCAGGGCGGAAATAGAAGGGCTTAGGCTTCAGGGAGAGTTTGACCTTTTCTCCAGTGTCAAGAATGTTCTGATGGAAAATGTTTTTGTGTTTCAGGCCTGTTTGAATCAGAAGTGTCAGGACGTGTCCGTGTTCGGTGTGGATGAATGTCGCACAAAGTGTAGCGGTCACGGGGTGAGTGGAGGACGAGTGTGTCACATGACCCATTTTAGGACATGAGATCACCAGTCAATAAATAAAGCTGCACCTTGAAACAATTAATGTTTCAGTGTTAAAGGTTCAGTTCGTCTAAATGTAAGAAACTGAAACACTTGTGCGTGACCTTTCACAGACTAAACACATGGACAACACATGAGGAGGAGGAAGCTGACCTCAGGTCAGATTAGCTGTGCTAACTTGTAACCTAAAAAGTTGACTCTTGACATTGTCACTGACGCCAGATCAGCTCACTGCTAACACAGGCTAAATTAATGTCTATAAGAACTTGTCCAAACTCTGGATGGAACCAACAGCAGAACCTGAGAAAACACGGTGCATTGTGGGTCATGTGATGTGCGTGTTGTCGTGTTTCAGGTGTGTAACAGTAATAAGAACTGTCACTGCGATGTGGGCTGGGCTCCACCTGACTGCAGGTATTCGGGTCACGGAGGCAGCGTTGACAGCGGACCGGCCACAGCTGCTCCAGGTACCACACCTGACAGATACTGCAGCGTCCAGCGTCTGTGTAACGCAGCCTAACCTCCCCCTCCCCCTCTGTTCAGAGTCCGACCCGGTGCGAGTGGCTCTGCTCGTCATCTTCCTCTTCATCCTGCCCCTCGTCCTCCTCTTCCTCGCTCTGCGCTTCCCTCGTGTCCGTCGGAGTCTCGTCTGTGTGGGAGCCAACAGCCCGTTTCACAAAGCTCGACAACACAGTCGGTAAGACCCTCAGAGTGTGTGTGTGTGAGTGACATCACCTAATGTTTTATTGCATGCTTTACTCTTGTAGTTAATTGCAGTAAAAGTACTACGAGGTACTGTATGTGGTGACTGTATGTGGTGATTGATGAACTGATGAAAGATGCTGAAAGCCACATGATGTGTTTCAGTGTGATCAGAATCAGTAACTGCTGAGGAAACTGATTGCAGCCTCTCCGAACTCTGATGTGTTTTCTTACCCACGATGCAGTGGGACTCAGTGTGAGATGCTGAGTCTGGAGTTTGACGCCACCCTTGCCTCCAGGTACTGCTGGTCCACCTGGGACCTGCTGGGTCCTGGTCTCTGGTTCGTCGCTGTAGAGTCAGAGAAGTTTCTGATGTCTGGCTTTAGTTATAAAGTTATGGACCAGTGGAGGTCCAGCCAGTCCCCCCACCACAAACCAGTAAGACCTGTCAGGAAGTCACGGGTGAAGGATTCTGGGCAATGAAGTCCTTGACCAACCTTCAGTCTGCTTGCTGGACAGGTTGATGTTGATGTGCTGACAGAGAAACAAACGTCTCTGCTTCCTTTTGAACTGGATGACTCTCAGTCAGTCTGGAATCATCGCTGATTTTTCCCACTGCAGCAGGTCCCTGAACTCCTCACGTTGCCTCCTGTCCCTCCTGTAGTTCTGACTGTGTACGCGTGTCATGTTGGTCATCACATTGTGGTGTGTTTAGATCTGCAGTTACTGTTAGCTGAAGTGGTGACAGTGCTTGTACTTGTACTTTACTTGAGTATTTTTACACACAAACATATTAAGAAATTCTAAAATGTATGTGCAGTAAGCTACACACCAGCTTACTACTGAGTACTTTAATTTGACTTCTTGTGCTGAAGCACCTTTTCCCCAGCAGGACAGTTTCTGCAGAGTCTTATTCGTACTTTTACAGCCTCTCTCAGTAAAGATGTTGAATTAGTTGTGTTAAACAGCTGCTGTGTTTGCTAAATTAATCTTTAAAGATGCGTTTTCTCTGAAGTTAGTGACAGTGTTTCAGGTGAGTTTTTACTCATCGCTGTGTCTGGTTTAACTTGAACGTCAGAACGCCGGTGATGGAGCGAGTGGACGGCAGGAACGGGGAGCAGGTTCGACCTCTGAGATACCACCTGAACCCACCCACTGACATCCCTCTGACTCCGCCCCACAAAGAGGTAACCATAGCAACCTCACCTGTGCTGGTGACACCCTCAACCGCACACACCCAGAGGCCGGACAGAAGGAACGTTAGATAACTGTGAAGTAACCACAGATGTTCGACAAACCAACCCAAGCGGTCAAGGCAGATGGAGTTGGGCTCTGCTCCGAGGTTTCTGCCCTCTGAAAGGCAGTGTTTCCTCTCCACTGTCACCAACTACTTGCTTTGAGGGAATGTTGGCTTTTCTGTATTACAAAATTTAATTAATGAGTTTGGTCTCGACCTGCTCTGATTGGAAAGTGTCATGAGATAACCTTTGCACCATATAAATAAACTGAATAGAAATGAATTGAATTGACTGTCCCACAGACACTGAACTAACCCAGTACGCTAAGTGAAGCTCTGGACTTCCTGTTGAGTAAAGCAGTTGTTTATGTCTCTAAGTCATTAAAAATGTCAATGGCCTTTTGAATGAGATGAACTGAGTTGCGAAATTGGAGCCCTGAAGTTCTGCTTTCATTTCGGCATTTTAAAATTTGCAATGAATCATGTGAGTAAACATCTTTCAACATGGTTTTATTGTGAAGGACAACAGAAGGAAGTGACACGATGTCAGTGACTTTTCTTCCTGTAGTTAGCTCACATTAACACTCCTGGCTCTTTGACCTTTGACCTCCTCTCCTGTGCACGTATCAGCTGTCACTCTGCATCTGCTTCCTGTTTTCTCTCCTATCAGGTTCATGACAGACCAGCTCCTCCCACTAAGCCACTCCCCCCTGACCCCGCCCTAACCCTCCCGCCACAGGTAACCTCAGCTGACCTCACCTGGAGGTGTTGACGTGTGTGTTCATGTGTTGCTGCTCCTAACAGACGTTTCCGCTCGTGTCAGGGTCCCTTCCTGTCTGACTGGCGTTTGTGCTTGTTCTCGTGTTGGGACTGTTGTCCTGGTCCTCTGCTGGAGTTATTTTGTCTGAAGGTCTTCATAGGTCCAGAACTTTAGGTCAGTTGTCAGGTGTTAGCAGTGGAGTGGATCTGTGTGGAGGTTTAGCAGAGCTGAGCGTGACAGACACAGCATGAAAGGGGGCAGCACATTGTTGAAGGGTGACCAGTTTGTAGTCTCTGGTCCCATGTGACTCTGCGTCCACAGCATCCATCCACGGTCCAGTAAATAACTTCCTGCCATCTGAACCGCTTTAACATTGCAGCTCGTTTTGCCCAAAGACACAATGAAATAGAAAGTTTTAAACAGGATCCAGACTCTGACCTGCTGCTTCACTCTGTTAAACAGCGACCGGCGACCCCCACCAAGCCTCTGCCCCCCAACCCCTACAGCCAGGTACAGTCACACCACCTGGAGTGTGTGTCTTACTGTGTGTCCTGTGTTTGCCTGCACCACAGCCACAGATCTCCCACCAGCAGGTGGAGCTGGTGGGAGATCTGTGGCTGGACTGACTGAGCACTGAGCCCATTGACTCTTCCTGAAGATCTTTAAAATGTCCTCACAAATATTCAGTTTCATGTTTTCAAGGGTTCAGTGGTTTCCTCAGACAGCTGTGCCTTTTAAGATTTCAGTTGTCTTCTTGTACGTTTTCCCTCATTTTGATGATGTGTTTCCACCTGCATTCATTAGAAAAAGACTTCAGTCGCCTCAGAGCAGGAAAACAAATCCCGTCTGCATGCCTCTCTGCTTTCTGAAGCTTCTCTCTTCCTCCCCACTAACCTTTCAGCTGCGGGTGAGTCGACCAGCTCCACCCAACAAGCCGCTCCCCCCAGACCCAGTCACATCTGGACAGGTACACCACACCTGCATACTGGTGGCTGTTAGCATGTAGCTGGCGTGTGCTTAGCGGGTAGAAAAAATGTGACCTTCCTGTTGTAAAGATGGCACAGAGCGAGCAGCTCCTGCTCTTCTTTTCTTCTCCTCTTTTTTAAGTGCCCTTTAAAGTACTGTTAAGTACTCTCAAGTACTTCTTTTTTATATTTCCTTTTATATTTTATATTGCTGTGACCTTAACTCACTTTTCAGTGAAACCTTCGTCCCTGATCGGTGATCAGGTGCGATCTAATGATCTTACTGGTTCAATCAGCAGTGAGTGTCAGGGACATGTGATCAGTCTCCATGTTACCCAACAGACGTGTGGCGTTCAGGAGCACAACTGAGCGTCAGGACAACATCAGTAGTTTCCAGCTCTGCTCACAACACTTTGTTTACTGTTTTTATTCATCCATTAATTCCAGTTCAGCTTCTGCTTCTGTGATTTTTCTTCTGCTACCATTGAGTCAGCACTTCCTGTAAATGTTTCACATTAAAATTTTCAAACTGCTGCGACAGGCTTTAAATGTGAATCACTGCAGGTGGTGTTGAGTGGAAGATGAACAGTAGAAAAACAGGAGAGAGTGGAAAAACCGTCTAAGTGTTGTAGAAGAGCACAGAACAGTCCGACAACACGTGTAACTCTTGTTTTTTCCCACGATCCTCCCCTCAGGTCCCTCTCCCAGCCAAACCTGTGGTGCCTGTAAAGCCCCGCCTCCTGGGCCCTCTGCC
Organism: Scatophagus argus; assembly: GCF_020382885.2. Classification (NCBI taxonomy): domain Eukaryota; kingdom Metazoa; phylum Chordata; class Actinopteri; family Scatophagidae; genus Scatophagus; species Scatophagus argus. The sequence goes on from NC_058501.1 coordinate 26,079,201, forward strand.
CCACGCCCCCCCCAAGCCCAGCTACACCCCCAACTCCAAAGCACCGCAGCTCAGAGCCGTCGCACCTGCAGCCGGGCCCAACAGGTACGACTGTGACGCGTCAGACCCTGGAGCCGCAGGCCGGTTTGAAATAGACCACATTGTTTTTGTAAACCATGAACTTGTTTTCTCTCCTCAGACGTCCTCCTGCTCCTCCACTTCGACCCTCGAATCCTCAGAAAGTCGACTCGTCTCCACTTTAACCTCGGAGCGAACCGCAGTGCTTTGCAGGCAGTTCGGAGACCGTTGACCTGATGGAGACGATGAAGATGACGATGACTTTATTATCCAGTTTGCACTCAGTCGTCAGATTTCTCACTTAATCCTACACGAACTCTCAGAAGATGTAAATACGCGTTCCTGTGTCTCCGGACTTCAGTGCCTTGCTCACTGGCGTCTCAGCGGTGGAGCCGATGCCACGATCTTTGACTGACGGCTGCTGCAGATGGTGTCAGCGATACAGCGCCCCCTGGAGCCAGCAGGGGGGTCGGTGCCTTGCTCAAGGGCCCTGAGTCTGGGCTCCAACCTGTGTGTTTAATGAGCCTGTGAATATTCTCATTCATCCAGGTCATGGTTATCTCATCCAAGAGGCTTCATCAGTTCAGGCTCGCTTGTCGTCGTCTTCAAAGCCAAATAACTAAGTCCAGTTGCGTTCCATTGAATTTCCTTGAGATGTGTGTTTAATGGTAAAGACCAATTTGCTGCATGCTTTCCAAACTGTGGTCCACAGCCCTCTGTGGGACACTGAGGACATTCTTCTGGACTATTTTTGTTTTAAACGCGATTTTCTAGCAAAATGCGTGAATGTAGAAGGCTTTTTTATCACTCCTGCAGCTCCGACGGCTTACGTGTTCTCAGGTGGACAAAACTAAATAAATGGGATTGGATCATGATGGAGTCAGACTAAAGCTTTCCCTAATGGACTCAGGATTCAGTCGTGATGAGACTGGACTTGATCGGATGGGATAAAATGGCAGACTGAACCTTTGCTGAAAGCCTGGGAGTTTTTCAGATCCTGGATCTGATTAAAAACTTGAGGCTGGTTAAAAATGTTAAAAAAATTAAATGTTTCACTCAATATTATGAGTTTTAAATATGTATCTTTCTGACTGCTGGAGACACAAACACATCGTAGCTGAGAATCTTGTTGGACTGTAAGTCTTAACAAGAGAACTGGTTCTGTGCTGGTCCTGGATCAGCTTCTTACATTTTTAGCCTGCCTTGAGATTTCTGTTAGCGACCATCAGGAATGTAATGACTGTTCAAAGCGTTACGCCAAAGAGGAGCTGGATGGTTCATATAACAGACGCTTCATCTGATCTGTTGACGATGTCAACACAAAACTCCAGAATCGCACGTCAGAATCGCTAACATAAATAAAGATGGCCGACACGTCTCTACTTCCTGTCACTAAACTGAAGCCAAAATGTCCCTGATACGAGTGCTGCCAACTTGCTCTGATGATGTGATTTGGAGCCAGAGTCTGTGCAGTAGTTACTGAGAGGTATCGAGATCCTGTCCAAACACCCGTGTGAGCCAATCAGGAGCAGCGCTCAGCTGTCAGTCATGATGTTTCAGCCCCTTTTTATAGCATCAAATGACTAATTAAAACCAAACTGATCTGAAAAATGAACAATTGGACAAACTTCCTAAAATGACAGAAACCATCTTTGAGAAAAATGTATTTGACGTGTACTTTAGTTTGGCTCGTGTCCCATCTGCTAACATGAAGGGGGAGGAGCTTATGAGCTGTACTGCAGCCAGCCACCAGGGGGAGCTCTCACGTCAGCCATCGTTATTTACAGTCAGTGGTTTGGCTGGAGAATTTCATCAACATGTAAAGGCACACAGACCTTCAACATCAGCACATCTGGACACATATGGTTTTGTCCTCTGAACAGGAACTGAGGCTGTTGGACAAATGTAGGTAAAAAGAGAATATTTGGAGTAGAAGTAAATAACAAAAAGGAAATACTCGAATTACCTTGAGGTATCATGAATTTGTACTTGTAGTACTTGAGTACATATACCTGATTACTTTCCTCTGCCGGTTATTAATACATGAGGAACAAAGAATTACTGACTGTTTTATCAAACTGATGTCACAACTCGTCACACCATTGAAGACAGAAAACTGGCTGCCGCAGACCTGAATGTTTTAACCCAGCCGTCCTTAAAGAGTCTGAGCACACATGTCTGATCATTCAGGCTGATTGATTGATTAATTGATTGACTGATATTGCTGTTAGTGTCTACTTTCGTTCACATGTTTGCTGCTCAGGGGGGACGTCCTCAATAAAACCGACCATTTCTACATCATCTGTGCTGGTTCATCATTGATCTTGTCTTCATTTCTACTGTTCACGAGACAACAGCTACGACAAAACTTTGTACAGAAACCCACCACCAGCCGCCGAGGACGGACGGCGATCAAGGAATCGTCCACTCAGCGGTTTCCTCCAGCTCCTCCTGCAGGGTCCTGAGGACACACTAGAGGACGTATGATGTGAGAGACACAGCTCGACTCGAATAATCTCGCTGTGACTCAACACGACTTTACTTCCATCGGCACGAATCAGCCAAATCGACACCACGCGAACCGACTCGACTCAGTTTGGCTCGGCTTGGCTCAGCTGGTCTGGACTTGGTTGAATTCAGTTTGGCTTGACTTCTCAAATGAAATCAAATCTGCTTGGCTCGACTTGACTTAACTCGTCTCGGTTCCTGTCGACGGAAAAACAATGTAAACCGAAGCTCACCAAAAGCAAGTCGAGCTGAGTCAATTTCCTCCTCCTCCTCCTCCTCCTCTTCCTCCTCTCCTCCTCCTCCTCCTCCTCAGTTCCTCTTCCTCCCCTCCCCCTCCCCCTCTTCCTGCTCTCCTCCTCTTCCTCCCCCTCCTCCTCTCCTCCTCTCCTCCTCCCCCTCCTCATCTTCCTCCTCTCCTCCTCCTCCTCCTCCTCTCTTCCTCCTCCTCTTCCTCCCCCTCCTCCTCCTCCTCCTCTTCCTCTTCCTCCTCTCCTCCTCTTCCTCCTCTCCTCCTCCTCCTCCTCCTCTCTCCCTCCTCATCTTCCTCCTCTCCTCCTCCTCCTCCTCCTCCTCCTCAGTTCCTCTTCCTCCCCTCCCCCTCCCCCTCTTCCTGCTCTCCTCCTCTTCCTCCCCCTCCTCCTCCTCCTCTCCTCCTCCCCCTCCTCCTCTCCTCCTCCCCCTCCTCCTCCTCCTCCTCCTCCTCCTCTCTTCCTCTTCCTCTTCCTCCCCCTCCTCCTCCTCCTCCTCTCTTCCTCTTCCTCTTCCTCTTCCTCCTCCTCCTCCTCTCTTCCTCCCCCTCCTCCTCCTCCTCCTCCTCCTCCTCCTCTCTTCCTCCCCCTCCTCCTCCTCCTCTCTTCCTCTTCCTCCCCCTCCCCCTCTTCCTGCTCTCCTCCTCTTCCTCCTCCTCCTCCTCCTCCTCCTCTCTTCCTCCCCCTCCTCCTCCTCTCTTCCTCTTCCTCCCCCTCCCCCTCCTCCTCTCTTCCTCCCCCTCCTCCTCCTCTCTTCCTCTTCCTCCCCCTCCCCCTCTCTTCCTCCTCCTCCTCCTCCTCTCCCTCTCCCTCCCCCTCCTCCTCCTCCTCCTCTCCTCCTCCCCCTCCTCCTCTCCTCCTCCCCCTCCTCCTCTCCTCCTCTCCCTCCTCATCTTCCTCCTCTCCTCCTCCTCCTCCTCCTCTCTTCCTCTTCCTCTTCCTCCCCCTCCTCCTCCTCCTCCTCCTCTCTTCCTCTTCCTCCCCCTCCTCCTCCTCCTCCTCCTCTCCTCCTCCCCCTCCTCCTCTCCTCCTCCCCCTCCTCCTCTCCTCCTCTCCTCCTCCTCCTCCTCCTCTCTTCCTCTTCCTCTTCCTCCCCCTCCTCCTCCTCCTCCTCCTCTCTTCCTCTTCCTCTTCCTCCCCCTCCTCCTCCTCTTCCTCTTCCTCTTCCTCTTCCTCCTCCTCCTCCTCTCTTCCTCCCCCTCCTCCTCCTCCTCCTCCTCCTCCTCTCTTCCTCCCCCTCCTCCTCCTCTCTTCCTCTTCCTCCCCCTCCTCCTCCTCCTCCTCCTCCTCTCTTCCTCTTCCTCCCCCTCTTCCTCCCCCTCCTCCTCCTCTCTTCCTCTCCCCCCCCTCCCCGTCTTCCTGCTCTCTTCCTCCCCCTCCCCCTCCTCCTCTCTTCCTCTTCCTCCCCCTCCTCCTCCTCTCTTCCTCTTCCTCCCCCTCCCCCTCCCCCTCCCCCTCCCCTCCTCCTTTCTGCCTCCCCTTCCTCTCCAGCTCCTCCCCCTGACCTCAGACCACGGTAAAGAGGAAGCTGTGGTGAGTCCCGCTGAGTGTTTCTTCACTGTGCTGAGTGTCAGAGACGAAGACTCGTCGACTCCTCCGTCATGTCTCCATCACTCACTGTTCTGCTCCTCGGCCTGCTGTGCTCCGCCGGCTCGCTGCCTCCTCCTCGAACCTCCTTCCTCCTCGGTAAGTTCCTGCCGTGTGTTCGTGAGAACATAAATGATGTTTGTTAAGGAGTATGCGGCTCTTCTGATGTGCTCTTTTACTGTTCTGAGCTTTTCCACGTCGGATTCTCACATTGTGAAAGTGAGGCCAAACCATTTCCCTTTCCTTTAGTCTATGGAATATTGTAGGAAGCTACTAATTGTTTTTGTTATTGAGATCAACCATGAATTCAGTGTGATCATCCGAAGTCCACAGACATTGGGTTTGCGCTCGATTCAGCAGCAGCTCGGGAGGCAGATGGGCCGCGACCACAGGATCGTGGTTCAGTCTCTGCACTCTGTCACACCTGCATGGTGTCCTCTGAAACCAGTATGTGAACGGCTGCATGGACGACCCGTACATAACTCTGAGCTTTTATGTGATTTAAAGGAGTGTGTTGTGTGAAAACCCTTACAGTTTGGTCACAAACAGAGAAATCAGCTGTAGAGACCAAAACGTCCTGTACGGGGCCATGAAGGGGGACATTTACATCATTTGTGACAAAAATCAGGAATGCGTAATGTCACTTGTGTTTCTACACGCCTTTGCATACTTGAGCTCAGATAGCAACACTGGTGACCTCTGATTATAATCTACCAACCAGCAGCTCCACAGCTCACTGATAGACTTAAGAAGTAGAAATAATAACTGCTGTAAAAATGTCTTTTTATTCTGCGGCCTATCAGATCTTATCTATCTATAAGTGTGCTTCACTTCAATAATGAGGCAGATGTGAACAGATTAATAAATTGATCAACTTCCTGAACTCGGTCAGCTTCTTCTTGAGTGTGTGTGGCCTGAAACTCTTCATGCTGTACTTCAGTGGGCTTCAAGTCGTCGTGGCTGGAAATCACACACACAGTCAAGTCACAAAACATCTCGAGGGAGGAAGCTAAGTGGAGAACTTAAACCTCAGCCTGAAAGCCTGAATAGTGTTTTGTGAGTTGGTTGTATGAGTTCACACCTGGTCTTTGTGCCGCTCGCTGAGAGGCGGATGAAGCCCGTCTGAGCGAGCGTTAAGCCTGCGGCGAGACTCTGCTTCAACGCAAACCGCTCGGACGACTGGACTCGACTCGGATGAAATCTCTCAACCCTCCAACATCCCTAACTCCAACGTGTGTCATAGCATCGGGCCGAACAAGATGCATGACTTAACGCGTCCGCCTGTCTGTCATGTGTCCACGGCAGCCAATCAGAGCTGAGCTGACAAATACTGCAGAGTCATGTGACTTGGGAATGAATGCTGACCACAGCCAGTTGTTAGTGGGTTGTTAGTCTAGCGTGAAGAGCTGCAAAAGAACGACGACTGGTCCCGGCGGGACATCTCGGCTGTGTTCCCGTGTGGTGGTGGAACCAGTGGAACCGGTCCCAGTGCTGACAGAACCTCTTGCTCTTTAACTTCTGCCGTGATGCACCTGCAGTGTTGTGTTTCTTGTGTCAGGAGACACTTGAAGGCATCTTTTGATCTGCAGCGGCTTGTGTTGTGCCACATTCAGACTCAGATGCCAGATGAGTCAATGCGATGTGAAAATGAAAACCAACGGCAGAGTGCGTGCGAGCCGCTGACACGGTTTTAAAGCGTCTTGGGGTTGTGAAACCCTCAAATAAAAATCTTGAGGTTGTCAGGCCTGCTGATCAGACAAAGAAATGTGAGATGTGTCCTTTTTCAGACTGTGTTCAGATGCTGTCCTGCTTCGGGCAGATCAGATAAGTTAGTGAGTCTCTGCAGCTCTGAACCACATCCTCTCTAGACCTGAACCCTCAGCCTCAGAAACAGGAAGTGGTACTGTACTTTCTGCCAGTCAGCTGACTGCTGAAGGCTGACGATGTGCTGCTGATGTTATTTGTGACTCGTACCTTCTGTTATGGTCTCATCTCACTTAATAATAGTCAGGCGTCTGTTTAGTCCCATCGATGTGAATGAAGACGAGAAAAACCACACGACGAACCTCCTGGTTTTTCTTTACATCTAAAATACAGTTAGTGAGTGAGCCGCCCGGCGTCTTCAGGAGACGTGTCCACACGGAGACGAGACGCTGGCGTACAAACTAAAACTGATCCTCTGTGTCCAGACTCACCACACAGACCTCTGGCCGTCTTCAGACTCACTGACGTCCACAACACGACCACACTGTTGCTAAGCGACGATGGGTCCACCCTGTATGTAGGAGCATGAGATGCTCTACTCTCATTGGACGTCAGTCAGAGTGATGTCATCAACTTGAAGAAGAAGGTGATCGAGACAGTTTACTTTATCCCACGATACTTTGATTTATAGACAGCTGTTCGAGTTTTTGTAAGGTTTGATTTTGGACTCATTCATCTGTCTGTCTGCCTGTCTGCCTGTCTGCCTGCCTGTCTGTTGTCCAGGTGGAGTGGAGTCCATCGGTGGAGGAACTGAAGGCCTGTGAAGTTAAAGTGAAGAACCCGGCGGTAAATCTGAACACATCTTCTTCTTTGTGGATTTTATGAAGTGATTTTCAGTTCAGTCTTGTCCTGCGGGAATGTTAACTCATGCTGTTGCTGTTGGAAGTTTCAGCTTACTTTGCTGACTTGTGGTGCGACCGTGACTGCAGTTAAACAGGCTGTTGTTGTTATGTTAATAGATTTGTCTCTGAAGCTTGCTGTGCTGTTCTGTCTCCTCTCCTCTGAAGAGACAGAGAGAGAGAGGGTTGAAGTTTGGCCTTCGGGGGCTTTGTTAAGTCATTGGTTGAAAAACTAAATGAAAAAAAATTATGAACGTGTTAAACAAGAACTTATTAAAACATTAATGCAATCATGGAGGCCAAAAATAATTCAACCTCTGCATGATGCACAAGTACGAATGACTGCAGCTTACAGAGAAAATAATGATTGAAAAAGACTGTCTTTGGGTTTTGAACCCTTGTCTGGTGTGCACATTCAAACACTGGATCCAGGAGCCATTTCAAAGGTTTTATTAGGACAGAGGGTGGGTGGACAATGGTTTGGATGATTGGATGATTTTCTAAAATAAAGGAAAAAATGTATAAACATACACTGCCATGCATGCCACATCTTCTTAGATTAACAAAGGAAAATAATTTTCTTACTTAATTATGCATCCATCAGAGGATGAGGGGAGTGCTGCTCTATATCACTCCATCTACTTAAAGAAACAATTAATACACAACCAGGTTACTTAATAGCACTGAACTGTGTAAAATAAACTCAAATACAAGCAGCATCATACAGAACACATAGAACATACATAGAACAACTTACTGGTGTGGCAGCATGGCAGGGAACAAAGGGAGTCTGTGGAGAGCACGCAGCCTCTTAAGTATTTCCTGGTCTCCTCCCCTGCCCATGTGAGCACCACCGCCCACTTCCTGTCTCATCTCCACCTGAGATTCAACAACAATGATAATAAACTGTTAATAAACTGCTACAGTCGATTTTGTTGACCTGTCTGTCTGCCTGTCTGTCTGTCTGCAGATCGACTGTCCAAACTTTGTGCGGGTATTGCAGCCAATAAACTCGACCCATCTCTACGCCTGCGGCAGCTACGCCTACAGCCCCCATGAGGCCTTCATCGTAAGTCAACACAGAAACCAAATTGAAGCTTGATTACTCCAGTGTGCTCACTGCTGACGGGAGTGATGGTTCTCCTTCAGGACACAGAAAGCTTCTCCGTGCTCCAACATGGTGGAGCTAAAGGTCGCTGTCCATTCAGCCCCACGCAGAGGACCACCGCCATCGTCATCGGTCAGCAGATGTTTATTAATGACAAAAACACCAAACAAACACTAATTGAACTGTACACTGATGCAATCAATTCACTTTCAGTTCTGTTCCGTTTATTTATATGGCTCCAATTCACAACAAAAGTTATCTCATGACAACCCAACATTCCCTCTTGAGCAAGCACTTGGCCACAGTGGAGAGGAAACACTGCCTTTTAGAAGGCACAAACCTCGGAGCAGACCCCGGTCTTGACCGGTCTGCCCTGACCGGTTGGAGTCCAGTTCCACCTGCAGCTTGCAGAGGGAGCAAACCGTAAGAGTGTCAGCGTCTGTTTCCAGCTCAGCTGTTTGGTTGTGTGCACTTTGGGTGTTAAAGGTTGAAATGTGAAACCAAAGTGATGGAGGATATAAAACCTGAGGACCTGAAGCAGAACAATACAAGAAACTAAAGCTTCTCCAATCAGCTTTCGGAGAAACGAGCAGTCACTTATAGAAAGTGTGGCCTCGTCTTCTCTGACAGCCGCCGACTTCCTGCAGCTTTTCATCTCTGAACGCATCACTTTGCTCTCCATCACACGTTCAGCTTATCAGCAGCTCACTGATGATGTCAGGTGGTTTCAAAGACAGACAGACAGAGAGAGAAAGAGAGACAGAGACATAGAGGGGAGTGGGGGGTGAGAGATGCGTAGCAGCAGTAATAATACCAGAAGTATTGGAACTGTAGATAATGATAATGAAGTATTCAGGAGGTACTACAGTGATTATGATAGCAGTATTAGTAACAGTAATAATAGTAGCAGCTGCAGCAGAGTAGTAACAGAATTAAAATAGATTATGACTAAACGGTAGTAATCGCAGTGGGTTTTGAGCAGGACCACAGCAGGAGGTCCAACCACGATCCATGAGAACCTGAGAGACGAGAAAGCACAAGGACTCCAGGGAAGAAGTTGGGTTAGTGATATGCATTAATGGGACATGAATGTGTGCAGAAGGAGAGGAAGAAAGAGCTCAGTGCATCATGGGAGGGCCCCCGGTAGTCTAAGTCTATAGCAGCATAACTAGGGGCCGGCCTAGGCCAGCTCTAACTATAAGCCTTATCAAACAGGAACGTTTTTAGTCTACTCTTAAATATAGAGAGGGTGTCTGCCTCCCGGACCGAAACCGGAAGATGGTTCCATAGTAGAGGAGCTTGATAACTAAAGGCTCTGGTTCCCAATCTACTTTTGAGGACTCTAGGAACCACAAGTAGCCCTGCATTTTGGGAACGTGAAGCTCTGATGGGATAATAGGGAACTACCAACTCTTTAAGATAGGATGGTGCCTGACCGCTCAGGGCTTTATAAGTGAGGAGGAGAATTTTAAAATCTATATTGAATTTTACAGGTAGTCAATAGTAGAGAATGCATGGACTAATTTTTCTGCATCTTTCTGACTCAGAATGTGCCTAATTTTTACGATAGTGCGGAGGTCAAAGAATGCAGTCTCTGAAATGTGTTATGTGTGTGTTAAAGGACACGTCCTGGTCAAAAATAACTCTTTGGGTTTTCCTGCTTAAATATGCAAACATAGGCAAGTAGTACAAATGTACAAGAAAAGATATATTTTCATTTTGATGTATGACTGAGCTGATGTTGTCAGTCACACATGTTGTGGTTCAGATGTTCAGTGTGTTTTAAAGGTGCAGTCTGTAAGAAATGTCCAGAGTTTTAAAATATTAAAAAAATGAACTGACAGACAGTGAAGACACAAGATAGTTGATGTTCTGTCAAATCCGTGTTGTGTAGCAGAGATATCCACTGAAGTTAGCATGCTAACCAACTAGCTGCGGCCGCCCTGTCTGTAATACCACTTTGTATCTCTTGAGGGCCCCACAGTTCCAGTTGGAGATTAATATGAGTAGAGAGTTCGCTAAGTCTGACAAGCTCTCTTTGCATTTAGTCTATTAAGGAAGCAAAACAAACATGAAATATCCAGTTACTAGCTATAGCTACAGCCAACGACAACTACAGCAGACAGTACATTGAGCAGCAGCTGACAGTTCCTCCATCTTCTTTTTGGAGCAATCTCTGAATTCTGGACAAATTTTACAAGTTGCTCCTTTAAAGTACAAATGCAATTTCAGCTGCTCTGTTTATCGACGTGCAGACGGAGAGCTGTTCACTGCCACAACGACCAACTTCAGAGGAGACAAACCACAGATTGCTCGACATTTCAGCAAAGATGGCCGCCCAGACATCAGCCAGGACGTGTCTTTCAGCTTACTGGAGGGTGAGTGACATGACTCATGCTGATTCATTTATATGAATCGATGACAGGATTCATTTGTTAGTCCAGTTTCAGTGTGAGGATTCCCTTTGTGCATGAAACTGAGTAACCAGAATGAGGACAAAGTGGTGGTGGTGAGTCACAAACGTAGAGAAAAAGAGAAGAAGAAGAAGAAAGGCATCGGATCGTGAGAAAGGCTGCCGCAGAAACTGTTTCCAGCTCTGCAGTTTGAAGAGTAGTCACCTGAACGCCACATTTCAGGATCTGTTGTGCATGCAAACCCAAGCCGTGCCAGACTCAGGCAGGTTTTCACGGGACCAGCTGAGAGCTCAGAGTCCGTCACATCCGCAGGAAAAACAAGACAAATCAGCCGACATTTTAACTCCAAGCAGACACATTCAAGTGTTTTTACACACATTATTATCTGTTATTTATTGATTATGTATCCTATGTGTGTTATGCGGTGCGTGGAGAGAACTGGACCCAAACAAGCGAGACCTGGAAAACAGTTCAGTTGTAAGTGGTTTTATTTTCATTAAGCAACAGATGAGGAGGGACATCTTCAGCGATTTGGGGCCCTCAGGAAACACAGGACAGGCAGGCAGGCAGGCAGAGGTGGCTGACTCACAGGAGACCCACAGGCAAGGGAGACCACAACGTAGACTGAACAATCTGGCAGAGAGTAGACTGCAGAGCCGGGGTATTTGTACTGCTGGAGATGATTAGTGGATGGTTCTCAGGTGAGCAGGCAGATGGGCAGCAAGACCGATGAGCCACACCCAGAAAACAGACACAGAGAGGGACAAACAAGGAACCACAGGAAACAAAGGTGAGGGAGAAAACAGCTGACCCACGAGGGGGGAAGGAAAGGCACAGACTATAACAACGTGTCTTTCTATTATACAAATTATTAAACTAAATTAATCTTGAATCTGATTGAAACTTTTGATACATAAAACATGCATTCTTATTTATTTACAGTTTTGCTCGATTATTAAACTTTTAATGGTTGTGTCTCTTACAGGTTCTGGTTAGAGAAGGATGGTGTTGGGTTTGATAAACAAAAACTTCACAGTAAAGTGAGACACACCCTCAGCCTCAGTAAATGAAAATTAAGATGCTGATATTGAAAAGCCATAAAAACCTCACATACCTTCAACAAACCAAGCTGCAGTGATGTCTCAAGAAGACCAAACTTCCTGTTTTCTGTCCCAGTGATTCATTTCCTCTTTCCCTCTGAATGTCTCCAAGTTCCCCACATGTCTGCGTTTAAAACACGTGAAAAAGAAGGTGTTTCAGTCTGCTTGTCATGGAGCCTCAGCACAGCTTCAGTTTATGTAGTTTATGTATGATTTGGAAACTGTTCATCAAAGGGGAATTGTGGTTCATCAGAAACAGCATGTAAAATCACAGAAATCATTTAGTCAATTAAAATAAGATGATTTCTGTGTAATCACATCTGAATCTTTACTCTGCTGCTCACAGATCTGATTTCCCTTTTGCCCTCAGTTTCCTCATCTGTCTTCACTTCCTGTATTTTAGAGCCAACGTTTGTCACCTCAGTGTTGGACCCATCACAGGGGAAACTCTACTTCTTCTTCAGTGAAGTTGGGAAAGAGTTCAGCTTTGTAGACGAGCTGCAAATTGCCAGGGTGGCTCAAGTCTGCAAGGTGAGCGTCAAGACAAAGACGCCCTGACTGCACAGTCTGTTGGTTTAAATGAGGCCTTACTGCTAAAGTTTGTTGTTGCCTTCGCAGGATGATGTTGGTGGACAGAGAACTCTGCAGAAGAAGTGGACATCCTTTGCCAAAGCCCCTTTGCTCTGTCAGTCTGCCAAACAGCTTCCCTTCAACGTTCTCCAGGACGTGTTCACCCTCCAGCCACCAGAGGGCAGCGATGCTTCAGACACTCTGTTCTATGGAGTCTTCACATCTCAGTGGTAGGAAGACAAACAGTCTGAGGGGGTTAGACACAACTGGGAGGATTTCTTTGATTCACATTGTTGTCAGATTTTATTCTTCTGTACAATACCTTTTTCCAGTACAAGATATCTCCAGAGTTTCCTGAAATCACAATGTGCCCGTTTCATTTAATCGTTCTTGTGTATCAGAGGAAGGTTTGGTCTGCCGGTGGTGCTATAGAACTCCTCTGGCCCCACCAAATGATGTATGAATGACACAGCAGAGTTATCACAATACAATTTGTGTTTTTCACATGCCATGGACAACATTTAACTGTAACCATAAAAACTTTTGTGTTAAATGATCTGAAAGCAGTGAAGCGTCCACAGTGAACATTGTTGGAGAGATTTAATCAAAAACAAAAACATTTAACACCTCGCTTTCTCTCTCTCAACATTAACATGAGTTTGTCATCTCTGGCATCCTTCAGGTCTTCAGCTCCAGGATCTGCTGTGTGCGTCTTCAAGCTGCAGGACGTGAGGACAGTGTTCACTGAGAGCTACAGGACCTTCAACATGGAGACACACCAGTGGAGTCCACTGCAGGGGAGACACTCCTACCTGGGAAAGGTGGGATGGTCACATATCCAGCCCCTTGGAACCCCATGTTAATCATTTAATCAGGACAGTCTGTGATGTCATTGTGATGTCACTGTGATGTCAGTAGCTGTCTCTTTCTTGTCCTGACAGTGTGGACTAGGCAACGCTTCAGACTCTGAACTGGCTGAGGTGAAGAAGAGCTTCCTGACCGGCAGCAGTGTAAAACCAGATGGCGGAGGCCCCATTGTTGTCTCTTCAGGGCAGCGATTCAGTCATGTGGCTGCAATGAGGACCCAGGCTGCCAATGGAAAACAGTATACTGTCCTTTTTCTTCTTACAGGTGAGCCTCACAAGGACGAGTTTTCACTTTGACACAACAGGCCTGAAAATGCTGCTGCATCGCCTGAAAAGCTTTATTCTCTGATATTTATTGATCATCTCTCTCTCTGATGCACAGAGTCCGGATTCCTACACAAAGTGGTTTTGTTTGATCAGGGTGCGCAGGTCATCGAGGAGATTCAGGTGTTCGCACAACCTGAGCTGGTCACAAGCATCATCCTCTCCTCCTCCAAGGTAAACTCTCAGCTGGAAACACTGAAATATTTCACAGAATAAAACCTCTGACTGACTCACTGGGCTATACGAGATGACTGGTCAAGGTCGGGGTCTGCTCTGAGGTTTCTGCCTTCTAAAAGACAGCTTTCCCTCGCCACTGTCACCAACTGCTTGCTCATGGGGGGTTTTGAGGGGTTTCTCTAAAAATCAAATGAAAGAGTTTGGTCTCAACCTGCTCTAACTGGAAAGTGTCATGAGACAACTGTTGTTGTGATTTGGCACCGTATGAATAAACTGAATTGAATTATCAATGTTAATTCTGATTTGCAGGATTATTGCATCAAAGTGATAAAGAACAGCATCAGCTGGCCATGACATTACACAAAAATAAAGAATCACACGATAATATCTATAAATCATGAACTTAATACATCAGCACCTTTCATGTACACAATAGAGCTCAAATGGGTTCATGAAATACAAAAGAAAAGAGCAAACAGCAAACTCCAAGTTCATGAGAGAAGTCTTTAATTTCTTTATAAAAGCACAAACAGCATGTCTCTTCATCAGCTTCAGTGGCTGGAAGGTAACATCGTTCTCACTTTCTGATGACACAGCCGAGCCTGACATTAAAGCCGCATGTTGTTTCTATCATCCACACATTAAGAACACCGAAAGCACAGACATAAACAGCAGAGTGTCGTCTGCATAACGACCTGAAGCAGTACAGACTGGGAGAAGAGAAATCAGCGCTTCCTCCAGGAGCAGAGAAACACAAACTGATGGGTGATGATGGCAGTGAAGCGATGATTTGTCAGCTCTGTGGGGTCACTCTGTTTTCTGCTCCTGTAGGGAGTACTTTACCTGGGGACATCAGAGGGCGTGACCGTTGTACCTGTCGCCAGGTGCTCCATCTACACCACCTGCAGCCAGTGTGTCCTGTCCAGAGATCCTCTGTGTGGGTGGAGCCACAGCAGGAGGCTCTGCTCCCGTGTGGATGGCAGTGATGAGAACATGTGAGTGAACGTTCCCTTCGTTACTGTGGAGATTCTTTATGGATCCTCACAGGGTGTTCAGTCTGCTATACACTGAGCTCAGGTGACAAGGGAAGATTTAAGTGGAGGCTGTAGCACACTGAGTGTATGCAGCTTTGTATGGTCTGGATGAATACTGGATTCTGATTGGCTGGAGGCTGTCCATTAACCTCTCCAATTGAAAAGTCCAGCAGAATGGCAGCAGACAGGACAGGGGTCTTAGTTGAGTAATCTGCCTTGAAAACAGACTGGTGGAGGTCAAGAAGGTTGTTCTGCTCTAATGTATTTTGAGTGAGTGTGTGTGAGATGACGGACGGGCTGTCCATTCACTCTTCAGGGCACAAGACCTGGAGGATGTCAACGTGGCGGAAGAATGTCCTGGACAGACTGAGCGCCGTCTGCACACGGGTAACCTCTCATAGATCCATGAACATCTCAAACACATTTCATCACAGTCCATCTAATAGTTGTTTGCTAGAGGAACATTCAGTGAAGCATGAATGTCTGTTTAATCTTAAGGTTGTTGAGATGTTTCAGTCTTTCAGTCAGCACCATCGCTGGTTCTCTTTTATTTAAAGAGGATTTTCTGTTCGACAGAACTGAATTTTACTCTGAACGAAGCGGTGAGGCTTCAGTGTCTGAAACCTTCCAACCTGGCCACTCTGACCTGGACCTCCCCTCAGTTCAAAGACCTGCCAGAGAATCTCTTCATCCACTCGGCTGATGGCAGTTTGAGGTTTCTCGCCACCGCTGACACCTTTGGGACCTACCTCTGCGAGGCAGAGGAAGGCAAGTACAAGGAAGTGGTAAAAAGTTATGGTGTCCGACAGAGTGCTCCTCCAACCTCCATGACCTCCGGGAAGGGCAAACAACACCATGTGACCAACATCAAAGACGAGTCCTACAAGGACATCATCACAGAGTCACCGACTTCTGTGGCACAACCTTCAGGAAACCCAGAGGGCGAGATGGTGGAATACAATGGTGACGAATTCACAACCAGTTTAAAAGACGAGACCAACTCAAAGCAAAAAGATTCTGGATCAAAATTCAACTTTCAAGACAACAGTTTGGACTTCACATCAACATCCAGAGAAGACGTCCAGTTCAGGAAGGAGCTGCTTGACGACACTCAAAAGACACTGAACAAGAAGAGTTATTACAACGAGTTTGTTGTTGTTTCCCTCCTGCTGGCAGCCTGCATCTGCATCCTGGTGGCTGGAGGGATCTGCATGTGGCGCCAAAGGAGAACTGGCCTCAAAACGAGTCCTCTGGTGAGTCCAGAAGACGGCAGCAAAACCAGTGAGTATCTGGAGAGTGTTCCTTCTCTGAGCAACCCAGAGGAGCCTGAGCTGAAGGTGGTGAAGTAACGACGGCCTCGAGAGCTCGTATCATGACCCCATGTGTCTCCGTGGTCCTTTAACGTCTCTCCGTGGGGGTTTTATGTTTCTTTTCAGTTGTTTTAAGGTGCGCTCATTTTGTGCAGAATCCATCACAAACACTTCGTGTTTCAGGTAAAATGAGTGCTCACATAGTTTCAGTTGTAATCTGATGGTCCGTTCATTGAACATGAATGTGTCACAGTGACTTTTAGATGCAGGTTGAGTGAATCAGCTTTGTCTTTTATGACTGATTTTTCTGAGGGGATGTGTTCAGAATCAGAGATTGTCCTGCATTCTGTATATGTGCACATTTTGTTGAGATATTTGTTTGTTATGAACAGCTGTTGATTTTTTTGTGTGAATGAGTGAATGTAAACAGGATGAGCTGTGAAACCCGCTGTGAATGTAACGAGGGCTGGGACCTTCAGGCAAGGAATACGAACATGTCAGATCAAAACTACATAATGTGAACATGCACACTGATCGAGTGTTATGTATTTATTGATCGTCATTTGTGTCCTGGCCTTCAATGTAGTTTTAATTCTGTGTGTGATGTTTTGTTGCTGATTGTCAGCGTTTGTACAGATGATTTGCCAAACTTTGTTTCATTGCTGTTTTTGAATAACTGCAGGGATTAAAACTTTGGAGACATTGTTTTGCTGTGATACTATGTTTACCTTTGATAATTCACTTTAATCACAGATATAAGAAGTGTAGCTCCTCCTTCAAAACTCCTAAAACAAAAGTTTGTTTGTGATGACAAACCAACAGCTTTAAGTGAGAGAAGACATAGAGGAAATAAATGATGAAAAACAACAGGCTGCAGTCTTTTTGTGTCAGTGTTTTATTTCTGTCTTTGCAGACATGGTGGACCAACAGAGACAAACACAGACAAAGAGCAATGGATGTTTTCTCTAGGGAACATCGGGTGAAAAGTATATGTATAAACTTTATTATGATAGAAATACAATAAAACAAACATTAAACAACCAATTTAAAGTGCACAACCATAAATATTTGCAAGATATATATTGTTTTTAAAGTGCTTTATCAATAAAGCTGAATTGAACTGAACTGAAAGAAAATACACATTTCATATCACAAGCATAGAAAAGTACAATAAAGAAATAAAATAATTGAATATAAATAACAACAATAAAAATACAAGTCAAAATACACAAATCCTTCACACACACAGAACTAAAACCTGACCCTTCTGGTGACAACATCTCCCATTAGGAAAAAAGAAATCTGATGCCACCTAACTCGGCCCTCTGCGTACCAACTCGGTCCTAATGCTGTCTGTCAGAGGTGATGGCCAGTCTGCAGGGTCTGTTGAAAGAGGCTCTTCCCCAGTGGAAGATGAACTTTGTGGGGGATCAGGCATTTCTGTAGAACAGCACATCTGATTTGGCACATTATTCAAAGCACACAGCAGTCGAACTTAACACGGTTTTAAGAAACAGCAAAACTGGATTAATCACAACTAACAGGAAAAAATGTGTACAGGCAGGTAAAATCCACAGATAAAACACACTGCTACTTCTACCTTCACACACACACACACACACGACAGCAAAATACCACCCACCTATAGGCTCCTGCTGAGGAGAAGCAGCAGCAAACTCCTCATGGCCTTCCTGAGACATGGCAGGAGATGCCATAGAAGCCATAGCAGCCATAGAGGTGGATGGGATCTCCTGATCCTCTGCTCCAGATGAAGCCTCTGTTGCTGGAGACTCATCCTGGGCAGGAGGCTCCAAAATGTTTTAGCAGTGTTGCTGGAAAAGTGCATCAGTGTAAACATGCATGAACGACACACTTAAATACATTAGCTATCACTTAATGTTATTACGCCTATTACATGCTATTAACCTACAGATTAACCAACGGGGAGAAATACTTCATTGCCCAAATTCTATTAACGTTATACTGAGACAGAAAATAATGGACGAAATGTGGGCAACGTCCGTCTTTTTAAGGCTAGCTTACTGCACGGAACATCCCGACGGCCAAATACAGTACGCAGCGATAACCAAATGGTCACAAAGCAATGACAGCAAAGGTGGTGATAGCTTCACCGTAGACACATTTATTCCTATGTATGTATGTTAACTCAGATAATGTTCAGGTTAACTATAACTAGCACACCAAAGAGCAAACAAACTAATGACCGCTAAACAATTAACGTTAGCCCCTTTTCATAACGTAATTACAGTCGTACGCTACAGAGGGAACATTAGCTACATACCTTTGTTTTTGGACCGTTTCTCCTCTTCTTCTTTCCTTTTCTTTCTGAAATAAGCACCCGATAGCTTTGGCCTTTTTCTGTCCATCATGTTTATTACCTGAATCGGAGTCGCCTCGGGGATCAACAGGTTACGCTGATGCCAATGGCCTCTGACGTGACGGACAGCAGGGGTCAGGACTAAACCAACACATTGGTGGGGTACAGATAGACGATAAACAAGAGTGTATGGAATGTGAAACAGGCCTACAGTAGGAAACTATCTAGTGTTATGAATGAAATTTACTTTGAGTGCTTTTTGATCCCAAAGTGCCGTCCTGGGCGGCCGCCCGGTTCGCCCATATGAGAAACCGCTACTGCACATCTAAAAACCACCTGGAAGCGGAGATGCTGACGGGTCACTGATGTGCGTATGCGTTGACGAGTCAGCTGGGACGTGTTGATGGACCTGATGGCGACAGTATATCGTCCACAAGTGGGAGGAAAGGCTCCAAACGGAATCTGATCCCAGTTTAATGTGTCTAAGCCGTCGCCCAGCGAGGCTCCTCTGACATGCAGAGTCACAAAAGCAACAAAATCTCTCAACTTAGCTTTGCTTCCTCAAACATGGCCAGCAGGTCTGCAGGAGGGCGGGGGGCAGCTCCTGGTCCAGCATCAGAGATGGACCGGCACCATCAAAGACGGGTGTGTCCTGGACACGTGGAGTAATATGGAGATTCTATTGCAATATGGAGAAAGGTTGTTATAGAGCAAAATATTACTGTTTTCCCCAAATGTGATTTTATTCTCATATTGACTTTTGACTGTAAAATTCACACCTGGAAACATCAGATCCTTATGTCCCATCAGTGACACAGACACGCCGTTTTCAGCCCAAATTAGATTTGTGTGAATGAAGTGAGACGTCTTTCCATTTGAGAACATCTGAGCACCACCAGAATCAGAATCAGAATCAGAATCAGCTTTATTTGCCAAGTATGTGTGACCACACAAGGAATTTGACTCCGGATTTTTCTCTGTCCTGTGCACCATACAAAATACAAAATAGCAATAATAATAATAAAATGAAGAAAATGAAGAATAAAGTATTTACAAGAAAGGAATATATAATATATATATATATACACATGTAGTGCAAACAGTGTGATGGTTCACACAATGGCAGGTGGTTTACGGGGAGATCAGGGAGACAGCCTGGGGGAAGAAACTGTTTTTGTGTCACCAGCAATCTCTTCTCCATTTCAGAGAGAAGTATCTATATTAGTCAGTTAGTTAGATAGTTAATTTGAAGCTGATGATCTGAACAGCTGAGCAGCTTTGTTTCCGGTTCCGCTGTGTCTTTAAGCAAAGTAAATGAAGTTGTTGTCAGGCGTTGCTTCTTGGAAGTTACGCCGCTAGGTTGTTTGCGCTGCCTTCAAGTGTAATCGGAACGACCACACTCTGGAAAGACAGAAGCCAAAACACACACGGGCACTGCCCTTCTAAGGACTGCCTGCTCACTCCATATTAAAACTCACTGTATTCAAAACTGGCTGCAATTCACCCAGAGGGCACTCGTGACGTAGTCCTCAATGAAGGAACGGCAGTGAACGGAGCTACATGGCTAAAATAAATATTTACACCTACTTCTAGACTAAAACACACACTTCTTATTTTAGTTTTTGCAAATATAGTATTGGGTTCAGTTTGGTAACAGCTTCAAAAGGTTTGTGAAATAGTAAGATAAGATAAGCTGAACTTTATTGATCCCGCACTGGGGAAATTCACTTGTCGTGGCAGCTCACAAGGACAGGAGTGCAAAAAGCAAAAAGTGTGCAAAAACAGTCACAAAAAATATAGAAGTATAATAAATTAACAATTTACAAGGTACAGTAAAAACAGTACAATATACAGCGATATACAAGTTGTGACAGCTCTGTCCACTCTTCTCTTATCTTGTGAAAAAGTAGTATAAACCTTAAAAAAATATTTTTTGTTTATGCTTTTTCACCTTATGTACTGGTGCATTCCTTTTGTACTCGTAAGTCGTTTAGTTGTTCTCCGACTTTCGAAGCCAGAAGTGACAAACTTCCTACAAACGTAGGAATTCCACCTCTTCAACTCAGTCGAGCCCAGAGGACACTAAACAAAATGGCTGCCCGGAGCATCAACTGCAAATAAAAGCTTTTGTCTTTTTTGTGTTCCATTTACTAAGCCATAAACGCAACACACCCAAAAGTCTGGCAGCATATGATTTCCTCGTAAACGTTGTATTAAAGAGCACAACTGTTGTGTAATAATTTCTTTCAGCTATATCACCAAATAAACGTAATTGAAATCCTTTTTTGTTGTATGTCTATGCTGTGAGGTCTGCTTTTTTTAATTTCCACTCGAAAGTAACTTGTTCAGGCGGTGAACGTCCTAATTTACGAGTTTAAATTTGGGACGTAAAGGCAGCATGAGTCCAGCCAGCAAAGAATCAACGAAACGCTGAACGAACAAGAAAGCTTCTGCATCTCCACCAGAAAACTACGAAATATTTTGAGGGTAAACTTTTCTAACGCCACTTAACGGTTGCATTCGTTCTTTTTAAGACTTTTATGAGAGGGTTTTTCACTTTCAGCAGTCTCCAACCTGCTTTGGGCACCAACATGATTGTGACCAAACGTCTACACGTTGAGTTGATGTTTATTTTAGTTTAGCTAGCAGCGGCCTGTTTGTCTGGCGGGTGTTAACAACATCTTCCCTCTTTATTAACACTTGTGCGCCATCAGAATGACAGCATTAAGCTAAGCGCCAGTCCACAAAATCAGCGCTTCCTGGTAATTCAGTGTAGCGCCCTGGACCAGACTCCATTTAAAATTCAGTGAACTTAAAGATGTTCGAGCTTCCCCGGAGCTCCAGACACCTATTGGAGAGGAATTTAAGAGCTCCCACGACTCCAGAAGGCATTGTGGTGAATTCGATGGATGAACTGTGGTGTTATTTATTTGAAGTTAACATTAACACTTCGGTAAGTGTCAGATTGTTGTTTGAGCCAGGACAGGCGAAACGCTGCAGTCTCAGTTTGTCCACAGGTCAGAAACCCGCAGGATCACGTGATGAACGCTCACAGTCTGAAGGTCTGTTATGGTTTCTTTTGTTTTTACAGTTTAAAGCTTTGACCTCCTGTGACCTCTGATCTCATATCATGGCATCCACGTCGGTCACCAAAATCGGTGGAGTGGTAGTCGTCACTCAGGTCCTTCCTCAGGATGAAACCTCCATCCCGCTCCAGGCTGCTGCTGCTGTCACACAAGCCCCGCCCCCAGCGAAACAGGCCCCGCCCCCAGCGAAACAGGCCCCGCCCCAAGCGAAACAGGGCCCACCCAGCGCCAACACCAAGATGGACGACATGACTGCCGCCTTCCTGCGGGGGGAGCCACAGAGCCTCGGGGTGAGACGCTGATGTTTGTGTCCGTGGTTTTACCCACCACGTTTGTTCTTGTGTCACGTCTCTGTGTGGCGGCGAGTTCGTCCACACGTTCTGAAAATAACGTGCAAGTTAAGTGTTTTTCTTCAGTAAAGTACTTCTTCCACTCCTGTGCTGTGTGTGTGCTCCCAGGTTGTTCAGATCTTCATCGGTGTGCTGTGTATTCTGTTCAGTCTGACCGCCGCCTGCTCGCAGATCCTGATCCTTCACGCTCCGTTCTGCCTCGCCGTCGCCGTATGTAAACTTTATCGACTGTCAGCACATTACAGATTAACAACTTCAGAGACGTCGAAGAGGATGCTCAATGCGTATCTCTGCTGTCGCTCAGTTTGTGATCTCAGGTTCTCTGGCTGTGGCGGCCGCGAGACGGACTTCAGTCAGACTGGTGAGTTTTCATGCTGATGTCAGTCAGTCTTCTGTTCCTCTCTCGCATTTACACGGAAATGTTGCGGATGAAGCGGAAGACTCTTTTGAACGGAAGCCACATGATGGTAAACACGTAAGCCATGAAAACTCAGCTGAACTGTTTCAATCCCGTTTACACCCCGAGGCTTTGGTGCACTGCAGCCTCGTGTGGCCAAAAGGAGAATTACAACAACAAACACTAAATTCTTTCACAGAAAAAATGAAAATAGAGAAAATATCCCGGTAAACCTTTTTTCACCTGTTTTCAGAAAATAAACTGAAAATAGATCACCAGATTTTTTTCTCTCTTGTCTTTCAGGTTCTTTGCACCAGTGGCATAATAATTTCTTTTCTTTATATGAAACAATTTTTAGAAATATTTTGGTTATCCCTGTTATAAGAAATAGGTTTAAGATTCACTCTGGACTCTGATGGACTCCAACGCCATAGCCTAGCAACAGTTTAAACTGTCAGCCAATCAGAAGAAGCCTTGAAATCAAATCGGGGTAGAAAACAGAATGACGGACTGATGCAGTTTGACATGTTTTGAAAATGGTGTCACATTTTTCAGATTCTGCACTAAAATAAAATGTTTAAAGGGTTCAGTCGAGCCTGGATTCAGGCTCCTGATCACATCCCGTCCTCACTTAGAACGTCTCTCGTCTGCATCGTAGCAGTGGGACAGGAAGTGGATGCTGCTCAGAGCGATTTCATTGGTCCAGCCAAACTGACACTCAGCCCGCGTTGTGTGTTTGCTGCAGGTCTGGGCGTCTCTGGTGTGGAACGCGATCAGCGTCGTGCTGGGCCTGGTGGGCGTGGCTCACCTCTGCTGGCTGTTGGCTGATCAGTCCCCCTCCAAACGATTCTGTGGAAGTGAAACCTGGGGGGGCGTCGTGCCCACGGATGAGGAGAGGAT
The DNA here is from genome assembly GCF_020382885.2 of Scatophagus argus. Lineage (NCBI taxonomy): Eukaryota > Metazoa > Chordata > Actinopteri > Scatophagidae > Scatophagus > Scatophagus argus. Next base: position 26,102,178 of record NC_058501.1, read on the forward strand.
GAAGTGCGTCGATAACATGTGGATTCTGAATGTGAGTTGACCGGTCTGACCGATCGGGGCCTCACAGGACTCACCGGCTTTATCGTGATGTTAACTGAGTGAGAAAGCAGACTGAACTACATGAAACTCATCTGTTGTCTGTTTGTATCTGCCAAAGATCATCTGTGAGCAGGATGCTCCACTCTGTTACACCACTGTACACCCAGGGTGTCTGTGCGGTTCGACTGTTCCAGAGTGAGACATCCTCTCTATAAATGATCTCCCATCAGTTTCAGGAGTCACATTCAGAATCAGAATCAGAATTCCTTTATTTATCCCTGAAGGGAAATTCTTGTTCTTACAGACATTGCACATGCAGTATTCCCGACCAAGAAAGGAGAAAAGTGCGGAGTATAAAAAATAGGATAAACATAAACTAAAATCTCAAAGTACAGGTATTTACAAAAACTGTATTCAAGCTCTGTGGTGCATCATGGGAGTATGAGTCTGTTGCTGAACGAGCTCCTGTAGCCGATCGGCACATTGTGGAGAGGGTGAGAGGGAAAGTCCAGTATCGTCCTTATTTTGGACAACATCCTCCTCTCAGACACCACTGTCAGAGAGTCCAGTTCCTCTCCCACAACATGGTGGCCTTCTTGATGATTCTGTTGAGTCTGTTAGTGTCCCTCACCCTCAGGCAGCTGCCCCAGCAGGCAGCAGCATATGTGATGGCACTGGACACCACCGACTCATAGAACATCCTCAGCATCGTCCTGCAGATGTTGAAGGACCTCAGCCGCCTCAGAAAGTAGAGATGGGCCCTTACCTGTGGCCCTTTCTGTAGACATTCATTCGTGTCAGATCAATAAGTCAAAGTTCTGCATGTTTCTGAATCAGGACCGTCAGTGTTCACTGAGGTGTCGGCTCAGTGACGGTCCTACCTGTCTTCCAGGTGTCTGTGTACGGACTTCTCGGCCTCCTCCTGGTTCTGCTCGTCCTGCATGTCTGCGTCGCTGTCACCGTCTGTGTTTTCTCTGCTAAAGCCGTGAGACGCCACAGCCGCTACACCCGCATCACGGTGAGTTACGTCAGCCTCTCGGTGTCTGTATATTCACACATTCTCTCTTTGTTGTTAATGACCAGGATTTTATTTGGTTTCAGCAGGTAGTGAAGGTATAAAAATAATCTTAGTTTACAAAGAGGGATGTTAGCCGGTCCAAATCAAAATTAGACAATTTCTTCTTTGACAGCAGAATGTTCAGCTCATACTGACAAAACAACACGTTTACTCTGACAAACTTGAGCAGAGAAGCTCCTCAGTCTGGTGAAGAATCCCTCGCTTCAGGGGACTCTGCTGTCTCCTCATTGACTCACAGTCCTGAAGGGCCACAGACGTGAGGCGTCGCTGTAAAGTTGCATTGTGGGAAATGTAGGATTTGGCATTTAGGGACTAAAGGTCAGGATGTCTCCACCTCTTAACTACCTTTATGGAAGTGACAGGTGGTTTAACAGCTGATGGTGAGTTTACAGTTTGACCTTTGACCTGCAGGTGGAGGTCGATGATAACTTTTCAGCGTCTGCACATGACTCTGATGTCGCCCTGTTGGGCAGCGATGGCGAGGAAACCTCCACATCGGCTCCAAACTCACCGTGAGAGGACGACAACATCTCTGAATACCACTAGTGATACTGCAGTAATACGTCAGGAAAACCGACAGAATACTAACGCAGTCTGTGGTCCGTTTCTCTGCTTCTGTTTCACATTTTGTAGCGCTGCATTGTGGGTCGTTCAGGGCTGATCTGCTGGTGGTTGAGTTAAAATGTGGCATCAAATGAATACACACTGAAAGTGAAGACTGACTGGCTGACACAAACTGAATGAACTCATGAGATGACGATGTTTGCACTTTTATTCTCTCTGTTTGTGCTTGTATTCAATAAATGAGTTTTTTCACTGTCGTCTGAAGAACATGAAGGTTTGATGCATTCATGAACAGAAAGTTAATCCACAGCAGTTTTCGTCATCTTTTCATTCAGAGCCCCTCAGTTTCCAGCAGTTTGACGTGTCTCGGCGTCTTTCCTGTGACTCGGTTCAAACTGCTGCTTTGGAGTCCAGCTTTGGTTTGGTGGGGTTTGTAAGGCAGCAGACAGACCGAAGGGGTTTAGATGATTCTGTGTCGGTGCCGAGGCAGCTCAGAGCTTCCATCAGCAGCTCGTCACTTCGTTATTGATTTCCTGAGTTGGAGCCGCATTAAATGATGAAGAAGAAGAAGAGGAGGAGGCAGGAAATGGAGCCGAACCCGAGCTCAGAGCCATCGGGACCGCATGGCTCGCTGCAGCTGAGGTGAGCTGATCAATACCTCTATTGATTTGTACAGTCTCTTTATTCAAATGCATTGATTTCATGTCAGGAGCTTGTTACTCACATTGTGAGGACATTACTGTGTTAACACACTGGTGAGGACTCTCCACCATGTAAATCATCACATTTCAGGGTGAAGACTTGGTTTAAGGTTAGACTGAGGTTAGGGTTACAGTGAAGGCAACCCCCCAGGTGTGTGTATGTGTGTGTTAAACCTAAACACATTCAGTCTGATGCAGAAAATCACTTTGTCCCTGTTTACTTTGGGTGAGATGAACTCTTCAGCAGATCATCCACGCCGACAGAGCAGCTGCAGACCACTGGATGATCGGTCTTCTGGTATTCATCACACTGATGCTGGTGATTTCCATGTGTCCTTTGTTGTGGGACAGTGTCAGACCTCAGTGCAGAACTTGTCTCTCCTGGTTACATGGAGTTGGAGCTCCACACTGTGCAGCTGTCATGTCAGACATGGCAGGGGGCTGTGAGATCTCTGAGTGCTTGAAAGGAAATATTAACTCAGGAATTTAACATCAGCAGGAAACCAGCTGCCTGCAGGCCTCAGCTGCAGTCTGATCTGCTTCTGCTGCCTCCTCAGACGGAGGACGATGTTCACATCCAATTGTTTTGTGTCGTGTGGTGGATGGTTTCAATGTGCCGACAGGTAAGCTGATGTAGACTGATGTCTGTGTCTGTATTGCAGCTTCTGCAGAAGGACCAGCAGGGAACATGGTGAGTCACAGTCCACTTGTCTTTCTCTGCACCGTATTACCCGTCTATCTGTCTTTGTGTCTGTCTGCTTATGTTGACGTACTAACTGGCCATCTGTCTGTCTGTCCTCAGCAACAGGAGGATCTGAAAACTTTTGGGGTGAGTTCACTGCCCAAATGCTAACAGATTTACCATAAACCTGCAGAATTAAACCTGACTGCTCAGTGTTATCAGCCAGTTTGATCTTATCAGAAATGTTTATCTCTGAGAAGTCATTGAGAGTCTCTGCTACGTAGTCTGTATGTTTCTGCAAACCAGTTGACACTTAACACATCTTTATGTTTTTATTTTCTGTTTTGACAGAACAGACATACTGTTGTGCTTAACCTCTGGTACGGTTTAGACATTAAAAACACTTGCTGAGGGTTAGGAAAAGCTCAAGTTTGCCTAAAAATACCTTTGTTTGTGGCATCAGCAGAAGCACATCCAACAAGACACTGAAAAGCTTCCAGTTGTGTTTGGAGCAACAAACACTGTTATGAAATGTCCCAGTGGTTGCTAACATGAGCTGGTTGTTGGCTGCTCTGGTCACTTTATAGCATCAAATAACTAATTAAAACCAAAGTGATCAGAAAAATGAACACCTGAACAAACATCAGTGTGATAGGAACTTCCTAAAATGACAGAAACCATCTTTGAGAAGAATTTATTTGTCGTGTACTTGGAGTTTTTAGTTTGGCTCAAGTCCCATCTGCTAACATGGAGGGGAAGGAGCTTATGAGCTGTACTGCAGCCGGCCACCAGGGGGAGCTCTCATGTCGTGCATCTTCCTTTCCAGTCAGTGGTTTGAACACATCCTGAGTGCGGAGCTGATGGAGTTATTGTGTCTGCAGGGAGATGAAGAACCTCATATTGCAAAACCTGAGGAACAGTAATGACACAACACGTGTGTGATGCAACTTTAATGATCTGCTGCTCATCATCATCACTGAGCCGTTTAATGGAACCATTAGCTTAATGGAGAACAACTTCCTGACTGTTTCTACAGCATTTATCTCAAAACCTCATGGGACCTTTAGCTGTAACATTTTGTGGTGGCAAGTCCTCTTGTTCTCAGCACTCTGCGGTTGATTGGTACAGATGAAAACACTTCAGACAAACACAAATGTAAATATGCAATTCAGTTTCAGTCTATAGGCAGTCTACCTATAGCAGCATAACTAGGGTCCAGCCTGGGCCAGCCCTGACTATAAGATTTAAGAGGAAAGTTTTAAGTCTATTCTTAGACATAGAAAGGGTGTCCGCCTCCCGGACCGAAACCGGAAGATGGTTCCACAGTAGAGGAACTTGATAACTAAAGCCTCTGGTTCCCGAGCTACTTTTGGAATCTCTCGGCACTAATCATGCTTTCATCCTTAATCTGTCCACAAGGAGGTGGTAGAAGAAGAGCTGAAGGTTTTCTCATTCATGTAGACATGATTTTTCAGTGACTTCCTGTGGTGTGACATCACTTCCTGTCCAGGCAGTGGAAATGGTGCTTGGGCTGCTGGACGTCTCTCTGGCTTCACTCCTGCTGCAGGTGGAAACTTTCTTCAAGAAGGAAATCTTCGTTGTTTTCATTACAGGAGTATGGGTGAGGGCACTGTTAGTACTACTATAGTACAGTTAGTACTGTTATACACTCCTACAAGCCTATCTACACAGTCCAGACGCCTTGCTTTAACTCTTTGAGTGAATATGACCTGGATGACTGAGAATCTCCACAGATAATTACTGTTATAGAACTTTTAGTACTGTAACACTCACAGTACTGTTCAATACACCAGTCAGAATGCAGGTTTTACTGGTACATGTGGTCTTGATCCACCTCAGAAACCCGACACGTTCAGCTGCAGCTCAGTGTCGATGTTCTCCTTTCAGACCATCCTGAGAGGCTTCGGTCTGGTGTGTGGAGGCAGGAAGCCCGCCTACTGCTGCGTGAGTCTACCACTACGTCCATCTCAACACACAGTCTGTTTCTCACGCACACATCGACAGGACTAATGAGAGCTTTGCGAACCTGTTGGAAGAGTAGATTGGTCCAAAGGTCCAAGGACAATAAGACATATATTACAAAGAACAAAATCTATCTATCTTTGAACTGATCAGTATATAGATCATATATATGACCAGAGGATTATGATGTCCCACTTAAAACTGGGGCTGGTAAATTTCATTGCTTTAAGTACCAATACAACAATGTCAAACTACTAACCTGCATTCATGTGAAACTAGGAAAGAGATGGTTGAACAGCTTATGTACTTGGTTACATTCCACCACAGACACTCAGCAGACTAAAGGCCGTCACTGTGGGCGTGACATGAAACAACAGTAAAATGTCAAATACTCGTCCAATGAATGTAATGGATTGAAATTGCTCACACGTGCAGCAGTGTGAATTCGTCAACATTTGATCCGGTATGTGGATTTGCTACACAGGAATATTACTGTGATACTGCAGAACAAGCAGGACAGGGACTGGCAGAAGATATGCTTGATCATACAGGGTGATAACATCCACACACCCTTGACAGACCTGCTGTCCGTTTTACTCAGCATTGATGGTTGATGAATTTACTGTGAAAGATCTGAGAAAAAGGTGATGTTGCTTTTGAAGGTATGGAGTTTTGGCAAAGTAAAACTTCCGTCCACAATTCAGGGAGCCCTTAATGCCTGAGAGAACTCACACGACATGAACTGTTGACTGTACGCGGTGACTTTGATTCCAGGTGAGGATTAACGTGTCTGCCCACTTGGCCTCTGTGATGTTCTCAGCTGTAGCCTTTGGTGCCATGGTGAGACACGTGCCGTACCAACAGCACCGATACTGCAGGACCTCTTCCTGTGGATACGTCAGCCACGAGACCATGGTGGGTTCCCTGTGAGCACAGACAGGCGGTCTGTTGTGTTCATGATCTGCTGCACTTAATCACTGAGTTGAACAATCGTGTCCAGAAGAAGCGCCTTGGCAGAGGAATGCAGTTCAGGACCACAACATCACCAGTTCAATTCCAGAAGAAGCAGGCGAGAGAAAAGTACTGCTAGAAACCTACAGTTTATCCTGATAAAGTGCTTTTCTCATCATCCTGTTGTTTTTAGCTCTCAGCATGTAGTTACCATCAAGAGTACCCATTTAACCCTGCAGTCCCACAACACTGAGAGACTCACAATGGAGAGCTTAAAAAGAATCACAACTGAAACAAGGACAGTATTCACACAGAACAGAGGGAGGACACCATCTCATCGACTTCTCTTGCAAATGGACTTGCATGTTTTTGAATTTTTATTTCAAGCTTAACTTGTGTTGTCTCCTCAGGTTCTGGTCGGTGGGATCTTGGCCATCCTCATCACCATCTTTGTGGTGGAGACGCTCATCAGCCTGGCAGTCATTTTGACTGGTCTTTGCTCCATGTTTTTTGACTATCCACAGGTCTGATGACCACCTCACTGTTTTACGATCATCTTCTTGTTCCTCTCAGTTAGAATACCACAACAAAAGGGCTATATTTTCATACTGGCTCCTCCTGACCAGCCCATCCTGTTGTTCTTGTTTCCCACAGCAGCCCGAGGACCCTGAACACAATGGCAACCTCTGAGCCTCTCTGTCCCCCCCTCCTCAAAGCCAGGAGACACTTGGAGATACTGTCATGAAGACAGACAGCTGACAGACAGCTTCTGATCCGACTGCAGCCGTACAAATAACCGCTGACCAACAGAACAGATTTTGCTTCAACATTTGGGGGTCATTTTGGGTTGTCGTTTACTTTATTCCTGTATTCTGGTGAATATTTATGTTTGTGCTTCAATTTATGCCTGAAATGAAGTCAAATTTTTAATTAAGTGAGTGATTTATATGTTTTTGCTGTGGTTAACGTGTTTCCTGCCGCCCCCTGAAATCTGCACCAATGGTACTAACGTCCAATCACTGAAGTTACAGTAACTTACTTTATATAAAGTATACTCGTGTGTGTGTGTGTATGTTAACTACAATTACCTCTAATGTTATCTTAAAGAATAAAACCCTTCAACCAATGCATGTCTCACTACACTCATATTACCGTAGTCTAATGTATATTTTGTCTGTTCATGTGATTGTTGGATTAACCTTTGTTTTGTACTGCATATTTTACTTGCATGATTAATGCTGAAGTTTAACAAAAATGAAAGTGGAGAATCAAGAAGTGAGGCACCAGAGCCTTAACATAAAGTGATATTTATGAAAGTGACATATTTGTCATTGGAGGGAACTCACTCCAACGAAATTCGTGCTCTGCATTTAACCCACGCAAGTGACGTGCACACACACACACACAGCAAACCCGGGGCAGTGGGCGACCGCGTGCAGCGCCCGGGGAGCAGTGGGGGTTAGGTACCTTGCTCAAGGGTACCTCAGCCATGGACACCAGGACGGGGAATCGAACCAGTGATCCACCGGTTACGGGTCCGACACCCTAACTGCTGATCCACGACTGCCCCAGACTTTAGACTTTAGACTTTTGTGGTAAAATGCATTTATTTGAATTTTAAATCATGTTTTCATTTTTCTCTGTATTTGTATTACAAAGAAACTACAAAGTGGGATTTCTCTGAATTATTTACCGGTTACTGTGGCCATGCAGACAGTTTAAAGATGTGATTTTCAACACATTAGAAACACACTGTAATGGCTGGTGGGACACTGTGACAGCTTCTTGTGCTTCCGGTCCGAAATGTCTGGCTCAGCCAATTTAATTCTCGTAGGAGAAGAACTCCACTCTCTGGAACTTCAGGTTATGTACGGGGAGCTTGTGAAGTGGTTCAAAATGATTTATGGGGTAAAAAACATTTTTCTGCCAGTGTTCATTATGTTTTGGTCCATAGACAAAGTTCCATTAGATTACCCAATTTTCCCCAGCGATCAATAAAGTATTCTGATTCCGATTAGATTTCACTTTTTCGGCTTTTTTGTAGTGAAATACCTTTCTGTATTTGAATATTTGTGGGCTCACAGGCTAGTTTACAGCATTTACACCATCTTGGTTTCACACATCAATCCATTAAGTGTGTGTTTTGTTTTAGCCAGACTGCGTCTGCTGTAACTCTCATTAGGACAATTTATGAGAACTATAATGCAAAAAATCAAAACCTTATTATTGTGGTAATGTTCATGCATAATCAGAATTGGAGTTAGCCTACAATAACATAACGCTGCTAGTTGTAAATCTTTAACCGAAAAGAAAAACAAATAGGCCTTTCAATTCTAACATATAATCAATACCATATTTACAAAAGCTAATTTTTGTGTGTAGACGTATGTGTGAATAATTATTTTAGCCACTTGGCTCCATTCAATTCTGTTCATTGAAGACGACCTCGCGAGCGCCCTCTGGGTGAACTGCAGCCAACTTTCAGTACATTGGGGTCAGTATGGAGTGGACAGGCTGTCCGTAGAAGGCTGTGGCTGTGGCTCAGCTACGATTGTGCCTGAAAGCGCCTGCCTTTTATTTTGAAGCTCGTAACCGGATGTGGATTCTGGCTCAAATGATCCACAGGACGTTAGCTGGCGTTTCTCCGCTGTCAGTAGGTTTCTGCTCTCTCTGCTGTGATCCTGGCGCTGTTCATTTGTTTGATTTGTGTGGACATGTGGACAATAAAAAGTGTAGACTTTGATGTAGAAACGTGTCCTGTTCGGAGGGTTTTAATCCCCCTGAATGAAGCCTCTAGCGGCAGTTCATGTTAGCTAAAGTTAGCTGATAAAGTGTGCTCACAGTTCATGTTTCAGTCCGACGTGAAGACCAGTATGCTGTCCGTGTGCTTAGCCGGGTTAGCCGCGGAGCTCATGTCCGTGTTAAAAAGCTGAACAAACGTGTTTATATGAGAAGCAGCAGAGTGGCCGTTAAAGCGGTAAAGTGTCCCCTGGTGTCCTGTCCTGTCTGACCTCAGATCAGCTGGCTGTGTCTCCTGCAGACGTTTCCTGTTGGAGCTCATTTTGACTGCAGCTGATGATTCATCTGCTGACTGTTTTCTCCATGAATCCACTGATTGTTTGCTTTGTCAAACTTATATAATAACTTATATTAACAGTGAGACATGTGGTCCCACTGAGCCAGAGGACAAAGTGACTCCTTCACAGAGTTTGTTCAGTCCAAAGCTAACATGATCACAAACACACTGAGAGGAAAAGCAGCAAAGCTTCACATCCAGCACACGTTTTTACAGGAGAAAACACTGAACACATCATCAATGCAGCTGATCAGTAAGTTTTGGTCCATTAATAAGTGCTACTTAATTAACCTAATCAGCTGTGCTCGCTGCTCTCTTGTCTTCCAGCTCAGGTGAGGAAGCAGCATGGACAAAGTGAGGAGGATCCTGGTTTATGTCTGTAAGGAGCGAGCAGCTCCTCAGCGAGCTCAGTTTGTTCAGGTCAGTTTGTTACACTCAGAGTGTTGGATTGTTCCTTTACTCACTCACTTTGCTGACTGTCATTACATTCTGTCAGTAAGTCGTACCTGGGATCAGTTTCTTCTTCTCCTGTTGTCAGAGTGTGACGGGTCACTTCAGTGACTGCGGTGGCGACGAAGTGGAGGTGAACTTCTCTCTGGAGAGAAACCAGTTCATCCTTTACCGAAGAGACAGAGGACGGGGGATAACTCTGAAGGTCACACACACAAAACATCCACTTCCTGTCTTTATCAGTACACGACCTTTGACTGAGACGTCCTGTGACAGGACGTAACACACTCGACACAGACATGAGACGCCAACACACCTGCATGTCTTAGCTTACAGTGAGACAGCAGACTGTCACAGCTGTAAACTGTTTGTTGAGTCTGTGCAGATCTCCTGGTCGTGGTTATCCACATAGAGGTGAAGAAGCCTCTTAGGTGAGCGGCGAAACATCTTAAAGAATCTATGATGGAGTCCAGCTGCCCTGACTCAGCTCTGCATGGACACACATACTTTGTATACTAACACGATGGCTTATGATTGGTGTGGGCTCCTTTGGTGAAGGATGATCCGGTGTTTCCTCTGCTAAACGAGATGAGAAAGGAAGCACTGAAGCACCTTTCAAAGTGCTCTCAACATGGCTGCCTTTCAGATCCTTCCACCTCATTTTCTCTCCTAGAGACCTGCCTTCTGTCCCATCAAACACCTGTCAGCCACAGAGGCAGCTGAGATCCCACTGGACGTTCAGCAGCGTGGGATAGATGTGGGCGTGGCCATTGTCCTACAGACAGCCGATCAGAGAGTGTTGCTGACACGGCGGGCGAATGAGCTTCGGATTTTTCCCAACGTCTGGGTTCCTCCAGGTCTGACACTCACCGACGCTTGTTAAAGAGCAGGATTGTTTGTGGACTGAAAGTCAGGATTAGATTAATTTGTCTAATATCAACGTCTGGAGTCTTTTAGTGTTTTTAAGGCTCACGTTTCTCGGCTTTGTTGTTTCCAGGTGGCCATCTTGAACCGGATGAGACGGTAAATCCGTTCCCGTTTCTGAATGTGCTTTTATTTGATGTTTTCACAGTGTTACTTGCTCTTCACTGAATACGGTGACTCACGGCACAACAAACTTTTTACTATGTGTAGCTGCTGGACGCAGGCCTCAGGGAGCTGAAGGAGGAAACTGGACTGAAACTTGAACCAGAGGAAGCTTCTCCTAAAATACTGGGACTCTGGGAGGTGAGGCAGACAGGCAGTGAAACATTTGGGCTAAAAACCCAAACCAGATTTCATCAAACACATTCTTAAGATAAGATAAGATGAACTTTATTGATCCCACAGCAGAGAAATTCACTTGTCATGGCAGCTCACAAGAACAGAATAGAGTGCAAAAAGCAAAAATGTGCAAAACAGTTTCAAAAATAAAAGTTATAAATGAACAGTTTTAAAGTAAACACTACAATATACTGCTATACAGGCTGTATACACATCAGCATAGTGGTGGAAGGTGATGATTGTGGGTAAGTATTGCACAGTTCTGTAAGGATATGGAGGAGAAGAGGACCAGACTGTTGAGCTGTACAGTCTAACAGCAGTGGGAATGAAGGAGCTGCTGTAGCTCCTTCCTACACTGAGGGTGTAGCAGTCTGCCGCTGAAGGAGCTGCTCAGAGCCTCCACTGTCTGATGCAGAGGGTGAGAGGTGTTGTCCATGATGGATGTCAGCTTGGCTAACGTCCTCCACGATGACTGACCTGTACTCCGTCTCATTCCCCTCAGACACACAGCCAACAACGGCTGAGTCGTTAGAGAACTTCTGGAGGTGACATCTGCATTGAAGGTGAAGTCCGAAGTGTAGAGGGTGAAGAGGAACGGTGAGAGCACCTTGTGCTGCAGACCACCACCTCAGACACACAGTTACGCAGTCTCACATACTGGGGCCTGTTGGTGAGGTAGTCGATGATCCAAGCAGCTAAATGTCCGTCCACTCCTGCTCTCTCAGCAGTACCGGTTGATTTGTCTTGAATGCGCTTGAGAAGTCAAAAAACATGATTCTCACAGAGAATCTTCTGCTCCACTCTGCCCCCCACAAATGAAAGCCCTCTTCTTCTGGTGCAGCAGGGCTTTCAGCTCAGGGGTCACCCAGGGCTTGTTGCTGGAGAATCACCGTACCCTCCGGGTTGGCAAGGTGTTCTCCACACAGAAGTTAATGTGTACTAACAAAACGATGCAGGCACAGTTAATGCTGTGTCTGCATCCTGGTCACTGCACTGTGGAGCGACTCACAGGCGGCTGCCACATCGGCCGAGGGAGGGATGTACACATTAAACACAATAACGTGCAAAAACTCCCTTGGGATGTAATAAGGCCGAATGCCAACAGCAAGTAACTTGATGTCTTTAGTGCAGACTTGTTCCTTAACAGAGATGTGCCCCACGTTGCACCATCTCTCATTAACACTAACACCGCCAGCCCCCGCCTTACCACAGTCCTCCACTCTCCGGTCAGCACGCACCAGTTTAAAACCATCCAGGGAAACCACAGAGTCCGGTATCAGTCCATTCAGCCAGGCCTCAGTGAAACACATAAGGCTGCACTCCCTCTGCAGCCGGATCAGGGCCGTAAGCTCGTCGGTCTTATTGGAGAGGGAATGGACATTTCCCATAATAACGGAGGGTAGATATGGTCTGTACCTCCGTCTCCTCTCCTGGATATGTCGTCCTGCTCAGAGGGCCGCGTAGAGCTAACAGCTGATCCCTGGTGTAAACAGTAGAGCCATGGCTGAAGCTGAAGGGGTTCCCAGTGGAGTGCAAAAAGGTCAAAAAACAGCAAAAGGCAAAAAACAAAACAAATAAAAGTAGTCTCTCTGTGTGCACATTTGCGACAGGAATTGACCACATTAAAGAAAACAAGTAAAACACGGCAAGAGAAAGTAGAACATACTTAAAAGAAGAGAAGAGGGGGCAGAGCTGCCACAGCGCTGCTGCTGCTCCTGCAGCGCCATCTTATAATCTTCTTACATGTTTCATTAAATTGTTGCTGTGTTCCACAATCAGCCCTTTTTTTAATGAGTTGAATGTGCGTATGAGCTGCAGTTTAATGTGTGCAGTTTGTGGAGAAACGAGTCAGTCAGGCAGCTTTGGAAGGTTTATCTTTAGGCTAACAGTTTCCATCTGCTTCCAGTCTTTGTGCTAAGCTAGGCTGGTCATGGCCTGACTTAGCTCTGTAGTGGAGGTGATGATCTGAGTGAGGCATCTGGAAAAGACAGAGAACACAATGAGAGCATTCGTGTGTGTGTGTGTGTGTGATTACTGGTGTATTTGACTAAAACCAACCTGTGTGTCTGCCTGTCAGTCAGTGTATCCCCCCATGCTGTCCAGAGGACTTCCTCAGAGACATCACGTAGTCATCTACATGCTGCTGCACTCGTCCCTGACTCACCTGCAGCTACAGGTACATCTGACCTCACGGGCTTCTTGGTGGATGTTTGATATGAGACAGCACGATAACTCCATCGAGCTCCATGTTGTGTCTCCACCCTGCAGGCCTGTCTGAGCCCGTCTCCCGCTGAGGTCAGTGCCTGTCTGTGGGCTGACGGTCACCTCGTCAGAGCCATCGTGTCCGCCGTGGACGGGGAGGACGCTGAGGTTCGAGTGGACCGCCTTCCAGGCGGCATCAGGTGTAAATCGGATCACGTCAAGCTGTCCTCGTCTCTTCTGATGCTGTCTGGTCTTCAGCTCGAGCTTTGCGTCTGACTTGATGTTCCGTTTGTGTCCGGTGCACCACAGTCGATCTTTTACAAAGCGATTATGTTGAACACTTGTGTTATTAGCTTGTTGAATGTGCTCATTTTCTTTCTATTCTTCATGAATTACCGGAGGATGCATGTTAATTTTTTTTTGATATTTGATAATTAATGATGTCCCTGTGTTAGTTAAAGGTTTAACTAACTAACCTTGTGTGAAGCTCAGACTGTAGTTTCCAGTTTCATGACTAATTCCACAACAGGATGTTTTCACGGACTGAGCCGGACTCTGACTGCAACCTCCTGCTGTGTTTCCAGTGTCTCGCAGGTTTCCACAGAAGGAGCTCTGAGCGACTCCACGCTGCCTCTGACGGTGTTCGTCAGCCGGGCGCCAGTCAGCGGCCCAGATGTGGAACGGGTCAGCACCGGCACCAAATTTGCCTTGGAGCTGTGGCTGAAGAGCCTGGAAACCTCTGACCCGTGACCCTTAACCCCCACCAGCAGCCTGCAGGCAACAACAAGTTCAGTTCTGGATCAGAGACATGACTGTGACGTTTATTGTGAAGTACTTCAAATCCTGTCCGTATTTTTCAGTAAAACCCTGAGAGGAAGTGACTCTCAAACTTCCTGCTGAGGCTTCAACCACAAATACCTTGAAGCCTGACAACTGAGCAAAATGCATCAGCTGATGAAGATCATGCGAGACAATGGAAAATTCAGATCAGGAAAAAAATAGTCTCTGAGGTGAAAGTATTTTGTTTCAAACAGATTTTTAAAAAAGTTTGTACAGCTGGACAAATGTCCATATAGTTGTGGTCACATATGTCTCAACAGTTTTCATTGTTTCTTTAGTTTGGTGAAACAGCGCCCCCCTGGGCTGTAATGGCTGGCTTTCATCAGTCTCTGTGGCCACATGTGGTATTGCACACAGACTCAGAAGCAGGTGAAGGTGATTTAAAAGTCTTATGAGAGTTCTGTACTCGAACTAATAATAATAATAGAGTTTAACTTGAATTTTTATCCAGTCCTGAAATGCTTTTGAATAAACTACTTATTTTCAGTCTTCACTTTCATATATATTTCAATATTTGAGGTCTTTCAGTTGCACATTTTGTGTTTTCAGATTCACCTTCTTTTTTTACGGTTTAAAATCTTATTTTTTCGGGTTTTAGATCGTTTTTTTGCTTTCAGATCTTGTTCATTTTTGGGTCTTTCCCCTGTGGAATTATATTCATGCCACAGTTCTGAGCGCGCACAGGGAAAGTTAGTGAAACTGGTGGAACGGATCCACACGAGCACGTCGACTGGACACTGGATATAAATGCTTGTCCTCTGGTCAGCGGCGTTAGTTATTTCACCGAAGAAGAATTTAGGAGTGACCTCATTTGAAGTGATGTTTGTGTGTCTGCACGCCGTCTTCTGCTGTCGGCAGCTTGTCTGCACTCTCACTGCAACTTTAACTGAGTCACTGCACTGCACAACAATGTCTGTAATAAACTGAAAACACTTTGAAACAAGAAGTGTTCACACATTGCTGCCTGAGTAAATGACACATGGTCTCACAGAGGACTTCTTATGGCTACTTTTTAATATTAAGTTAAAGTAGCTGGAATACAGTTTCATGTAATCCCGCTGAACTACAATATTTCTTATCACCATCAGGCGTAGTTTGATTACCTTTCTTTGTAAAGTGTTTGTCGTCATATGAGCAGGTAGCAGGTGAGGAGGTTTTCCTGTGCCTGACATATCAGTGACATGTTAACGATAAACAGAAATAAGCAGAGGAAGATTAGCAGCCGTTCATTTTATGTTCAGAAAACCACAGAAAGTGAAACCACATGAATAAGAGCCAGTTCACAGAGTGTTGTGTTCAATGCACTCACTCTGTCGGTCAGTCACTGTGTGCTATCGCAGGGCCTCGCTGTTTAATGGCGGCACTGGGAGACGTGTTACTTACAGCACAGCACACAGTCACAGTCTTATCAATGAAGGAAAGTTCCTCACCTTCAGGTGGAACCAGCAGGCTCCCTGGTGTGCTGCTCAGGTGAGTCATACCAAACTCCTTCCACGCGGACCCTTAGGTGAGCTGCCGCGTCTCCTCCGCAGGTCTCGGGTCCAGCACGTCCTCCTGTGAAGCCCGGGCTTTGCACCTCGGCACACATCAGTCCAGCTTCATCCCCGATGTTAAATCCACGGTCTGCCAAAACCAGATCTCCCGGTAAGCGTTTCCTGAGGATGGCACACCGCTCGGCCAGGTGCTTGTCGCTTACACGCGCTCCCCGCGCTTTAGACGTGAACGATCTCAGCCCATCGTTTGTTTTTACAGAAGCGATCACGTGAACGACGCGGCACGTTCGCACCACGTTTTAACTTGTTTAAATAAAACAACAGGACACGAGAGCTGCGTCACGCATGCGGCCGCTGTAAACACGCTCTGCAGTCGCCCGTAAAGCCCACAATGCACTGCGGTTTTCCTACTCCGCTACGTCACACTTTCGAGCGCCATGGTAAAACGTCCCACGTGGGTGTTGCGATGTGATCAGCGTTGTGGAGCTTCACCTGTGCTCAGGTGACCCACCTGTGACGCCTGTGCACCTCAGGCCAGCAGGTGGCAGTGTTTTACTCTGCAGACGACAGATCAATGATGAATGTTGAGCTGGTTCAGTTTGAGGTGGAAGCTCCAGCAGTGAAGGACGTCTTCAGGTCTTATACTCCAGTAAAAGTACTAATATTACACTGTACAAAATCAGGAATATGTAGTTAAAGTACTGCAGTACTGGTGTCCTGTCCTGTCTGACCTCAGATCAGCTGGCTGTGTCTCCTGCAGACGTTTCCTGTTGGAGCTCATTTTGACTGCAGCTGATGATTCATCTGCTGACTGTTTTCTCCATGAATCCACTGATTGTTTGCTTTGTCAAACTTATATAATAACTTATATTAACAGTGAGACATGTGGTCCCACTGAGCCAGAGGACAAAGTGACTCCTTCACAGAGTTTGTTCAGTCCAAAGCTAACATGATCACAAACACACTGAGAGGAAAAGCAGCAAAGCTTCACATCCAGCACACGTTTTTACAGGAGAAAACACTGAACACATCATCAATGCAGATGATCAGGTACTGATTAATGGACTGATGGCTTCAGCTGTACTTATAATTTAATTTGAGTGAAACTATCAGATAAATATGATGGAGTACAAAGTGGCAACTCACAGGGTGTTTGGTAATCACCTGACAGGTGAGCAGTTAAAGCTGATGTGTGACTCGGGTGTGTGTTTGTTGTCCAAAGGAGGACCAATCAGACTTGGCTGTTCGGTCAACACTCCGCTGACTTTTACTTTTCAATGCACGACGTGTCGGCTGAGCGGCTTCAGCTTCGCTTCTGTTCCCGAACGACACCTGAAATGTGCTTACAGTCCCAGTGTGGTCTCATCGGTACGAAAGCCAGCAAGCACAACAGCACATCTCAGTTCACCCGGACCAAATAAGCAGAATAAAACGAATCAGTTACAAATAATTCATTTAAATTCATGAAGTTTTTTCCTGCTGTCAGCAGCCAAGAGACAAATCAGGAGGAAGCAAAAGAGAAAATGAATGGAATGAAAGAAAGGTCAGAATGGAAAAAAATAAAATGCAGATTTAAAATACATGTGAGAAAAACTGGAATCATAAATATGGGACTCGTCAATAACTGAATAACTGTTCTGCTGGTCATAAGTTAAAGATGGATTTTAATTCATTCGTGGTTTGAATCCCAGAGAAACTGAAGCCCAGTGGGGGGACGCAACCCAGAACTTCTACTCACTGTACCTAAGTGTGTACAAACTGAAGTACTTGTGCTGAGTATTTTCAGTTTTTAGTTTGAACACAATGCTACCCCTGATGAATGGAAAGTCTGCCGTCGGAGTGTGAGCTGCCACTCAGCTGAGCATGGAGACAAAGACTCGAGGAGAAAACGTGTAACGAGATCTCAAACAGGAAACACTCAGCAGGAAACGTTGGAGGGAGACCGTCAAACCGGGTCAACAAACCAACTGGACGAGCTGACACTGTCTCACGAGGACGAGAAGATGACTGGACGGAGACGTGTTGTCGAGTGACTCAGAGAGCCCAGCCCAGTCGCTTTGTGTTCATATCAGCTCCGTCACGCTCCTATCAGACGTTCCTCTGCGGTTTGCTCCACGCCTCGTCTTCGGTCACACCTGCCACAATGAGGATCCGCTTTCCTGCTCCAGAACAGCAGCCTGAACAAAGTGGGACGCGGCCGCTGCTGCCAGACTGAAACATGATGTTTGCACCAGAGGCAGCAGGAGACAAAAACTCACTTACAAAAGAAAAAGCCGCAGAACAAAAGTCATCAGGCGAAAGGTCACGTCTGTGTTTCTTTGTTAAAGGAGTACAATGTGTAAGACGCAGTGAAAACGTCCCACCACAACATGACTGTGCCGGACACATACCACCGACCACCGAACGTCACCTGACGTTCATCAGCTCACGTATGGCGACGTGGTCGACTGTCCTCGTGGGACACAGAACATTTTAAAGATGGCAATTTATCAGGCAAATCAAGCTGATTTTAAATAATATCTTTTATTGTAAGAGTTACGTGGTTTGCAGCATTTTTAAAAGAAAGTTTTTAAAGTGCTTCACAGACACTAATAAAAGCAAACAAACAGAAAACAAATCAAGACGAGTTTACAACATAAAGACAGAATCAAACAAAGTGTGTCGTTCCTACAACGGTCGGTTGGTCGTCTGTCGGTCAGCAGGTGAGGCAGGGAACGTCTTCATTGGTTGACCGTGTACGTCCCCGTCCGGTTCTTCATTGGCTTCTCCGGGTCCTTCTGAGAAAGAGGAAGTACGGGATCGTGTTGAGAAATATTCTCATGAGGTCTTTATTTCTCTTTGCTTTGACGGAGCTCAGCCTCCTGCCAGCCTTTGTGCTAAGCTAAAGCTAAGCTAAGCTAAGCTAAACTGGTGTCACCTGACGCGAGGATGTCCTGACGTGCTGCTGTGAGGCTCTTCAGGTGTGCGAGGGAAGCTGTAAGTCCCGGAGCTGATCTGAGTCTTCCTGCCACACTCACTGAGAGTGAATCAGCTTTTCCTAACATTAAGATGGACTGTGACATTTGTTCCACAAACAAAGTGTTAAATGTGGTGTTGGTTTGGTTTTCACGATGCTAATGTTAATTTATCACTGATGATCAATATGTTGTAATGGCTTAAAGATGTAGCATCGGGGTGGAGCTGACGTGTTGGTAGAGACTGACGCCGTCACATCAGACTAATCGTAAGACTTAACGACTGTGAGGTCACCGGTCCACCAGGCGTTGCTCGGAGTCAACGCTGCTAAGCTGCTGCTGTTTCCCTGTCATCACGGTGATGGTCCCTCCCCCGAGTCAACACACACCTGTAGAGATTTAACTCAACACACACGCTGTCCTGGTGTGTGTGACGTGTGCATGTTTAACTCCGTGGAGGCCTGCGGGTTAGCATGCTGCATCAACGCTGTAGTTAGCCTGAGGTTAACCTGAGGTTAGACTTAGGTTAGGCTCAGCATATGTTTAGAGGAAATCTTAATTTGAGTCTGTGTGATGTCCCCAGAAGTGATGGAAACACAGCTCTGTGTGTGTGTGTGTGTGTGGTTTGACTCCTTTATGAGGATCATTGTCTGACTGGTATCCGTTTCTCTTTTTGTGAGGGTATGGGAATCGAGCTGTGTCCTCCTACAGGTGTTCTGTAAGGCGTCTACTTACGTGTGGTTTCCCATTGGGCCCTCCGAAGCGACTGTGTGTGGTGTACAGAGGGATGTCATCTCTGTTGGACAGATGGTCATAGGGGCTGAAGCCTCTGTAGTGTCCCCTGTAGCAACAGCACCACACCAGCTGTAGAGGAAGAACACGGACTGTTAGCTGTGAGCCCAAAGGGTGTAGCCAGCATTTGGCGACTAAAGGTGGTCCTGAGCCTCGCTGGACAGGCTCACAGCCTGAGACAAGCACAGGACCAGTGACGCTGGCGAGAGAAGAACAAGACCGTGACGCTGCAGGCTTCTCTTCACATACAGGAAGTACAGACCTGAGAAGGCTCAACTCACCAGTCCAACCAGTAGCAGGATGAGCAGCAGCAGGACCAGAGCTGCCAGCACCAGCAGGGCGATGCCCCATCCAGGAACACCGCCACTTGGGGGCGGACTCTTGGCTGTGATTGGTTGATGGGAGGAAATGGAAACAATTGAGCTGCTGCCAGTGCTGCCTGGGTTTTGGGATCCATGTATGGTGTTGCTGGTGGGACTGGGATGTCCAGGTGATGCCGACATGTGGTCAGAGGCAGAGTTGGTCTCTCTACTGGTGGAGCCAATGGTGTGACTGGTTTTAGTGGGTGTTCCGGAGCCTGGGGTTGTCAGGCGGTTGCTGGGGGCGCTGGGCAGACTGGCGGCGGATCCGCTTGCTGTCGTGTGATCGTTGGTGGCGCCGGGCAGACTGGCGGCGGATCCGCTTGCTGTCGTGTGATCGTTGGTGGCGCCGGGCAGACTGGCGGCGGATCCGCTTGCTGTCGTGTGATCGTTGGTGGCGCCGGGCAGACTGGCGGCGGATCCGCTTGCTGTCGTGTGATCGTTGGTGGCGCCGGGCAGACTGGCGGCGGATCCGCTTGCTGTCGTGTGAACGTTGGTGGCGCCGGGCAGACTGGCGGCGGATCCGCTTGCTGTCGTGTGATCGTTGGTGGCGCCGGGCAGACTGGCGGCGGATCCGCTTGCTGTCGTGTGAACGTTGGTGGCGCCGGGCAGACTGGCGGCGGATCCGCTTGCTGTCGTGTGAACGTTGGTGGCGCCGGGCAGACTGGCGGCGGATCCGCTTGCTGTCGTGTGATCGTTGGTGGCGCCGGGCAGACTGGCGGCGGATCCGCTTGCTGTCGTGTGATCGTTGGTGGCGCCGGGCAGACTGGCGGCGGATCCGCTTGCTGTCGTGTGAACGTTGGTGGCGCTGGTTTCTCTCCTGGTAGCTGATGGTGAGATGGTTGTCATGACAACCTGGCTGGTGGTAGAAGAGGCTAAAGAAAAAGACGAAGGCATTGGTGTGATTTGATTCCAGTCATCAAATGTGATATTTGATGATTTGTTCTGTTTTTGTGCTTTTGGTCAGACAAAACAAAGCAAAACATTTGGAAAAGTCGCCGTGGACTCTCAGAACTTTTATCAGTTTGTTGTTTGCATTCTATACAGGAAACAAGTAAAGATTATAAAGCCATAAAGTCATAAAAGATGAGAACTAAAAGTATTGCTTAAGTTGCTTAACTTGCACACCTGTGATCGACGAATCTCAAATCAACTGAAACTGACGGCTCCTGCCTTGTGATTCCCTCTAATGAAACACCAGAATAAATGAGGGTTCGGCCAGGACCAGACATGGACCAGCCAGTCAGACTTTTTGAGAGACAACATGTGTGACTCAGTGGACTGAATGAACAAACATGCAGTTCCTGTGTTGGCCAATCACTGAAATCAAAGTCTGGTTTTAGAAAGAACAACCTTTTACATATACAACCTTTTCTGCTTAAAGACTGAAGTTAAATCCACTCCCAAATGTATGAATTGTGGCTGTTTTTGTCATGGGACAGACAGCAGTGAGACAGACAGGCAGACAGACAGACAGATACTGTATTGACCCTGAGGGAAATTCAGACAGCAGCGAGACAGACAGGCAGACAGCTATTTTGAAGTTGAAAATAAATTTACAATAGCAGCTTTCAAAAGGCGTCATGTTTTGAAAACATTTTCCAGTGTTTCCTGACAATTTGCAGAGTGAGTTTAGTGGTTAATCGAGAACTGATTTGTCAGATTGATTAAAAAATAATAAAGCCCTGAACAGGACATTGTGTCAGTGACTGAATCCCTCCTCCACCTCCTCAGGTGTCCGATCGTAAGCTGAGGGATGATACTAAGCTCCTCGATCCATCTTTAGTTATCCAGATCTCTTTTTCACTTCTCTTTGAGCCCAGTGAAGCAGTCAGTCATACAGGTGAGATGAGAGTATTTTCTTACCTGAGACTGAGAGGGTGAGTGCGATCCAGAGAGCGAGCAGCGTCTCCATCTTTCTGCAGGAAATTGAACAGCTTGTGACAAAGATGTTAGTGTGAGCGGCTGCTGGAGTCCGTTTCCACTTGGAGAAAGACTCCTTTATACACCTGACACAGGTGGAGCAGGGAGGGAGGAGCGGGCTCACTCCCATCATGCTCTGGGGTCTCCAGCAGGATCAGGGCTCCACCCTGTGGCCTCAGTTTTCTCCTTCAAGCTTTATTTTTGAGCCAATTTCAGTGTTTGTTTGTTCATGCAAAAAATGTTTTATTCAACCAGCAGCCCAAAACCCAAAGAGACAAAAACTACCAGCAGGTTTCAATTTGAGGGCGTGATGACATCATACTCCAGAGCCACAGAGGACGTGAGGCTTGACCAGTCAGGACCAGTAACCTTTTCACTTTGTGTCCTACAGTTCAGCTGACGAGAAGACGCCACATCCCAGGAACAGCTGAGTGAGTCTACCTGTGATTGGCTGAGACACCTGCCCATCGAAGTAAACATTCCCAACACAAACTTTCATTCATTCATTGGGTCTAAATCAGTGGGTCTCATTAGTGAACTGCTGTCAGGATGGTGATTCGCTGTGAACTGGTGATCAGCTAAAGGCTAACACTGAATATCTGAAACCTTCAGTCACAGTGGTGCTCATTTCCAAACTCAACTTCAGTAACTTGAAGAACCACAGCAGCACACCAGCTCAGAGGTGAGACTCCTTCCCAGCAGGTACAGAACACTTGCTTGTCTTTTTTGCTTACTGTGTTGTCCCTTTGCTCTGGTTTTCCAATTTTAAAGACCAGAAAATCATTGTGTGTAGAGGATTGTGGGTATTTTGGTACTCACATGCATCCTTAAAAAATCCATGTTCAGAACTTTGTGGACATCATCATCACATTCAGTGACGTAAAGTCCTTAAAATTCAGCCATTTGAGGATCATTTGAGATACATCCAGTGTGTTCCAGGTGTTCATTGCTTTTTAGTGTCCCCTGGAAACACCTGTTGTCCTCCTGTCTTCTGTGTGAATGCAGTGTATTGTGCTGTCATGGCCACCGTAGGACCATCAGTCTGTTCTCCATATCTCAGCAGCTGTGTGATGGACAGCAGTAACCTCAGTTACTGATGAGTCATGACACTTTGTGTGTTTAGCATCACGATGAGCTCCACTAACTACTGATGTGTTCACTGGCACACGGAAAAATGAGTGTTTGGACCTTTGAAGTTGTTTTCTGTACTTGTAATGAGAGATCTGCTGAGTTCACTGGCTGTGAGGAAATTACAGCACCATCTAGTGGAGGTCAGAGGAGGTGCAGCTGATCATGTTTGGATCACAGAGACACATGACAGACAGTTTAATTGCTTTTTATTGATGATTAACATTGATTGATTGTGATCAAACTGAATCTGAAGGTAGGAAACTGATGTCATGATGATGTCATTAGTTCAACTGTAGGTGTCTTTCTCAGTCTGTGACTGGCTGGATGGTGCAGCCACTGGGATTTCAGGAGTCAGTGCAGGCTCCTGGACAGGCTCCGCCTTCAACTCACCTGGTAGAAGGAGAAAAACAAAACAGAATTTAAACCTTAGTAGAGCAGGATGAAACAGAGCGGAATTGAACAGATTCACTGGAGACTGATGAGAGTCCACTTTACTAGACACCACTTTGTTCCTCTCACTGCTTAGTTTGTTTCCCAGTTGGCTCCAGAAGGAGCAGGAACTCTGACTTAGACCCTGACGATGTCGGAGGGCGGAGCTTAGCTCCAGGTAGGTGGGTGGAGCTTCAGTGGATGGGACCTGCTGCCAGCGAGGCAGAACAGACTCCGCCCACACATGGGAGGGGTTTGGGTTCCTGAGAAAAACAGGAAAAACAAACGTCATGGTGTGACCCTGGAGGCTAATTCACTGATCATTGGAACTGAGCTGTTAATTAGAGTTTGATTTGATGAGCAGATGTCTGACCCAGTCCGAATGAAGCTGGAGACGTAAGTCATCATGGCCAGAGACAAGCGGCGATCAGAAGAAGTGAAACGCTGAGAGCTCAATGGATGATGAGGAGTCCCAAACACAAACTGAACGTCCAGAGGAACGGACACCGCAGCCCTGCACACAGAAAGCAATAATCAATACGTCTAATCAGGACCGACAGGACTGACAGGACTGATCAGTAGGGTCAGTCTCAGCTTCATGTGGAACCTGCTGGGTAGATGAAAGATGAAAGTGAAAGTGACATATTTCGTCATTGGAGGGAACTCACTCCAACGAAATTTGTGCTCTGCATTTAACCCACCCAAGTGACGTGCACACACACACAGCAAACCCGGGACAGTGGGCGACCACGTGCAGCGCCCGGGGAGCAGTGGGGGTTAGGTACCTTGCTCAAGGGTACCTCAGCCATGGACACCGGGACGGGGAATCGAACCAGCGATCCACCGGTTACGGGTCCGACACCCTAACCGCTGATCCACGACTGCCCCCAACATGAATATGTTCAATTCAATTCAGTTTTATTTATTTAGCACCTTTTACAATCAAAATTGTCTCTAGGTGCTTCACAGAGACCCAGAGCCTGAACCCCCGAGCAAGCAGACAGTGACAAGGAAAAAGTCCCTTTTAACAGGAAGAAACCCTGAGCAGGACCCGACTCACAAGGGAGAACCATCCTGCTGATAGTCGGCCGGGTGAAGGAGGAGAAGAAGAGGTAGACAGGACAGAGAGGATGAAAGAGAGAGAGAGAGAGAGAAACATGCAGTAAACATCATACATTACAAAGGACAAACATGACAGGTTGTTGTAACTGGAATTCTGAAGACTGTGTATTGTATGTATTTGTTTTTTAGCTGATATGTTGTTTAAGTTAGTTCTAATATCACTACATAGAAGAACAACAGGCAGATGTTGACAGTAGACACTGGGTTTGTCACTGGGTTTGTCAGAGGATGCAGTTCAACATGTAGATCTGGATGGAGAGAAACCTGCAGAAAGATACAGAGAGAGAAAGAAAGGGAGGGAGAGACACAAAACTACGAGGACAACTGGACACACACTTAGTGACAGAAAATAATGAATTATATGTTGATCTGATGAGGGGAGAGGAAGAAGAGGAGAGGAGGTGGGGGAGTAGAGATGGAGGTGGGGGAGTAGAGATGGAGGTGGGGGAGTAGAGAGGGCGGTGGTGCTGGGGAGATGGGGGAACTCTACATGTGAGTAGTGTACAGTAGCTGAGTACATGTACTTCAGAGTGAAGAGTACCTGGTGTGAGAGCTGGTGGCCGGTTGGTGGTACAGAAAGACGTTAGCTTTGCTGTTAGCCCAGTGGCGAGCCATCTGCAAAGTGGGACAGATGATGAACAGATCTCTGCAACACACACACACACACACACACACACACAAGGTTAGTTTTGTGTGTGATGTCACTCAGATGGATTGACTGAAACATTTAACGAAAAGAAGCTTTGGACAAAACCCAAACTTGCAGAAAGGTGCATTGATTGCTTTTGCACTGAGGAAGTGAACTTGACTGCAGACGTGAGCGGAGCGTCTTACCTGGTGGCGTTGTTCAGTGCTCTGGAGAACAGGTTGTATCCAGCTGCTGACGGACTGTGATCCAGAGAGTAGAACCAGGACGCCGCCTCCTTCAACAGGTCACTTCCTGTCGCTCCACCCAGTGAGCGACTCAGAGCCTCGTAAAATGCTGTCTTACCATCAGCCTGACCCTGCAGCGCCTCAAAGTCCTGAACAGAAAATAAATCTGGAGATGTGCTGTTCAGGTACACAGTCTCATTTCAGAGTCACTAACCACTGAACTGGATCAACTTCAGGTTTTTATCTTAAACTCAGACCACTAACCACTAGACCCTAAAGCCTTCATGCTTTCGTGTGTGCAGCGACCTCTGACCTTTATCTTGCGAGCTCGGCTGATCAGACCATCGTGTTCAGATGTTCCCAGCAGCAGGTCGACTCTGTGGAAAAACGACTGGGAGATGGACTGACGGACAGGAGACCAGGACTGAAACGGACCGCTGACGGCCAGCAGCTGCGGCACACACAGACAAACAGGTCAGACGCATAAGAACCTGACTTCTCTCTTTTGTGATAAAATCCTGTTTTTTAAACTGTACTTTGGTCTGAGCGGTGTTGAGCGTGTGAGCAGGTGTCGCTCTGAGGCAGACGACCATCTCCTCGAGGTCAGAGGTGACACAGCCGAGCTCCTTGGCCAACTCGAGTGCCTGACGTGTGGAGGTGGACAAAGTCTGAACCAGCGATGGAGAAAACACAGAACCGCCCTGCAGGAACAGTAACACATCAACATCTGGGTTCAGATGCTAACCTAGTGCTAATACTATCAGTGCCGTTGGTTTTCTCAGTGCTGTGGTGAGCTCAGTGACTGACAGGTGGCTTCAAAAACCAACGGACTCCAGATGATGCGCAGGTGTGAGGAAGAAGAAGAGCTCTCACCATCAGCATCATACGCTGGAACAGAGGAGGGGAGGAGGAGAGGAGATGAAGGCTGGTGATGTCAGCACCGCGTCGCTCTGCCCCGACTGTCACTTTCCTGTTGTCTCCACCCACTAGAGATATGTGGGAGTTAACCCAATGAAACACCGCCTCCTGGTCTGACAGACCGTAGTTACCACGGAGACCAGATGAACCTGCAGAGTATATCAGTCACTAACGTGTTCAGGTATATATGTACAGTATAAATACTGTACACATACACACACCTGTACTCAGGAATCCCAGTGCCGCCATCCTGTAGCTGGCCGTTACTACGACGACATTACCCACAGCAGCAAGGGTAGAGCCATCCAACAGTCCTGGGTTCTCATTGGGTGAAGGGTTGAAGAAGAAAACCAGGACTGGGACACGCCCCCTCTGACACACACACAGACACACACAGATCACTTCATATCCTTTCAAGAGGAACTAAACCACTTTTTTTCAGATGAAATTCATTTTAAATATTTAGTTGTGTTACGGATCGATTCAGGTCCAAACCTTTTTTTAGTACAAAGAATTTCACATTTTGTGTTATACATATGCCACATATACCACCTCAAAAAACACCAGTGGACCGTGCAGCTCTTCCAGGCCCTACTCTGGGCTTGGCTCACTCTGTCTCTAAGGCTGAGCCAAGCTACCCTCCTTAGAGATCTCGTTCTTTCGGTCACCACCCAGAGCTCATGACCATAGACCAGGGTTGGAACGTAGATTGACTTGTAAATCAAGAATTTGGCCTTCCAGCTCAGCTCCCTCTTCACCACAACAGTCCTGTACAGTACCAGCATTACCTCTCTGTCTATCCATCTTAAGCTTCATTTTTCCTCTCTCATGAACAAGACCCTGAGACACTTCAAAAAGTCTTGCTCCATGGCCCACCAAACTCCTCCCACATCCAAGTTATTGCTTCAGCAATTGCCCAAGCTGAACATCGTTTCGCCTGCTGGTAGCTGCTTCTGGAGTTCCAAAAGCAAACCACATCCTGTAGGACTCCTTCAGCACCCTTCACCTCTGTCCAACATGATTAACAACAGTGACCTTCTGATTGTAGCTCCCCTGCTACCAATTCCCCATTAGGTGGTAATCAGTTGACAGCTCTGCTTGACTCTTCAATCGAGTGTCCAGAACACCACCTTGTGTATCCTGGTGTCAAATGCACTTACGGGACACCCCTTATGTTCAAACATGGTGCAGTGTGACTAGCAGTCCAATGCCATGGGTTAAGGCCCAGCCAGCAGATACTCGCAAGTGAGCTCTACTTCCGGGTATGGCTCCAACAGCGGGGTTAGGTTCTACAGCTTGTCTCTGGTTGCGTCACTGAGGTCTTTGAAGCACTCATGTGGCTCCTTCCCTGGGACTAGTTTGACTTGAGAGACTCTACCAGAGGCTGCAACCCCCAACAACATAGCTCCCAGGTTCACAAAAAACCCTCCACCTTGTGGTACAGCAGTTATTCTTTGGGGGGTAGATTTCAACTTGTACTTAAGTTGAAATCTACATCCAAGTGTTGTAATTTTACACAACACCTTTATACAGACAGATAACATTTTACATTTCACAATGATTCTGATGAATAAATAATGGGGACTAACCAAAGCAGCAGGACTGAAGATGTTCAGGTAGAGACAGTCCTCACTGGAGGCTGCAGACTCTACATCACCTGGCTGGACACAGCTGGGACTGAAGGACAGACAGTTGGATGATACAGACTGGCATTCAGACAGACAGACAAATGATACAGACAGAAAGTTACCGGGGTTTGGTGGCATCCCAGGTTCCCATCCAATCAGCTGGCTGTGCTGCTTCAAAGCGTAATGATCCTATTGGTGGACGGGCATATGGGACTCCTAGGAACTGAACAACCGTCTTCCTGTCTGAGCCCAGGGCGGTTTCCACCGCAATGCCCTGCAGTGTCCCGTGACCTGGGATGGAGATGGACGTAACAAACGGCAACCGCTCTGAGGAGAAGAACAGCAGCACAGACAGGTGAGCACAGTGAGAATCAAACCACTGTGCAGATCTCCACTCTGACTGGCTCACCTGTCTTCAAGTACACCTGGGGTGCAGGCTCTCTGATGACCAGTCTGCAGGAGGAGACTGGCCTGGATGAGCTGGGGGCAGAGCTTAACCCACAGGCTGTGGTGTCTGGGTAGAGGATGCAGCGCGTGGCAGACTCCACCTCACTGAGTGACACAGCGACACAAGACTCTGCCTCCTCACAGGCTGAAACAGGAAGCAGAGGACTGTCAAGGACCACCACTTTTCCTGTAAATCCTGAGTGATGTAACCTGACAACAGTTACCATGGAGACACCAGTCCCTGGTCTTATTGCGATCGGTGGCGATGTCACGGCTCACGTGGATGACATCATACAAGGAGACAGACACGTCAACAAGGACTGATGAGTCAGAGACGAGACTCCACTGATCCAGAGACACTGAGAGACACAAGCACTTAGGTATTACTCTCAGTAGTAATGACAGCACTATAAGCAATACTGTAGTAGTAGTAACAAAAGTTACTTGACATAATAACTCAGTTCAGTTTATTTATATAGCACCAAATCACAGCAAGAGTTGTCTCATGACATTTTCCAGCTGCAGATCTAGACCAAACTCTTTGATTGAATTTTTGCTACTGAGACCCAACAAAACCCACACGAGCATAATAATAATAACAATAATAATAAAACCTTTCCTTAAAAAGCATACTCTTGATCCAGAGGTTTCAGGCAACTACAGACCCATACTTAACCTTCCATTCTCCCAAAAATCCTCGAGAGAAAAGTAGCTAATCAGCTACGCGACTTCCTATACAGTAATAGTTTATTTGAAGATTTCCAGTCTGGTTTTAGAGCTCATCGTAGCACAGAGATGGTATTGGTCAACGTCATAAATAATCTTTTACTTGCATCAGATGAGGGTCTTCTATCTGTACTCGTATCCTGTACTGAGATCCTTCAACGTGTGCAGCAAGATGTTGGAGATCTTCTACCAGTCTGTTGTTGCCATTTTCTCTGCTGTGGTGTGTTGGGGCAGCAGCATCAGAGCCAGCGACGCTAACAGACTTGATAAGATCATGAAGAGGGCTGGCTCTGTACTCGGTCTCAGGCTGGAGTCTGTTGAGACCGTGGTGGAGAGCAGGACGCTGAACAAACTGTTATCCATCGTGGACAACGATCAGCACCTCCTCCATCACACAGCAGACAGACAGAGGAGCACCTTCTCCCACAGGCTGCTGCAGCTCTGCTGTCAAAGGGACAGATACAGGAAGTCTTTCCTGCCACATGCCATCACACTGTACAATAACAGCTAAACTCTGGTCATACATACAGTCACTACACACTATATGTTTTACACACTCACTTCACTGCATCTTACGTTCTACTGGCACCTTACACTCTACCTCTACTTCTTTCTTGCACAACATTACACTGTCTATTTGTTGTATATACACTTTTTTATATTGCCTTGTATATATATTTTATATTGCGACTTTTTATTTTCCTATCTTAAAGAGTTGATAGTTCCCTATTATCCCATCAGAGCTTCACGTTCCCAAAATGCAGGGCTACTTGTGGTTCCTAGAGTCCTCAAAAGTAGATTGGGAACCAGAGCCTTTAGTTATCAAGCTCCTCTACTATGGAACCATCTTCCAGTTTCGGCCCGGGAGGCGGACATCCTCTCCACATTTAAGAGTAGACTAAAAACTTTCCTGTTTGATAAAGCTTATAGTTAGAGCTGGCCTAGGCCGGCCCCTAGTTATGCTGCTATAGACTTAGACTGCCTGGGATCTCCCATGATGTACTGAGCTCTTTCTTCCTCTCCTTCTGCACACATTCATGTCCCATTAATGCATATCACTAACTCAGCTTCTTCCCTGGAGTCCTTGTGCTTTCCGGTCTCTCATGTTCCCATGGATCGTGGTTGGACCTCCTGCTGCGGTCCTGCTCGAAACTGACAACTGTTATTACCACCTGTTGTATTTCTACATTATTATTATCACTACTACTACTACAACTATCATCATTATTGTCAGTGTCATTCCAATACTCTGTTGTTATGCGTCTCAGTCTATGACCCCTATTACCCGCTCTCTTTGTCTCTGTCTCTCTCTCTCTCTCTCTCTCTCTCTCCGTCTCTCTCTCTGGTCCCACCTTGAGTCGAGGTCTGCTCCGAGGTTTCTGCCTTCTAGAAGTCAGTGTTTCCTCTCCGCTGTGGCCAAGTGCTGCTCAAGAGGGAATGTTGGGTTCTCTGTATTACAGTTTAATTAAAGAGTTTGGTCTCGACCTGCTCTGATTGGAAAGTGTCATGAGATAACTGTTGATGTGATCTGGTCCTGAATAAAATTAATAAAAACACAAGCAGTACTTCTAGCAGTGAAAGGAGTAGTGCTGGCAGCAGTAGTACTACAGTATCTTACCGTTGCTGGCGGGTGTTGGCAGTTTGAACGGAGGACAGAGAGCAGCAGCAGAACTCCACTGATTTACTGAACACACAAACAACACATACCTGTTCACTCACTGATTCTGCACTGGGTATTCATACACATGTGTGTATATTTCTACTCAGTACCAGGCTTCTGGTACCAGCCGAATGGCTCCGGTGTACTCTTTACTACAGATGGTCTGCATTCCTGAGTCCTCCAGCTTGTCCTGTCGTCCTCACCACAGATTTGAACCCCAAGACTGATCAGAGAGAGACACACTACGTCTGGACCACCTGCAGCATACGCGCACACACACACACCACAAACCACAAGCAGACTGTTGTTTTAGTATTCAGTATTGTTTTTCTTTGTTATGAAATCTGGATGTTTATCCTCAATTATCTCTGCTCTGTTTAGAAAAATAAAAGCTGTGTCATATTTTCATCCTGTAGAACTGATCCATTTGATTGGTTACCGTGGTTACCTGCTGATTTGGTGTCTCGGACGAAGCCAATACCGCGGCAACAAGGATCCTCATCACAGCGCCGCTCACATTCCTTGAACCTGAACACACAAGACGGAATGCGTTCTCGAGGTACATGTAGTTACGTATGTTCATGTCATGCTACTGCATGTGTGTATCTTGTGTTGTGTATGTGTGTGTGTGTTACCCCTCAGTCAGCGCTGTGTTTTCTCTCAGGCTGACTCGGCTGCGCACAGAGTAAGAGACCATCTTTTGGAAGGGAACTCTCTCATAGAAACTCTTCACTGGTCCAGACAGATTCACTAACCACACACACACACACACACACATTATTTCTGGTCTAAAGTCTAAACTGAAGTAAAGCGCTGCAGCAGCAAAGCCTGACAGTCTTTACCCTTCTTGCTGTAGGTGTTGTTGGGTGTCCTGTCCAGCAGAGGGCGGCAGGCTCGTCTCAGCGGTTTGTCGTACGCTCCACACACTGTGCTGTCTGGGTACAACGAGCAGCTGAAGAAACCTGCCAAGTCAGCGTCTCTGAGGTCAGCGATGGAGCACTGCTGCTCCGCCTCGCATCCTGAAACACACACACTCATCAGATGCATTGTCATTTCAGGCCACACAAACACAAACCAGACAGGAAGTTCTCTGCGGGACATACGTGTGAGACACCAGAGCAGTGCCTGCTGGGTGTTATAGTCGTTCTTGTTGAGCCAGAAGGAGAGTGTAAGGAGTTTTCTCTGAGGATCTACGAGGACGTCGTCCTTAGACAGAGACTCAAACTTCAGCTGTATGGACACTGAACACACAGAGGATCGATGCTGTCACACACTGCACAAACCCTGCAGTGAAGCTGCAATGTGACAGACTGAAACCAGTTCAGAGATGATACGAACCGTCTAGAGGAGCACCGAGTTCTGCTGCTGGACAGGAAGAAGCTGCAGCTGCAGACTTAGCCTCTGACAAACAGCAAACACAAAGAGTAAACACGTCATCATCATCATCATAATCACCAGTCCGTCTAGAGGTTTGAGAAGCGGCTTGTGACCAAAGGGTCGCCGGTTCAATTCCACCTCGGACTGGCAGGAAAAATCTTGCAGATGTGCCCCCACTTAACCCCCCAATTGCTCACCGGGCACCTGACATGGCAGCTCGGCTTAAAGCTAACACAAATGTTTCTGCTCCTATTTTCACACAAACGGACTGTGAATCACTGAGGTGTTCGAAGCGTTTCCGCCTTCAGAAGACGCCTGTTTTGTTTACAGTCACGTGCACTGGCTTGTGTTGATGTTAGTGGTGCCGAATCTGAAAACCGTGTTCAGCAAAGCACAAACAACGTGTTCCTGCAAAGACTTATTTCATACATTCAAACTATTTTAAAAACGATATGTTTGGGAAGACATGAAAGCAAATGACTGGTGTTCCTCATGATGGAGACAACTGGATTATTACGCTTATTTACACTTTTATTCAAATACAAATACTGGGCTCTCTGCACAGCTGGAGTTGATGTTCGAATCCAAGGACTCACCTAAGAATCAACTTTGGAGATTAGAAGTATTGCACCAACATATTTGGACGCCTCTCTTCGACACGTCTGCAGTCACCTGACCCGCCTCATTGCGTCACACTCAGACCTTCAGCTTCCCTTAGCTGGTGTTGGAGGTTGAAGGTCAGCTGCACTTCAGGGCTAATGCTAACATTATCACAGTGCAGCTGATCACAACAGCTGCCTCAGTTGTGTTTAGTTTTCAGTGAAGCTCTGCATTGTTCACCTGTTCACCAGGTGTCCTCAGTCTTTACCAATCACCTGACACCCACATCCACCTGCTCAGCTGTGTCTCTTTCTCCAGTCATCCTGTCAGCTGCTGGCTTGTTAGTGTTGCATTATGCCTTTGTTTTCCATCCACCTGAACATGAAATCTTTACCTGCCCCACCCCTCTTCACCTGTGGACTCTCTGCTGCTCTCTGCTCTCTCTCTTTGGACTTTCCCTGTCATCTTCTTTACCATTAAATCCCTCACCTGTTAGCCCAGGTGTACAAACCTGCAGACAACGGAGGACAGTGAAAGTGTTTCTATGTACCGGAGTTTAGATAGATGGCCTGGAAGCTGACGATGGACGCCTGGTAGTCCTTCTTGTTCTTACTGTCAGCCGGCAGAGCCGAATCAGCTGAACAACACAACATGAACAGAAAGCAGAAGTCAGTTCCTCACCGACTCTAAAATTCTTTTTTTTAATTTTCTCAAACATTTCATTGTGATTTCAACTTCTTACTGATGATGAACTTTTGTCCTCCAAAGTCGAACACGAAGCTCCTCTGCTGCTCGTTGTACATGAGTCCCGCCCCACAGATTCGATTGGCTGTTCCCTGTCCAATCACATCCCAGTCCTGGTCCCCACACATCAAGACTGATGGAGCTCTCAGCCAGCCACAAAGCAGAGAACCTGGGTGGAGGTATTGAGTCGTTCGCACACTGACTCACACAGTCATTCTTTATTTCCTTAACGTCCTCACTCAGTGATTCGTTCACTCATTCATTTAATCAGTGATTCATTACTAAACTCTATAAACAAGCTTTTCTTCATGACATGGTTTGGAAATACTTTTGTGATGCTCTTACTAAAGTAATAAATCGATCTGCTTCCTTCTGCAACTTAGGAGTGAAAGTCTGAACCCATCACTGGTTTTCCCCTCAGCTCTGCAGTCTGCTGCAGCCTACAGCCTTAAAGCTGCTGGATGCTAACTGATCTGCGGGACAAACTTGATCCTCACTTTATAACAACAGATATTTTTCATTTTTTCAACAATGAGATTCCAAACTTATGGAAATCTGCTTATGTTCTTGCTTTGCTGAAAGGAGCAACTCCTAATAACTACAGTGGTGTGTTTTAGCTGTTTTAGTTGTTCACAAGTCCTCATTAGTGAAGAGCAGTTATGCTAATAATAGGCTGTGGAAAACAACAAATTTGCTGTTACGGATTTTGTCAAAGCCTTGTCAAAGGCTTTTGACAGCGTCACATTCTGGAGGACAAACTCCACAGTACTGGTTTTTGAGGGCCTGCTTTAAGCTGGTTTTCAGACTGGACCACAGTGTGTCCAGACTGAGTCTTTTCCTTTCTTCCTGTATCACAGGGCGTCCCCCCAGGATTCCATACTAGGACCACAGCTGTTCTCCGTACCTGAACATAATCTGTGATCATTTATCAAATGCTGATTTCCATTTTTATGCAGAGGATACAGTTATCTATCATTGATCTCCGTAACAGTCTGCAGTCTGCTTTTGATGTCTCCCAGTCCCATTGAATAATAAAATAAAGACAAATTCAGGCTATTTTTAAATGGCAAAAAAGTGACCATCAAATTACCCTAAGATTGCAACTGCTCAACAGGTGCATGGGTGGATTGTGAGAAGCCCAAATATATGGTGGCTGGCTGCAGTACAGCTCATAAGCTCCTCCCCCTACATGTTAGCAGATGGGACATGTGCCAAACTAAAAACTCAACGTACACGTCAAATAAATTTTTCATTTCAGGTACTTCTTATCACACTGACATTTGTTCAAATGTTCATTTTTTGATCAGTTTGGTTTTAATTATTTGATGGTATAAAAAGAGGCTGAAACATGAGTGCTGCTCCCGATTGGCTCAGCACTGCTGGCTCTGGCTCCGGCTTGGCTTTATGTGTCGGCGGTACGTACAATTTAGAATCAGTATTCACTCCTTTATAAAGGAGTAATTTACCTGCGCTTCGTTCATTTGCTCACTCACTCACTCACTCATTTGTCTCCATGGTAACACACCTCCGTTCAGGTTGTTCTGGTTGAGGATGAATCCGTCGCAGCAGGTGTCGTGGCTGCAACTGTCCTGACAGAAACGATGAGCGTCAGACAGAGACGTCTGTCTGGAGGAGAACACCTGAGTCCTGTACACACCTGAGGCTGCCTTCATCATCCTCATCCTCACAAAACTCTGCTGCTGCTGCTGAGATGAAAACTCAGCCCCTGAAACACACACACACTTGACTGAGCACACACACCACTGTGGGTATTTTTTTTTATGTCGCTCACCTGGTTGCTGTGGTTACAGTACCTTTCTTCCTGATAACCAGTAGATCTGAAGCTCTGCCCCTCACTCTCAGAGAGCAGCTCAGCCAATCAAACAGCTCGGCCTGAGGATTACCCAGAAATCCTCTGGTCTGAACAAAATTAAATCAAAGTTTAATTACGATTAGCATTTCTGATCACAAGCATGATTTAGTTTTGATTCGTCACAGCAGAAGACTGTCAGTGAATGACAATAATAAAAAGTACACCATTAAAATGGCCTCTTACGAATCACTCATATAAACACTTGATGATAACTACTGAGTGGCTCCAGCAGTAAAGTGTGAGAAGCTGCTGGTCTTTTTCTTTACGTGATCACACAGTGGCACATTCAGACAAAAAAGCCAGTCAGCCTGTCGCCATGGTTACTAGAACGGATCCCACACTGATCTAGGATCTGACCCTGCAATGCACTGCAAGTTGGGAGTCCATTCCTGACCTCAGATCTAAATGCATCCTGGTGTGTCGAGGTCGGTCCACATGATCACAGGGACGTCAGGCCAGCTGAATGGACACTACAAAGCCGCTTCCACTAACAAGATGTAAAGTGAGGAGTCACTTCAGCTGTGATGTCACATGTTCATGTTGGCGAGGAGTTTTCCTTCTTGCCGTCCCTTCTTGCCTGGAGTCCTTGTGCTTTCTCGTCACGCAGGTTCTCATGGATCATGGTTGGACCTCCTGCTGGGGTCGAGCTCGAAACTTAATGCTGCAGCTGCTACCATCATTATTGTTACTAACATTGCTATCATAATCACCACAGTACCTCCTGTATACTTCATTATCATTATCTACAGTTCCAATACTTCTGGTATTATTACTGCTGCTACGCATCTCTGTTGTGTGCTCCTTCTCTCTCTCTCCTTCTCTCTCTCTCTCTCTCTCTCTCTCTCTCTCTCTCTCTCTCCTGCTCTCTCTCTCTCTCTCCCTCCCTCCCTTGCTCTCTCTCCCTCTCTCTCTCTCTCTCTCTCTCTCCTGCTCTCTCTCTCTCTCTCTCCTGCTCTCTCTCCCTCTCTCTCTCTCTCTCTCTCTCTCCTGCTCTCTCTCTCTCAACCCAACCGGTCAAGGCAGATGGCCGCCCATCTTGAGTCGGGGTCTGCTCCGAGGTTTCTGCCTTCTAGAAGTCAGTGTTTCCTCTCCGCTGTGGCCAAGTGCTGCTCAAGAGGGAATGTTGGCTTCTCTGTATTACAGTTTAATTAAAGAGTTTGGTCTCGACCTGCTCTGATTGGAAAGTGTCTTGAGATAACTTTTGTTGTGAATTGGAGCCATATAAGTAAACTGAATTGAATTTTCCACTGCGATGGGACACAGCAGAAATGCGAGAGAACGTGTGCACCAGATTTTACACCTGAGCCACTCAGGTTATCAGTGTGAGTAAGACCAGGTGGGTGCATGAGGGCTCCTCACACTTCACTGCTGCCACTTCAGTCACACCTGTGGTGTGTTTTATGTGTGTGTGTGCTACCTGCTGGGAGGTGTTGCAGTGTGTGTTCTTTGTGTGTGTGCTGTACAGTTCACACTGAGTCTGTCTCTGGAACAGCGCCACATGGAGGCAGGATGGCTGCACTGCGCACGCTGAGAGAGACAAATGACACAAGCTGACCTTTAAAGGACTATTCCACAGTAATATGGCTATAAATCACATCACTGCAGGTCCTGTCCTACTCTGAGCATCTTCCCTTGAGGCAGAGACATGATCCATCACAGTACAGACAGATCAGCACAGACAGACACAGAGTGTAAGCAAAATCATATCACGCTCACCTGTATGTCACTGCTCTTCAACTTGGATTGTTTTGACTTTCTTCCTCAATTATTGTTACTGATTGATAAAAACTGATCAAAACTGTGTGTTAGTTAACATGTTTAGGGCCCCTGGATGGACAGCGAGCTGTATGAAATCTGTAGTTACTGGGCTAAAACATCAATCATTTTCAATATCGGCAAACAGCATGTTTACACTTTGACATATTTAACATCATAAGATTAAGGTTCAGTTTTTATCCAAACTCTGAATGTGACACAGTAAACATGACTGTGTGAGTGTGTGTGTGTGCAGGTGTGTGTGTCTGTGTCTCACCTTGGACACAGGATGTGAGGTCAGAGCTCATTGTTTTCAGGACATCACTGTCTTCAGCACCAACAATCAGATCTGATCCAGGAACAGTCTGAAACCTTCTGAGAACTGAACACACACACACACACACACACACATTACAAACAAACACACAAATAAATGCAGATGATCAAATCACTGCTTTCTGATTAGCTTCACCTGAGCACTCGTCATCAGTAAGAGATTTGTCACTATTGGTCCAGTCAAGCTCCACCCCTTCGATGCTGACACACCCCCACCTGCCAGACAGGAAGTCAGGCTGCGCTGGCAGAAAGTCACCTTGCTGTGAGCAGCGCAGGCCCCGCCTCTGACACTCTGTCACACCTGCGTCACAGACAGGTAAACATGCACACCGATCTCAAAAACCAACATCATATGACAGAAACGTAGCTCACTGATTGGACAGTTTCGGTGACTTACTGAAACGTTAGTTTGTGTTCTGACAAGTAGGAAATATTAAAATACACACACATTTGTTACCATGGTGACCAATTCATCCTACAAGTACACATCGGGAAATTCCTTTTTCCACAGCTCCCGCTTTGAAAGTTCGACTCGGCCTTGTCCGTTTCTGATAAAACTGCAGTACTTTTACCACACGAAGCTGATTGGCTCACACTGAGTGGCAGACGATGCTCCAGCTGACGAGGAGCCTCTGGGACACTTGTTGCAGAAGTCCTGCCCCTCTTCATCCTGATAGGTTCCCTGAGGACACAGAAAACACGCCCCCTCCCTGGAGAAGGTCCCAGCAGGACAAACGACTGAAAACAAAGGGAGACGCTAGATGACCATCTGCGTTTCTGTCTGCGGGATCCACAGGACCGACACACAACGTAAACTGACTCACTGCAGCCTTCACTGTCACTGTCCAGGTGGTAACCGCGGGAACAGCCAAAGCTTGGTGTTGTCATTGAAACCAGTTTGGGTTCTGATGTCAGCATGGACCGGATATTACCCAGAAGTCCCCGAGCCCCCTCCAGAAGTGTGGACTCATTCAGAAACAGACCTGATATAAAGAAACAGACCCCAAATGCTTTCACAACCAAATACAACAAAGACAAAAATCTTCCATTTCTCTGGATTAAACCAAAGTTTACCCTCCATTGTCCCAGTCGTCCTTCTCAGACTGTTTTTTTAACTTTAGACAGACTCGAGAAGTAAAATAACAATAGAAAACCAAATACTTTTTAGGAGGGCTGTCAGAAATATGTTGTTCTCTTGTTTCACTGAGGATTTGTCTTGTGACCACTCAGGGGGTTCTGAACCCTCAGGTGATACCCGCTGCTCTGCCACCTGCATTCCCCCTGTGCTGATGGCCCTGAACAACCCTGACCCTGAGCCAGACCCTGACCCTAACTAGGACTCCTTCATCGAGCTCTCTTGTATGTTTGCTATGCCAGCTGATGCACGTTAACCAGCAGCTGTTCTGGTGGACGCCTCAGCGCCTCACCGACGTCATGGAGGTCAGACAGGGCGGCGCTCCATCTGAACTTCAGCATCACGGCGCCGTCGCTGTCGCACTGCAGCTGCACCGACGAGTCATCACACAGCGACACGGAGTGACCTGACGAAGGCTTCCACACACACACACACACACACACACACACAAACACACACACACACACACACACATACACCACATACACACCACACACACACACCACACATACACCACATACACACCACACACACACACCACACATACACCACATACACACCACACATACACACCACACACACACACACAGACAGGCTTGTTTATGCTCTCCTGTTAGCCTTCACATGGGTGTGTGACCTGCAGTGGAAGATGTAGTGCGGTTCAGCAGTATTCACCTGTGCAGAGCAGAGCCCCCTGCTGGCCATCATGTTGAACAACAGAGACTGGAGACTGCTGATCTGAGAGCAGGGCGATGACAGCAACCAGAGCTGAGATGACGAAACCAACTGCAGAGGCTGAGAGACTACACACACACACACACACACACACACACACACACACACACACACTTTAGTCTGTGTGACAGCTGGATGTC
The DNA here is from genome assembly GCF_020382885.2 of Scatophagus argus. NCBI lineage: Eukaryota > Metazoa > Chordata > Actinopteri > Scatophagidae > Scatophagus > Scatophagus argus. The sequence continues at coordinate 26,141,157 of NC_058501.1, forward strand.
ATTAAATCATGGCCACTCAGTCCAAGATGAACCAGTGATGCTAACCGAGTGAGAGCTAACACAACAGGGAGGGAAAGCCGTGACTTCGCCAAAACCACAACAATGAGCACAAATGTCTGACATGTGAGTGTCTGAACTGAGGACTCGTCCACTCGTGTCCGGTCTGAGGATATTCAGGGCAGATTGTGTATTTAAGTTTGTGTGTGTGACGTGTTCTGATGGGTTCTGACTGGGCTGCACAATTTGTGGTTACTGGTTCATGATGGTGATGGGGGATTTAAAAAACACTCAGTGGGGATGTCGTCTGAGGGTGAAACCTTAAAAACAGCGGTATGGTCCTTTAGCAGTCAGAGCTCTTACTCTGACAGGCGCCACTCAGGGGTTTGCTGTCTCCATCCCATCGCAGACTCTCAGTATCACAAAAGAAGCTGCTGACAGGAAGCGCGTTCTGGTATCCATGGTAACAGATGAGATCACAGCTCTGAAGACCGTTGGCTACTGGGTGGCACACCAGTGCACCGTGGGTAACAGTAGAGGCGGGACAGAGAGGACCTGGAGAAGAGCAACAACCAGTCAGCAGCCTCCTCACAGCTGAAGTGCTGCAGTTCCTCTAACATCCACCAGGTGCTGCTGCCTTGTTTCTCTATGAAGTCACTTTTAAGACAAACATATGAGCTCTCAGCAGATTCACTGAGCTCCCTCACATCAGGCTGGAGGATTTCAAAACAAATCTTAACCACTGAGGCTTAGAGAGGACAATGTTTGCCCCTACGGTCACACGATGGCGTCTGTCCTGTCTGTTGGGGCGTTCGGGTCCCGCTCACTTCCTGCCCATTTTCAGAAACACACCAACAGGAAGTGACATCGCACTGCAGTGGGACAAAGGAGCCATCAGGACGGCACTGGAAAGCCTGCAGCTCACACCAGCTGGGACCTGAATGCACCACACCAAGTTTAGCAGTTTACAGACTGTAGTGTGACAGTGAACACATCACCGAAAGCAGCGTGTGTGAGCACGCGTGTGCGTACATGTCAGCTGTCCTGCAGAGCTCAGTTTGGCCGCCTGTATTGTCTCTCCAGTCATGGGGTTTACACACCAGCCTGCAGCGCCTCCTGTCTGCAGCACCGAGAAACGGCCGTCCTGAAACACACACACACACAGCATGCAGTTTCACAGCTTTACCCACATTTCAGCCTCAAAGTGAATGATGTGTGCTCCCACCTTCTCACACTGTGGGCTGTAAGGTGAAGCAGTGCTGACATCAGATCCTTTCAACCAACCAGAGAGCAGAGAGTGAGCCTGAGCTCTCTGACAGCGAGTCAGACCTGCAGGAGAAAACACACACACACACACCATAAGATCTGATGGGGCTGTGACACACACTCAGTCTGACGACTCTTGGGTTGAACGGGAAGAATATCAGCAGTTAACGTTCTGTCTGATAAACTGATCCAGGAACAGTCTGTCTTTGTTTGAGAAAACGTGTGTGTGTGTGTTGGCTCACATTTGGGCAGGCGGAGCGAACGGCTGGTCAGCGAGTCCGGGATGTACTCTCCATCTTCATCAACACACCAACACTGACCTGAACACACACACAAAGGGTGATGAAGACTTCAGACTAAACAACAAAAATATGGAATGTGTGTGTGTGTGTGCGACCTGTGCTGTGGTAACACTGTGTGTGCAGCCAGCGTCCGCCTGCGTCACACTGTGGGGTGAACAGCTGGTATGAGCGACGCTGAGGATCCACCAACATCTGGACAGCTGGGAAACAACAATACGCTTCCTGTCAGTGTGAGATCAGCTTCAGCAGCAATGCAGACAGATCATGAGGAAGCTTCTTGAAAACACCCGTTATAACAGCAGTCCCTGAACGCAGCTTCACTGACATGCAGCAACATAAATGGCTCAGTGGATTTTTCTCGGATAAGCAGGGACAGTCATGCTGCTTTCTCTTTGCTTCCATAAATCCTGACAGAAGGAGTTTTGATTTCCTGGAGGAAAAGAAGCCAATCAAACAGATCTTTTCAAATACTCATCCTAATGTCCATTTTTGACAGCGACTCACTGGAGAAAGCAGCCAATCGCAGAGCAGCATTGGAGCGGCTCAGCAGCCTGCTGGAGATCTGCAGCTCCTCCTCTGACTGGCTGGTCTGCAGCTCCTCCGGGGTCAGACGCACTCCCTCAGCCAATAGGAATCCATAACCCAGAGGAAAGTGGGAGGAGTTAGAGAGAGCGATGATTCTCTTCACTTCCTGTCTGAATGCTGCGACCTCAGAGACCGCCTGAGAGCACCGACCTGCAATCAGCACCAGAGACTCTGCTTAGTGCGGCTAACAGGTTAGCATCACGCTGATGAGCTTTGATCCAATTCTTCCTTCATTTGTTACGTTTTAGAGCTCAGCTCATGTCAGCAGTCGGTTCAGAGGCTGTGATCGATCCTGCTGCTCATCTTTCATGTCACATTTTAGTCTCTGTGGAGACTAAATATGATTGCAATGATGAATTCATTATAAAACTAATCGTTTCAATAAGAAAACTTCCTTCTATTTTTGAAGGAAACAAAATTAAAATCATTACTGTAACAGAAACCACATCTTTATTTTAAATTTGATATCAAGTGTCCAAATCAGTTTTGTTGCAGCATCATGACTCTGATTCAGTAGGTGTGTTTGTCCAAAATCAGACGTAAGACGGAGACACGTGTGTCCCACAGGGTGAATGTGGGATCAGTCTGACCTGCAGGCGACTGAAGCTTCTGTGTTGTTCTCTCTGGACCTGAAACACAGCACACAAACACATCAGAAACCGAAGTGGACCAAACTGTGATTTTCTGATCTGTTCATGCTCCTCAGAGGACTTCCATGGGCTTTCCTCTAGCGCCTCCATCAGGACAACCCTTAGATTTTCAGCTCCGCCTCATCAGACAGGATGTTGTGGCTGTGAGTTTGAGTCTGAGCTGCACAGCCTTACAGTGTCTGCCGGTGACTCCAGTTCACCTGCAGTTTACAGGTTGCGACCAGTTCAACCAGACAAAAACAGAAATGTTTTCATTGTGTTCCTGTTCATCATCTCTCCCTCCTTTCTGAGTAGAAATCTAACGAGTCAAGCCTTCAGCAGTTTTGAACACTAACATCAGTGTGATATCTTACAGGTGATGGCGCTCCCTGTTGACCCAGCAGTTGTTGTTTTTCCCTCAGCGTCCACACAGAAGCAGCGTGAGCCGACGCACTGCAGCGGCAGGAAGTCTCCGTCCTCAGAGCATGCAGGGACGTGGATTTCAGCGCCAGCCGGCAGGTTTCTTTTCACCCTCAGAGCCTTCACTCGCTCTCTCTCGCAGAGGGACGGACATCGAGCAGGACGGCCGGCGGTACGGGACCCTGAGACCTCCTGACCCTGAGGATCGACACACCAGCACTCTTCGCCCTGACACTGAATGTCCTGGAAACCGCCACTGGACGTGCAGCTGGGGACAAAGATGGCTGCTGAATCATCGTCCTGGGCTCTGGAGCAGGAACGCAGCAGAGGAGTGAGGACCTGCAGCACAACACAGTTCAGTCTGAGCCATGAAGAGAAGCTGCTGACACATTGTGAAAACATCTCACCACAGTTTGATTATAGCCTGAAGCACACAAAACCATGGCCTACATAACAGATCCACATTTAACAGCACTCAATCCAAAATCATCAGATGTAACAGTACAATAATGACAGTAACACTGTGTTGCATTGTGGGTACTTTTACTTCATGACCTAAAGCACTTTAGATCTGCTCATGTTTGACTGGTGAACAGGAGAATACGACTACACTGATTTATTTTGAGATCTACTTCCTAGCTGTGGTCACCTGGTCCAGTGACTGCGAGCTGCTCAGCCCCGTCAGCATGTACTGGAGGGCAGAGAGGAAGGCGCGGTCCTCGAGAGCTCTGCTGACGTACTGGATCACATCCCGGCTCTTCCGGAGACTCGCACTCTGGGACGACAGCCGGTCCACGTTGAGGGCTCCTCGACTTCCCACCACCCCGCTGAAGTTAAAGGAGGCTGCGTTTTTCAGGAATGTTCCTCCAAACAGGTTCTCCTGAAGGCGGCGGGGGGAGAAGTGAGCAAGAGCCTGCAGAGCCCCGTCCACCGAAGGGAAGAGACCATGGAGGACTTCAACCATGTGTGACAGGAAGGAGACTGGATCCATCTCCACGGGCAGGAGCTCCCTGAGAGGCCAGAGGAGGGAGAAGCAGGAGGCCGGAGTTCTGCCAGAGGAGGCCCGCAAAGGAGGCTCAACAGGACCAGAGAAGAGCCTGGAGAGAGCCAGGTGACGCTGAGATAGACAGTCAAGACCTGAACCTGGAGGAGGAAGAGAGAAGTGACCATCAACAAGTTTAAATAGGTGTAGGAAAATCAGAAAAAGAAATAAAAATGTGTTTTCTCTGCACTCAAAACATGAGTCCTATCGGTTGACGTGCGGGTACAAGCGGATCAGGCTTAGAAACTGCACGCAAGTCGAAGTCCGCTCCGAGACACTCACCGCAGACCGGGGAGTCTCCTCGCTTTCGTGTCCCAGGAAGTTCCCTCCCTGTGGGGTCTGCACACCAGCACTGCCCCCCCTGCTGACACTGAGTGGGGGTGAAGGAGCCTCCAGCCTCGCAGGACGGGACAAAAACACTGGACGCCTTCATCGCTGCCCGCCGCTCTTCCTCACAAGCAGAGGGACCTGAGAGAGGGGGAGGACCAGTCCAAACCAGTGTTACCTGGTCCACATGTTTCTGAACATGAGTTTAATGAGTACAGATTGTTAGTCGCCGGCCCTGCTTTAAACCAACTACATTTTAACTGGTTGAGCCTGAAACAGTCCAGGCTCATTCAGGGAATGTCGTCATGGTAACTTTAACTCAGTATAACTCTGGGCTGCAAGTCCACGTTTACACCTGTGAGGATGCAGCAGCATCTTAAACTAGACAGTAAAGAGTAGAAAACCAGTTCAGACGAGTTCAAATCAGTTTAGAGCCATCCACTAATGTGGCCAGTAGAAATTATGAGTTTACATCTGAAGTGTCCAGTGAGGGCGAGGCGGACTCCCAGCATCCTCCTCTGCAGGACTCTGTAGACGTTGGTCTGCGAGACAGAACGACCCGACTGAAGACCAGAGAACACGGAGTCGTACACGTCAGACATGAGGAGCTCCACACCTGCACAGGACGCACGCACCTTCGTCATAAGCACTGATCGTGACTCTGCGTGTGTGTGTGTGTGTGTGTGTGCTGCGTGCTCACACCTGTGTCGTCCAGCTCTCTGCCTCTGCTGTCTGAACAGAAGCAGTACGATGAAACCATCGGGAAAAACTTCCTGAAACTGCTGAATGCCTCAAAGGCTTCTGGGAACCTGACAACACACACACGCAAACGCTGTAATACACACATCACTCAAAACTCACACAGACAGACAGACAGGTGAGTTACCTGCTGAAGGTGCGCAGCAGGTCCAGCTCTCTTCTGTCGGTCATGTTGATGAACTGACACTGAACAGGGAGGAAGCTGCCGTCTTCGGCACACTGAGGAGGAGAAGGAGACCCAGAGCCGTGGAGGACACGTCTCGACCGCACCTCACAGCTGCCAGGACCTGCGGGTTGAAGGTCAACATGTCAGAGTCCACCTGCATCGCCCCCTGGTGGCTGGCTGCAGAACAGCTCATAAGCTCCTCCCCCTTCATGTTAGCAGATGAGACATGAGCCAAACTAAAAACTCACGTCAAGTACACGTCAAATACATTTTTCTCAAAGATGGTTTCTGTCATTTTAGGTTGTTCTTATCATGCTTTTGTTTGTGTTCATTTTTCTCATCAGTTTGGTTTTAATTAGTCATTTGATGCTATAAAAGGGGCTGAAATATCATGACTGACAGCTGATTGGCTCAGAACTGTACAGGTGAGATGTGTTAGCCATCCTTATGTCAGCGTGTTGTGTCTGACATGAAAAAGTGTGAATTATTTTGAAAGACATTTTCTTAACTCTGATGCAGTACCATCTAGTATCAGTACCAGAAGCAGCAACGATGACAGTAGGAGGAGTATCGGCATTATGTGGTCGTAGTGTCAGTGTTACGTAGTATCAGTATATGTGCAGTATTTGAACGCACAGCGTTGAGGTGTCCCTGTCTGTCTGGTCCCATAGAGCTCCATGCCATCCTGATCCACACACCAACACTGCCCCCTGCTGGAGTCGCACTGAACTGACTCAAAGAGTCCTGAAGGAGAACACCGCAAGATAGACTGCAGCTGGCAGGGAGACGCACCTGCATGCAGACAGAGAGAGAGACAGATAGAAGGAGCACATTTAAGTACTCCATGGCAATACAAATTTGAGGTACTTTACTGGATTGTCTCTGCTTGTAGTGCACTACTCCGTTATCGATCAGCTCGATCAGAACAGCTTTACTGCTTCAATCAGTCGAGTCTTGTTCCTATTGGAGAACCTGAACCTTCCTAAGTTCAACACATTCATCTGCCTATCATGTCACATGCTGGTGCATCATCTGGTGGAGGACATGTTGTCATGGCGTCTGTGTTGTTGATTTTCTCACAGTGAGGAGCAGAGCTGTTGGTTCGAGTCCCGACGATTTCCTGACCGTCAGCATCAACGCACCAACATTCCTGACCCCGCCCACTGCACTGCACGGGCCTGCGCACACACACACACACACATACGCACATGCACATTAGAAACACACGTACACGAGGAGCACACTCTTCATGTTGTTTACGACTTTTAAAATATTCAAACCACCGGACGGGCAGGAAAAAATTTGGTGTGTGGTGGAGTGATAATGTCCCCACTCTCCTTAGCTGGCTGGTGTGCCCTTGAGCAAGGCACTTAACCCCCAATATGCTCCCTGGGTGCTTGGTGCAGCCCACTGCTCCTGTGTGTGTTTCACTGCATGTTGCATGTGTGTGATGGGTTAAATGCAGAGAAGTCATTTCCCAGCTTGGGATTAATAAAGTAACTTAAAAAAACAGGTTTGAAGTTAACTATGCATTTCCATCTGCTGGTTTGGAGCAAATAACCTTCACTGATATCAGACTGAACGGTCAACTCGCTGCAGTTAGTGGACTGAACAGATTCAAAGGTTTCTGCAACAGAGTAGAAGAAGTAGAGATAGGGAGGAATCAAACCCTCAGAAATCTAAGGGACTGTGAAAATTCATGTTATGGGAACATCCAGGGAGCCAGTGAAAGCACCAACGGCTCCTCCTCCTCCTCATTCATGTGAGCTAACTGTTTGCTATGTCAGAATGTATTCTGTCGTGGCCTGCTGATGGAAACCCGGCTGAAGAGTAACTGAGTCACGCTTTCTCAGGAGCAGTGACTGTTTGGTGTCGGTGATCTGAAACAACAGGGGGAGTCTCACTCCACATTTTCAGCTCAGATCAGTTTTCTATCAGCCTGCAGACACACCTGAACCTGCCGTCCTCCATACAGTGAGGGATGTCACCTTGTTGCCTGGCAACAACCACGCCCCTGAGTACCTCACATTGGCTCAGGCTGTCCGACTCCAGCTGGTACTCTGGACAACAACAGTGACATGATCAGGAAATAATGATCACATAATGACATCATCGTACGTCGTGTCGTCGTGTTGAGTCAGACTGGCTGTTCACATTAAAACAACGCTGAACTCTTTTCAAAACCCTGGACTTGAAAAAATGGTAAATAAAATGGACAAAAGACTGAGAATAATTACTTTATGAAGTACATTTCTACATGTAGCTGCTCCTGCTCATCAAACTAGAGGGTGATAAGAATAATAACCACTGAGAGCACTGAGCTGCAGGTGGGTTCTGATGGCAGTAAGAGGAGAAACCTGGACTGCAGGTAATGAAGTCAAAAAGATGAAGACAAAACAGCACAGACATTAACAACAGTGGCAGAGACACAGACAAGCAGACAGACGGCTTCAGGTGCTTTTACCTGAAGCTTTGCCCTGCAGCAGCTCCACGCAGCAGGCCAGAATACAGGTGATGCGGAGCAGCCAGGCCATCGTGTCCGTGGTGACAGTGAACCTGCCTCGCTGCCTCTTTATAAACCTGCAGACCTGCTGAGTCACCATGAAGAGGACCTGCAGAATCGAACTCCTTCAACCCTCCTCGTCTGTCCGCCTCGGTGGAACCAGGAGTCCTCGACCACCACTCGGGAGGCAGGCAGTGAGCCGTGAAGCCCTCTGATTGGATGAGATCATCTCTGACGCAGAGATGATGGGAGCCAGCATTCAGTGAGATGTGTTGTTATTTTAATTCCAGCACTGAGGCCGTCTCACCTGAGGACCAGGTGAAAATGTAAATGTGCTGACAGCAGTAAATGAAGACACATTTCCACTCACATCACAGGTGTGTCCGTTGATGAAACTAGCATGCTCATGATGACCATGCAGGTTCTCCATGTTACTTCAGCATGTTAGCACACTGACACTAGCTGATTATCAGCAGACACAAAGTCCACCTGAAGTCCTCTGAGTTAAACTGTGAACTCTGAGTTGATTCACTCTGAGTTTCCAGTTTCAGAGCAGCTGATCCGAGTCAGTCCAATCAGCTCTGAGCAGGTTGACTCTGAGTTAATCACCACGACTATAAAAAAACCATCACGAATGGAGCCCCAATACTATGATTCCAATGGCAACGGCCAATGAGAATCAGAGGCCTCCTGTTTGTGGTCTGCAGGACTACAGTACTAAGTCTTCTGCAGGCACACGCCGACAATGAGAACATCTTTGGCTGCAGCGAAGGACAGAAAGTTGGCGGGAAAAACTGCTGCTGGAGTCACAGCACAAGTTTAGTGTTTCATCACTGTTAAAATATCACAGGTGAAAACTGATGAAATGACTGAACCTGAAAGTAATTCTCATACAGGAAAGAACATGGAAGCAGCTAAAAATGAAATATAAAAACATAATTCAGTCAGGTTAGGCTGCAGTGTAAGAGGCTTATGGTTGTACCTCACTGTGATATTGTCAGGATGTCCAAATTATTCTATTAATAACCTGCAGCTGATCCAGAATGCAGCAGCTAGAGTTTTAACAGGAATCAGTAAAAGGGATCATATCTCCCCCATCTTAGCTTCTCTTCACTGGCTTCCGGTAAAATTCAGAATAGACTTTAAAATTCTCCTACTTACATATAAGGCCCTAAATGGACTCGCCCCATCATACCTGCAGGATCTAATACCGGTAGTCCCATATATTCCCAATAGATCACTCAGATCACAGAGTGCAGGTTTACTTACAGTTCCCAGAATTTATAAAAGTAGAACGGGAGGACGAGCCTTTAGCTATCAGGCACCCCTGCTGTGGAACCAGTCGCCAATCTGGGTTCGACAGGCAGACACCACCTCCACTTTTAAGACTAAACTTAAAACCTTTCTGTTTAGTAAAGCATATAGTTAGCACCAAATAAAGTGTGTAGGGCTGGTAGGCATAGTTTCACTCACCTCATGATATATAGCCACAGGTAGAATAGGTCTGACTAACTGTTAATCTTTAAATCTCTATCATAGCTAAGCTGCTATAGGCCTACGCTGCCGGGGGACACAAACATGATCCACCAAGCAGTTTCCCCTCCTCCTTCTCCTCTTCTATCCTCTCCCCTCGTCAGATTAACATGCAGTTCATTATTTTATGTCACTAACTGTGTGTCCAGTGCTCCTCGTAGTCTTGTGTCTCTCCCTCCCTTTCTCTCTCTCTCTGTATCTTTCTGCAGGTATCTCTCCATCCAGATCTTCAAGTTGAACTGTAGCCGGCTCTATGACCAACCCAATGTGTATTGTTGACATCTGCCTGTCATTCCTCTATGTACCGACTATGGGCGGGGTGGTTCTCCCTACGGGCCGAAATCGAACTGATAGGATAGTGATTCTCAACATCACATACAAAAAAGAATACATGAATGTTACAGCAGTTCATTATAAATTTCATTACTATGTCATTTCTCATGTTGCAAATTGCTTTCCTGCCTGTACAACATCCATTGCACGTCTGCCCGTCCTGGGTGAGGGATCCCTCCTCTGTTGCTCACCCTGAGGTTTCTTCCATTTTTTCCTGTTAAAGGTTTTTCTGGGAGTTTTTCCTTAGTCGATGTGAGGGTCGAAGGGCAGAGGATGTTGCTGATGTTATGTTAAGCCCTTTGAGACAAACTGCTTGTAAAAATGGGCTATACAAATAAAGTTGACTTGACTTGACTTGACTTGATAACATCTGACACGTTAAACAAAGTAAACATCATTCAGTGGTTATTTCAGTGTGCAGCAGCTTCAACATGATGTCCTCTTCTGTTTCATTAATCGGAGCTGAGGAAAGTGACGTTTGACTTCTACTCAGCCAACAGAAGCAGGGCAAAGGCCTGGAAAACTCTGCTGGTCCTCGCTGAAACGTGACTGAATGAATGAATGAGGAAATGAAGCAGCCGTTCGGCTCTCTAAAGGGGAGGAAACAGACAGACTTGAACCAGGTGACTTAACTGTTTAAATTTCTATAGATTTGCATAAATGTTGTTTGCAATGCATTTTAACATTACAGTGTCGTCCACTGTGGGGTGGGATAAGAATTTCACCCAAAAATCACATTCATACATGGAATATTATAATGCCACTTTAGAATTTCATTTTCTATTTTATTAACATTTAAATATGGTTCCTTCCAAGTTTCCATAAAACGCTACAATCCAGGGGGCGCTGTTCCAGAAGAGACGGAGAGATGGCTGTTACGACAAAATAACGTCTGACATACGCAGGTCGCAGTCCTGCCCTCACGTGCTGCGTACCGTCACAGGTGGAGGGTCTCTGCAGGGAAACCAGCACTCACGTCCACTGGACAAGGGATGGTTTTTAACTTAACATCTCATTATACACCGAAAACACACAGAAAACAAGAGTTTCAAACTGATGTGTGGTTACCAAAACATTTACTGCTTGAAAATTTATTGCATGACAGAACGATAAAATGATGATTGCACATGCGACACTGCAGACAGACTGAAATCTTCACTGTGCAATCAGTTTGTGTTTTATGTGTTTACAGGCATCATGGAAACGTACAGTTCAACTTACACAAACATCAATCATCTAAGAACAGATTTCTCAATTGTTCGAACATCAATAAGAAAATATTTCTCATTTTTAATAAATTTTCCAGTTTATTCGGTGATTGATTATAATTACACTGTATGAAAGTCAAAAATGGAGGACATGTCAGAGGAACAGGAAAAAGTGCTAAAATTTATGGAATGAAAGATCAAAATCCTCCAAATTTCCATCAGTAAGTGTTTGAATAAAATCTGAGTGGTTTTAGTTTCTGTTTTACAGATTATTTCATGTCTTTTCTCATCTTCAAACCCTCACCGACAGAAACGTCTTTTGGGTGGCAGCTTCTTTACTTTACATGTTGTGATTGGTTCGATGCGGTTGTTTAATTCCTGTCTTATTTGATTTCTGTGAACTGTTCCTGTCACATTTTAAATTTATTTTGTCTCCTGAAAGTTATGCATTTGAACACAAGAAAAAAAGCAGAAATATGAGACCACTCATCAAAGGAGGGAACAAAATACATTTCACTGTTAAACATTTGGAAAGTCATACACAGAGTTCTTGTTTTTAACTTGCAGTCCGCTTCATTTTCTGGGCATAAGAATTACAATAAAGAAAAATCATCCTTTAAAAATGTTTTAATGCAACTCATGTTTAGAGGCTGGAGAGAGTTTTAATTGCTCAGGAGGTTATGCTGGCAGTTCCATCCAAATATTATTCTAATATTATATGTATGACTCCCTTATGATCCTACATCGAACAGTTTGTGAATCTTCACTCCTTCTTTCATGAGAGTAAAGCCTCAAACGAATTCAAATGTTGTGGGTCAGCAAAGAACTGCTTTAAAATATTTTGATGCATCACAGTAAATCCGGCTGATTACTTTCTCCTCATACAATCATTCACTTCCAAAAGGTTTTGATGCCTCATCAAACAGCACAACTTTCTTCATAAAACACTAGATTTTAAAATCACAAAGATCAAGCAGAACAGAAACTTTGGTGCACAGACTGAAAAAAATACACAAACCGAGTGTGTGTGGATCAAACAGGATGAAAGTCAAACACAGTAAACTAAACCTTGCAAAAGTTGAATAATATAAAATGCTCAGGCTTCAAACATAACAATAAAGGGGCAGTCGTGGATCAGCGGTTAGGGTGTCGGACCCGTAACCGGTGGATCGCTGGTTCGATTCCCCGTCCCGGTGTCCATGGCTGAGGTACCCTTGAGCAAGGTACCTAACCCCCACTGCTCCCCGGGCGCTGCACGCGGTCGCCCACTGCCCCGGGTTTGCTGTGTGTGTGTGCACGTCACTTGGGTGGGTTAAATGCAGAGAACAAATTTCGTTGGAGTGAGTTCCCTCCAATGACAAAATATGTCACTTTAATCTTTAATCTTTTAATAAAGTGATTGGTTAACAGGGAGGTCACATGACCGAGCACACGTTTATCACCTGATCACAGCGCATCACCTGTTCTCACTCCCACACGTCACATACCGCAGCAGGCCGTCATCCCGTCTCGTGCAGGAGCACTCGGGGGACCAGAGTCCAGGTCCCGTCTGGGGCCCGGTGACAGACGTTAATAAGGAAGCACAAACTCTCTGTGCCTGAACCCAGCCTGACGGTGACAATATTATCCAATCCAAACTTGTAACTTGTGAATTGTGTGCCACCACCTTTATTTTGAAAGTCTATCTGGAAGGTGCAGATTTATTTTAGTTATCCTGATGGTGGACCCGGCAGGTGAGAGGCTGCCATCTTTGACGAGCTGGGAGTGAGAACACGTCGAGCGCTTCCGACAAAGGCTCATGGGAAAGGCTTTATCGAAGTCTGTGTGCGGAATGTTTGGGAAAAAACTGCCCCTCAACAGAGAAAACATCTCGAAAACATCTTGATTCATCAAAGTTGAGCTGAGGAGCAGCAGCAGGAAGTGAAGTTCACACAGGTCAACTGTGTGTCAAAGAGCTCCACCTGCTGGACAAATGGTCACGCTTTCTGTGGAAAGGGTCCAAGATAAAACTGACGAGTTTGTCCTTCAACAAGACTACGAACAACAAAAATCACAACATTTAATCAAAGATGACTTGTTGTTTCTGTTGGAGGCTGTTCACGTAGTTTTTGCGGCAGACATTCACGAATTTGCTTGGCTGAGCGAAGTTGATTTGTTTCGGCTCAAACTTAAAACATTTCTGGGTCTGAATCTGAACTTTAACGAGGCATTCAGGGCCTGCGTAGAAAAGAAGAATGGTGTCCAGACAACCTTTGTTTAATAAAAACATTATTTTGTGTGACAGTAATGTGTTTTTCTACTCCCTCAAACTGACTTGTGAAGGATGTGTCCCGACCCCTCAGGGGGACCACCGATTTATAAGAAAACGTTCTGGAACTCAAACCTTTGAACTCTCGTTGATTTGAATTGTCAAATTAGGCAAACTTTGTCCAAAAATGTCATAACATTCAGTAAAAAAGAAAAGAAATTCCCTGCTCATTGAGTTGTTTAAGAGCAGTTCTGTGGTTTTAGTGTCTGTTGGTTTTACAATTTTAATCAGGAGGAACACCTGCAGCCCATTCTGTCCAATCAAACACGGAACACACCTGCTGATGGACGCTCTGTGATGTGATCGATTCATTATGGCCAACTGATTATACTGATAATCGCAACACAGAGCGTCCTCAGCGGTGGGAAACAACAGGATTTAAAATGACTTGAAAAATGGACATCAGCTCCACCTCCTGACACCATGTTAAAGGAATAGTGCGTAAAATAATGTGACCTCTGAGTGCAGTGCATGAAACACATATATATGAGCATTAAACAGACTTATTGTGCCCCGCTGTCCGGCACGTTGAGCTTCTCCATCTCTGGTTCAGCCTTCACCGCCACTGGGCCACCATTACTGGACTCTGGCATCCTGTCTTTCTTAAAGGGAAATCCTCGGTTCTTCACAAACAAAATGACGTCCACAACAAACATCACCGTCGCCAGGAAGCCGAATGCCTGGAGGAGGAGAGGACGAACACATTAACGGCATCGTTCAGGCAGGCAACTTATGATTGAGTAGGAAAGGAGACGGAAAACAACAGTAGGTAGGAAGGTCAGGTAAGGAAAGGAGGAGACAGAGGGGAGGAGAAGGACAGTAGTGACAGTATGATGAAGTTTTCTTACCACAGCACTTCTCTCCATAGTTGTACTGCTGTTGTCTGATGCAAAAATGATGGAGGCGACGAAGAACAACAGAGCGATGCCACAAGTGTACACAAAGTCCTGTGGGGGGGGAGGAGGAGGAGGAGGAGGAGGAGGAGGAGATGATCACACCAGTGTGAAAGTCTAACATGAGGGAGAAGATGCTGATTCCCCTCCTAGCCTGGCTCTGTCCCAGCAGAATATAATCCACCAGCAGCTCAAAAACTCACTGATGAACATGGAGGTCTTGTTTGTCACAAAAGCCCTCCATACTGCAGCATATTCAACTCAATTCTGGCTTCTTTGTTTATTTCTTTTTTTCAAAGGTTTAGCTTTATACTGTATTTGTATTTAGCTTATATATTCTATTTTCACTTAGCTTATATTTCTATTTTATCCAACTTTTCATTTCCTATTTTTTTATATTCTACTTATTGCGTCCTAACTTCGCACCATAAACATGTAAATGTGAGCTGGTATGACAATAAAAGTTACTTGATCCCTCGATCAAAACACATTATTTGTCCCCAGGGGACAATTTGAATTGTATTGTCATTTTTACACCTGGTTTCTTATTTTTCTCTTAAAAGCATTTATTTTCTTCTTAAAAGGGTCTGAAACTTGTGTGTACAAGAGCATTTTAAACGGATTTGCGCTCCTCTTAGGACAAAGTGTAAGAGCAACTGCTGCCTGTAGGAGGCAGCATTGCTCTCACAACGAGCAGACTTCTGGGAACTCCGGCAGTAGAAGAAGAGCAGTGGCGCTGGCTGTTCCGGCTGTGTGCAGGTTCATCGCGTGTTGTGGGCCGCTCACAGTCAGCGGAAGACGTTTGTCACGCCCGTTCGGACGATGCCGTGGAGGTGTTGTGTTCCGGGTTGTAAGGGTTACAACGAGGCCAAGTCGATGGGGGTCGTGTTTCATGGTCTGCCGACCAGAGACCCGCAGCGCTGCAGGACGTGGCTGAAAGCCATACAGAACCCCCGATTAGACGAGAACACGCCGGTCTCCAAGTACAGCGGCGTGCGGGTGTGCAGCCTGCACTTCAAACCCGACGACTACGAGGAGGACTTCCGAGCCAGAATACTCAACACTGCGCCCAAGCCGATGCTGAAGAGCGGCGCTGTGCCGTCAGTGTTCCCCGGGAGACAGCGCGGAGAGGCCGGCAGCTCCGGCTCGGCCTCGCCGGCTGCCAAGAGAGGAAGAACGCAGGTGAGTATGACCGACGGTTGTTCTTCTGTTATCGTCGGTAACAGCACGTGAAGGCCCGCCGCTCAGGGGCGGCTTCAGCGAGCTGGGGGCCTCCACTGTGGGGCCTCCTGCCTTCAGCTGCACTTAGCTTTCCTGACTTTGTAAAACTAACTAACTGATAAAGACACAGAAATTTCCTCATCTGTTATTAAATTATAATCGTTCACCAGAAACGTGTTAAATGACAGTTACGTCGAAGTGGTGCAAACAGATTTGATATGTGACATTATAATTCATACAAATACAACAAAACATTCAAGACAAACAGGAAGCCAAAATGTCTGCGATCAGCGCAGCTCAATATCAGTATTGGATCAGTTCAAGTCCTGCCGTCAAAATGTGACTGTAGGTAGAAGTTTGATTATCAGCTAGAAGTCCTGAATGAAATGCACACACAAATATTTGAGTACTTCACAGCTGTACTGCATGTGTACATGCATCACTTTGCACTACCTGCTTACTGCAGTGAATGTTTACCTGACAGAATCTGCTGACTATAAAAGGGAGACTGAGCTGCTTGTCTCTGCCTGTTGAATGAACTTTATTTTCAGCAGAGCATCAGTCCACCTGCTCTCTGTTTTCCATGTCAGGTGATCTGTGGAGCTGCAGGCACCTCCTCCCAGCCGCCTCCTCCTCCTCCTCCTCCTCCCGCTGAGGCAGCAGGAGCATCACAGGAAAGCTTCTGCGTCGTGGTGTCGCTCGACCCTCTGGACCACAGCTTCCCCTCAGAACCAGGGCTCAGCTCCGTTGTGACCTCTGAGGAGTCCGATGAGGACATGGACGAGGACTGCACTGTGGTTTACAACCGCAACCTCATGGAGCTGTTCAGGATGTGTCAGACATGTGGGCAGCCTGTAGTGGACAAGCAGGTTTTCCACTCGGGTGCGCAGATGAGGGTGAAGTGGAGCTGTCGTGGTGGACACTCTGGAACGTGGAAGTCCTCGCCTCACCTCAGAGACGTGCTTCCATGAAGTCCAGCTGCTTACTGCCACTGGTTTTACTGGACTGTCGTTCACAGAGATGTCCGAACCGCATCGGGTGGATGCTCCACCTCCCTGCTGGACTCCACAGTGGACAGCATCCTGACTGGAGCAGGTCAGTGGTTCTTGTTCCACCATGAGACGCTGGTCGGAAAGTCAGCTCAGCATAATTAGTTGTCTCAGGACACATTCCAAACAGAGCAGGACTAGACCGAACCCTTTAATGTAGTCAACAGTCTTCCCCTGGTGCAGGATCCAGTAGAAGAGGGACAGCTGACCTGCCGTCAGTTACAGTAAGCGGCCGGTGATCACGGCTGGGATGTCCAGGCCGGCACATTCTTTGTTCCACTGAAGTCTGTCCTCAGTGCTGATCAGCTTTGTCTTTCTGTTGTCCCTGTAGGTCTTGAAGGTGAGCTGAATAAGGTGCAGCATTTCAGCACACTGCAGTTCCGACTGGAGCACAGCACACACTGCAGCTTCAGCATGTTTCAAGAACGCTTTTCTATTTTCTAACAAGTATTTTTATAAGGCAAACTGGATCCAGCTGTGAAACCGGTGTAATAAAGATTCGGTGTGAATGTGCTGCTTGTGTCCTCAATGTGAACAGTTAGAATTTCCCATAATGCATCACGTGTTGATTATTGCCATGAAAGCCCCCTCAGCTGTCTGCATTATTACGTCGATACTGAGGAAAACTTCAGCACTTTAACATGTGTGTGTTCGCGTGTGACTGATGGTGATGGGTGTATTCTGTTACCTTTGGCCTGGAGCTGCTGTTCTGATAATTGATTCAATGTTTGAGTTAATTTTTAGGTGAAAATGTAAAATATTGTGTGGTTTGAGCTTCTCTGATGATGTGCACCTTTTCTGTGTCGTATCACAGTAAACTGAGTGATTAGCTGAAGATGAAAACAGTCATTGCTTGCTGTCCTACAGTGCGTTTGGGACCAGCAGCGTCCCCCAGTCTTTATGCTAAGCTAACCAGGTGCTGGCTCAGAGGAGGAAGAGAGTGAGAGTAACGAGGGGTGCAGGTGATCCTCTTACCAGGCTGGGCCAGCAGCTGATGCCCACCCTCGTGTGCAGCGGGGTGGAGAGGAGGATGAGGAGCAGCAGGGTGAAGAGGAAGGCTGTGCAGCTGACAAACTCAAAGAAGTAGAGAGCGGAGCAGCTGGCGCAGCTGGAGATCACCTCCTCCAGGATGAAGGCCATGAAGGACAGCACCTGGTGAGGGACAGAAAACATCAGTCAATCATGTCATCTCACCAGGAAGTCAGGAGGCAATAAGACAAAGTCAGACAGACGAGAAACATCGCGGTGAATGTGACAACCAATCGGGAAGAAGAGTCATCCAGAAAACCATGTACACAGTGTGTGTACCACTCACAATGCAAGTGCTGTGGCTGAATGGCTGAGATGCTACATAAAACCATAAGATCCTGAGTTCAGTTCCATAAGGAAGCCTGTCATTCAGGACCAGCACCAGAGTGGGACCTTCAGAGTGTCTGTAACTGTTCCAACCTGAGCAATAAATCCAGTATAAAAACTCAGCTGTTGGTTCTCTGTGTTTTATCACAGACGCACACACAGTGTGGGTGTCCCGGGTGTGTCTTAACCACACTGAGCTGAGTCAACAGGAAGTGGGAGGCAGACCCCCCCCCCCCCACAGGCTGACTGATACAGAATAAAGGCACAACTGACACATGAGTCAGTCTGAGCAGCTGCAGTTTACACCCTCACTGAAGTACCTTTACCATCTGTCTTTCTACCTGTACTGCACTACCTCTCAGAGCACATATGTCAAACTGGTCCACAGGAGGGCCGGTGTGGCTGCAGGTTTTTGTTCCAACTAACCAAGAGCACACCGTTTGACCAATCAACTGTCTGAAGACGGAGATCAGTTGATTAAATGAGTCAAGTCTGGTGTGCTGCTACTTGGTTGGAGAGAAAACCTGCAGCCACACCGGCCCTCCTGTGGACCAGTTTGACATGTCTGTCTCAGAGGGAGGTTCTGTACCTCAGACTCCACTACTTTCATATGACAGCTTCAGTTACTCTGCACACAACCACGTGATGAGTGTGACGTTGTCAGAAACGAGCCTCGCATCTGACGGTTCTCCTCCAGCGGACCGAACCAACAGAAACCCAGAGCTGGAACAGGTCGCAGTCCTCTGAGCTTCCGATGCCTTATTAACACGACACGTACAGACAACATGCGGCCGCGTGGAACATTAAGGTAGTTTTCTCTGGTCGTGTGCTAAACTCCACACTGTGTTCCCACAGCAACACCGACTTTTATAGTGGGAACGTCAGTTTCCTTCAGTCAGAGACAAACCCCCAACCACAGAACTAAAGGAAGTCTCACATCATCCGAGTGTTCGTACCGCAGCGGTACTTCTTACTGGAGCAGTTATTCCTAACCCTAATCCTGACACACCTGAAGCAGGAGGTCCCATGATGCATCAGGGTCAGCATTGCTTGCCTGTATGTAATCCTGAGGCCTCGTGCTGATGGGAGAAACGCATTTAAAGAGAGAAGCTGTACTCTGCCTCCGTGCTGGAAGATCAGGAGAAAAGATTCCCATCTTCACACTTGGATCAAACATTATTCATTACTAATTTAATCATCTAAAGCCTCTTTCTCAACAGAGTTGAACTTCACCCACAATTTCGGATCATTTCACCGCTGAGGAAGTACAAAGTCAGGAAGAGATCATATGTGAAGAAACACGAGTGAGATGTGCTTTGTTTCAGCACAGGACAGAACAGAGAAACACTGACGGCCAGCAGCTGTCATGTCCAACACAGAGAGACTCTGACTGTCCAGGTGAGAAGAGGAGCTGATCCACCTGCTGAAGAAGCTCATATGAATCAGTTTCGCTAACTGCTGTCATAGAGTCTCTCCGCTTCATGGAGTTAAAGCAGGATCCGGCTCCACCCAGCTGCTGTTTCCACGGTAACCGAAACGTTAGTTTGCTCTTCACCTCGTAAGCGTCTTCACCCACTGCCATTTTCTCAGCAGCGCCCGATCGGTACTGAGCGTGTGCGGCTCTCCACAGAGATGAGAGGAAAGTGAGATGGCTCACTCCTACGTCCATCAGCAGCACCACAAGAAAAACAAGGTGCTAAATCCGGTTTCTGTCGGATTGGGGGAGTGAGCAGGTAGATTTAGTGGCCTGAGGTGGATTTTAGTTTCCCCGGGCAGGCTAGGCTGCCTTACTGTTGAGCCCTGGACACGTTACCGCACCACAACTACTACTTTACTTTTCAATTACAGTACTTACATACGTTCACTACTAGGCCTGTCGCGATAAGCAATAAATTAGTTAATCGCATGATAAATTAAAATGAGCTCGATAAATTTGCTGGCTGCGATAATTTCCATTTGCATGCTTGTTTGTTTTCCTCGTGTCTCCCTCTCTCTGTACCAAAGAGACTGGAGGACCAAAGGCTTCACCCCGGTGCGTCGGTCTCCACTGACCCCTCCTGTTAGCTTAGCGTAATGAGGAGTGAACTCTCGTGTCGGTCACGTGCCCGCCGCTGGCTCTCGTACCACAGAGCGTTGCACGAGAGCCCCCAAGCCCCCCCAAACACGAGTTGAGATTTGGAATAAAACAGATGGAACTGGTTTCAAAGCTGAACGCGACAGCTGCAGTGTGGGATCGTTTTGGATTCAAACCGAATGACTGCGGTGAACCACTTAACCTGCGCGAGCAGGTATGTCGCGTTTGTTGTAAAACAGTAGCAACTAAACGCGCCAATACAACAAACATGCATCTGCACCTAAAACATAACCATTTTTCCAGTTTTCCCAGTTGGAACAGATGGGCCGCCTCCGTCTTCCCGACAGTCCAAAATCACTGGGGTGTTTAATCGACAAACAAAACACAAACAGGGCAGTGCAACATGGTGCGCACTCACAGACAGTGTGGTTCGCCTAATCCATAAAGAGATGTTGCCCTTTAATATCGCTGAAAAGCCGACATTCCAAAAAATGCTGCAAACATTTGACAGCCAGTACAAATTGCCTGGGGGAACATACGTGTCACAAATGGCAATATTATGGTTTACCGTGATAATTTCTTTGACAATTTATCGTCCAGCAAAATTTGTTATTGTGACAGGCCTGTTCACTACAGCTCAGATGTAGTTTCAGATGCAGGACTTTTACTGGTGGGGTTTTTTTCACACTGTGGTATTAGTACTTTTACTGCAGTAAAGGACATCAATACTGTCACTCAGGACAGATGGCAGAATATCCTTCCTCCCATTCACATCCTCTTTTTGAGCTGCGTTCAGTGAAGCCGCGGCGCGCAGGCCGGACGCAGCCCCCACCTGACCCCACCCACCATCTGTCGACTGTTGCAACAGCACAAGGTCAGCAGCTCCGAGATCTGCAAACGACAGCTCAGCAGTACTTTCACATCCACTCTGCAGCTTCCTGAACACACACACTGACTCACACACACACAACAGTACGAAACGTGGATTCATCCGCCACTGAAAATAGTCCCCAACAGATTCACCGTGTCCTCCTGTCTGTGCGGCGAGCAGCTGTTTGACATGAAACTACCTGTGAGGTGTTGCTAAAACATTTAGTTCAGAACCAATGAGCTCAGAGCTGGAGACACAGACAGAAAGTGAGACAGTACTGAGAGACGAAATGATGCGCTAATAAAAATATCACAACTCCCTTTACACTCTCCTCCAGGCTGATGGATGGTGTGATATTTGTGTTGTCATCAGTCCACAGTGCTGCTTCATGCAGAAAACAACCACCATGAATCATCAAGGACCAACACATGAAGGTAAAAAAAAACCAAAAAAAAAAACTGGACTCCAAGAAAACACTTATTTTAATCTTAATGAAAAATGTGTTGTAAGAAACTGAAATCAGTTTCACACAGCCAAGAACTCATACTGGCAGAAGCTTTTTAAGGACTAATGCCACATTTTAGAGCTGAAACAGTCAGTGAGTTAATAACTTAGTTAATTGTTTATGGACTGTTGGTCAGACAAATCCAGTCTCTGTTCTATGTTTGTCTTACAATGAACTGATTTAATCAAAGAAACTTAGAAGATGGACTGATAGGTCATCATCATTAGTTGCAGCTCTGCTCTGAGACAAGTGTGGACGGTTTGTGTCCGAAACAAACTGATCTGTGTAAGCAGGCTGAGTGAGGAGAAGCATGACTGAGCATGTGCAGCAGGACACACAGGAAACAAAGTTTTCAGTCCGATATCCAGTTTGCCTCACAGTCCCACACTCCATGAGGAAGCAGAAATGTAAAGCATGTTTCAACAGCCTGACAGCACAGCTGACTCTGGTCTGACGGGTCCCAGACCAGTCTGTGTAAGCCACAAACTGATCCGAGACC
Organism: Scatophagus argus; assembly: GCF_020382885.2. Lineage (NCBI taxonomy): Eukaryota > Metazoa > Chordata > Actinopteri > Scatophagidae > Scatophagus > Scatophagus argus. Next base: position 26,163,003 of record NC_058501.1, read on the forward strand.
AGTCTGTTTGTGGTGTAAACCAGGTGACGCTTGTATTGTTTTGTCATTTCGTGTTCATGTTGAGGACATTCAGACAATTAACTGACTCATGTTGTATTCAGCCAGTGAATGATGATGATGGCTGCCAAGTTTTTATTTGTGTGATGTTATCTCCATGTCTCTGTATGGTAACAAGCTAGCTAGGCTAGCCAGTTAGCTTAACTTTTAGTGAGGCTAAAAGGCTGAATAGTGAGGTAAATAAGATGAATGGCTGGACGAAGTCCAATTTCCTTCATTTAAATAAAGACAGAAATCACAGAGTGTGAGAACGAGGAAAGAATCAAAATTATCAATCACAAGAGATAACAGATGAAACGCACAGAAGATGAAGAGAAGCTCGGTGACGCTTTATTTCCTGCAGGGAGGACGACAGTAATGTTCTCCATCTGAAAAAACACGTAGTCACCAGGAGGACCAGCAGAGGATTTGTCCTCACCATCTTCCACTCACTAAGAAAGGTTCTGCTGCTGCTTTAAATGTCACTCATCTCCCTGAAGAACCTTTAGATGAGCTGACAGAACCTTCAGTCAGAACCACATTGAAGCTCCAAACAAGGAAACAACTTACTGATGATTTCTGATGACTGCCGGCCCCAGAACCGGAGCAAATACCACAGCCCTTCGTGAAGCCAGAACAGCTTATTATTCAACATTAATAGAGCAAAACAAGAGCAATCCGTGTTTTCTCTTTAACACTGTAGCCAGGCTGACAAAGAGCCACAGCTCTGTTGAGCCTTGTATTCCTGCAGCTCTTAGTAGTGAAGACTTCATGAGTTTCTTCACCAATAAAATCACTAACATTAGAGAAAAAAATCAATAAAGATCTCCCCAGAATAGCCGATATACTTCCAGAAACCTCTTTTAATCCTACTCCACCTCTGGACAGCTTCCTGCCCATAGACCTCCCTGAGCTGACCTCCAGCATTAACAAATCTAACCCAACTACATATCTCTTAGACCCCATCCCAACTAAGCTCCTCAAGGACGTCTTTCCCTTGATTGGCGTTTCCTTCTTAGATCAGATCAACTTGTCTTTAACAACAGGTTATGTACCACAGGTGTTTAAAACTGCTGTTATCAGACATTTACTTAAAAAAACCTTCACTTGACCCAGACATCTTAGCAAACTATAGGCCGATATCAAACCTCCCGTTTTTGTCTAAAATACTTGAAAGAGTGGTTGCAAGTCAGTTAACTGATCACCTACACAGAAACAGTCTGTTTGAAGTGTTTCAGTCTGGTTTCAGAGCCCATCACAGCACAGAAACAGCACTGGTTAAAGTCACAAATGACCTCCTCATGGCATCAGACCGCGGGCTTGTCTCCATACTCGTTTTGCTGAATCTCAGTGCTGCCTTTGACACTGTAGATCACAGCATTTTATCACACAGATTAGAACATGAGACAAGGATCACAGGGACAGCAACAGGCTGGTTTAAATCATGTTTAACAGATAGATTTCACTTTGTTCATGTTAATGATGTTTCCTCTTCACATATACGGGTTAACTTCGGTGTTCCACAGGGTTTAGCGCTTGGGCCAATCCTGTTCACCTTATACATGCTCCCTCTAGGAAATATTATTGAGAAACATGGCATAAACTTTCATTGTTACGCTGATGACACTCAGCTGTACTTATCCTAAAAGCCTGAAGAAGCAGAGCTGTTAGCCAGACTCCAGGCATGTCTTAAGGACATAAAGGACTGGATGACCTCCAGTTTTTTATTATTAAACTCAGACAAAACTGAGGTCATTGTTTTTGGCCCCAAACATCTCAGAACTAGAATGGCTGATAATATTCTCTCTCTGGACGGCATTACTTTGGCCCCCAGTACGACTGAGAGGAACCTCTGCGTTATCTTCGATCAGGACGTGTCATTTATCCATCACATTAAACAGACCTCAAAGACCGCCTTCTTTCACCTGCGTAATATCGCTAAGATTAGGAGTGTCCTCTCTCAGAGTGATGCTGAAAAACTTGGCCATGCTTTTGTTACTTCTAGGCCGGACTACTGCAACTCACTATTGTCAGGATGTCCAAATTACTCCATTAATAGCCTGCAGCTGATCCAGAATGCAGCACCTCCTCAACACCACCTCCATCTCTACTCCCCCACCTCCTCAACACCACCACCCTCTCTACTCCCCCACCTCCTCTCCTCTTCTTCCTCTCCCCTCATCAGATCAACATATAATTCATTATTTTCTGTCACTAAGTGTGTGTCCAGTTGTCCTCGTAGTTTTGTGTCTCTCCCTCCCTTTCTTTCTCTCTCTGTATCTTTCTGCAGGTTTCTCTCCATCCAGATCTACATGTTGAACTGCATCCTCTGACAAACCCAGTGACAAACCCAGTGTCTACTGTCAACATCTGCCTGTTGTTCTTCTGTGTAGTGATATTAGAACTAACTTAAACAACATATCAGCTAAAAAAACAAATTACAAATGTACAAATTCCTGCTACACTCTGACTTCTCAGATCTTATTTGTTGTCAGCTGATTCTGGTTTTTATGTCAGCCGAAGGCTTTTCTTTGCCTCTGTGTTTGACGTGTGAAACTGAAGCTGCCTGGCTATGATCAGGCTGCAAGTGCGTAATTAAGGAAAATCACAAATCAGTGAACTAAATCTACCCTTATTTAAATTAGTCTTCATCCTGTTGATTCACTGAGCTCAGATCAGCTGCAGCCTGACGCTGACGGCAGGACCCACAGGGATGACGAGTTAGCTGAGCAGTCAGAAATCAGAAGGTTTCAGGATCCCTGAACTCACCAGTTCAAACACTTTGATCACAAAACGGCTCATCTCCAGATTCTCTGATGGGATGATGAAGCAGGACGACTTGGGGTTGGGCGCCGTTGTCGGGGAGTAAACTTCAGTGGTGTCCATGATGGAGCTGAACAGAGAAATGAGAATTACAGTCTGACAGGATCTCAGCGGGAACGAACAGAACGAGATGCAGAACGAAGTGCTCGTTCGTGTCAGAAGTCAGGCTGTAAGGGTCAGAACAGCAGCTGACCTCAGACTAAAGTCAACACAGAAACGTGCAGAAAGGACAAAGCGTCTGAAGAGAGGAAACAACGCAGTCACTGACAAACACACAAACGCATCAAGAGTCTGCTGGATGTGAAGCTTTGCTGCTTTTCCTCTCAGTGTGTTTGTGATCATGTTAGCTTTGGACTGAACAAACTCTGTGAAGGAGTCACTTTGTCCTCTGGCTCAGTGGGACCACATGTCTCACTGTTAATATAAGTTATTATATAAGTTTGACAAAGCAATCAATCAGTGGATTCATGGAGAAAACAGTCAGCAGATGAATCCAAGAGTGCCGTTTATTTTTAGGGTCACATTTACGACAATCTCACTATAAGTGAAAGTGAAACCGAGCAAGCAGGTAGGCAGCGTGCAGGTGCACACGGTCAGCACTGCTGACAGTAAATTATTCTGTGATAAAACGGAATTGGACACCGTTTCGTTTTTGAAAGCCGATTTCTATGAAACACCAAACTTAGTCTAAATGTTTTGGTGTTTGATAATTCTGATCTGTCAGACCAATACAGGAGCACTGCAGGACGGGACGTGCGCCTTTGCCGTAAACGGAGGCGTGTTCTATTAGAGTCCCTATACTTCATCTGCCACTTTATGTTAGCGATATGCCATCATTCACAAAGCCCTTAAACCACTCTCCGCCGTGTACCGCTTCACATTTTGGTGGAAAAACTTCGAACAAATGGAATAATTTACCATTTGAATTCAGTCCTAAAGATGGCACTGAATTCAACAGACGTTGCTGGATGTTTGTGACAGCTTCCGGAGAAAGGATCGTTTGTTAAATGTTGAGAGACTTAATTCCGAGTTTAAAACGTCGTTTTTCTATACAAACTACGTTAAAAAGAAAACTGAACTTTAAATGGAGTCTGGCGTGTTGTTTTTCCTCCGCAGCAGAGTCTCACGGGCTTGGCCACAGTCTTCAATGGTGGACTAAAATCTGCTAAACTTGCCCGCTAAAACAGGAAGTTAGTGCACAGTGAAAACACCATAAAAGGTCAAGGCTTCATTAATGAACTCACCGTTCAGGTGTCTTCCACACACAATAAAAAAAAAGAAACCTTCCAGTTGTGACGTTAAACTTTAACTTGTCGCTTTGTTTCCTGCTGCTAAACTAACTTCAGCGAAACACTTCCGCATTTACTCCGCTTTCTTATATTCTGTGAAGTCGGGCGGGAAAAGCTAAACTTCCGGCTAAACCCTTCATATTAAAAGTGCACTCCACGATGGGGGAAGTTTTCACTGCTTGGTAAACTTGTTTATCATCGTCATTTCCAAAAGGAAATTATATGAAGACAAGTCAGATGTGTGCCACAGTTCGACAGTCGACAGTTTTATTCTTCAGCAATAAAGGTCAAACTGAAGAAACAAAACAAGGACTCGCAAAACAAATACAAACTCAACAGTTGGTATTGAGTTGAGGTTACGAAGAACAGGGACATTCTACTGCAGAGCGGGTATTTTTACTTTGATACTTGTGTACTTTTCATCCAACTAGTAATAGTGTTTTTCTGCATCGTAGTACTGGAACTTTTACTGGATCTGCGTGCTTCCTCCACCAATGGCACAGGGTGAAGTAAAAGTACTCATCGATATGTGACTTTATCAGACAGTTCATCTTGAAGCTTCAGTGTCCGAGCACACAGTAAGTTTAGTCCAGTGGTTCCCAAGCTGAGGGTTCAGGTCCCTCGAAACAGTCACCAAATAAATCTGAGGGGTCTTCACATGATTAATGGGAGAGAAGAAAAACAAGTTTAGCTTGCTTACGTTGTGCTGCTAATGTTATGATGGCCACCCACATTGAGTCCGTGTCTGCTCCAATTTTTCTGCCTTTTAAAAGCAGTTTTTCTCTCCACTGTGGCCATTTGTTTGCTCATGGCAAAATGTTGGATCTCTCTGTTTTGAAGACCTTCTCTGTTTGGAAAGTGTCATAAAACATATGTTGTGATTTGGTGCTTCATGAATAAATTGAATTGAACTGAATTAACTTTTTCTCATTTTCCTTCTGGCCTTTTCAGTGAGAGACTGGATTGTTTAAACAGTAACTATTAAATTAGGTGAAGGAAAAAGTGGAATATTTCCCCTTAAAGTGGTTGTGGGGTAGCAGCCGACATAAGCAGAAAATGCACACAACCAAGCAAAGTACAAGTACCTCCCATTTACACACAAGTAGATTATTTGAATAGATGCACTGTGGGTGCTTTCCACCACTGGTTAAGGCACACTTGTTCCCAAACACAGTAAATGTTTTGCCATGTGTCTTTGGTACTTCACTGTTCCTGTAGTTTTCATGTTTCTCTCCTACTCAGCCACTCATGACCGATTAACTACATGCTTTTATTCTGAAATGAAACAAAAACAAAAAACAACTTCCGGTGTGGTGATGTTATTTTGGAGCACTTGACTCGCTCTAAAGCCACATGGCTGAGTTTAAATGTGTTGCCATTGTATACCACCTAGAAACTTGGACACCTGGATGTGTTCAAGTGGAATTTAAATACACATTCACACCTTGTCTTCATACCCCATATGTACATTATCATAACTCATAACTTACTCTGAGCTCTGTAAAGTACTACCACAACACTATTACCATTATATTTCCAGTGGTGTAAGAAGTACTGAAGTCATTTACTTCAGTAAAAGTAGTAATACTGTGTAACACAGTGTTGAAATATTCTGCAAGTAAATGCAAAGCACAAAAGTATCATGATCAAAATGGAGGACATCTTGGGACATGAATATTTTAATGTAAGTTGTCAGTATTTTATATTTTTATTTTATATCAGAAAAAAGATGAATTAAAACTCTGCTGTCGGACCACAGGCCTTATCTGCCTTGTGAAAATGATTTAGTGTTTCTCAGTCTGTAGGGCTGCAGTGAAAGAGTTTTAAAAATCATCATGTAGAGATTAAATTAAAAAGTCTATTTAAAAATTTAAAAGTCTATTTTAAAATGTTTGTGAATTTCTGTCCTGAATGCTCAGTAAATTGTACAGTTTTTGGGTGGGTGATAGGTGGAAGAAAGCTCCTCCTCCAACACTCCTCCATGACCTGTGCTTCCTGTGGCTGGGCTGCAGGAGGCGCTGCAGCCCACTCTTCTCTCCTCCTCCTCCTTCTGCTCCTCCTCTCCGTGGTGTGGTGTGTGTGTGTGTGTGTGTGTGTGTGTGTGTGTGAGTATGTGAGAGAGGCTTCCCCCATCAAAAAGCTGCGAGAGGCGGTTGGCGGCTGTAAAGGCTCTCCAGCAGTCAGAGAAGGAGGAGGATGAAGCTGAGTGTCCGTCAGTGTGAAGCTGATCTCAGTTCAGTCCAGCTGAGCTGAAACTGGGAACTTTCTGATGCTTTTGTCACTCTGGAGCTTCTTCTTCTTCTTCTTCTTGTGCCCGTGAGAAGGTAAGAAAAAGCCATTTGTTTCTGACACAGCTTCATCACCTCATCATCATCATTTCACCATCATGTTGTCACATGGATCCACTGCTGCTCTCCATACATCACGGCTGCTCTGAGTGCTCACATTCCTGCAGGTTAGGCTGAAGGTTTGATTTTATTGGAGTGTAGATTATAATGTGTTTGAAATGAAAAGGATGCCTTGTGTTTATGAACTGAAGGGTATCAGAAACACAATGTTTTATTGATTATTGGACTCTCTGTGGTCCGACTGAGGATGTCATGGAATCCTGAAGGTTTAAATGAATTTATGGTGTTGGTATGTTAACGTATGTTTCTGTGCACTGCTTCAGTGTGTCAGCTTCACTTCCTGTTCAGTCCAGGTGTTTCTGGATGTTTCCGATAAGATGTTCCTTCAAAATTCTTCTCCTTCAGTTAAATAAACTCCTTCAAAAGGTTAGTTGTAAGTAAGTACCTTTACTGAAGTACTTGAGAGCACCCTGTTTGCAGTAATACTCTCACAGGGTGTGTGTGTGTGTGTAACCTGACCTCACATATTGTGGCAGTTTTTCATTTCTCTGATATCAGGCTCCTTGAGGATTTTTATTTCCTTTTTCTGTCCTAAAATAACACGTACAGTCGAGCTGTGTGTGTGTGTGTGTGTGTGTGTGAGGACCAGTGCTTCACTGCTGTTTGAAGGTCAGAATTTGTCCAGGAGATCTGTGTCACTTCATTAATAAAACAAAATTTGTGAGCAGAAATCTATTTCTGCCACACACTGGAGTTTTTCCGGTGACCAAACGCACCCACACTCGTCACTCCACAGTCTCGTGTCTGCGTGTGTTTTATGTGTACTTGTGGAAACTAAAGCGTGATGGAAGGATGAGCGGCGAGTGAAACCATCTCTTTAAAAGATTACACAGTGGGGTCAGTGGGGGGCACTGAACTGAGCTGTTCAGGGTCTCAGTTTGTTGGTAAAATTAACATTTTTCCACCAGGTTAGGGTCCAGGTGTGCTCTGTATCTGTTCGTAGCTATTGCTCCATGTACAACCCTCCACTGGAGGTCTGCTGCTTTTCAATGAGCAGTTTGTACAGGAACCACCAGCTGCCTTTTGGGCCAAAAAAATCATCCCACTTTGACTCCTTCATACTTGCCAAAGAGTGAATGTTCAAAACATGCAGACAGTGAAACAAAGGCAATAATGACAGAGCACTGGAACTATAAAAAAGTACTGCACGGTGGTGCAGTGGTTAGCACTGTCGCCTCATAGCAAGAGGGTTCCACGTTCGAATCCCGGTCTGGGCCCTTCTATGTGGAGTTTGCATGTTCTCCCTGTGCCCGTGTGGGTTTTCTCCGGGTTCTCCGGCTTCCTCCCACACATTAGGTTAATTGGCTGCTCTACATTGCCCCCTAGGTGTGAGTGTGAGAGTGTGTGGTTGTCTGTCTTTGTGTGTTGGCCCTGCGATTGACTGGCGACCAGTCCAGGGTGAACCCCGCCTCTCGTCCGTAGTCAGCTGGGATAGGCTGCAGCTCCCCTGCGACCCTGACGGATAAGCGGTATAGAAAATGGATGGATGGATGGATGGACAATAATGATAGTAGTAGTAGTAATACTGTAGAAATAATAGGTGGTAATCAAGCAGGATCACAACTGGAGGTCCAACCACGATCCGTGGGAACCTGAGAGACAAGAAAGCACATGGACTCCAGGGAAGAAGCTGAGTTAGTGAGAGAGGCACATCACAACGTTCCGTCTGCTGTAGTTTTAGAGCTGTTTCTATAGCAACAGCTGCTGAGGATCATGGGTACTGTAGTGTAGGGAGAGCCGTTGAATTCATTCTGTCAGCTTCAGTTCATGTCCAAATGAAAACCCTGAGTGTCCAGATGTGTTGATGCTGAATGTCTGTGATAAACTGAAGGATGAAGATGAAAATCCTCCTCCTCCTTCAGATGAATCCGCTCTTTAAAAAAGCCTGAAAACAGGCTGTTTGTGTGAGCTCAAGAACTTGTTTGGAGGTCCTGGATCTCCCAGGACAGCCGGACTCCAAACACATGAGGATCTGATAGAATCTGATGATTAAAACAGCCAGCAGGACAGAAAGGAGCTCAGAAGAGCCCATCCTGTGCTCTCCTGCTCTCATCAACAGATTTTACTTAACAGGACACCACTTTCGTTGAAAAATGAAATTTATTAGGCTCTGGAAAGGTTAACAGATACACAACAGTGTTATAATGCAGAGAGGAGGAACTGACCATTCTGTGGATTTATGTCTCTGATGGAGCAGCGTGGTTTCTGGGCTGAAGGGCAGTTTTTAGCTGCAGTACCGTGTTTGATCACCAGGACACAAACTCTGCATCACATGTGGGTCTGTGTGAAGAAGAAGAAGAAGAAGAAGAAGAATCACTTTATTGACAGTATATATATTTTTACATACACACACTGAATTCGTCTTCTGCATTTGACCCATCCTTAGTTGAACACACACATGCAACACCCGGCAAATTACATGCAGTGAAACACACACAGGAGCAGTGGGCAGCATCAAGCACCCGGGAGCATATTGGGGGGTTAAGTGCCTTGCTCAAGGGCACATCAGCCGGCTAATGGAGGGGGGGAGTATTTTATCGCATTAATCACTCCACCACACCCAAATTTTTCCTGCCCGTCCAGTGGGGGAATCGAACCGGTGACCCTCCGATCACAACCCGCTTCTCCAACCTCTAGGCCACGGCTGCCCTCTAGGCCACGGGGCAGCCGTGGCCTAGAGGTGTCAGGGTGAAGAGAGTCTCAGTTGCTGTGTGTAGCTTCAGCTGAGCTCCATGAGATGCTCCACCTCCTCCCAGGTTCCACCTGCTGGACTCTTATAGCAACATTATATCTGCTGTGGTCTTCAGCTTACACGGACCAGGAGGAGCCACGCAGATGATGAAGAATCAAGGTTCATTAATGCTGGGCTTCACACACACATTTCATATATTGGAACGTTTCTCATTGTAAACTGCGAGCTTCTGTGATGTTCTGATGGTCTCTTCTGTACATGCTCGGTCTGTGACTCGTCTGTTCTGAGTTTTCTCTCCTCACTGCATAGACTGTAAAGTTGTGATTTGCTTGGGTGAGTTAAATGAAACTGAAATGCACTGATTATATTTTATTGTTCCATTACAATACTTTCACTGTGAGCAGATGACATTCAGTCTAAAACTACTGAGTCAAAATGGATCAACTGTTACCTCAGTGGACTGAAAGACAGAGAAAGTGGTTTGTCTCATCTGTCACAGAGCTGAAGCTGAATTCGACTTTAATTAATCTTGGATTTTACCAGCCTGAACCCACACAGAAAATCTGTTCAGAGAGTTCAGGACACACAGTGTATTTCGACTGGGCGCTGACAGTAGGCTGATGATGTTGTCAGTCTGTGGTCTCCACTGATGTTGAACTGTGCGATTGCAGTGGACACAGATGAGCATCGAAAGAGCTGATTGAGCTGCCTAGTTGCCACAGCTTGTCCTGCAGAGGGTGAACTGGATTATCCAGAATGGCTCTGAACTTGTTGCTGATCCTCCTCTCACCTCTCTCTGACGAAACTGTCAGCTGTGTCTGTAAGTCGTCATCATGACAGTTGTCTTCATCCTGTTCTCATAGCTGCACTCAGCTCATTAGCATCTCAGTGCTCATGTATGAATCACAGAAGATGACAGAAATGGAATCCATGTATAAATAACTGAACAACATAGTATGACCTGAACTCTGCGTGTTTGCTGTATTTGAACCTAATCAATAATCCATCTATAACCTGATCCACAATGAATAAACTGTCATGAGACATGACTTGATTTTCATCCTAAAAGGCCAACCTGTCTTAAACACTCATGAGTTCACGCAGAGCCCACATTTATGATTCTTACATGCAGTAGTGTTTAGATAGATAGATACTTTATTGATCCCGAAGGAAATTCAAGTTTATTCTTCACTGTGTCTCATGTATAACTTGAACTTTTAACGTTCTTCGTCATCCATCTCCTGTAACCTGAGCCGGTGGTGTGGAGGCTATTTTTACCCAACCTTATCTGTATCTTCCTCCTGTGGAGAACATTAGTGGTGGTTGGAGGCGACTGGATACCGCAGCCTCGCAATGCTCAGAGTTAATCAGATGAGCCCAAGTGGTGCTGATGGGATAATGGGGGGAGGTTGTAGAGGTGGAGATATGCTTGCTTCTTCCTGACCCAGCAGAAATGGTTTCCTGTGAGGGTGGAGGTTATCATCGATGTCGATGAGGCTGTGATCAGGAGCAGGCTGGGAACGTTTGTACTTCAGTCAGATGTGAAGATTTAGCTGCTCTGAACCACACATGTTGGAGCTGATGTTTACAACAAGTTTAGTTTTTTCTTTCTCCGTGAGCACCAGGTGAAGGATGTAATCAGACTCTTTAACTTAGACTTAGACTTAGACTTTCTTTATTTGTCATTTGGATTTTCATCACAAACGAAATTTCGGTACAGTGGCTCAAGCATAGCAGGAATTACCGACATATTCTTTTTAAAAGAAAAAAAGTAAAAATATAATATATACACACAATAAATATGCAGTAAAAAGTACTTGAAAAATGAGGTATTTTGTATAAAAAGTCAGTCAGCTTATATACATATGTAATTATCTCAAGGAAATTCAATCGAAAGCAACTGGACTTAGATATTTGTCTTTGAAGACGTTTCACCTCTCATCCAAGAGGCTTCATCAGTTCCTGCTCGCTTGACTAGGCTGGGACTAGTCCAACTAGCTGGTGTGGAGATTCAGGTATTTAACCTCTGTGGAGGCATTCACATGACCAGTGGTGTCATAGGCTCGTTTAGTGCCCCATTGTGCCAAACGACAGTCGTTGAGAGACAGTCATTGGGGATGGTGAAGTTGGTTTCGACTTCGTTAATGCTCTATTGTGCTATAACGACAGTCGTTAGAGTCACATGGGGTCCTTTGTGAATGGCAGTTCTTAGAAGCTAAATTGTTGAATCTCCTGGGAAGGGATGAAAGGGCAGCATTGTAAATTGGAGATAGGTGGTGTCGCAGACCTCCTCCCCTGTTGAGAGATGGTTTTTCTAATTTCACATAGATGGCTTCTTTTACTCCTCTTTCAAACCATCTATCCTCTCTGTCCAAGATGTGAACATTGTTATCCTCAAAGGAGTGAGTTTTCTCCTTCAGGTGTAGGTAGACGGCAGAATCTAGGCCTGAGGAGTTGGGCCTCCTGTGCTGATACATGCGCTTGTGTAGTGGTTGTTTTGTCTCCCCAATGTAGAGGTCTTTGCATTCCTCATTGCATTGGACAGCATACACCAGATTGCTTTTCTGAGTGTGTGGTGTTCTGTCTTTGGGATGTACTAGTCTCTGTCTGAGTGTGTTGCTGGGTTTGAAATACACAGGGATACGGTGCTTGCTGAAGATCCTCCTGAGTTTTTCTGATACCCCAGATACATATGGGATGACTATGTTATTTCTTTTGTCCTGTTTTTCCTCCTCAACCACCTTGGTGGTGTTCTTCCTGGAACCAGCTGCAGTTTTTACAAAGGTCCAACTGGGATAACCACACGTTTTGAGGGCATCCCGCAGGTGAAAGATGAAAGATGAAAGATGAAAGTGACATATTTTGTCATTGGAGGGAACTCACTCCAACGAAATTCGTGCTCTGCATTTAACCCACCCAAGTGACGTGCACACACACACAGCAAACCCGGGGCAGTGGGCGACCGCGTGCAGCGCCCGGGGAGCAGTGGGGGTTAGGTACCTTGCTCAAGGGTACCTCAGCCATGGACACCGGTACGGGGAATCGAACCAGCGATCCACCGGTTACGGGTCCGACACCCTAACCGCTGATCCCCTTGGGCCTCCGAGCTGGTGGGTACCTTATCAGCTCTGTGTTGCAGGGTTCTGATAACACCAAGTTTGTTTTCCAAAGGGTGGTGTGAGCTTTGGAAACAGTAAGAGAGCGACTTACACAGGACGACTCTCTCCAGGACAGAACAAAACTCAGACCAGAACACATATGCCAACTTCTGGATTTGTGCCTAAACACCACATATTTCCAGTTCAATGGCAAATTTTACAGACAGAAACATGGCTGTGCCATGGGTTCACCAGTATCTCCCATTGTGGCCAATTTATACATGGAGGAAGTGGAACGCAAGGCCCTGAACTCCTTTGAAGGAGCAACACCGAGCCACTGGTTCAGATATGTGGATGACACATGGGTCAAAATCAAAATGCAAGAAGTGCAAGCCTTTACTGAACATATCAACTCAGTGGACAGGAACATCAAGTTCACCAGAGAAGATGTCAAAGATAATAGTTTGCCCTTCCTAGAATGTGACGTCCACATAGAAAAGGACAGGAGCCTCCACATTGGGGTATACAGGAAACCCACACACACAGACCAATATCTCCTTTTCGACTCACACCACCCTTTGGAACACAAACTTGGTGTTATCAGAACCCTGCAACACAGAGCTGATAAGGTACCCACCAGCTCGGAGGCCCAAGGGGAAGAACACAAACACCTGAGGGATGCCCTCAAAACGTGTGGTTATCCCAGTTGGACCTTTGTAAAAACTGCAGCTGGTTCCAGGAAGAACACCACCAAGGTGGTTGAGGAGGAAAAACAGGACAAAAGAAATAACATAGTCATCCCATATGTATCCGGGGTATCAGAAAAACTCAGGAGGATCTTCAACAAGCACCGTATCCCTGTGTATTTCAAACCCAGCAACACACTCAGACAGAGACTAGTACATCCCAAAGACAGAACACCACACACTCAGAAAAGCAATCTGGTGTATGCTGTCCAATGCAATGAGGAATGCAAAGACCTCTACATTGGGGAGACAAAACAACCACTACACAAGCGCATGTATCAGCACAGGAGGCCCAACTCCTCAGGCCTAGATTCTGCCGTCTACCTACACCTGAAGGAGAAAACTCACTCCTTTGAGGATAACAATGTTCACATCTTGGACAGAGAGGATAGATGGTTTGAAAGAGGAGTAAAAGAAGCCATCTATGTGAAATTAGAAAAACCATCTCTCAACAGAGGAGGAGGTCTCCGACACCACCTATCTCCAATTTACAATGCTGCCCTTTCATCCCTTCCCAGAAGATTCAACAACTTAGCTTCTAAGAACTGCCATTTACAAAGGACCCCAGGTGACTCTAACGACTGTCGTTACAACACAATAGAGCATTAACGAAGTCGAAACCAACTTCACCACCCCCAACAACTGTCTCTCAACGACTGTCGTTTGGCACAATGGGGCATTAAACGAGCCTATGACACCACTGGCCATGTGAATGCCTCTACAGAGGTTAAATACCTGGATCTCCACACCAGCTAGTTGGACTAGTCCCAGCCTAGTCAAGCGAGCAGGAACTGATGAAGCCTCTTGGATGAGAGGTGAAACGTCTTCAAAGACAAATATCTAAGTCCAGTTGCTTTCGATTGAATTTCCTTGAGATAACCATGACCTGGATGAATGAGAATATTCACAGGCCTACATATGTAATTATTATTGCACAGAGAGTATTTGTAATAAATAGTACTTTTGTAGATGTACAGAATATAAATATATTGCACAGTAAATAAATGGGCTGTAGTCCTGAGTGGTGTTTGTGTGGGTGAGGAGGGGAAGTGATCATGTAGAGTTAAGCAGTCTTATGGCATATGGAAAGAAGCTGTTTGCGAGTCTGATTGTTCTGCACCGCATGCTGCGGAATCTTCTGCCAGACTTCAGCAGTGAGAACAGACCGTGGTGAGGGTGGGAGGGGTCACTGGTGATGTTGTGGGCCCTGGTCAGGCAGCGTTTCCTTGCAATGTCCTGGAGAGGAGGGAGTGGGGTCCCAATGATTTTCTCCGCTGTCCTCACCACCCTCTGTAGTGATTTCCAGTCAGAGGCACTACAGGCCGCTGACCAGACTGAGATGCAGCTGGTCAGGATGCTCTCTATAGTTCCTCTGTAGAAGGTGATGAGGATGGGAGCGGGTAGTTGTACTCTCCTCATCCGGCGAAGAAAGTGCATGCGCTGCTGGGCCCTCTTTACCAGCGTGCCAGTTTGATTGGACCAGGTTAAAGAGTCAGTTATCTGCACCCCCAGGAACCTGGTGCTGCTGACAACCTCCACTGCTACATTGTTGATGGTGAGAGGGGTGTGGCTGGGCCGGTTCCTCCTGAAGTCCACAATGATCTCTTTTGTTTTAGAGACATTCAGGATCAGGTTGTTGGTGTCACACCAGACTGCCAGGTATTTCACCTCCTCTCTGTAGGCCTGCTCATCATTGTTCATGATGAGGCCCACTACTGTTGTGAATAAAGTACTGTCGTCACCCTAAAAGTACTTTGATGTTAAAGTCATGCATTCAGACATTTTGGGACATTTCCTGGAAAGTGTGAAAATGTTATAGAAAGTGAGGAGATTTTCGAGAGAGATAGCAAAGGTTTGGAAAGTTTTGAGAAAATCTCATTTGTGGAAGTCATTTTTCAAATGTGAGGACATTTTCAGAATATATGTTCCACTCAGGAACATCAAAGGCATCGAGTGAGGAGGAGCTTTGTTTGATTGACAGGCATCTCAGCCTATCACACTTGACCGCTCAGTCTCAGCTTCTCGTTCGTTGTATGACTGAAGGTTTGTCTCTAGATCAAATCACGGCTTGTGCGCAATCCTGAGGAAGTACTCACATCCTTTACTGAGATAAAAGTACTAATACCACACTGTGAGACTTTTTAACACACAGGTGTATTAGTTGTACTGTTCTACTTGTATTATGAGTTGTGACATTGCCTGCTGCTGTGTGCTGCTCTGCTGCTTCCCACGCTGGTTCACCCTCTGACCTCTTGTCTTCCCCCTGCAGACTTCCTGTCCTGCCCCAACCATGACTGACATCTACGAGTCAGCGGCCAACTCTCTTGGTTTGTTCAGCAGTCCCTGTCTGACCAAAGTGGAGCTGCGACTCACCTGCAAAGGCATCTCAGACCGAGATGCCCTGTCCAAACCAGACCCCTGCATTGTGCTAAACATGCAGTCCCATGGACAGTGGATAGAGGTACGTCACCACGGCAACCATATGGACCACATTAGAGCAAGTCTACGCCAAACTCTTTAATAAATTTTGTAATACAGAGAACCCAGCATTCCCCCTTGAGCAAGCACTTGGCGACAGTGGAGAGGAAAACCTGCCTTTTAGAGCAGACCCCAGCTCAAGATGGGCGGACAGAGAGAGAGAGAGAGACAGAAACAGATACAGAGAGAGAGAGAGAGAGAGAGAGAGAGAGAGAGACAGACAGACAGAGAGAGACAGAAAGATTGTTACTGGACCTCCTGCTGTGGTCTTGCTACTTTTGAAGACTCTAGGAACCACAAGTAGTCCTGCATTTTGGGAACGTGAAGCTCTGGTGGGATAATAGGGAACTATCAACTCTTTAAGATAGGATGGTGCCTGACCGTTCAGGGCTTTATATGTGAGGAGGAGGATTTTAAAATCTATCCTGGATTTTACAGGTAACCAATGTAGAGAAGCCAGTACAGGAGAAATATGATCTCTCATGCTGGTTCTTTTGAGTAATTGTGCAGCAGCGTTCTGGATTACCTAGAGAGTCTTTATAGATTTATTGGGGCAGCCCGATAGAAGGGAGTTACAGTAATCCAGTCTAGAGGTAATGAAGAATCAGAAGAAGAAGAATCAACTTTATTGGCAGTATATATATTTTTTACACACACATACTGAATTTGACTTCTGCATTTATCCCATCCTTAGTTGAACACACACATGCAACACCCTTCAAATTACATGCAGTGAAACACACACAGGAGCAGTGGGCAGCATCAAGCGCCCGGGGAGCATATTGGGGGATTAAGTGCCTTGCTCAAGGGCACATCAGCCGGCTAATGAAGGGGGGGGGGGGAGCATTTTATCGCATTAATCACTCCACCACACCCAAATTTTTCCAACCTCTGGGCCACGGCTGCCCCCATAATGAATACATGGACTAAATTTTCTGCATCTTTCTGACTTTTCTGAATGTGCCTAGTTTTTGTAATATTGTGGAGGTGAAAGAATGCAATCTTTTAAATGTGTTATGTGTGAGTTAAAGGACATGTCCTGGTCAAAGATAACAGCTAAATTCCTCACAGTGGAGCTTGAGGCCACGGCTAAGCCATCTAGCATTGCTATATCACTGGGTAATTTGTTTCTAAGGTGTTCTGGGCCCAGAACAATAACTTCAGTTTTGTCTGAATTTAGAAGTAGGAAATTGCGAGTCATCCAGGTTTTTATGTCTTTAAGACATGCCTGAAGTTTGGCAAGCTGACTTGTTTCTTCTGGTTTCATTGACAAATACAATTGTGTGTCATCTGCATAACAGAGAAAATGTATGGAGTGTTTCCTAATAATATCACTGATAGGGCGCATATAAAGGGTGAATAGTATTGGCCAGAACAGAGAACCTTGGGGAACTCCGTGAGTAACTTTTGTGAGTGTGGACGATGCATCATTAACATGAACAAATTGAGATCGATCTGATAAATAAGACTGAAACCAGCTTAATGCAGTTCCTTTAATGCCAATTATGTGTTCCGATCTGTGTAATAAGATACAATGGTCAGTGGTGTCAAATGCAGCACTAAGGTCTACCAGTACAAGGATAGAGATAAATCCCTTGTCTGATGCCAGTAGGTGGTCATTTGGGACTTTGACCAATGCTGTTTCTGTGCTGTGATGAGCTCTAAAGCCAGATTGAAAATCCTCAGATAAACTCTTACTATTTAGAAAGTCATGTAGCTAAGAAAAGCAGTCAAGATAATTATCTGGTTCTACTGCTGTTTGTAAGGCTCCAGTGATGGCATATTTGGTATTATATTTGGTATTTGGTATTATATTTTTACTGCATATCCTGAGGCTCAGGAGGGAGAGCGGGTTGTCCACAGCTCCTCTGGTCTGCCTGTCGATGTGTCCTTGAGACACTGAATCGCAAATTGCTCCTGATGCTGTGCTGTTGGTGTGTGGATGTTTGTGTATGTGTGAATGTTTAGATTTTAAATGTCTGATGGATAGCAGTGTGTGAATGGGTGAATGTGACAATAGTGTTTTGAAAAGTGCTTTGAGTTGTCAGTGCTGCTAGAAAAGTGCTGTATAAGTACAGTCCATTTTATTAAATATAATCATGAACTCATTGATGAATTAAACAGCAGGATATAAAGTCATTAAACCACCTTTAACTGATATTTTGTATGAATGCGTCACGAATCAGAATCCATTAAACAGAATGCATAATATTATGTACAAATAATATTTCTTTTTACTGCTCAGCTGCAGTGACTGTGTCCTGCAGGAGTCTTTAATGGACTGAACAGTGCTGTGAGCTGAATGAGAAGCCCAATGGAACAAGCTAATTAAATTAACTGTGACTCACTGCTGAGCAAATAAAATAAGTGAATGTTGCAAAGCTGGTTTTCATCTCGTCTGTCTCTGAAAAACTTGTGTCTGCTTTTCTCTGATTGGTGGGCTGGTGGAGGATGCCGGCTGTCTGCACAGACTGGTTGGGAGCTTGTCAGGCTGGTGTAAAACGTGCAGATTGTAGCTGGAATCTGGTGGGACAGACGAGAACACAGCAGATCTGATGATTAAACTGAGAGTCTAATATCACAATAAATGAAGGTGCTTCTGTGATTCATCCAGTCTTCTGGTGATGGTGGTAAACAAACTGCGAACACTTCAATGACTTCCTCTTTATTGGTTCAGACAGTCAGCCTCTCTCCTATGGCTGCGGAATCTTCTACTGTTGGTGTTTAGCAAACAGATTCATCACACATAAGCAGAATTCTGTTCAGTGTAACCTTTAATCAATCAGGTAAACTTACTTAGGTTATTTACTAGACTGACCTGAGAACAGCAGAGAAAAAGAAAGACAACAGAGACGATGGCAGATGTTGCTAAGCAGATTCAAAGTTAAGAGTTTAGTCAGTCAGTCACTGAACTAACCTGAGCGAAACAGACCTGAGATCTGGTTTCAGATTCTGGTCTTCATGTCCACCCATCACCCTGAGTCTTGGGTGAGACTCAGACTGTTCATGTCTTCTGCCCAGGTGTACAGCAGACATCAGACCCAAAGATGTTCCCTGTGCAGCAGTGTTTTTCCTGCACGGCAGCGTAGAGTTTATGTTGTGATGAGTTTTTAATTTTTCAAACATAAAACCTCAACGGGTCAAAAACTCACACCTGAAAGTCACAGCGTACCCTGTTTGCAGTTCAAAGTGTCCTGTAAACAGTTCTACTCTTCTTCAAATCGGCCTATGGGGCCATTTTAGGTGCAGTACTGTGAGCAGCCACTGGGAGAGACTGGCAGCAGGGCTGGTCAAAAGTCTAAGTGTTACGGCACTATGAGAAATCACAGGTCAACGGAGAGTCATTTTAACTCATGTAATGTATTTAACTGACATCATGTGTGTAACAAGTAGTTTTGCTGCCTAACCAGAAACCAAAGCTCGAACGTTTGGCAGCGCTCACCATGTGACTTTGGCACATGTTCATGTGTTGTTGGAGTCAACCTCTTCAGTCGTTCAGGTTTGAGGATGTGTTGTGACCTCCGGTGATGAAACAGTCAGACTCATCTTCAATAACTGACATCTGACTAAACCTTTTCCGCCTCTTACATTTACTTAAGTGTTGGCAGTAGGAATATGACAGGAACTGATACACAAGAAGCCCTGAATGTGCCGTCCACGAACCAGCTGTGTCTGTTTGTCATCTGATCCACTTTGACTCTGTCCTCCAGGTCGTCTGAGCTCAGGTCATAGTTTTAATCCTGTAGCTCTGACAGGATGTGAAGCTTCAGGTTTTCTGCTACAACTCTGAGAAGATGAGGACCGTCAGTGGTTACACTTTGTTATCTTTGTTTTGTAAATTAGGATCAAATTAGAAAAGAGTTTTGTCTGAGGAGTAACTGAGCTCAGCTGTTGAAGGTCTGCCCAGTGACCCTCATTAAAACTGACCTATGCAGGCTTAGTTAAAGGACGAGGATGCCACAGTTGCAACCCAGTCATCCTCCTCATTAGCTTCTCTTCATTCCATCAGGAAATAAGCTGAGATTGTCAGGTGACTCTGAGACAAAATGTTTCACCAGTTCTCTTTTGGGTTTGGTTGGACATTTCTTCTCTGGTCCACTTTATGATTCATCAGAAATACAGAACAGGACACAGTCGGCCCAAACAAGTCCAGAGGCGTGGATGAAACCTGTCGGGTAAGACTGACTAGAGTGTTTTTTTTCTGTAGCCGTCTGCAACTGACTGCACAACAACAAGATCAGGAATGTGGAACAGAAACATGTGGTGATGACGGTGGGAGAAATAAAACTGTGGACACAACAAAGATGTCAGGGTCCCAGAGTGAAGGGCCTTGGTCTCGGTTCATAATGTGAACAGTATGTTGTCATGTCACAACTTACATACATGTTCAGCTCATGGCTTCAGGCATGTTGGAGTTCAGTCAGAGCTTCTTGGACGACACTCAGATCTGATCTGAAGTCTGTGATGTGACCAGCGCTGGTTTTAAAATGCAGCAACATCCAAATCAGTATGTATCATGTATGTAAGTAAATATGCTGAGATCCACACAGTTAGAATTGAAATGTTTAAATATTGAACTGAAGCAGCAGAGCACATCTTGTATCTTTGTGTTAGTGCTTGTGTCAGTGTGTTGGTGGGTGTGTATGTGTGTGTGTGTGTGTGTGTGTTTTCATGTGTTGCTGTGTGTGCGTGAACTGGTCAGTCCTGGTTTCTGTTGTTCCACTTTGTGTTCCTCAGAGGATTTTTAGGTGTTTGCCTGCTGGTGGAGAAGCAGCTGAGTTGTTTTCTTCTTCTCACTTTCTCTCTGCAGTTGATTTTATCTTGCATTCGTCCTACTTTCATCCTCACTTGTTCACTTAAAGACACTTAAGTTTGAAGCTTCATTGTCTTTAAAAGTTCTTAGAGCAGCTCGAACGTTCCATTTTATCCATTTTCATCTCAGGGTGTGAATAGAGCAGTTAGCTTTGTGAAAAAGAAACGCGAGACCAATTGGACGAACAGCAATGACACAAAGATGAGGCCAATGAGTCCAGTAAGGCCACTGAGTCAATGAGTCCTGTGAGTCCAATGAGTACAATGATTCCAGTGAGTCCAGTGAGGCCACTGAGTCAATGAGTTCAATGAGTCCCATGAGTCCCATGAGTCCCATGAGTCTACTGAGTCAATGAGTCAATGAGTCCAGTAAATCCAGTGAGTCCAGTGAGGCTGTTCTCATTTATGTCTCTGTCACATCCAATCATGTGTGAATCATCACTCTGCTCACGTATCATTCTGATTTCACTGACTCTGACTGTTCAAAGCAACACTTTATTCACCATGTGGTTTTGTCCTCTGTTTCTCCTGCAGGTGGACCGGACAGAGGTGATTCGCAGCTGTGTTAACCCCACCTACTCCAAGGTTTTCACATTGGACTTTTACTTTGAAGAGGTGCAGCGTCTACGCTTCGAGCTGTACGACATCAACAACAGCAGCCACAATGGTCTGAGGGAAGATGACTTTCTGGGCTCAGTGGAGTGCACGCTTGGACAGGTAAGGAATGTGACACACCTCACAGGTGGTGTCCTGTGAAAGTTACTCACACACAGAGAGAGTCCGGGTTTGTTTTCAGAACTTCCTTCCAGGTTGCTGCTGCTGGTTTCACTTGATCTCAACATTAAAGCAGACGTTCTTACAGTCAGGTTTGGCGAGTCAACTCTCCAAACAAAGGCGACACGTTGATCAAACCAACAATATGAAGACATTCACACATACAGATATGGAGGTGCAGGTGATGGAGGTGGAGGTATCAGAATTCCTTTATTAATTCCTTTATTAATCCCTGGAGGGAAATTCTTGAAACCTGCACAAAGGGAACATGTTAGCTGCTGGTTTGTCGGAGCCTGAAGGAAGCTGCACAGACTCTCAGTCCTGAGGATAAAACTGCTGTCTGACTTTCATCATCTTTTTCTCAACAAAGTTCATCACTGAAGCTGAAATCAAATGACACAAGAAAATGTCATCATTCCTCTGCCTGCAGCACCAATTGTGTCCTCATCTTTCCTTCCACATTTCTAGGATTTTTTAAATGAAAGCTTTTGCTGGAAAGAAGCTCGGTATGTAAGACTGAGAGTCTTCATGAGGAGAAAAGATGTGAATACTCAGCTGAAGTGAGACATCAGGCTGCCTTCATTTCATGCTTTACTGATTAAATCAGACTGAGTCTAGATATGTCTGGAGCGGGAAACACGAACACAGAGTCTCCATCTGTTCTCCGTCCAATTAGACATGATGGAGCCACACTGAGGATCTCCTGCAGAAGTTTTAATAAGCAGAGCTGAGGAAGCCGAGCTGAGCCTGTGATGAAACAATCTGCTCAAACGACGGAAGCAGCCTCCTCTTCCTCCTCATCTTCATCTCCTTGTCCTAGTTCCTGCCATGTTCTTCTGCCAGCTCCACCACTGGCCAGATGGCTGACGGAGTGATTTAAGTTTATGTTAACAGGCCTGAGAGGTGGGGAGGGGCTGGGCTTCGTGTCTGGTCAGGTGCGGGGCTTCACTCTGGAGGAGGATGCAGCTGGAGGAGGCAGTCAGGGGAGACGGAGGCAGCTGAAGGAGGAGGAGGCAGTTGGGGGAGGCCCCTGCTGAGGGGAGTGAGGAGGCCCGCAGTCAACATGGCTGATAACTGGAGATAGCTGAGGGACCAGGAGGACTTGCAGGAGTGTGAGGAGGAGGACATGATGGATGGTTTACAGACTCCCAAGGAACCAAACCACTACAGGTCTGTTGCCTTGATCTCATCTCATCTCAAGACCATGGAGAGGCTCATCCTCAGCCACCTTCGCTCTGTGGTGAGTACAGCGACGGACACCCTGCAGTTTGCCTTCAGGCCAAACACCTGCTGCTCCGGGCGCTGACTCACCTGGAGAGTGCTGGGAGCGCTGTGAGAATCATGTTTTTTGACTTCTCAAGCGCATTCAACACAATTCAACCGGTGCTGCTGATAGGGAAGCTGGAGAGAGCAGGAGTGGACGGACATTTGGCTGCTTGGATCATCGACTACCTCACCAACAGGCCACAGTATGTGAGACTGCGTACCTACGTGTCTGAGGTGGTGGTCTGCAGCACAAGGGCCACCCAGGCAACCACCTGTGCTTAAACACCAGTAAAACGAAGGAGATGGTGATTGATTGAGAAGGACATTACCACTTACACTGGTGAACATCCAGGGCTCGGACATCGAGACCGTGGACAGTTTTAAGTATCTGGGTGTCCACTACGCTGTGGTCTGTTGGGGACCGGGCAGCACGGACCGGGACAGGAAGAGACTGAACAAGCTGGTCAGGAGGGCCAGCTCTGTCCTGGGCTGCCCACTGGACTCTGTGGAGGAGGTGGGTGAGAGGAGGACGTTAGCCAAGCTGACATCCATCATGGACAACACCTCTCACCCTCTGCATCAGACAGTGGAGGCTCTGAGCAGCTCCTTCAGCGGCAGACTGCTACACCCTCAGTGTAGGAAGGAGCTACAGCAGCTCCTTCATTCCCACTGCTGTTAGACTGTATAATTCTATGGTCGAGTCCTCTTTCCTCCCTTATGAGGACTTGTATATAGCTGTATAGTGTACTGTGTTTACTTACCTTGTAAATTGTTAATTTATTTTACCTCTACATTCTTTTGTTTTTGCACTCCTCTTCTGTCCTTGTGAGCTGCCACAACAAGTGAGTTTCCCCACTGCGGGATCAATAAAGTTCATCTTATCTTATCTTACACCCTCATCCACATCCCCACACAGGAAGCTTCGCCCTCAAGAAACTTACAGAACATATCAAACATGACATTCAGGAGAAACTCAGACGTCTGAATGTGTCTATGCTGAGACTAAACAGTTTGTTGTTTAACTGTGTGTTGCTTTTGTGTATGTGTTTCCAGATCGTCTCGCAGAGGAAACTGTCCAAAGCTCTGCTGAGGCCAGGAGGCTCTGTGGGCAAAACCATCATCACGGTGAGCTTCACCTCCTCTCAGTGCTTCACCCCCTCTTCCTGCTTCACCTCCTCTCAATGCTTCACCTCCTCTCTCTTCTTCACCTCCTCTTCTTGCTTCACCTCCTCTCAGTGCTTCACCTCCTCTCTCTTCTTCACCTCCTCTCAGTGCTTCACCCCCTCTCTCTTCTTCACCTCCTCTCAGTGCTTCACCCCCTCTCTCTTCTTCACCCCCTCTTCCTGCTTCACCTCCTCTCAATGCTTCACCTCCTCTTCTTGCTTCACCTCCTCTCAGTGCTTCACCTCCTCTCTCTTCTTCACCTCCTCTCAGTGCTTCACCTCCTCTTCTGTACACACCCTGGCTTCCACCACTTCAACCTGTTGCCCTCTGGCAGGCGCTACAGGGCCATCAAAACAAAAACAAATAGACTGAGGAACAGCTTCTTTCCTAAAGCTGTCACTAGACTCAACACAAGTCTAGCACAAAAGAACTGACAGGCTTTGCACATTACTGGCAATGCCACCTACACCATAATGCTGCTAAATCCAGGAACTCCTGGAACTCTTGTCACCTGCACTATCGCTGCTCTGCTGTATGTTGAGGTTGTTGTATACTGACATATACTGTCATATATATTTATTTTTATACTTTATTATTTTTTTGTACTTTATTGTTTACATTTCTGTACTTTATCGTTTACTTTATTGCTGTGTGCACTTTATGGGAAAGCGGAAATCTCGTTGTACCTGTACAATGACAATAAAAGCTTTCTATTCTATTCTATTCTTCCTGCTTCACCTCCTCTCAGTGCTTCACCTCCTCTCAGTGCTTCACCTCCTCTCTCTTCTTCACCTCCTCTCAGTGCTCCACCCCCTCTTCCTGCTTCACCTCCTCTCAATGCTTCACCTCCTCTCTCTTCTTCACCTCCTCTTCTTGCTTCACCTCCTCTCAGTGCTTCACCTCCTCTCTCTTTTTCACCACCTCTCAGTGCTTCACCCCCTCTTCCTGCTTCACCTCCTCTCAGTGCTTCACCCCCTCTCTCTTCTTCACCTCCTCTCTCTTCTTCACCTTCTCTCGGTGCTTCACCTCCTCTCAGTGCTTCACCTCCTCTCTCTTCTTCACCTCCTCTCAGTGCTCCACCCCCTCTTCCTGTTTCACCTCCTCTCAATGCTTCACCTCCTCTCTCTTCTTCACCTCCTCTTCTTGCTTCACCTCCTCTCAGTGCTTCACCTCCTCTCTCCTTTTCACCTCCTCTCAGTGCTTCACCCCCTCTTCCTGCTTCACCTCCTCTCAGTGCTTCACCCCCTCTCTCTTCTTCACCTCCTCTCTCTTCTTCACCTTCTCTCAGTGCTTCACCTCCTCTCTCTTCTTCACCTCCTCTCAGTGCTCCACCCCCTCTTCCTGCTTCACCTCCTCTCAATGCTTCACCTCCTCTCTCTTCTTCACCTCCTCTCAGTGCTTCACCTCCTCTCTCTTCTTCACCTCCTCTCTCTTCTTCACCTCCTCTTCTCGCTTCACTTCCTCTCAGTGCTTCACCTCCTCTTCCTGCTTCACCTCCTCTCAGTGCTTCACCTCCTCTTCCTGCTTCACCTCCTCTCAGTGCTTCACCTCCTCTCAATGCTTCACCTCCTCTCTCTTCTTCACCTCCTCTTCTTGCTTCACCTCCTCTCAGTGCTTCACCTCCTCTCTCTTTTTCACCTCCTCTCAGTGCTTCACCCCCTCTTCCTGCTTCACCTCCTCTCAGTGCTTCACCCCCTCTCTCTTCTTCACCTCCTCTCTCTTCTTCACCTCCTCTCGGTGCTTCACCTCCTCTCAGTGCTTCACCTCCTCTCTCTTCTTCACCTCCTCTCAGTGCTCCACCCCCTCTTCCTGTTTCACCTCCTCTCAATGCTTCACCTCCTCTCTCTTCTTCACCTCCTCTTCTTGCTTCACCTCCTCTCAGTGCTTCACCTCCTCTCTCCTTTTCACCTCCTCTCAGTGCTTCACCCCCTCTTCCTGCTTCACCTCCTCTCAGTGCTTCACCCCCTCTCTCTTCTTCACCTCCTCTCTCTTCTTCACCTTCTCTCAGTGCTTCACCTCCTCTCTCTTCTTCACCTCCTCTCAGTGCTCCACCCCCTCTTCCTGCTTCACCTCCTCTCAATGCTTCACCTCCTCTCTCTTCTTCACCTCCTCTCAGTGCTTCACCTCCTCTCTCTTCTTCACCTCCTCTCTCTTCTTCACCTCCTCTTCTCGCTTCACTTCCTCTCAGTGCTTCACCTCCTCTTCCTGCTTCACCTCCTCTCAGTGCTTCACCTCCTCTTCCTGCTTCACCTCCTCTCAGTGCTTCACCTCCTCTTCCTGCTTCACCTCCTCTCAGTGCTTTACATCCTCTTTCAGTTCCTCCTGCTTTCCTTCTTCACTTCATTCTGTCCTTTCTTCCATCCTTGCTTGTCTCTTTTCCTTCTTTCTTTTGGGACTTTCTCCACTGAAGCTGGTTTTGTGTTGAGCCTCTCAGACATCAAAGATCAGACAGGATGCAGACTCGTCTCTTCTTCTGTGGTTTTGTCCAATCGGCATGGAACACTGATCCTGTCAACCGGACTTATTGGTCTGGAAAATCCCTCTGTGATGTTCTTCTTCACTTCTGTGGACACGTGAAATGCTTCATGGGATTCATTTTGAAAGGATTCGGAGCAAGAAATATCATTCTTTCTTTTAAATCTTTTTCTTTCAACTTTCTTCTTTCGTTCTGTTGTTGTCTTGTCTTTGTCCTTTCTCCCCTTTTCCTTTCGGGGACAAGTTCACTTATCTGGTCGTTCCAGTGTTTCCACTTTGTGATGCTTCGACTTCTCAGTGGGAAACGTGACCCTTGTATCTGATTACTTTAGTTCACTGATTAATCAATAAAGAATACAATCAATAGTAAATAGTAATAGTGTAAATGTATATGTAAATGTAATGTTATTACTGTAAATGTAAATGGTAAAGTGAGCTCAGTGATCGTGTACTGCAGTCTGCACCAAAAGTATTTTTATTTTAGTGTGTGTTTTCACAGATCACAGCAGAGGAGCTGACAGGAAATGACGACTACATCGAACTGTCATTCAGTGCCCGAAAACTAGATGATAAGGTAACGGCTGTGTGTGTGAACGTATGTGCACGTGTGCGTGCATGTGCGTGTGCGTGTGTGTGCACATATGTAGATGCACGTGTGTGTGTGCTCTGCATCTTGTTTACAGAAACTTACCATCTGTTGTTATAAATATGGACATAAATGTCCTTGAAAATGCAATCACCAGCGTTCCACTCATCCATAATATGACACGTCCGTGTTTGCAGGACTTCTTCAGTAAATCCGACCCGTTTCTGGAGATCTACCGGCTGAACGATGATGCCACACTGCAGCTCGTTTACAGGACTGAGGTACAAATACACAGACTGCGTAAAATACACAGCAACCCTCACCTGAACGCACACAGTCCTCTGTCCTTCAGCCTGTTAGCCTGCCTCTCTGTCTATCTGACAGCCTGTCTGTCTGCCTGTTAGCCTGCCTGCCTTCCTGTCTGACAGAGCCATTAAAGTCAGTTCAAACACAGCCGTCACACACAGTAATGTGAACTAAAGTGAATGTGAAGTGGTTTTCATATATTAAACAGATGTGATCTGAGAACAAAGACACAGGCTGACTGGAGCAGGTTTCCACAAATCATCTTTAAGTCTCACATCTGCAGTCTGTGATGTGGCATGACCTTCAGTTCCCTTTAGGACCAAATCACAAACTAAGCTGTCTCATGACACTCAGGCCACCTGACAGAAGGCAGAAACCTCGGATCAGACAATAATAATACTGCCTTTCATCTTCTGTCTGTCTGCCGGTCAGACTGTTATGAACAACCTCAACCCGGTGTGGAAAACCTTCAAGGTCTCCCTCAACTCGCTCTGCAGCGGAGACCATGAACGCAAGCTTCAGGTACACACACACACACACAATTCAATTCAATTTTATTTAAAGTGCCAATTCATAACACTGTTATCTCAAGACACTTTACAGGTGTGTAAACAACACATTAAAAAAAAGAGAGAAGAGAATCAGAGAGAAACAGGTCCCAGTGCAAAACTCCACACTGAGTCAGCATTTGGCGACAGTGGAGACGAAAAACTTCCTTTTAACAGGCAGAAACCTCCAGCAGAACCAGACTCAGTGTAGACCACCTTCTGCTGTGACCGCCTGGGAGGGAGAGGGAGGAGAGACAGGAGAGGGGAGAGGAGAGAGAGGAGAGGGGGGAGAGGAGATAGTGGGGGGAGAGACAGGAGAGGGGGGAGAGGAGAGACAGGAGAGGGGGGAGAGGAGAGACAGGGAGATGGAGAGAAACAGGAGAGGGGGAGAGGAGAGAGAGGAGAGGGGGGAGAGGAGAGACAGGGAGATGGAGAGAGACAAGAGAGGGAGGGGGGAGGAGAGACGGGGGGGAGACAGTGAGATGGAGAGAGACAGGAGAGGGGGAGAGGAGAGAGAGGAGAGGGAGAGAGGAGAGGGGGAGAGACAGGAGAGGGGGGAGAGGACAGACAGGGAAATGGAGAGAGACAGGAGAGGGGGAGAGGAGAGACAGGGAGGATAGAGAGGACAGTGCAGAGCAGGAGCAGCAGGATCCAGGCAGGGCCATGGAGAGGGTTCTGGATCCAACAGCACTATCAGAGCAGTAGGCAGGGCCATAGAGGGCTCAGGATCCAGCAGCAGTACCAGGCCTCAGGAGGGCGGGGTAGGAGATGCTGGATCCAGCAACATGCTCCAGAAGTGCTGAGAAAAGATGGAGCACAAGAGCTCCAGGGGAGAGGACGAGTTAGTGCTGCACCAGTGATGGGACATGATGAGTGAGTCCTCCAGCTCTGAAAGCTCGGTGTCTAAGGATCTCCCCCAGCTGTCCAAACCTATAGCAGCATCACCAGGGGTTGGTCCAGGCAGAGCCTGAACAGTCCTAACTATAGGCTTTGTCAAAGAGGAGGGTTTTAAGTCTACTCTTAAACACAGAGAGGGTGTCTGCCGTCTGAACTGAGGCTGGTAATTGGTTCCACAGAAGAGGAGCTTGATAACTTGCTTGAAGGCCCTGGCTCCATATCTACATTTGGAGATTGGTGGTATTACCAGTAAGTCTGATTCTAAGGAACGCAGCACCTTAGAGGGCTGATATGGTTCAATAAGATCAGAGATATACAGTGGTATGAAAAAGTTTGGGCACCCCTGATCATTTTCAGGATTTTCCTTTATAAATCATTGGTTGTTCGGATCAGCAATTTCAGTTAAATATATCATATAGCAGACAAACACAGTGATATTTCAGAAGTGAAATGAAGTTTATAGGATTAACAGAAAGTGTGCAACAATTACTTAAACAACATTAGGCAGGTGCATAAATTTGGGCACCCTTGTTGTTTTATTGATTTGAGTACCTTTAGCACTAATTATTGGAACACAAAGTTTGTTTGGTAAGCTCATTGACCCTTGACCTACATACACAGGTGAATCCGATCATGAGAAAGGGTATTTCAGGTGGCCAGTAGCAAGTTGTTCTCCCTTTTGCATCTTCTCTGAGGAGTGGCAACATGGGAGCCTCAAAACAACTCTCAAATGACCTGAAAACAAAGATTGTCCAACATCATGGTTTAGGGGAAGGATACAAAAAGCTGGCTCAGAGATTTAAGCTGTCAGTTTCCACTGTGAGGAACATAGTGAGGAAATGGAAGACCACAGGCACAGTCCTAGTTAAGGCCCGGAGTGGCAGGCCAAGAAAAATCTCTGATAAGCAGAGGCGAGGAATGGTGAGAACGGTCAAACTCAACCCACAGACCAGCTCCAAAGACCTACAACATGATCTTGCTGCAGATGGTGTCACTGTGCATCGTTCAACTATTCAGCGCACTTTGCACAAGGAGATGCTGTATGGGAGAGTAATGCGGCGGAAGCCTTTTCTACGCACATGCCACAAACAGAGTCGCTTGAGGTATGCTAAAGCACATTTGGACAAGCCAGCTTCCTTTTGGAATAAGGTGCTGTGGACTGATGAATGTAAAATTGAGTTATTTGGACATAACAAGGGGCGGTATGCATGGCGGAAGAAGAACACAGCATTCCAAGACAAACACTTGCTACCCACAGTAAAATTTGGTGGTGGTTCCATCATGCTGTGGGGCTGTGTGGCCAGTGCAGGTACTGGCAATCTTGTAAAAGTTGAAGGTCGCATGGATTCCAGTCAGTATCAGCAGATTCTTGCCAACAATGTTCAAGAATCAGTGACAAAGTTGAAGTTGCGCCGGGGCTGGATACTTCAACAAGACAACGACCCCAAACACTGCTCAAACTCTACAAAGGCATTCATGCAGAGGAACAACTACAACGTTCTGGAATGGCCATCTCAGTCCCCAGACCTGAACATTATTGAAAATCTGTGGTGTGATTTAAAGCGGGCTGTCCATGCTCGGAAACCATCAAACCTGACTGAACTGGAGATTTTTTGTAAAGAAGAATGGTCAAAAATACCTTCAACCAGACTCCAGACCCTCATTGGAAGCTATAGGAAGCGTTTAGAGGCTGTTATTTCTGCAAAAGGAGGATCTACGAAATATTGATGTCATTTTTCTGTTGTGGTGCCCAAATTTATGCACCTGCCAAATGTTGTTTAAGTAATTATTGCACACTTTCTGTTAATCCTATAAACTTCATTTCACTTCTGAAATATCACTGTGTTTGTCTGCTATATGATATATTTAACTGAAATTGCTGATCCGAACAACCAATGATTTATAAAGGAAAATCCTGAAAATGATCAGGGGTGCCCAAACTTTTTCATACCACTGTATGATGGTGCCAGACCATGCACAGCTTTGTAGGTTAGGATGAGGATCTTAAATTCTACTCTAAATTTTACTGGAAGCCAATGTAGAGAGGCCAGCACAGGTGAAATGTGGTCTCTTAGTCTGAGTCAGGACACGAGCTGCAGAGTCCTGAATGAGCTGCAGAGTCCTGAGGGACTTTTTAGGGCATCCTGACAAAAGAGGGTTAAAGTAATCCAGCCTAGAGGTAACAAAAGCATGGATGAGCTTCTCAGCAGCATCTAAAGAAAAGAAGACATGCCTGATTTTTGCAATGTTACGAAGGTTGAAGTATGCAGTCCTTGGGATTTGTTTTATATGCATGTTGAAAGACAAGTCCTGATCAAGGCTAGCACCCAGGTTCTTTACAATGGTGCTAAAGGCAGGAGCTAGTCCGTTATGAAAGGCCATATCATTAGCTAAAGATTGTCTAAGATGTTTTGGACCAACTAGTAGAACCACAGTTTTTTCTGAGTTCAACAGAAGAAAGTTGTGGGTCATCCAGGACTTAATATCTGCAACACAGGATTGCAGTTGTGTTAGCTGATTGCTTTCATCTGGCTTCATTGATAAATACAATTGGGTGTTGTCAGCATAACAGTGAAAATTTATAGAATGCTTTCTGATCACACTGCCTAGTGGGAGCATATAGATTGTGAATAGTATCGGTCCAAGCACAGAACCTTGTGGAACACCATGGCTGACCTTAGTGTGCATGAGTTGTGATTTACATGTACAAAGTGATGTCTGTCTGATAGATAGAACTTGAACCAGCTTAAAGCAGTTCCATTTATACCAATTTGATTTTCTAGTCTCTGTAAAAGAATCTGGTGGTCAACAGTATCAAATGCATAACGCTTAAACTGAACCCAAATCCTTAGTGAGGTCCTCACAATAACATTCTTGGTATAGGGAGTGATGGAAGAATGAATAGAACAGTGCATCAGAGCCTCAAGAGACAATGGATTAGTAGAATTCGCTTCCATATTCAACCACGCCGGGAAGGGGTCCAATGTTCTATGTTGAAGCCAACATTTAAGAATTCTAATGTTGGTGGCCCAATAATAGAATCTAAAATTTGCTAGAGCCAGTCCTCTCAAGGGAATTCGTCTTTTATTACAGACGAATTCTAAAACCAAAGAATCTTGGAAGTATATTTATTTTAACAGAATTGTCACGACCTATTACAGATAGATTAAGCAGAGACCAACGCTCAAAATCTTCCTGAATTCGGATCAACAAAGGGGCAAAGTTAACCTTGTAAAGGTCTTCAAATTTATGTGTGACTTGAACAGCAAGGTATGTGAAACTGTGTTGTGAAAGTTTAAAAGGCAGACTGTCTAAAGAATATGTCTTGGTAGCAGTAGTTATAGGAAATATCTCACTCTAATCCAAGATCAATGTGCATCCAGAAATTTGGCCGCTGATGTGCTAACAATTTTCTGGCCTTATCCCCATGTTCATATAATTGAGACCTGGACTAGAGCAGGAGTTCAACAGTGGGATCTGTATCAAATTCTGCCAGCAGAGAAAGATATTCTATGTAGACCTCTGAAGAATGGGAGGTAATGTACAAGTCATCAAGCTGAGATAGTTGTTTTGTCAACCTAATCAGTTTTTCCTTTTTAAGTTTCTTCTCAAATCCTGTGTAGGAGATTATCTCGCCCCTAGCTGCCCCCGAGCTGATTTATTTTATTTGGTTTCATTGACAAGTACAATTGCGTGTCATCTGCATAACAGTGAAAATGTGTGGAGTGTTTTCTGATAATATGACTGATGTGGAGCACATAAAGGGTGAATAGTATTGGCCCGAACAGATAACCTTGGGGAACTCCGTGAGTAACTTTTGTGAGTGTGGACGATGCATCATTAACATGAATAAATTGAGATCGATCTGATAAATAGGACTGAAACCAGCTCAAAGCAGTTCCTTTAATGCCAATTAGGTGTTCCAATCTGTGTAATAAGATAGAATGGTCAGCGGTGTCAAATGCAGCACTAAGGTCTACCAGTACAAGGACAGAGATAAGTCCCTCATCTGATGCCAAGAGAAGGTCATTTGTGACTTTGACTAATGCCGTCTCTGTGCTATGATGAGCTCTAAAGCCAGATTCAAATAAACTATATTGGTCTATAGTTGCTTAAAACCTCTATGTCAAGTGTGTGCTTTTTAAGGAGAGGTTTGACTACAGCTGCTTTAAAGGACTTGGGTACATAGCCTTTTATTAGGGACAGATTAATCATATCTAACAGAGAAGTGCTAAGTAAAACTTCTTTGAGCAGCTGAGGACTCAACACAGTCCACCCAGGACGACTGGGAGTCACGATGGACCAGCTAATGGTCAACATGTTTTAATTCACTGTGGCTTCATCCTAGCAGTCAGGTTCAGCCAATTACCTGTCTCCAAAGCTGAGCATCTGCATGATGCATGACGTAACATGCTCATCTGTCCACACACTTTTGGCTACTTACTGATACTGAAATGTAACTTTGGAACTGACAAAGTTTTTGGTGAAAAAAATACTCTTGATGTATTTCAGTATTTTCTCATTTTTTTATATACCCCAGAGTACATGTAGCACAGTACCGTATTTTCCGCACTATAAGGTGCACCGGATTATAAGGCGCACCTTCAATGAATGGCCTATTTTAAAACTGTTTTCATATATAAGGCGCACCGCATTATAAGGCGCATAGGATAGAAGCTACAGCAGTGGTTCGGGTTGCGTTTTGCGTCCACTAGATGGAGCTGCGCTAAAGGGAATGTCAACAAAACAGTCAGATAAGTCAGTCAAACTTTATTAATAGAATACAAACCAGCGTTCTGACAACTCCGTTCACTCCCAAAATGAATAAACAGCTGTGTTATTATTTTTCCCGATGTAATGTCAGCGACGTAGTATTTTCGCGACACAGTTTATCTTTTAACAACAGCACGGTATAACAGGTAGTGCAACATTTTTATCACGTAGTGGACGGGAACTTTTCCTCGATTCAGTAAACACGTAAAAGAAACAGTCTGATACCGTTACGGTAACTCAAACGTAAGTGCAATAACAATATAGTAACTCTCTATATAGTGCAAAGTAATAACAATATAACAACCCCGTTCACTCCCAAAATGAATAAACAGCTGTGTTATTTTTCCCGAGGTAATGTCAGCGGTGTAGCATTTTCGCAACACAGTTTATCTTTTAACAACAGCACGGTATAACAGGTAGTGCAACATTTTTATCACGTAGTGGACGGGAACTTTTCCTCGATTCAGTAAACACGTAAAAGAGTCTGATACCGTTACGGTAACTCAGACGTAAGTGCAATAACAATATAGTAACTCTCGAAATAGTGCAAAGCAATAACCATTTAACAATAACTCAATGTTGCTCAAACGTTACTGTCCATATTCACAATATGACCAACCTTGTTCAGTTGTGAACACACAAAAGAAACACGTAAAGCTCACTTTATCAGTTCATTCCTCATCCACGAATCCCTCGAATTCTTCTTCTTCAGTGTCCGAATTGAACAGCTGGGCGAATACGGCATCCAACATGCCCGGCTCGTTAACGTCGTTAACGTCGTAAATTTCTCTCAGCCACTCACTCATCTCTTCTTCGTCCATCCATCCCTTCGAGTTAGCCTTGATAATGACGCCGGCTGGAAAGTCTTTTGGCAAGGTCTTCCTCTTGAAAATAACCATGGGTGGTAGTTTCTGGCCATTAGCCTGGCAAGCGAGAACTACAGTGAAGGACGACTTCTCATTCCCTGTGGTGCGAACATTCACCGTACGTGCTCTCGTTTTATCCACAGTGCGCTTAAATCTGTTACTTCGGCCACGCCCCCTGACTACGGTAGCCACGATTGACCAATATTGATCCATAGATAAGGCGCATCGGATTATAAGGCGCACTGTCGGCTTTTGAGAAAATTTAAGGCTTTTAGGTGCGCCTTATAGTGCAGAAAATACGGTACTCTGTGTTTTTACCCATATATTCCCATATATTCCCAAGAGAGCACTCAGAGTGCAGGTTTACTTGCAGTTCCCAGAATTCATAAAAGTAGAACGGGAGGACGAGCCTTTAGCTATCAGGCACCCCTGCTGTGGAACCAGTTGCCAATCTGGGTTCGACAGGCAGACACCACCTCTCAGACTTAAAACCTTTCTGTTTAGTAAAGCATATAGTTAGCCTCAAACAAAGTGTGTTGGGCTGGTAGCCATAGTTACAGCCACAGGTAGAACAGGTGTGACTAACTGTTAATCTTTAATCTCTATCATAGCTATGCTGCTATAGGCCTATGCTGCTGGGAGACACAAACCTGATCCACTGAGCAGTTCCCCCACCTCCCCAACACCACCACCCTCTCTACTCCCCCACCTCCTCCTCAACACCACCACCATCTCTACTCCCCCACCTCCTCTCCTCTTCTTCCTCTCCCCTCATCAGATCAACATATAATTCATTATTTTCTGTCACTAAGTGTGTGTCCAGTTGTCCTCGTAGTTTTGTGTCTCTCCCTCCCTTTCTTTCTCTCTCTGTATCTTTCTGCAGGTTTCTCTCCATCCAGATCTACATGTCGAACTGCATCCTCTGACAAACCCAGTGACAAACCCAGTGTCTACTGTCAACATCTGCCTGTTGTTCTTCTATGTAGTGATATTAGAACTAACTTAAACAACATATCAGCTAAAAAACAAATACATACAATACACAGTCTTCAGAATTCCAGTTACAACAACCTGTCATGTTTGTCCTTTGTAATGTATGATGTTTACTGCATGTTTCTCTCTCTCTCTCTCTCTTTCATCCTCTCTGTCCTGTCTACCTCTTCTTCTCCTCCTTCACCCAGCCGACTATCAGCAGGATGGTTCTCCCTTGTGAGTCGGGTCCTGCTCAGGGTTTCTTCCTGTTAAAAGGGAGTTTTTCCTTGCCACTGTCTGCTTGCTCGGGGGTTCAGGCTCTGGGTCTCTGTGAAGCACCTAGAGACAATTTTGATTGTATAAGGTGCTAAATAAATAAAATTGAATTGAACTGAATTGAATTACTTGGCTGCAAGACAAATTCCACCCCAGAGACAATAAAGTTAAAGTTGAAGTTCAGCTGTGTATAAAGTCAAATTTAATCTGTAATAGCAATCAGAAAGCATCAGAAACTTTTCATGTTGAATGCTGTGTTATTGTGACTGAAATCTTCCCCTGATGGTTTTGTCCTCTCAGTGCACCGTGTGGGACTGGGACTCCAATGGGAAACATGACTACATCGGAGAGTTCGAGGCCACTTTTAAAGAGATGAGAGGAGCCATTGATGGACGACAGGTGGGCTGTGTGTGTGTGTGTGTGTGTGTGTGTGTGAATCAGAATCAGAATCAGAATCAGAATTCCTTTATTTATCCCTGAAGGGAAATTCTTGTTCTTACAGACATTGCACATGCAGTATTCCCGACCAAGAAAGGAGAAAAGTGCGGAGTATAAAAAATAGGATAAACAATAAAGATAGGATAAACAACAACTAAAATCTCAAAGTACAGGTATTTACAAAAACTGTATTCAATTTTTTTAAGAAAATTTAAAATGCAGGTATGTACATCTGTAGAAAACCAATATATACATTGTATATATAAGTGAGTGTGTCCGTCACAGTGCTGAGTTTAACAGTTTGATGGCGACAGGCAGGAATGATTTCCTGTGTCGCTCTGTGGTGCATCGTGGCAGTATGAGTCTGTGGCTGAACGAGCTCCTGTAGCTGATCAGCACATTGTGGAGAGGGTGAGAGGGAAAGTCCAGTATCCTCCTCTCAGGCACCACTGTCAGAGAGTCCAGTTCCTCTCCCACAACATGGTGGCCTTCTTAATGATTCTGTTGAGTCTGTTAGTGTCCCTCACCCTCAGGCAGCTGCCCCAGCAGACAGCAGCATATGTGATGGCACTGGACACCACCGACTCATAGAACATCCTCAGCATCGTCCTGCAGATGTTGAAGGACCTCAGCCGCCTCAGAAAGTAGAGGCGGCTCTGGCCCTTTCTGTAGACAATGTCCACGTTCTTGCACCAGTCTAGTTTGAATGTCTGTGTGTGTGTTTGTGTGTGTGAGTGTCTATGTGTGTGAGTGTGTGTTTGTGATGGTGTGTGTGTGTGTGTGTGTCTGAGTGTCTATGTGTGTGAGTGTATGTGTGTTTGTGAGTGTGTGTGTGTGTGTCCATGTGTGTATGTGTGTGTGAGTGTCTATGTGTGTGAGTGTGTATGTGTGTGTGTATGAACGCTCCTCACTGAACTTTGTCACAGTTTGTCTGCAGGTGTTCTGTCTTTAGGATGGTCTTTGGACCAGTCTTTGTCTGAGGGTTTTGCTGGGTTTGAAGTGTGTCGAGATGTTGTGCTTTGACCTTGGGTTTCTCAGATGACCTGTCACATTGGGATCAGTGTTTTTCCATCTATTCTGTTCATCAGTGGTTGAAGTTTGGTGTTGTTTTCCGTGTCTCATAGTTGAATTGACAAGGTTTGGACAGCCACACATGTTTAATGCTTCCCAGATATTAGACCTTGGTGTTCAAGTTCCAGTGAGCACCATACAGTACAGAAACGATCATTTATTTCACTTAGGATCCTCCCCGGTGAATTTAATGTTATGGTCCACTGGGTTGATGTGTTCGGTGAAGGCCTCTGCTTTTGGGGTTTAGATTTTGACCCCGGTGTCGTCCACATGACTAAACCAGTGGCTAGGGTTTGTTCCTCTGAAGGAACTCAGTGCTTTGCTTTCAAACTCCTCCATGTAGAGGTTGGCCACAGTGGGTGACACCACTGAACCTTTGTACATCAGTGCTTTTTGTCTGTAGAAATCTCCATTGTACTTGAAATGGGTGGTTATAAGGCAGAGGTCCAGCAAATAAGAATTTCCCTTAAGGGATAAATAAATGAATTCTGATTCTGATTCTGAGGTGCAGAGTTGATACGGGGTGACATTAGTTCTGGTGTGTAGGGAGTCATACTGCTGTTTGAGTTCCTGGACTTTGATAGTGAAGTCTCTAGTGAGTATTTCCGACCAGTGGACCTAAAATGGTGACAAGGCATTTAGCGATGTTGTAGGTGGCTGAGTTTATACTGCTAACAATGGGTCTGAGTGGGGCTCCTTCCTTGTGTATCTTTGGAAGTCCGTATATACAAGGTGTGGTACCCTCGGGGTAAAGGCGGCAATAGACTGGGCAGCTGATGGTTTTGTCCTTTTCCAGATGTTGTAAAAAATCTATGACTTTCTTCTTTTAGTTGCTTGTCAGGTCCTGTTTCAAAATTTCATAGATGTTGCAGTCACTGATGAGTGGTGTTGTATTTGCATGGTACTCAGTTATGTTGAGGACTACAGTGTATCTCCCCTTGTCGGCCGGCCAAATCGTGATGTTCTGGTCTTTGCTCAGGGATGTAATGGTCTTCCTTTTCTGAAAGGGGAGGTTGTAAGTAGGTGTCCAGCTGTTCTGTTTCAGGTTGTGCTATATGGTTAGTCGTAGTTCTCTTGCAGACTTAATCAGATTGTTCTCCAGGATATTCCTAAGTGTTTCTGCAGTCATTTTACCCTCTACTGTTACAGGCCTTCCAGCACCTGCTGCTGAGAAGCATCCCCCACAGCATGATGCTGCCACCTCCATGCTTCATGGAGACGATGATGAGTTTGTGGAGATGTGCAGTGTTTGGTGTCTGCCCAACACAGTGTCTAGTCCAGGGGTCTCCAACCTTTTTTCCTCTGAGAGCTATTTTTGCAAAATAAAAATGGCCGAGAGCTACTCATGTTTTGTAACATTTATTTTTGTCATCGCTCATTTCGAACAAACAAACTCAATAAGCTTTCTTTTCCTGAAACATCACAAAAATATTATTATCATCGTTATTATTATTACTACAAATACAGATATTGTTACTTATTCACTTATCATTGTTATATATGTCCATGTCACTTTATCACGCCACCGCGGTCATGGCCTCCTTTACGATCCTACCATCGGTGAATGGCTTTTTGCGTTTTGCGCTTCGTTAAAATGTGCGGCACTTTAAACGAAGCCTTGGTAACTGAATTGGCCTTCTTCACTGGTTTGGTGAACAGAGAACGCTTGCCGTTGAAGCGCTGTCTTCAGCTCCGTTACCTTGTCTTTTCGTAGACTGCTACCAGCAGGAAGGTTCCGCGAAAAGTTGCTGTGGACTTTGGTGAAATGATGCTCCACCTTTTACCTACCGACACACTGGCACCGCAGATCAGACACACACACGCTTGTCATTAAGATTTGTAAAACAAAACTCTGTCTCCCACTCTTGGTGAAAATGGTAGGTTTAAATCCACTTGTTGGTTTGGACATCTGTCGCCATCGTAAACTCCTGCTCATCTCACATCAGTACTGACTCATCAAGATGGACAGCAGCGCCACTTTTTGATTGACAACTAATTGGCAAATAATCATTTTTGTGCTGGAAGGGGGCGGGACAACTGTGAGTTTTGATTGGACATAAATTTAAGTAGATTTGCCGAGTGACCAATTGACCTTTCGCTAAACCGTCATTGTCCAATCATACATCCTATACAAATATACCAATACAAATGATATTATTTTAAATGGAAAAATTAGTCAGAAACAAATGTGACTGGGGCTGGACAGAGTTCCATGGAGTTTGGAGAAGTTTGAGTTCAGATGCCCTGTGGGGTATCTGATCACTCTGCTGCCTTTCTCCCTCAGCAGATCAGTCATTTCATCTGCTCAATGAGAGTCAGACTGAGCGACACCACGGTTCACACACTCTGACACACCATCTCACTCACACACACACACACATACACACACACACACTCTGCAGGAGTACACAAAGGCTCACTTTACTTCTGCTGCCAGCAGACACAAAGCAACACCATCAATAACGTGTGGCAGAAGAAGTATTCAGACTAGTACTTCTACTACTACGAAATATCATCAATAAAACTGGATTAAACCTGTAACATCAGACTACAGGAACGTACCTCCTGACAAATTATCTTTCCAAGCAGCTGGTGGTGTTGCCAAACAACGGAAAACATCCCAGCCCTTGAGATTAATATTAGCTTGCATGTTACTATTGAAAAGAAAAAAAGTGTGAAGTTTCTCCTTGTGTGCGAGATGAAACCAGATTTTAAAAGTCCTGTAGTCTGAGTAAGTCCATCACCTCCAGATAGAGTTCTAGAGTTTTTAATCTGGAGTATGTGGAAACTTTCTTGTGCTGGAGCACCAGAAGTGATGTGTTTTACCTCAAGCAGCAAAGATTGGCTTGTCAGAGGTGAAGGAGGAGGAACCACAGACATGGAGGGTACAGCAGGAGTGTCGAGGAGTCTCTGAAACCACAAGCCTATTGACAGTGTTTGTGAACATATGACCTCATGGCCTCACGGAGCAGCTAGAAGACAGACTGTAGTCTTGTTTTTCGTGGAGTGTGCTGATTTTGTCTCTTTGAGCTCTTTGATTCTGATATCTAACAGGTTTTAGAAGAATGAGAGACAGAGTGCTGACTATTTGACTGGCTTCCCCTTACCCCGAGCTGCTAATGTGGCTATATCTGACTTAGCAACTGACTTTGACCCTGAGAGCTTTAAGAAGAAACTGCCTTATCTCCCTCTGGCTATTTAGACTGCTGGTGTGATGTGATGACCCTGGACATCGAAGGGGCAGAGCTAATAAAGACACATTAGTCGAAAATAAAGCTGAAATGAGACAACTGCAAACTGCTGTTCTGTTTCCAAATGCTCGTGTTGTGTGCTTTCTACAGAAACTCCGCAAAGGTGACAACACATGGCTAAAAGCACACGAACTTCATCAGACTGCTGTCTGTTTATCAGTGGCAAGGACTTTCAATGTCACTTTCAGTTTCAGACTTTCATTAACCCACAGACCCTCTGAGGGCCTTGCATCCTTCACTTTGAAAAAATGTACATTAAATCCATCTTCAGTCAGATGAAGACACAAGACAAAAAGTCAGATAGCAAAGAAGGTCACGCATGCTTCATATGGAGGCATCAATGATTTTACTGTCACGTGGCTTCAAGACAGAGTTATTGATCTTCTTCACTTCACCCTGAAGGTTTTATTTGTTCAGGTTGTCCATGCCATTCTCATAAACATGATGTCTCAGGAACACATGGAGGGAATGTCTTCAAATTCATCACGATCCACTTGGACTCAAAGATGAACGATGAGAATTTGGTGGTTAAAGGCCACAAAACATGATTTCAGCCAAAACATCACACAAATATCTGACTGGATAAAATTATCACAGTTTCTATCCAACAGGTTAAAGGTCATCATGTTTCCTGTCTGTTATTCTACAGCAGAACTCAGGAAAAGAAGACAGAGAATCACCATAGTTCACACGTGGTCACAGTTTGAACTGGCGACTCTAATCTGTGCTCATATTATTCTGTAATTCTGTTCTACTCAGACCAAATCTTCATCAGTCTTCTGACTTCACTGCCACAGACTGAGGATGTAAATCATGTTACACAGATGTTAAGGTCTCCTTACTCCTCGGGTGACCCTGAAATCAATCTTGTCAGCCATCATGAAGGACAGTTTGTGTTTGGAGGACAGAGGATGAAGGAGGCCACCAGGTGACGTCCCCCTCCTCTTCCTCCTCCCCTCGCCCTCTTCTGTTCAGGTTTTATTAATTGGCCTCCTTCCTCAGCTGACAGTCTGCTCCTGTCCAGCGGCACAGAAACCAGATATCTTCAGAGCTGAGGCCTCCAGAGGGCTCTGGATAAACCCTCCTTCATCCATCTCTCCAGACAGGAACAGAGTCTGAACGGCTGTGTGAATCCTCCAAGGCCTTGTTTGTTCAGCTGAAGGATTGTCCTCAGCTCAGAGGTGGTTAATACTACCGTCTAACAAACACAGTGAATGAAAAGCTGAACCTCTGCAGGCATAGACCAACAGTGCTGACTGATGTGAGGACAACATTTTTTTAATTTTGTTGTGTGAGCTACTAACTGCTTTTGTAACCTGCAGCTTAAAGACACAGTTCACCCCAAAATCAAAAATCCACACCACAGCATTTCCATGTGGATTGTTTTGGTGTGAATCTGTGTTTTCTTTCAGCTTTCTTTCTTTCATGAATTTATATTTTGGCATGGTTAAGGCATGTTTTCAGTTATGTTTATTTTATACAAGATCATCAAAGTAACTTCCTATCAGCCACTGTATGTTGACATGGCAACAAAGACTGAGTGTTGTCTGTGTCAGGAAAAGCATTTGTTTATTATGATCTGAAAATAATGTTCTTATTTGTAATAACTTTGTGTGTTCTCAGGTGCAGTGGCCCTGCATAAATCCGAAATACAAAGTCAAGAAGAAGAATTACAAGAACTCTGGGATTGTTATCCTGAACCAATGCAAGGTGAGTTTTGATTTTCAAACAACAAAAGTTTAAAAACTCCATACCGAGTTCCACAGAGGGCTGTCCCGAGTCCACTGCTTTTCACTCTTAATGTATCATCACCAGAAGTCACGTACTGCACAGTACTGATTTCTCTGCAGATGATTTATGTGTCTGATGACCTCATAAAAAGTTGTTTTGTTCACCAGAACAAAATTTCAACAATTCCTCACTCAGCTCATTTACTCTGGTCTAATGGAGATGATCAAACCAACAGTTTTATAAGACATAAATAAAAAAGCATCCCATGAGGAAATGTCAGGAAGGGTTATCAGATTATCACATTCTGTTACACAGCATCACAACCTTCATGGATTCAAAGTTGAATCACCCTAATGAATTACCAAATTTATTTAGTTGTCTGCACTCTTTAATATCTCAAATCACAATGGTGAGAAAATGAGAAAACCTCATGATAGTTTGGTCTTTGCGCGCAAGATAGTGAAAAAAACCATAACAACTCACTCTGTGCCTCAGGCGTCATCCTTCTGATAAAACTTCATGTTGAGGCTTCAAACTCCCTGTGTTGTCAAAGTGATCCTGAAAGGCTTTAGTAACACAAAAACATTAAGATGAAATCCTGCAACCTTTATGGAGAAACAAGAGCATATGTCATATTATTTAATGAGTCGTCATCAGAGACTCTGTTGTAAAAGAGACTCTTTTTGTCTCTGACAGTCTGGATCTTTTCTTTTCTTGTGTGTCTTACATGTTTCTTCACAGTTTTAAACACCATAACAAAGTTTAAATCTGTATTCCTTTCCAGTAAAGCTGAAGCTTAACGTCAGTGCTGCTCTTCTTGTTTTTGTGGAGGCTGATGGCGTCTGGGTAGCTGACTGGTAGAGGAACCAATTATGTAGCGCTGAGCAGGCAGACTAACCTGGCATTTCCTGCCAGACAAAGCTGGACGATGCTCAGACTCTGAGCGAGGACAGTCTGGGAAAAGCCAGATAACATTTAGCCTCATGACACTCGACACATGAGGAGTTCCTGCTTCAAAATGAGTTGGCAGCTGTTTGCAAAGCTAGACACTGAGTGATGTGCAGCACAACTTGGAAACACATGGCTTAGACTGTGATGTACTCATGATAGAAGAGTTTGAGTGGAAGCAGGAAATGAGACCGAATGTTGTAAGAGCTGAGGCGAGTTTGTGTTAAGATGACAGAATTAGAGCAGGTGTAACAAACTGCAGGTAACAAGGTTTCCTCCCCCTGCAGCTGCAGTGCCGCCCTCCATACATCCTGTGATATCTAATGGTAATCCAGCTGCTAACTCTGATCTCATTCTGTCATGCAGTTGGGGCAACTCAGGCAGTGGGCCCCTCATTTATTTGACATCTTTAGATACTTGGCAGAGTCAGATTATTAAAAAAAATAATAAATCTGATGCAGTCTATTAAATAGTTAACACTTTTAAATCCAACTGAAACTACGACTGAACCCATTTTGAGCCAGACATCACTTTAAATGGCAGATGGACTGAACTCATACTGAGCTCTGAATGACAAGCCAGCAGTCACCCTTTCACACACACATTCACATGCTGGTGGCTGAGGATACCAGAGACCAGGTACCACGGTGATGGAAGAGCCATCACCTGAGGAATCCTGGACACTGCAGGGGCCAGGAATTGAACCACCAACCTTCTGAGTGGTGGATGAATACTGTGAGTTAGAAAGACTTCATTTAGAGTTTTTTAACTAACACTTGGAGTTTTGGAGTCATCAGAGAACTTCTGCAGGCGATACCGACTGAAGGTGGGTAGAGTGTAGGAAAGACAAGCATGGTTGAAGTCCCCAGAGATAAGGAGGAGGTTCTGTGGGTGTCAGGTCCACCTTAGCAGATGGAGGAACGTAAAACACCATTGTGATGATGTGAGAGAAGTCCTAGGGAGATAAAATGGCCTCATGCTAATGGCTAGCAGCTTAGTGTCCCTACAGTAGATCTGCTCCCTGACAGAGATGTGCCTAGAGTTACACTATCATTCACAAATACTGCGAGGCCTCCTCCTTGTCTCTTATTGACCTCCTTTGTCCAGTCTGCTCACATCAGTTGGAAGCCATCCAGAGTGAAGTTCGTGTCTGGAGTTTGTCTGGTTTGCTGCGTGTCCTTGAACAACATGGTGCAACACTCCCGCTATTCCTTCTGGTGCCGAGTCAATGCCACTAGCTGGTCCATCTTATTGGGGAGAGATTGTACACCCCCCCAGGGGAACGGGTCTGTACCATCTGCCCTTGGCAGTTTCATCGGGTCTCTCCAACACTTTGTTACGGAGCGCTAACAACTGATTCCTACTGTGAACAACAGAGCTGTGGCAGCGTGACACAGACTCAGAAAGTGACACTGGTCTCCACAGCGCAAAGAAACGTCAAAATTATAAAAAGTCATAAGAGTTATAAATATAAGAGAAGTATGTAAAAAAGAAAAACTTACTTACTTACGTAAGAAGTACTTAAACGAGGAAGAGCAGATGACAAGAGTAGGAGCTGTTGTAGCCACTCGTGCAGCACCATCTTGGCAACATCAGAATCCAGTCTACCAATAAGCAGTAATTAGAAGGTTATGCTTGTAGAATCCGGTCATGCAGAATAAGGCAGTAATATGTG
Source organism: Scatophagus argus (assembly GCF_020382885.2). Classification (NCBI taxonomy): domain Eukaryota; kingdom Metazoa; phylum Chordata; class Actinopteri; family Scatophagidae; genus Scatophagus; species Scatophagus argus. Next base: position 26,207,402 of record NC_058501.1, read on the forward strand.
CTTTTTAATGACCACTAAAGAGCCAGTATGCCACTAATAAACAGTTAGTTAATGCTGGATATGTGTTCATATAATTATTACCAACCAAATGTCTTGCTTTACTTTAAGTGAAGCTCATTTTCCTGAACTGAAAATGTATTTGTTTTACTGTAAAATCTGAAGTGTGAAGTAATGAGCTCTCAGATTAGTGAAGCAGAAGGGAGTGGAGAAAGTGAAGAAACTCCAGCGGGGCCAATGTGCTGTCACTCCTCACTGCAGTTTTATCTTCTTACGTGCTCATTATCTGGCGGGGGGAAGGGGGTCAGCGCTCATCATGTCTCTACACATTGAGCTCTGCATAAAGCACACACACACACACACACACACATACATACAGACACACATCCAGTTTGTAATAGAAGCCTTCTGTTTGTAGACTCCAAGCTGTGATGACATCATTATGACATCATCACACTCAATGCCTCTTTTCACAGGCCGATATTCCTGTGTAAAGTTGGTGACATGGTCCTTTAAGTTCCACCATAAAACAGAGACGTCTCTCTGCAGAAGCACCAGCTACTTTTTACACCAGCTTGAATCTGATTGGATCTTACCTGTCAGTAGGGAAACACCTGGACACTGACGATGAACGAAAGCAGCTGACGATGGTGTAGCTGAATGGCTTTTAAAGATTCATCTTCTGTCTGTCTTGAATTTTCCTCGGGATCAATAAAGTATCTATCTATCCATCTGTCTGCAGATCATCAAGATGCATTCCTTCCTGGATTACATCATGGGAGGCTGTCAGATCCAGTTCACTGTGAGAGCACACACACACACACACATACACACACACACATACACACAGGTCGTATTTGGGTCACACTCCCATCCTGTGTTCTCAGGGTAGTTCTGCTGTCACCATGGAAACGGTAACCACGGTGACACGTTCAGCAGCCTCAGTAGCCCAGTTACCACCAGCTGGGATCTGACCAATTTAAACAGTCTGATGGGTCTTTAAGAGTTCAGGACCCAACATGATGACCAAATACTCTACCTGTCCAAAAGTATGTGGACCCCTTTGGTTTATGTTGTCCGGTACACCATCTGATGGCCCGAGTTGACTCCCTCCTTTTTGTTTATTGATTTATGTTTCAGTCAGTTTATGTTTACTGTCAGTCTGAGTTTGACTTTACATCAGTAAATAAGAAGTCAAGCTGTGTGAGACATCATGTTTGTATCACTGCGACTTGGTGTCGCTCTTCCTGCTGTTAATATGTGGAAACAACCAACTCAACAACACAACAAACTGCATCACTTCCTGCAGCGTCAATATCTGAGTCACTCGTCTCATCACATGTTCCTACAACCTGCAAATCTGTTGGGAGAAGAAGAAACAAAGTGTTATGAATTCATCTGGAGAAGTTTAGTCACCCAGGAGGGTTACACACTCACTTCACATGTAAACAACAGAGTGAGGCGTGTTTTCCTCTGCAGCGGCGGGTCCAATCAGCTGTTTGCTTTACTCCGTCTCCTGAGGAAAATCCAACTGCAGCTCATTTTAGTTCACTGAATGGAAAATTCTCCTTCTGTTAAAGAATAAGAAGAAGAAGAAGAATCAGCTTTATTGACAGTATATATATTTTTACATACACACACTGAATTCTTCTTCTGCATTTGACCCATCCTTAGTTGAACACACACATGCAACACCCGGCAAATTACATGCAGTGAAACACACACAGGAGCAGTGGACAAAGCAGTGATTCCTTCTGGAAGCTGATTTTTGATATGGATTTAGAAACAGTGCAGCTAAATGAACACACACACATTTATGACATTAATACACATATGGCCTGCAGTCCGTAACATCAAGAGGACACACGTGAAGAATGGATATTGTTGTCGATAATAAACATTCAACCATCTCTCCAGCTGTTGTAACATGCTGTCAGATCAGTCAAATGCGTTCATGTAAAGAGGGCTGATTACTTTGCAAGAAATGGCTTTTACTTACTGCAGCTTTGTGAACTGATTTTTTCCTCCATTACTTTAAAAGTCTGTTGGCCACATACATCAATTCTGAGAGGCTGGACATGTTTACTGTGCTCACCATCTCAGTTTAGCATGTTAGCATTAGCAGAGTCAAAGGAAGTTATTAACATGAATGTGAAAAGATATTTGTAAAGCAGATCCCTGACAATAAATTACAAACCAGTGGGTTTATTGTTGACTTATGAAGAATGACAACAACGTAAATGACTTAATAAGTTATTTAGTTATTAATGTCATTAATGACACATCATCATACTGACAAAGTAGTAAGTAACTGAGCTGTTGCTGGTCTTTGACTGGCTGTCGTGTCTCCAGGTAGCCATTGACTTCACAGCGTCAAATGGAGATCCTCGTAACAGCTGCTCTCTGCACTACATCCACCCATACCAGCCCAACGAGTACCTGAAGGCTCTGGTGGCTGTGGGGGAGATCTGCCAGGACTATGACAGGTCAGTCTTCACCTCTGACACCACACCCAATCAGATGGGTCCATTCAGTAAAGAAACACTTCTGCAGCAGTTTGTGATATTCTCTGCCGATCACCTACAAGGCTGTAATATGTTACTTACCCTTATTTATAATGTGTTCTGCCTTTGTGTTCGGCTTCAGAAGGTGTTGGTTTTGTCTCCCCCCAGTTTTCTCCTGCCTCTGAGACTGTAAACCCTTAACTTTGAGTATCACACAGGCTTTTATTAGATTATGTTTTTGTTAAAGCTGTATTGTATTCTCTGTGAAGAGAAACCCTGAAATCAAAATGTGTTTTCATTTTCAAGGCCTGAGAGCCTACAGAATCTGCACCAACACTATACACTCTGTAGATTTCTTCAGGTTTAGATATTTTAAATGTCCATCTGGTTCCAGATCTGCATCAAAACTCACACAGTGGCTGAAACTCACATCCTGTGCAGGAAGAGAATCCATTTACTTTATCATGTTGCTACAATTCAGTTTTGCAGGATTAGAGTTGATTGATGAGTGCACATGATGTAGTGAAACTGACTTGTGTTTTCTGATGTGCATCCTCTCTGATTGTGTTCAGTTAAACCACTTGGTGAAAATTTGAAAATTTCTTCATCTTAAAAGGCAGTTTTTCACCTCCACTGTTGCTCAGGGTTTGCTCATGGGGTAATGTTTTGTCTTTGTGTATAAATGAGAATGAGATGTTCAGATGTCGTCGAGGTGGAATCAGGATGTGATTAGCTTCTGTCCTGACTTTAGAAATCTACTCACCAACACAGACATATCTTGTTTATTTAATGTGTTCATTAAAGAAGTGTTAAAAAAATAATAATTTGTGGTTTTAAGAGAAAGTATGTGTTGGAAATAATTCCTGATAAACAACAGTGTTTATCAGGAACAGTAAAACTAACAGCACAATTTCAGAGAAAATCTGATATGTTTTTCTGTACTTCCATTTTTCCTCACTTGCCAGCTGTACAATCTGAACAGGAAGTAATCACCTCTCAGCTTCACAATCACCGCCACAGCCAATCACAAGTCATTTCTTTACTTTGTGTCGAAGTAGTGGTGATCTGAATGAGCTTGTTAATTCCTGCTGGAGTCACACACCCTCCACCAGCCTCTCGTTTCCAGTTTTACTCTCAGACAATTTTGTTTTTTCTTCCCACAGTGACAAAATGTTCCCAGCATTTGGCTTTGGAGCTCAGATCCCTCCTGACTACAAGGTAATTTAACTGCTCGGCTCACCGTCTCTCCCAGCATGCACTCTATCAGCAGGGGAGACAAAGAGACCATAACGCTGACGCTGCCAGAAGCCAGTGATTACCAGCTGACCTCCTCCCATTCGTCACTATGTGGTGTTGCTGGTTGTGCCCTCCTCCACCCTCCGCATTCACGTAATGTCAAAGTTAGATTGTGAGTGAGATGTTGAGAAGTGAGATTATGAAACTATTAAAGAGAAGAAAAGTTGAGTTGATCAGTATAAAAACATTTCTCAGGTGAACACAAGCAGGGATTTTGCTTTCAGGTTGCAGTGGTTCTGACTGAGGTTCTGCCTATCTTTTGCTTTGAGAATGAACAACGCAGTTGTGTTCTTAAAAGGTGAGGCTCTTGTTCATCACCTGATTGAAAGCAGCGTATTTGTGCAGGTTTCCCTGCTGTCAGCTTCCTCCGTGTGATGTTCTGCCATTTATACCTAACAAGTCATTAAAGGGCTCCGTAGGTTCAGGAAATTTGCTAGTTCATTTAAAACTGTGAGTTTGGGCTGTGAGGATATTAAACTGAAGCATGTGCAGTCTCTACGGTGGCAGGTGTTCATGTTCCTGGACTCACCTACACAAACACTGGAGGTATCATTCAGAGTTAAACATGGTGATGGCTCTTACATGGCGTATGCTAGTTCAGGGCAGATGAAATGTTCTGGGTTCCGAGTGTGGAGATGTGGGACATGCGAATGCATGGGAATGCTTTGCATGTCCTCATAGGCAGCAAGTGGCAGTTTATTCCTCTTCTATATGTATACATATATATATATGTATATTGTGTGCCTGACAGGACAGTTATAGACAATTTCTTTTTTATTCTTGATGTGTGCAAGATTTATGATGTAAATTTGGCCTGGTCTCACTTGATCAGGGAAAGACCTTTGGATGTGGTGATGGGTGTCTAAATTGGGTTTGTTTATTATACACTGATGCTGAATATTTGGTGGAGATGGGAGCTGGTTTGAGGCATCCAATCCTGGTACACCAGGGGATAAGACAGGGTTGTCCTATCTCTGGACAGCTGTACAGCCTCACAATTGAGCTGAGAGGTGGGCTCAGTGGTCTCTCTCTCTGCCGGGGTCCTTGGCTTTTTGTCCTCCTCTGATTGTGTCTGCATACACTGATAATGTAAATGCCTTTATAACCAACCAGGAGGATGTTCAGAATCTTCAGAGCACTTTGGCTCTTTATGAGAGAGCTACATCTGCACAGCTGAACTGGGCAAAATCTGAAGCCTTATTAATTGGTCAGTGGAATAGTCGGGCTGTGCCTGGAACATCAATGAACATCCTGAGATGAAACCTCAAGATTACATCTGTCTGACTTTTAAACCGGGTTCTAGATGAATTCTGTGCTGCCCTGCCATGGCCCCTGAGAGCCTTTGAGGAAAACTGTACTCTATATGACGAATGGATGATGACTGTGAGTACAGCTCCCCCCCTCTGTCCATCACCCCAGCTGTGGAGGGATGGCAACAGGGAGGAGGTCTGTTGCTTACCTTAAGGAAAAAGCAGTATTTCAGGTCTGCATGAAGGTTTTGAACCTTCACTCTTTGGCAGGTATGAAGGAGTCGAAGTAGGTTGTTTTCTTTGGCCAAAAAGAGCAGCTCACGGTCCCCATTGACTGCCCATTGAAAAGCAGCAAACCTCCAGCGGAGGGTTGTATAGAGCAATAGCAATGAACAGATACAGAGCACACCTGGATCCTAACCTGGGGGAAAAATGTTCATTTTATCAACAAATTGAGACCCTGGAACACTTGTTCAGTGTCCCCGATTGACCCCATTGTTTAATCTCTTAAAGAGGTGGTTTCAGGGTCTTGGGTTAGGGTTAGGGAATCTTTTTCTTTTTTCTTGTTCATTTATGGTCCAAAATGCAGTGCAAAGAAAAAAAATTTAATTTTCTGCTTCTGCCAAGCTGGCCATGTGGCTGACCTGGAGAAACCGGACTCAGGGTGCTGGTGCTGGAAGAACTATTGAAGGTCTGCCTGGGGATCAAGAACTCCTATTATCAAATGGTTGACCATTTACAGACTTTCATTGAGAAATGGGCTGTTGGGGACATTTTTTTGTTCTATTTAAGAGAAATATTTTTTTGGTTTGGTTCTACTTCTTTCTTTAATTAGTTCACAGTGATGTCTCTCTGTAATAGTTTAATAAAGGGATTATATCCTGTCTTCTCCTCTCCTCTCTAGGTCTCCCATGACTTTGCAGTGAATTTTAATGAGGAAAACCCAGAGTGTGCAGGTATGTGCTTTGATTTTCATTTTTCCTTGACTCAAATTTTTGGTCGTGAACCCTTAAAATCCATCACAGTGTAGACTGCTTTGGTATTCTGTAGGGCTTTTCTGTATGATTTGAGACTATAGTACCAGATCAGGAAATCACTCTGGTTTGGTGGAACATTACAGTTGCAAATTTTTCCTCGCCACTGTCGCCAAGTGTTTGCTCAAGGGAAATGTTGGGTTCTCTGTATTACAACTTAATTAAAGAGTTTGATCTAGACCTGCCCAACTTTTTATGAACTGTGGTACATCTTTTACATTAGAAAGACTGCACGGCGTAAAACCGGGCGAAAATGTTTGGATCAGCTGGCCGCTCCGCTCGCCACCACACGCCACCAGCCCAGAACAGCGATTGGGTGAAGACGGATGGCGAATCTAATAAAGAGATAAATGCTGTACAAAAGCTATTGTTGTTATTGTTCACATGGATATTAAAATCGTCCATAGTAAAATTGTTTTAAGGACTAGACTTGAAAGAAACTCTGAGAATTCAGATGAAAATTGTGGGCCAGGAGTGCAGAACACTGCAACAATAAAAACGGGCTTTTCCAGGTTGGGTGTGAAAGACTAAGAATAAGGCTCTCAAATTAATTATGACTGATTTTAGACTTTGGATTGAATGATAGGCTTGAGTCAAAAATGACTGCAACTCCACCTCCTTGTCAGGTTAGACAGACTGGCTTGGACCCACAGAGCAGACCAGAGACAAGCAGGTGTGCGGGGAGGTTTATTCAGTCCAAAGTCCAGTACACAAAAAGGCAGTCAACACAGGCAAAGGTACAAAAACACTAGGCTGAGGGGTAGTCAAAAAAACAGGCAGGGGTCAAAAACACGAGGAGAACAAACTAGACTGAAGGTGTATACACAAGGAGAAATTGCTAGAAAGCTACTCAGGCAGACGCAAACAATCTGACAACAAACAATGGGAAGGACAGGTCTATAAATACACACGAGGGAAGGGCTAACGAGACACAGGTGAAAACAATAGACAATCAAATTAAGGTAAAAACACCAACAACGAACAGAAACAGGAAGTGAAGGAATCCTAAAAAATAAAACAGGAGGTCAGACAGTGAGAGACCTGACACTCAGTCGGCGTGTCGAGGAATGTGAGTACTAATATGACTGGGGGAGTGGATTCATTTAGACTAACATATTCTTCAGAACGGAGCCAGGTTTCAGTTAGACAGTAGAATCTAATGATCTGATATTAAGTCATTTACTAGTACAGTTGGGTAACTGTACTCATGGGGGCTTGTAGGAGTGCAGTTCTGCCTCCTGGTCTCAACTCTGGGTTGTCATGGTTTTGGTTTAAGAAACTCAGTCAGATTTCTAGATATGAGAGCTGCTCCATCCAAAGTGGGATGAATGCCGTCTCTCCTAATGAGACCAGGTCTTTCCCAGAAGGTCTGCCAATTATCTACAAAGCCCACATTGTTTGCTGGACACCACCTCGACAGCCAGCGATTGATTGATGACATGCGGCTAAACATGTCATCACTGGTCAGATCGGGTAGGGGTCCAGAGAAAACTACGGAGTTCGACATGGTCTTTGCAAATGTACACACTGATTCCATGTTAATTTTAGTGACCTCCGACCGGCGCGGTAGGGTCACTACCGCCGATGTGTATTATTATTTTACTGTATTTACGCTTATCCTTAGCCAACAGTTTTAGAAAGGATTCAGCATCGCCCACTCTGGCCCCAGGAGTGCATTTGACTGGTCACTGGTGTCGCCAACTTCACGTTTCTGACTGTGAAGCTACCACTTACAAGAGTTGGTTTCTCAGCGGGTGTATTGCTGAGTGGGGAGTGGGCCCTCCAGGGTCTGCAGAGTCATCTGCTTTTACAACCCAAAGAGACCAAATGTTTTCTGAAGGACACGTTCATGTTTGACCCTTCTGACACTGGTTTCTGTTTTCCGTCAGGTATTCAGGGTGTGGTGGAGGCCTACCAGGCCTGCCTCCCCAAACTAAAGCTCTACGGTCCAACCAACATTGCCCCTATCATCCAGAAAGTTGCGAACTCTGCCTCACAGGAGGTCCACACCAAAGAGGCCATGGTGAGACTCTCTCCTTGCAGGCCCATTTACTGGGCCCTGGCTCTCTCAGATACCATCCATCCATAAACAGTCTGGCGCTGTCTGACTCACTCACAGTAATGTTTAATCTGGAACCAAATAGTTTGGATTGAAACCATCTCTGCCTCTCCAGTCTCAGAGACATCCAAAACAAAGAGGATGAGGCTGCCACTTAATTCTCTTTGGGCACATGTTCACCAGTCCAGTCCACCACAGTCTGTCAGTAGTATGAGGTCTGTTTGTGCCCTGTTGATGTGTTCTTGAGAAAACTGTAAGTTCAAGAAGTAACTTCCTTTTAGTTTGTTTGAGTATGTTGAACATCAGCTGGACATCAGGAAGTTCAAAAAATTGCGAAGTGAAGCAAAAAGTGACTGATGAGAATACAACTCTGGCTGAACTATTTGACCATGAAATTAATACAAATACATAAAAAATTAAAGAAACATGTTCATCTTTGGACTTCATTTGGATTTGTTTATGGTCAGCTTTGTTTTTTAACACAGCTGAAAAACTGAATTTTAATTTTGAGGATAGACATGCACTTGCTTTTCTGCATTACAGCAGGCATTGAGGATGCTCATATAAAAATAAACTGTTAACCAGTGATCTTATCTATGTGTGTGTTGTAACTTTGTTTCATTTTTGTGTTTTTATATAAAGTAATTTTTCTGCTTTCTTTATTTGTTACAATTTAGTTTTTGTTTGTTTCTCAAGATGACAGTAACAATAGAAAAGAAAAAATTAACAATGACAAGCTGAGTATAATGTAGAGTTAGATTTACTGATAATTTGACTCGTGAGTGAGAGTCGTGGTGACAATTTTTATTTTCTCCTCCTCGCAGCAATACTTCATCCTGCTGATCCTGACAGATGGTGTCATCACTGACATGGCTGACACGAGGGAGGCCATCGTCCAGGCCTCCCACCTCCCCATGTCTGTCATCATTGTTGGGATCGGGAACGCTGACTTCAGCGACATGCAGATGCTGGATGGTGATGATGGGATCCTGCGATCACCCAAAGGAGAGCCTGTCCTCCGAGACATTGTCCAGTTTGTCCCCTTCCGCAGCTTCAAACATGTGAGTTCATTGGATGAACTTCCAATCAAATATCAAAAATCAGTTCAGCATTGATGTACCTTTACTTTCTTTGTTTCTGTCTTCTTGAGTTCCTCAAGGCATGTTTTAAATCCTTTGTTGTTTCCTGTTTTCATGGGAGCAAAATTCATGGACAGAATATTAGTTGGTGTGACTCATATTATTCTGACTTTCATGTATCAGACTGTGTTGGTCCTACAACACATCTTAACACAACATGAACTGTAATGTTCAGTTTGTATTGAAACTGTTCAGACGTTGATTCACCTGACTTACCATTTCTTTGAATAAATGTTAATATTGTATGTTACCCAGTCATGCCTTTCCTCTATGGACTATGTAAGTGGAAAAAGGAAAATTAACGCTGGATGAACTTTTTGGGCTGATGTCAACCCCCCCCCCCCCCACCTAAAAAAAAAAAAATCAACAACAACAACAAAAACCTCAAGAAAAAAACAAAAAACTATCAACCTATCTAAAGATTAAAGCTGAAAAATGTATATGCTAATGTACCAATATATACTACTGTTATGTCCTTTACATTATATTTTAAAGTTTTTACTTTGTTTATTCTCATTTCATCACATTGTTAGCCTAACACAAAGTTTGTTTAGTTGTTGTTTGCTGTTTAGCTTATTAGCTGTTGTCCAGAAACTAAATACACACCAGATGGTGTGTTAGATTGAAATATCTCATCCTGATAGAAAATTAAACAGTGTGTATAAATAACTTTGTGTGACCCTACAGTAACTGAATGGCTGTGAAGCAATAAGCAATAAGCCATGAAGAGCAGAGAGTGTGTAGAGCATACTCGAAGTGGAGGAGGACGAGATGAGAAAAAGAGTGTGAAGTTGTTGAAGAAATGAGTTTTCACCCTTTAAGAAGGAAGATGGAGTAACAATTTGCCAACTAATCTGAAGTAGGACAGTTTTTATTTCTCTCAAATGAATTTTCCATCTTAAGTCTCTGAAGGTTACAGACTGTAAAGTACAGTGGAGATTCATCTTCCCAGTTCGAACTCGTTTTATTTTCCTTCCTGGCATCAATCTGTGTTATGAATGAGAGTTTCTGTCTTGGACCCACAAAGAGGCAGAGACGAACAGCCTGATGCTCCTTCAGACAGCTCAGATGATAAAAATGTATAAAATCTGCATTATGTTTACTTATATATAAATTTTAATCTTGTATATAAATTTTAATCTTCACCCATTGAATTATTTATTTTTCTGAATTAGTTACTAATTAAACTAATACATTTGCAATCCCTACTTTCAACAATATAAAAGTGCTGGAGAATTATGTTTGTCCTCAGGGTGGCCATTGAGGAAAATATCACACGGTCATCAAAATCTAAAAAGGATCCCTCCTCTGGAGAACGAGAATGGAATCGGGAAATGCTGTCTTACAGATTCTGATATTGTGTTTGATATTTTGTCCTGATGGTGGTGCCAGTGTAAATGTCAGAGGGTCAGAAAGTCTGCAGGCATCATGTCATGGGTCAGTTTTAGACACTTTTATGGTTTTGAATTGCTGTGTTGTCACACTGCTGTCCAGATGTCCTTCTTGTAAGCCACTTTCCCTTCTTCTTCCCAGACCTGATAGGCTATGCAATCCCTCTAGTGTCTTCTAGGTCTGACTCAGAGTCTCCTTCTAGTACCTCCACAGGGAGGGAGGAGGAGGGAGAACTTAACCCTTATGCCTTCAGGATCAGTCCTGATCAGATGCTCTGACCACCTAAGGTGGCTCTTTTCAACACAAAGGAGCAGCAGTTGTCCAAGCTACCAAATGTCTGAGCCAAGCTGCAATATAGAGGAAACTCATTAGGGCTGCTAGTATCTGTGATGTGATTCTTTTGGTCACTGCCCAGAGCACATGATGATGGGTGAGGACTGGAATGTAGATCGACTGGCGAACTGAAATCTTTACCTTCTGGTTTAGCTTCCTTTAGCTTACAGTGGTCTGGTACAAAGTCCACATTTCTGCTGACCCCTAGCCAAATCCACCTGTAGACATCAGGCTCCATTTTCCCCTCACTCATGAACAAAGCCCACAAAATACTCAGACTCCTTTGGTCAGCATTTCCTGGAAGGATACCTTTGCATCAGATTTGGAGGTCCTGACTCTACCACAAATATCATAATTATCTGACAAGTAGGTGCTGAGATATCATATTCAAGAATTTCCCTCCAGGGATTAATAAAGGAATTCTGATATTCTAGAAGTGTCAGAAGGACACCTGTGTCATTAAAACCAATATTAGATGGGAGAAAAGTCAGTATTCAGCAGCCAGTTGTCATACTTTACCGTCCAAGCTTCCATAAACTCCATAAGCTGAATTCCTTACAATAATATTACTCTGTCATAAAACTTAACCACACACATTCTGTCAACATTCATTGCAATGTATGTGCAGAAAATTCAGCGTACAAATTAGAATTTCATTGTGTAAAGTTAATGAACTGAAATCAGTCTGATACAATCTGACACCTGATCAATGATGGGAAAATGTGAAGTAGAAGTGATTCATGGTATTTGGCTGTAACCACCATAATGGTCCCATAAACAGGAAGCTGTGTTCTTCATTTTCATGCCAGCACTTGTCTCAATAGATTAACTGTTTCACATGCAGCCAGTGTGTGTTTGTAGTATATTTATATGTGGTATACATATATTACATAAGTAGTATACGTAGTATAGTATATGGGCTGCAGTGTTGTGCCTGAACGCGTTCAATGAACAATCGTTCATGAACTTGTTTATATTTTGGGTGAATGATAACTGAACGTGCTGTATTTGCGCTTGATAAACGTTACTGTGAATGCGTTCATTCTGGCGTTTGTGAACAGCGCTCTCTCACAGTATAACTTCGTTCAAGAGTGTGCCAGATTTCCATAGAGCCTTCCAGGCGAAAACCCACACTAAACACACCGTTAACAGCCCTAAACATGTAGCGGGAAAAACGTCAAACCTGACAACAGCTGTCATACCTGTCGCACTAACAAATATGTCATCAAAATACGAGGCATGGAGGAAGGCAGCGCGAGCTTGGACCTCTCAGACTCTATGGCGTTTGATACGAAGATGAATCTAACACATAGTTTCAGTGTTAAAACTGATAAAATAATTGCTGTCCATGGTTTCTATGGGCTGTGGCAATAATTTTGACAAATAACAGGCCGTAGCAGGGTAATGAAGAAAAAAGAACCATGAACCAGTTCATTTTAGGAACCTTGAACTTAGTTAAAAATTTTGAACTATGAACTGAACTAGTTCATTTTAAAATTTGTGAACTGAACTTTGAGCTAGTTCGTGTAGAAAGTGAACTTTCCCAACACTGATGGGCTGCAGGTACAATATATGACTGATGTTTCCTCTTTGTCCTCCTCCTCTTCAGGCATCTCCAGCGGCTCTGGCTAAGAGTGTGCTAGCAGAGGTGCCCAACCAGGTGGTTGACTACTACAACAGCAAGGGCATTAAGCCCAAAGTGCCCAGCGAATACCAGTCTTCCAGGCAGTTTGGACCCTGAGCACCACAGCACAGCTTCTCCTGGGCTGAGAAAAATGTTTACCGTCTTCTGTTTTTTGTTGATCTGGATGTTAAAGGTGCTACAAGCAGTATTTTGCCATGAAGAAATTATTAATAATTTTAGACATTAGTGTGATTACAGTAGACACACAAGGTCAACAAGAAGCATGTCAGCCACTACTCTGCAATTTACAGTGGGAGAAACTGTTGACGGTGGATTTCTGCTGGAGTGCTTTAAATGACCTTTAAACAGCATTTGATTTACTGTCATAAAAAGATTAGAGAAGTGGGATGACACAAAAGTGCTAGTTCTCTGCTCTCAAAGGTTCGCATGAGCTTTCTTTGCATCATATGATTCCTGTTGCACACTGGATATGCAATATCAGACAGAGCAAGCAGTCAGTACTCAGTGGCTGACATGTGCCAGTCCAAAGAGGGATGCAGTTTCACACACACAGAAAATCAAAGCCAAGGGTGTTTTGATTCACTCTTTAGTGCGCCCTGACACAGAAGCACAGAAGTTTTTCAGACCTGAGCTTGGGGGCCAGTCTGGTTGAACAGAATCTAATGTGACTGCCATTAGAGTTCATGTCATAATCTTTTGAATGAGTGAACTTTTTGATGAGTGCTCAGGGCAGCTAGCTAACTGATAGCAAGTCCTGTTGAACTTCTTAGGCTGCATGTCAGCAGTCAGCTCACTGGGCACAGGCCTGTAAACGGTGACCACATCACTGAGGTTCCAGCACTTCCTGCTTCATGCAAACATGTAAATTGGTGCTGTGGTGCCACAGACTCAAACTGTGTGACCAGACTCTAACACTCACTTCCACCAACTCGAAGTCATGAAGTCATCCTGTTTTGTTGCCTTGGGTTAAACATTAAATTGACATCGTAAAGGCATCAGAGAGGCTGATGAGAAAAGAGGAAAAGTTGAACTAAAAGTACTAGTGAGGTGAGGAAGAACTTGATCTCAGCTGTGGTCCAACTTAGGTTTCACATGTAAAAATACTAAGTGTAGCACCTTTAGCATCTGTTGTGCATGCAGGCTCTACAGAGGCTCAGCTGACTGTAACACTTAGGAATTTCTTTAACAGACGTGAAAAGCACACAGACAAACACTGACCAATCCAAATGCTGCTTCCCTACTGACAGCATGATGGCCCGGGAAACAGTCGATGAAGGAATGTATGAACCCCCTTCTGGTCTGTTTTATAAGAGTTTATTGACATTTTGCTATATTTCGTAAAGGTTTGTATGTTGTAAAGCATTTTGGATTTCTGCCAGATGAACAAGCTGCCTTCACAGATGTCTGCATCCTCTACTGTTTTTTCTCTAAAGGTAAGGCAGATGCATGATCTGTTGTTTTGCATGCAAAGCTCCATGCAAGACTCCTTGGTCCTTGTGGTTTCTGTTTTCTGGTAGTGAATAATATGAGTAATAATGACCTTTACAGTGTACCTGATGATGGAGCTGTTCTACTCTCAAGCATGTTCATATGTAAACCAAATTTGTGAGTGGATATAAAAGCACAACTTGAGTGTCTTTGGAGAATTTATTAGATTATGGTGACAGATTCTGTTTGTGCCACAACACCTGTCCATCTCTCTTTCTGTCTTTAAAGATTCACTTTCTGTTGTTTTACTGGGTTTTCTTTTACTAGCAACAACCACCCTATCAACACCCTTCAGTCTACATTTCATTTTTTCAGTGGAACTCAGAACTGATGCTGCTTGGATTAGCAGCGAAACGTCTTCAAGCCTATCTACACAGTCCAGACGCCTTGCTTTAACTCTTTGCGTGAATATGACCTGGATGACTGAGAATCTCCACAGATATTTCAGTGAAGACATTTCCCGATGGTTTTAGAAAGCAGCAAAGAGAGAGGGAGAGTTGCAACGTTGATAGAGTGGAAAAATTGCGGTTTGCCACACAAAATCTAAAGAGTTTGGTCTCGACTTGTTCTAATTGGAAAGTGTCATTAGATAACTTTTGTTGTGAATTGGCGCCATATAAATAAGCTGAATTGAATTGATTCTACATCATCAATGATGCAACTTTGTGATTCATCCAACCATTCATTTTCCACTTACAGGCATATCAGGGTCATAGTGGCACCAGACTATGCAAAGTAGTCCTCCTTCCCAAAAACCTCCTTTTAGATCTCTTTCGAACATTCTGAAGTGTTCCCTCTGTTCTGGGGTCTTCTAATATGAAATGCCTAGAAAATCTGTCTCAACAGGGTCCTTTCAGTCTGCAGGTGGTGGAAAAGGTTTGTTTGATCACATGAAATGCTGAAATCCTCACTCACAAATCCTTTATTGATTGTGGCTTGAATTTTTTTCTGTCATCTCATTCTTCGGGTCACTACCCAAACTAATTGTCAAAACTTAGGGTTGGAGAGTGAATTGGCCAGCAGAACTTTACCTTCAGGCTCAGCTGCTCCTTCAACACAAAAGATTGATTTCTGTCTGTCCATCTTTTGTGCCCCATCTTACATCTCAACATATTTCCATTGCTCACTGAAGTGAGTTACTCCCAGGCTTCAGGGATTAATCAGTTATTTTATGAAGTTAGATCAAAAATGACTTGATCCACTAGACATGAGCAAAAATTAGCTCTGGATAAAGTCATCATAGATGACAACTGACTTGGTGACTGCCACCTTGAAAGCTAACAGGTCAATTTCTTGTATATTTCTTTGACTTTGATAACATATATTGAGTATCCTTGAATTTCTTATCCTGGAAATCAGATCCAGTTTTACCCAGTCAACTTAATAATGTGGGTCATCAGACTTAAACTTAACTTGTCAATCAGGTTAGGTTAGAGAAAGACAGGATACAGTTAGTGTGTGCTTAGCAACTAAAACATTAAGACAAGGGACAACTCAACCTCAAGAGATTTACTTAAGTACTTGATGCATAAAGACAAAATACTGTGACAAATAAGACAAATAAACAAATAAACATCATGTAGTCTGATTCTGGCATTAACTATTCTGTGGTAGAAATACGTCATCCTGCTTATCACAGAGGAAAAAGTCAAGCAATAAATAAAATCTGTATTTTTTTCCTGATGCAGTTTTGTTGTGATACGTTACTCATTACATTTTCATAATATTTGCTACTACACTGGCAGGTGTTTTTGTTCACTCTGTTGACCAAAAGGAGAAGGTGGAGATGGAGAATGGGTGTTGGGACACAAATTATCGTTGTGTTAACATGCAGTATTGTGTGCAAAACAATGACAAAGTGACTTATGATAATAAAGGATTTATTAGTAAAATATGAATATGTCAGTGTGTTATGAGAGGTCGGTTTGTACTCAAAGGCTGAACACAACAGAACTCATAAATGAAATTCTATCAGCAAGTCAGAAAAATCTTGAAGTTTTTTCACAGCAGACAAAACAGACAGACTCTCAGGGCTCAATAAGTTATGACTATTTGTTTTGTTGTTTTCTTGATATCTGACAAATAAGAAGAGGTAATGAAGGAAAACTGCAGTTGAATTCAGGGCAGGTAAAACTGCTAACATTAGCTTAGCTCCGATATCATCCAGGAAGGCAGTGGATGTCCATGACTCCACCTCAACCCCATGAAACAAAGTAATTGAATACAGAAGCTATCGGACAAAGAAACATGAATCCACCCTCACACTCTTGTCAATGTGTTTGGTTTTGTAAAAGGTGAAAAACAAAATTCAGATTGTAAGATTGTATTTCAACATAGGGTCCACTGAGTAGTTCATCTTTCAATCAAATAAGATGATCGTCATGAGCAGATCGATTTTTGCCACTTTTCACAGAATTGTAGATTGTGTTCTACAGAGCACATTTTAATAGATTTACATTAAAGAATTCTTTACAGGCTGCCTGTCTGTCCTGCTGTGAGTCTGTTGAACTGTGTTCTTTGCTGTTTAACCTTGTGAGAGTAAAGGAGAAAATGAAGGAGAATCTGTGCCAACATCCTCAGTGTGGCTCCCAAACAACAGCAACAATAATTAAACCTCTCGGCTGTTTCTTCAGAGGCGTGACAAGTTCATGAAAAGGAGAAGATGGCTGAAAGCAGGCCATTAACTCTGTTGATGGGACAAAAGACTCAGTGAGACACCACCAACTCGACATCAAACTGCATACAGACATGAACAACATGAGTGAACACAATGCAGGAAGACGGTTGTGAGACATTGGATGGTCAGATCATTGTTCAAAATGACCATGGATGGTAACAGGAGGAAAGACCTTGTTCCCCTCAGCTGGGACATAAGTTTACCTCAGAGTCAAAACTAAACAGATGACATATTTCTGGGTTCAGACTTCCTTTTCTGCTCACAGGTCCTTGTGTACAGTCTGATTATCAACTTCAGATGTGACAATGGAGCTGGAGTTGGCCAAATTGTTTTACAAGTAAGTTTCACAAATCTCACAAAACAAAATAATGAAAAGGTAAATTGTCACACAATATCCAATGGGTTCAGAGACTGCATTCCAGCCAGTGCATTCGGCCTCTCTGCAAAGACTGCAAAACTGCATGCTACAGCGATTGGTCAATACAATACGATTGGGCAACAAACAGAAACAAGAACGCTTTAATACCAAAATACTCTCCCCTTGCCTACAGATTCTGCAGTCATTTTCAGATACTGTATGTGTCTGAAATATCTGTGATTCCATCTGGACCAGCAGGACTTCTGTTGTATAGACTCAGAGCAGAGACTCAAAGCCACACTACAATAAGTTTTAGCTGTGTCAAATTTTTCAGGAAAGTCTTCCGTCGAAGTCCAGTAGAATCAACAGGAGACAGGATTCTGAGCAGCAAAGACTTTAATGCCGGCATAAAAGGGAAAACCGTTCACAAAGCACACCAGGTACACATGAAGGGTCTCTTCCAAAATGACTGGTGGCTTCACATTATATACCTCAGGGTTTGGACCTTTCCACGCCGATTGTCCATCCCTTTACCACCTTTGTTTGTTTTACACCATTAGGTTTTCTCTTTTCGTCCTGGATCGGGTGGTGACTTTTACACCATTAGGTGGGCCTGCCCTAGGTTTTCTGGGGACTTTCCACTGGCCTTATTTTGTACCTGTTTGTCTTTATTTATTTATTTTATTTGCTTCTTCAGCACAGTTTACACCATTAGTTCTCTTCTCTGAGGTGCCTTCCAGTTTCGGCCTAAGTTTCGGCTGGCACTGGACACCATTATCTCCAGGCCTCTTTCTGTGCTATTTTTTAAAAAATAATTGTTTTATGCAGGATTACAATAAATGCTCTTTTTCAGGTTTACAGCAGTTACAATGAGATTACATTGACAGTGTATGGCTACCATAGACAGCGTTTCACTACCATAAAAAAGTTTCACAATTACAGTTTTACCTTCCATAGCTTACAGGCCTTTAACCAGTTGTATCATTTTTAACACAGTTGTATCTTGCTTTTCTTTCAATCTTAATGGAAACATAACACGACTACTTCATGCTATCATATTGCATTGCATACTATAACTTTAGCTCATCATAACTTACATAGAAATTACACCACACTTCCAGCAGGACAAGGGAGATGACCAAATCAAATCAATGACCAAATCAAGGCGGCACAGACAGAAGACTTCTCTTAGTTTTCATCAGTCCTTCCAGTACACAAATATTCTCATGACTGCTAGACTAGATAAAAAATATACAAACTGAACAAAATCTGCAAAAAATTCTGCCAAGAGAAACTTTCAGTAGTTTGTTTTTTAGATTTGTTTGTCATCCATATGGTCATGATTCAGCAGAATCTCTTGACTCTTATTGGCTCTCTGTCAGAAACAGCTGATTGATGTCGGGACCTTCAGCTGCTGTTTCTCTAAAAATGTGTGAAACCACCTGAGCCACCAAATCTTCATTAAAACAGGGTCAGCAGGTCTTTAATTACCTCTACTGATAAGTCACCTTCGGCTGATCAGGAGCTTAATAAAGAACAGCCAATAGGAAGCCAGCATGCATTGCTTTGCTATAAACAGAATGAGCTCTACCCAAAGCCAAGACCCGTCAATAACATGAACATGCAGGTGGTTTTTTCCCTGTGCTTGATGATTGGGATGTTGCAGTTGATCAGCCGCTCAGTGAAAGCAGACGTCATTGTGTCCCTGTTGACATTATGTCAACTTTGACCTTCCTCATATTTAAGATATTAATTGCAGATGAATGAACAGTACATTTACTTAAGTACAACTAGGAGGTAGTCAAAATATAATTTATTGTCCACTTTCTGCTGGCTTGCTTCATACTTCTACTCTGTTAAAGTGAAGTCAGGTGACACACTTTGGTATAAAATCACGCAAAACTCTGCTGATGAGGTTGCCTTTAATGTTCTCGTACATTTGACCCTAACTCTAACCCTGTACTGTGTGACACTTGAGCAGCATATTTTGTAAAACATCAATATTTTCGGTACACTAACATTGTGGCAAACTACTGTGGAATTAAATTCAGAGTAAGAATCCGCCTGCTGAGATATTTTTGCTCTCAGAAGATGAATGTTTTCAGTCGCTGTGGGATAAACAGGGTTTTCTGGCAGCTGCTGATACTGGACCAGCAAGACAAAGCAGAGCTGAGCGACGGCTCGCTGCTCCACAGAGGAAACTCATTATCATATTACACTAAACTGCTGCCAACACACACACACACACACACACACACACACACACAGAGGAAAGACTGGCTGAGGGATTCCTCGGTGTGATGGATCCTTTCCTCCAAACTCACTGACATTATCATTAATTCAAAGGAATATCTGAATAATTAAGTTGGCTGTAATATTTGTTCAACTGTGAAAACAGAAAAAATAAATAAAACTACAGAGCAGCAACCAGGCTGTAAGGTAGGAAGATAAAGCAGAATTATTTAAAATTATATGGTTTTTAAAATTATACATTTATGAAAGAGCAATTGTGAAAAAGGAAATAAAGGATCATACAGAATTAGACAAAATGCAAGTAAAAAAAAAGCCCAACATGAAGACAAAAGGAAGAAAAGAAACAATTAGAAGGAAAACAGCAAACAACAGGATCCAAAGCAAAATGCAGAAATCAGTGCTGATGTTCATGAAGGCAGCAGTGTTTCACAAAAAACAATTTGTAAGTTTATTCAGATTAACTGATTTCAACACAGAAATAAAGCAGACTGTTAGAATTATAGTTCTGATGCTTTTACTGTTCCAGAAAAGTACAAAGTAAAGTCCAGCTCCAGCAAAGTCTTTAACCTCATTAAAGAGACCCTGTGTGTTATCAGAACTGACCATGTTGTGGTGGTCTGGTCTCACGTCAGCTGTGTCTGTGCTGGACAGGATTTCTGTAGCTCAGGTTTTGTCCAGCTTTATTCTCCTGTTCACTGAAGCTGTCAGCTGAATCAGAGTTAACTCACTGCACAGTTTTTCCAGTTGCTTCACAATAAGTGGGATGCTTTTATTTTGAAGAAGGATGTGGTTCCAACTACTTTTCAATCTTCGCACTAAGAGATGTGACTCTCAGTGGACTTGCCACCAGGAACTCTGGAAAACCTCCAACCTCCAAACTTCACAGTGCAGCTCTGTCTGTCCATTTGTCACCGGGTGTCTCTGTCTGTCTGTCTGTGTCTCTGTCTTTATGTCTGTCTCTTTGTCTCTGTGTGTCTCTGTCTTTACGTATGTCTGTCTGTCTGTTTGTCTGTCTGTCTGTCTATCTGTTTCTGTGTCTCTCTGTCCCTGTGTCTGTCTGTTTGTCTCTGTCTTGATGTCTGTCTGTCTCTGTCTGTCTATCTGTCTCTGTGTTTGTCTGTTTGTCTCTGTGTGTCTCAGTCTTGATGTCTGTTTGTCTGTCTATCTGTTTCTGTGTCTCTGTCTGTCTCGGCTTGGAGGCAACAGGTGCATCATCTCGATAAAAGAAGACAAGGATGGATGTCTTCACACTCAACAACCTGCTGTCTCTCTGATGGTCACACTGAATGTCCTCACTCTCCCTCCAGCTACACCAAGTATATGTACTCAGGTACTCCGCTGAAAGGGTTCCGGTGTTTTGACAACATGACAGGAAGGACACCTGCAGACTTTTGTTAAAGAATAAAATCTTTTCTGTTTAACCAGGAACACAAGTCTTGTTCTGAAATCTCATCAGAGTTGAGTTGTTTTGTAGATTTTTCCAAACAAAATAATCCATTAATGAAGGGAATAATCAGGCAATTTATCCTTAATGAAAATAATCATTAGTATACAGAAGAGTTCAAACTGGTCTGGACATCAACCCCCCCAGCTGCTGTGATCCTCTGCCGAGGCCTGAAGCGAGAGCTCAGGCAGTCTGCATAAAATGAGCCAACTGGGTGTTTTATTTTTATACCTGAGTGTTTTGAATGTCTGACTCCCCCACCTAAACCTGCTCCTCAGAGTCTGAGGAAGGAGGTGCAGGGAAATACGTTTCTCTTTCTTCTCTTCAAATGAGGCCATGCCCACCTGGAGCTGCTCCATTAGGGCAGGAAATAATGGGGTGTCTCCCCCCACATCTTCCGCCTCCTCCTCCCCACCCACCAGCCATCTTTCACCTCCCAACACAAGGACAAATTAGAGTCGAGATCAGATGAGTCCAGAGGCATGAGATGGCTGCAGGTTCAGGTTTTAAAAAGCACGATGAGCTGGGCTGTTTTGTTCACGTTCTGATGATCTGTTAACACAGACGAGGCTGCTGGGTTTTTATACAGGCAGAAACAACAGACACGTTTCAGGAGACTGTCAGGAGAAAGGAAAGTGTAGTAATACCACAGTGTAGAAATACTCATGAATACACATCAAATAAATTCATAATTGTAGTAAAAATACAAAAGCATCAAAATATACTTAGAATACCAACAGTAAAAGTACTCATTATGTAGAGAAGATCCATTTCAGAATACAATCTATTACTGAGTTCTAATGATTGATTCCTTAGTCTGTAGTACGACAGTACATGCATTATATGTACTGAGTTACTGTGGAGTGATATGAGCAGGAAATTAAAGTGTTTATGTGAATTCTCTCTGCTGGGGAAACACAGAAATTCTTTTTCTTCTTTAAATATCCATTAAAATAAGGACAGACTATTCAGCTCCACCAACTTGCAGCTCTTCATCCATCTTCCCGCATCTTCAGGGAGACAACATAAATGAGTGTGGAGCTGAAGGAGTTTGTCGTCCACCTGTATGGAATGTGATGACACTCCGCCATTACTCCATCTGACTTATTAACACTGAAATACCAAACCATGCGTCTCACTTTACACGTGCTCAGGTTGATTTTCTGTTCAGCTCAGCAAGTTGAGCGTTGGCCTTACGGCTGCTGCCTGCTGATAAACAGCCAGGAGAGCTGACTCTTCATCCTCTCCCAAACAGATCGTTTCCAAGTCATCCAGCTCGCAGACACATAATGGCCTCTGTAATGAGCAGCTGCACACAACAATGGAGCAGATGGGGGCTTTCCTCAGAAAAATAAACCAGCAGTTATTGTCTCACTGCTGTGGTTGACATACAGGCTGTTGGCATTCAGGGAGATGTTTCAGATCAGACTGTTTACATGATGGTTCTTGTAATGAAAGATGAATCACCAGAATCCACCATACCATACAACACACAAAGTCAGAATCTGAATTGTTCAGTTTCCGAAACCCTCCCCAGACAGTGGTTATCCAATCATAGCTTAGCAGCTGTTGATGGACAGGACAGCTGTGTCAGGGCAAAAGAGAGCACATGGAGCTCAGGTCAGACATTCATACAAACATTCTACATGGATCTAATGTTTTGTGTGTACAGTAACCTTCTGAATAGAGCTACGTCACAACACACAATAAGCAAACATTCTGAGGAGGCTTGTGCACCACTGCCTTAACTATTTCAACACTGTTTAAAGATCAGTTCCTCCGTGGAGCTCATTTTGACTGCAGCTGATGATTCTTTTCACTCTGATTCATCTGCTGGTTATTTTCTTTATGATCACACTGACTGTTTGGTTTGTCAAACTGGTGAAAATGGTGAGAAATGTGTAGGACTTATTTTGAAAGAAGCAAACTGGGTGGATGACACAAAGCTTGAACTCAGAACTGGACTAAAATGCTAAAAAACTAAACTGATGAGGGAATGAGGAGCAGGTGGAGAGATGGGTGGACAGACACAGGTGAAACACAAGGACATGATTGGCTGATGAAAACACTAAGCACAGAGCAGGACTAACAAAGCTGATGTGGGGCAGGTGTGCTCAAAGACAGGACCCACACCCACACTGACAGTGGGCGACACTGGGAGACACAGCTGAACACAAAGGAAGTCACATGACTGTGTGTCCACATCAGACAGTAACACCATCATAAAGTTTGCTGACGACACAGCCATCGTGGGGTTAATCTCCCACAACAAGGAGGAGGCCTACAGGAAGGAGGTCACCCACCTGGAGAGCTGGTGCCAGGAGAATAACCTCCTGCTGAACGTCAGCAAAACTAAGGAGCTGATTGTGGACTACAGGAAGAAGCAGCAGAAGGACATCCGTCCACTCTGCATCGGCGGGTCTGAGGTGGAAAGGGTGGACAGTTTTAAATACCTCGGTGTGACCATCACACAGGACCTGTCCTGGTCACTGCACATTCACAGGACTGTTAAGAAGGCCAGGCAGCGTCTGTTCCACCTCAGACGCCTCAGAGACTTCAGGCTCCCCCTCAAGGTGCTCAGGAACTTTTACACCTGCACCACTGAGAGCATCTTGAGTGGGAGCATCACCACATGGATGGGCAGCTGCACAAAGCAGGACCTCTCGGCCCTCAGGACGGAAGTCCGCTCAGCTGAGAGGACAATCAGAACAACTCTACCCGACCTGCAGGACATTTACACCAAACGATGCAGGTCGAGAGCCGAGAAGATCCTCAGGCAGCCCCATCACCCCGGACACTCACTCTTCCGGTTCCGCTGCCTGAGAACCAACACTGAGAGGATGAGGAGAAGCTTCTTCCCCCAGGCCATCCGTCTGCTCAACAGTGAGTGTTAATCTGGACAATCCCACTCCCACCTGCACTACATGCACTAGTTGTAAATACCACTCACGTAAATACTGCACATTTTCACTTTTTTTAAATTTAATTTTAATTTTATTATTTTTTTTCTTTAAATTAAATTTTTTTATTTACCTATTTTTTGGTAGCAGGGACACAAAGAATTTCACTGCACATTGTACCGTGTATGATTGTGTGTGACAAATAAACCTATCTTGTATCTTGTATCTTGAAGACACAAACGTGACCCTTGAGATGTGGTAGAGGAGGAGAAGCAAAGTGAAAAGACAAAGTCAGTGTCCTCAACTACCTTCCATGTCCAGCAGAGACACATGGTCTGTGTGTGTCCACTGAGAAACTGCAAACTTCTGTGGAAACACTAAGAACAGTGAATCATAGGTAACATTTGAGTCAACTTTTAAAGCTTAAGAGGCAGTTAGAAAGACGCTGGTCCAATTTACAGACACATGGAGGACCAGCAGGCAGCAGAAACGAGGCTCCGCTCACACTTTGTGAAGGCCTGCCAGCTTGGTTGCGTTGTCTCGTGTTCTCATTAGAGGTTCATAAAGTTTTTCCTCTCAGAGAGACCAAACTCTGAAGCTTCACTAACAAGACCAAACAGCTGACAGGGATGTTCAGAGGCTGAGACATGAAACACACTGTGATTTTAACCACCAGCCTGTTAACATGACAGCACAAGGAATCTCTGACCTGCAGTCAGTGCAGAACCAGTACTGGAACTATAATAAGTACATTTACTCATGTAAATGTATAAATTTGAGGTACATTGCATTTTATGCAGCTTTTGACTTCTGCTCCACTGCACATGAAGGTGATTCTCCGAACACTGTGAACATGTCAGCAGCAGATCAAGTGCAGAGTCAGTCTGATGCGAAGTTAATGCACCATCAAACCTAATCAATGGACACAGTCTATTCACACACTGCAGACTCAGCAACTTGCTAAAATCACATTTGTTCAGTGAAAACCATGAAATGTGGTTCAAGCTCTTCCACTGGGTTTCAGCGATCATTATCAAATAAAAAGAGTGAAAATGTCCCTCAGTTTCCACTGCTGACATCTGTAAACTGCACATCCTGACCAGCCAACAGTCTGAAACTCTCAGTTCAAAGTTGAACTTTACAGTAAAATCTGGACAACAGTCTGTCAGAAACAGAGACAACCTCCATCTTTGATACAAACACATTTTAATGGGATCTTAAATAGTTTGAAGCCTGAAGTGAGTCTGACAGCCTGCAGCTTCTGTCTGACTGATGACATACGACACATTCATGAATACACAATCGCTCTCACGTCAGCTTTCATTCCATATTCACACGCTTCAGTCAGACAGTGGGGAGAAAAACATCAAAACAAAAAATCATTGGCTGTGTGACTGAATGAGATCTGGGAGCTTAGATAGTGAAGCTTCTGTTTGCTGGCTGCTCACAGCTGTGACTGCTGCAGTTCAATATCAGCATTTATATCACACTTTACAGGAGAACTCGATCCTCGATCCTTCAGCATCTCCACCAACTCCCCAAGAGAAAAAAGCAGGGGGCAGGACAAAAATGAGACAGAAAATCCAGTCCAATTATTTAAACCTTATTAAATTAAATGTGTCTTTGAAACCATGTGTCTCCCTCTTGGTCCTGAGACCTGCTGCCCTGTTGGATGACTTGTTACGAGGCTTCATGACAATCAAATTGTTTCGATCAGGTTTTCATTGTCAGCAGCTTATTGATTCACATCCGCTGCTCTATGATGACAGGATTACTGTGACTAATTGATGGGCCTTTTTGGTCTTCATCTTCTTCTTTATGTGCGACAGGCTTTATGTGAAGCTTCGCCTCCACTGGCTCGAGACTGAAGCGTCTCAATGTGTCCTCAGCAATGCTGCTGTTTGACCTTTCAGCGACATTTCAGACAACAAAACAAACTCTGCTGACCTTCAGTGTTCAGAAACTCCATAAAACACAGACACACACACACACACACACACTTCAGTACTGCTGTACATGTGAGAACTTTAATTCCCTCAAAGAGGAAATGAAAACCATCATATCAAAATCCTATAAAATCTCGTCACAGTAACAGCTGCTGTTTCATGAAGTCCTCTCTGCTTGTCACTTTCCACCTCTTCTTTCCTCTTCTTCCATCTTTGTGTCTTCCTCTCTTTCTGGTTCTTCCTTTGTCCTCCTGCACTCGATGTAATCCAGATGGTGGAATCCTCACCTCATAGTCTTTAATCTGAGTCACACCTGTGCACACCTGAGTCTCCTGAGATACACACTGAAGGAACATAATATGACTTAATAAAAAGCATGTAACATACGCAGCTTTCAGCTTATACTGAATCAAACACAAACAACTTCTAAATAAAATTAGAATATTAATTTTTTATTCACTTTGTTGAAGTGTAGACACTAGAACTAAGTGGTTTAGGGTTAGCATTAGTTTCATGCTTAACTCCTGAGTGAAGGTCAGGTATGACCCACTGTCAGCTCCAATCTCCACCCTCTCCGGACCTCCACCTTCTCTGTGGATGTGTTTTTCCTGGCATCTCATCAGGGCTCAGAATGGTTTGAGATGGGACTGAGTCTGTACTGTGGTGACCTGAACGGTTTTGGTCTTGACTTGAACACATGAGATTTAACTATCAACACTGTGTTTTTGGTTTTGAGTTTCCTCTTTCCTCTCACACATACATTTGCTCGATTATTTTGGTCTGATGAAATCCTTCCTGTTTGACTGATTTGCTCAAACTTCAGCCAAACCCAAAATGAGGATTCACAGCATGTTAATGTGTCGCTGCTGATCTGAGAGCATAAGAAATCTGTTTGATATCAGAATATCCAAAGTGTGAACTTGTCATATAAAAAAACCATCCAGTTTCAAGCAGATGGATCATTTTGGATGTGATCCTGTTGTGAAGATGCTCAGACGAGTCAAATATCCTCTTTAATGGTGTGAAACCAGCTGATGTTTTCATGTGTTTTGCAGCTGGGTCACCTTTTTAAAGCATGTTGTCACGTTGCAGGTCACCTGTTGGCTTCCTTTAAGTGCCCGCTTTTACTCTCACACTGAAATGTGTTCTTCTGTTGGAAAAGTAGATTAGCTCTGGGCCAAAGACAGAAATATTCAGAACAAACCATCTGGAAACGCCT
The DNA here is from genome assembly GCF_020382885.2 of Scatophagus argus. NCBI lineage: Eukaryota > Metazoa > Chordata > Actinopteri > Scatophagidae > Scatophagus > Scatophagus argus. Next base: position 26,234,336 of record NC_058501.1, read on the forward strand.
CCGAGCCACTGATGAATGAGGTTTTGGTGTTGCAGCAAATTAAAAACCTTCCTGTGTGTTAAATGGGTCAAATCCATCAGTCAGAAAATCATTAGCATCGGTCTGATGGATTTAAAGAAAAATCATCAGGGCCACTGCTGACCAGAGCTGGAGGAAGTACCCAGATATTTGACCACAGTACAAATACAGCAATGTCAAAATACTTCACTGCAATCAAAAGATCAAAAACATCAATAAAACAAGTACAAAACTACAATTAGCTAAAAGTACTCATATTACTAGTAGTAAAAGCACAGCAGTAATGTCATCTCCATGTAGTAAAAGTACAGCAGTCCTCAGCATCCCCATAATCCCCATAGTCCTCAGTGACGTCCTCAGCATCCTCAGTGTCCTCACAGTCCACAGTTCTCAGTGTCCCCATAATCCTCAGTGTCCCCATAGTCCTCAATGTCCCCATAGTCCTCAATGACTCCATAGTCCTTAGTGTCTTTGGTGTCCCCATAGTCCTCAGTGTTCCTATAGTCCTCAGTGCCCCCACAGTTCTCAGTGTCCTCAGCGACCTCCCCCCTGATGCTGATGACCTCTCAGGTAGCTTCAGTTTCAGTAGTGATGCAACAGTAGAGCAACACTTGGAGGCAGATGAGCTGAGAGTTCAGACTGAGACTTTTTATTCACTTAACAACAACCCAGACCTGCTGCTGGTCAGATGTGATTTAAAGATCTGCTCATCCGATTAGAATAAATCACGAAATAGAACAAAATTCTAATAAATGATGAAGATACCCACACAGAAAGAAAATATATGAACATATATATTCTTTTCTTTATGCCACATATATTTTCCAACATATGTGCACATATTCGAAATATATGTATGTATGCTATACATATACATGTAAATATATGTATTTATAATACTGGGACCAGGGAAACTAATTTCGTTCCACCTCACGGTTCTACATGTGTGAAATGAAAATAAAGGTCCTTGAATCCTTGAATCCTTAGGTTGCATAAAATATTCTGAAGTCCACTTCTTGTATTGAATTCATTTTGTTAGGCCGTGATGTGATGTAAAACTTTTCTGAATGCATGGAGGTACCAGGATCAGCTGAGGTCCTTGGCTTTGCTTCCATGTTGGAAATGAGAAAAATCTCGGCCCGTCATTTGTTTAACAGAAGCGATAACGTGATCGATCGTGGCAGTGAACGACACGGCACGTTTGCGCCATGTTTTAACTTGTTTAAACAAAACAACGGAACACAAGAGCAGCGTCTTGCATGCAGTCGGCGGAAACACACTTTTCAGCTGCCCGCAAAGCCCACAATTCATTGCGGCTTTGCCGCTCTGCTACATCACACTTTCGAGCCCTGTAGCCTTCTAAACTTTATGAGTCAGTAGTTTCCCGTCGCCGCAGTGTGGATTGAGTTGATGAGAGATGATAGTGTGAGGCCACTTTAAAAACTGCTGCACGTAATAAAACAATCAGAAGCTGTTGTCTTATACACTGAATTTTACATTTTCTTCTGCAAACCTCAATCTGCATTGAATTGAAATAAGTACAATCATAATTACATTTTGTTTGAAGGTATATGCACATTACATCATTTCAAATAAAGTGAGATATAGGCATTATGTATGACATATATGCACCTGACTGTGGCATATATATATATATAAGTCATATATAAGATAAGATAAGATAAGATGAACTTTATTGATCCCGCAGTGGGGAAACTCACTTGTTGTGGCAGCTCACAAGGACAGAAGAAGAAGAGTGCAAAAAGCAAAGAGTGTGCAAAAACAGGAAACAAAAAATGTAGAGGTAAAATAAATTAACAATTTACAAAGTACAGTAAACACAGTACAATATACAGCTATGTATAAGTCCTCCTAAGGGAGGAAAAGAGGACTAGACTGTTGAGCTGTACAGTCTAACAGCAGTGGGAATGAAGGAGCTGCTGTAGCTCCTTCCTACACTGAGGGTGTAGCAGTCTGCCGCTGAAGGAGCTGCTCAGAGCCTCCACTGTCTGATGCAGAGGGTGAGAGGTGTTGTCCATGATGGATGTCAGCTTGGCTAACGTCCTCCACGATGACTGACCTGTACTCCGTCTCATTCCCTTCAGACACACAGCCAACAACGGCTGAGTCGTTAGAGAACTTCTGGAGGTGACATCTGCTGGTGTTGTAGGTGAAGTCCGAGGTGTAGAGGGTGAAGAGGACACATATATATTTCCTATATATCCACATACATTCACATATATGACCCTAAATATGGCATACATGCAACATAAATTGTGCATATATTTGGATATATGTTCATATATTTCCTTTCCGTGTGGGTAATGAAAACGTGAACATACATGTGTGTATGCACACCTTCACAAATACATAAGGTGCTGCTCCTTCCCTGAACAAGGCTCAACAGCTCAGGTGAGCTCAGCTTCAGCCTCCTGGTACTGATCAAAAATTTACAATGTGGCAGCAAAATAATTAACAATAACTGATGATGATGGTAATAATAATAATAATAATAATAATAATAATAATAATAATAATTAGTAACATCTGCACTGTCTGGACTCAAAATGTCTGCTGGTCAAATCTGTTTTACTGTGAAGCCTCACTGTTCAGTTTCAGGGAAATGACTGCAGATATCCATCCATCCATTTTCTATACCGCTTATCCGTCAGGGTCGCGGGGGAGCTGGAGCCTATCCCAGCTGACTACGGGCGAGAGGCGGGGTACACCCTGGACTGGTCGCCAGTCAATCGCAGGGCCAAATGACTGCAGATATTTTGGTTATAAAGGTCACATTATGATGGAAAAACAAAACACAACATTTTGAAAATAAAAACACTGATGATATGCAGAGATGTTTTTTGGATTTAATGTGTTTAGTTTGACTGAACAAAGTGTGCAGGGCTGTGAGGGGGTCTCAGTATTTAAAAGCTGGTGTCATGTCCAGGAAACGTTAAGTTAATTTAACCAGTTTTGTGTTCTGTCTATGTTGTCTTGTGATTTCCTGTTTTATTTTTTCACTACTTCCTGTCTGTGTCTATTGTCGTCAGCTTTGCTTTTTCCCCCCTTTGTCTGTTTACCCCCTTTGGGATTACCTGTCTCCGCCCTGATTGTTTCCACCTGTGTCCTTACCCTGTGTGTATATATTGTGCGTATATATAGTCCCCGTCTCCTCTTGTCCTGTGCCAGTTTGTTCTGTCCCTTGTGTCAAACAGCATCATCTCAAATTTCACGACTGGGCTTGTTGCACAGGTGGCATCCTACCACAGCACCACGCTGGAATTCACTGAGCTCCTGAGAGCAGCCCATTCTTTCACAAATGTTTGTAGAAGCAGTCTGCATGTCTAGGTGCTTGATTTTGTACACTTGTGGCCATAGAAGTGATTGGAACAGCTGAATTGAATTATTTGGATAGGTGAGTGAATGCTTTCGGCAATATAGTGTATGCTTGTTTGTTTAAAGACAGGAAGCGGCTGTTATTTCTTTGTGTGTTCATTGAGTCTTTTACAGTATTTTAATCAGCTAACTGGGTGAGGGATCCCTCCTCTGTTTCTCCCATTTATTCCCTGTTAAAGGTTTTTCTGGGAGTTGTTATGTTATGTTATGTAAAGCCCTTTGAGACAAGCTGCTTGTAAAAGTCTTTAAAGTGTTCAATCTCTATCATAGCTACGCTGCTATAGGCCTATGCTGCTGGGGGACACAAACATGATCCACTGAGCAGTTCCCCCACCTCCCCAACACCACCACCATCTCTACTCCCCCACCTCCCCAACACCACCACCATCTCTACTCCCCCACCTCCCCAACACCACCACCCTCTCTACTCCCCCACCTCCTCCTCAACACCACCACCCTCTCTACTCCCCCACCTCCTCCTCAACACCACCTCCATCTCTACTCCTCCACCTCCTCTCCTCTTCTTCCTCTCCCCTCATCAGATCAACATATAATTCATTATTTTCTGTCACTAAGTGTGTGTCCAGTTGTCCTCGTAGTTTTGTGTCTCTCCCTCCCTTTCTTTCTCTCTCTGTATCTTTCTGCAGGTTTCTCTCCATCCAGATCTACATGTTGAACTGCATCCTCTGACAAACCCAGTGACAAACCCAGTGTCTACTGTCAACATCTGCCTGTTGTTCTTCTATGTAGTGATATTAGAACTAACTTAAACAACATATCAGCTAAAAAACAAATACATACAATACACAGTCTTCAGAATTCCAGTTACAACAACCTGTCATGTTTGTCCTTTGTAATGTATGATGTTTACTGCATGTTTCTCTCTCTCTCTCTCTCTTTCATCTTCTCTGTCTGCAGATCTGGCTGACTCAACCTGACAATCTTCACTGTGAGAATCAAGATCTGAAGAGGGCCACTAAACCACAAACTGCCCCAAAAGGGAAACTATTTGTTTAAGAGAATCCGCAGACTCTGAAAACTATTTCAACTCACTAACAGGTGTCAAACCTCAGTTTTGGTCAACATGAATAGTTTCAACTGGGTCAACTGGGCTATTGGAAGAACCACCTGCAGGGTTCCTGACTGTCCTGCAGATAATGAGCTGCATGTCTGATATGAGACGTTTATTGAGTCGTCTCTAACAATGAGGGAAGAGTTCAGCTTTGTATTACCAAAATAAAATCAACTAAACATGATATTAGGTAGACAAAAACGAGTCCTATAATCAAAGATGAAGATTTGTAGTGAATTGTTATTGGTGCAGTACTAATACTTTCACTGAAGTACAGGACCTGAATACCACTGTGTACCAGCTCAGTTTTATAAAGCAAAGACTTTATTTAGTAGCAAACGCTGTTTTTGTATTTATGTAAATACAAGCCAGAGTGCTGGGATGTTATTCATGACTGCAGCATCCGTCTGTGTGTGTGTGTGTGTGTGTTAGTCTGGTTCTGCTAGAAGAGTCGTCCCCCCACAAGTCATTTGTGTGTGGATCTTCAGAGTCTTTAATTTTGAAAGTCTCTGTACAGGGTCCATTTATTGGCCAGCTGATACGTCTTCACTCTAGAGATACTCCATCAATAAACTTCTGCTGTTTGTTCATAGCCAGCAAAAAAGCACACAGATCCATGAGATTCACACACACACACACACACACACACACACATATCAGCTAGACAACCTGTGTGTTAATTAAAGCTCAAAATAAATCACCAGGGGAGCAGCAGAAAGTCTTCAGATACTGCTCAAGTGTAATTACAGACACAGACTGTGTGTGTGTGTGTGTGTGTAGGTGTGTGTGTGTGTGTTTGGGGAGGGGCAGGTAACAGCAATCAGAACTCTGTGGTTCATTCTGAAAGGTAACGGCACAGCGAGAAGATGATGAGATGACACTGTGGCTCACAAACTCTCCGACTCTGAAAATCAGTGTCAAAAAGGGTTGGGGGGGGGGGTTTGGGTTTCATGAACCTCTGAAGGTTAAAAACTTGCACTGGAAACCCTTAACTTTAATGACTAACCGAAGGTTTACCAGTTTAAGACGTTTAAAGGATAATGGACAATCAGAATAGCAGAGTGCTGATGAGTTATTACATACTTCAGTTCCTCTCAGCTTCCTGAAAAGCTCAGCTGCTACATTTCAGTTTCTCACCAAACTCTGTGACCATGTTTGAGGTTTGATGAGTCAAACAGTTAACAGCAGTCTGCAGTCACATTAGCAGTTCTGTGACGATGTACACAGAGGTGTGTTGAGGTGACTTGTTTTAGCAAGTTACACCTGCAGCAAGTGGCTGTGAATATGTTCAGAGATGAGAACCAGTTTGTGGTTTTCCTTCAGTGAGCCAACTCTGATCTTGGCAGGTAGCAGCAGGTAGCCTACAGGCTAAATGTTGATCATGTTCACAAGAAGTCCAGCTGAGGCTGCTGTGGATGTCATCATAAACAAATCAAAGTATTGGACAAGTTAAAATGTTGACCTGATCACAGCAGGGTTCACCTTCTGAGGATGACGAATTAATTAATTTCAGTCTATCCATTTTCTCAACCTGATCCAGGCTGAACTCACTATCACTAAAAAAAAATCAGTAAACACAAACTGGTTTGCTCCTTGCTATCCATGTTTGTGGCTGACAGTGTTGAGTCCTGGCTGCTGCTGCTGCAAAAACCAGAATCATGTGGTTTCGCTGAAGCCGTCATCCAGAGCAGCTCTCAGGGGGATTTAAAACCTACTGAGCTCCACGGAGCCGTGATGGAAACCCAGCAACACAAAACAAGTTCAGATGACATGTTGTCACTGTGTTTCTGACTGTGAGGCAGCTCTGATCTCAAATCTCTTCCAGAAGACGTCTGTCCCTCCTCGTCTATTTGATTAAAAGTCCTTTCAGTGATTTTCTCCTCAGAAATCCCAGTTTTAACTTCTCTGTTTTAACCTCATCAGATCAGAGACAACTCGTTAGTGTTGACTGAGTTCTGTGTCATTAAGTCCTGGTCACAGCGCAGTCGTTTAACAGCTATGTATTGACAACACAGATCTGGAAAATAAAACAGAAAGAAGAGAAAAGTTGGCACATCAAAGAAGACCAATGGATGATGATTTTAGAGAAGCCGATGAGCTTCCTCTTTCACATCTTCAGACAGGAAGACACCCAAGAAAATATTAACATGAGGAAGGTCACAGCCTCCTCATCACCTCACACACGTCTTATGAATTCAGCTGTTCACTGCAGTTTACGGTCTCATGTTTATTCTCTGAACCTGTTTTCTGTCACAACAAGAAACAGCTTTAGTCACTTGTTTTACACAGAAACACATGAAGAGTTTATAAAATCTGATGTTTTGTTCTAAGTTAAACAGTTCATAGAGTACATCTGTAGCCATAATTCAATAACTGATCAGTTCATGGAGAAAATAAGTCAATCAGACAGGATGACAGTCAGACAGGTGGTCTGTCCCCCTGCAGCTGTCTCACTCTCTGCAGCTCTTCTTCATAGAACAGCAGCTGGTCCACCTGGACACTATCATGTGGTTAGTCTTCCAGGTGTCTCAGAGTCTCCGTCACTGCGTTGTCACCATCCAGCTGCTGGCGCCTGGCTTCCCTCAGGTCCTCATACAGCCTGTGGAAGATGGCTGAACTCAGACAACTGCAGACAGACCTGCAAGGAGGACAGACAGCTCAGTCAGTGAGACACATTCAGTCCAACATCCTTTCACCCGACTTTAGCACAGAAAGTCCTTCCAGTACTGCAGGCTGTTTTACACTGCTGGAACCAAGTCCTCCTCCTGGGGGAGCACGTATGCTTGACAGGGCGGAGCTCAGTCCGTCACAGGTGTCTGACTGTGTCAGCAGGTAAGCTGGTGGTGTGACATACAGACAGCAGATCTCAGGTCAGCTGAGCTTCCCGGTGAGAAGCTCAGAGATCATGACAACCCCTGATGATTTGTTGATGTTCCTGATGAAACTGAACGTCTTCCTGCAGCAGCCATCACACCTGGACCAGGTTCAGTGAACCCGTCTTGACTTCTGACTTCTCAGCTGTTACTCTGTTGTCATCAAAACAGCAGATAAGAGATTTTAACTTTAATCCAACAACTAAGCTGCTCAAATGACTTTTCCTGAAACTGAACATCATTTTAAATGCTGTGCAAAGGAAGCAAACACCAGAGCAGCTGAACTCCACTGAATGAGGATTGAACTGGAGGACTGACTTCTCCTCCTCCTCCTCTTCCTCCTTCATCTCTTCCTTCTCCTCTTCCTCTTCCTTTGTTGTATTATGAGGAGCTGTGAGTGCTGACAGCCTTTAATTCCCACCATAGCAGCTGTGTGTGTGTGTGTGTGTGTGTGTGTGTGTGTGCCTGATGTTGTTACCATGGTAACAAACTGACAATAACTGAAGTGGATGCACCAGACTCCAGCCTACCCCATTTTCAATCGGAGGAGAGCAGCAGGTGTAATTTTTTTTAAACTAAAGAGTTTGAAGGAACCTCAAAAAATAACTGAAGCTGCTCACTAGGATGCAACAAGCTTTAAAGGATCAGTCCGCCATTTGTGTTTTGTCAGCTAGTCCCACACCAGAGTCAAGAATCCAAATAGTCTAAATTGTCTTTCATCCAAATTAAAAGCCTGAAAATAAAACCTGACAGTCCTGCTGTGAAAATGTGAGCCCACTGGTTGGTGGAGACAGCAGGTAGCGCTAACTCTACAGTCATTAAAATACATCAGAAGAAGAAAATGCTAAACCAACCAAACAATGGAGAGGACAGAAATCATACTTTTTTGTTTACTGTGTCAATGTGAGGAAGGTTACAAACTGCTCATTGCTCCGCACACAGCTGATATTTTCAGCTCTAAGTCACATGGATGCCATCATTTATTCTCTGAGTCTGTTTATATTCACTTTTTACAGCTCAGTCTGAGCTGATGCCTCAGACCAAAAGGACAAACAGCCTTATTGTTCGTTATGCACTAAAAGAACTTCAGCCATCGACATGTTAGAACTGTAGTAAACATTAAAGGAAAATTAACAAGTATAAGTAAGAAAAATACTCTGACCTCTGTGAGTGCAAGTCTGTTGTGATTACAATGTGATGAAAGCCTGAGGGAAGTCAGGAGGCGTTCAGGGTGGTGGACTTACACCCAGAAGACAGAGGATTCCTGTGTGAGACCAAAGGTCGACGGCCTGTTTTTAATTATTTGTCTATTAGAACAACCTGTGCTGAGAGTTTTTTCCTTGTATGAACTTATACAATGACAATAAATATTAAAACTAAGTATCAACTTGTCCTGAAACTGACCCAGCAGTCCTGGTGCCTTAAACTGACCAAACTGTGAACATTAACCACCAAACTCATAATGGTGGCTCAGTGGTTACCACTCAGGTTCCCCACCATCAAAACATGGATGTGAAGTTAATTCTCCTGGCTTAGAGCTGGAGGTGGTAACATGTGGAAACCTGGAACTTAAAGAGACTCAGGAATTTAACCTGCCTGGACTTTGTAATACACAGTGAGAGGAGGAGTATTCACACACTGAAAATATCAGTATCACACTGTAACAGTCAAAATACTAATAAAACTAATAAAATAATACAGTTGAAAATGTAACTTCAGTACTATGTTAGTTACTAAGTACCCAGTGCAGTAAAATGTCCCCTGTGACCGCAGTACTGTAAAAACACAAACTGTCAGACTCACTATCTCAGGTGTTGGATATTGGTCTCCAGCAGGCTGCTGTTGATCACCAGGGGCCTCTGAGGGGCGTCTGAGGGGCCTCAGATTCTGCCGAGTCTCCTGATTAACACACAGAATCAACAGAGCAAACGCCTGAGACTGTCATCACACACGACGCAGGTCCAAGCCACTCAAAGGAGCTGCAGCACAGACTTCATTCATAATGACACTGTAGAGTCTGAGCAGCATCTAATACTGGTACACACACATAGATTTTATACACATTATAAAGCAAAGCTTATTGATCTGAGACATTTAGGGTCTCAACAGTTTGAATCTTAACAACTGAGTCTGAATGAGGCTCTCAGTTTATGAGCTCTGAGTCTTAATGAGCTGGTTGACATCACAAAGATCAGATCGTCAAGGGTCATTAAGGCTGCACTTCAGCAGATGGTTCCGATGTAAAATAAATATTGTTACTTTAACTGCTCTGTCTGTCTCTGTCTTCAACACGTCCAAATTAAATTTCAACTTTTCGTCAACTGACATTTCAACTGCTTTCATCAACACTTCTGTAACTGAGAGCTCGTCTGCTGTCACTTGACACTTTCAGTGTAGTGAATTGCTTACACTTCAGAGATCATGTAAAGTTGTTAAAATGGCAGGTTCTCATTCATTAACAAGTCCAGAATATTTTTCATGTCATGACTGCTGGACACAAGTCGCCTCCTCTTTTGCTGTCCAACCTCATTACACTGTCTGCTAAATACTGCACCACGACTGTCTGCTCGAGGTGAGGTTGTGTCCAGCAGCTGAGGGTTTCATGGTTGTTCACTGCTGTAGGGTTGCACAGGCTGGTACTCTGATCAGTCGAGGAACCGGGAAGTCCACCAGCTGAACAGTGAGCCAACCGACAGGGCCACAACACACAACATACAACACACAATACATGAATAAATATTGTTGGTTCAGTGTCCATAACGGTGCTGATGCAGTGGGCCGGGCACTGATTTCACAAGTCACTTGATGGTGAATTGATAAACAATCCAACAGATTCTACAGGTTATAACCTCAACCCAGCAGAATCAGAGTTGGACTGAGGTGTGGCAGCTCACCATGTGACAGTTCAAGTGTTTCTCCCTAGCTGGTATCAGGGTCAGCCTTTATTCCACTTTACAATCATTCTTCTGTCATACTGATTTCACTTTTGAGGTTTTGTGAGGAAACACATAGAAGTGAAGGAGACTTCAGTGCGTTCAAAATCATGAGATACATGAGAAGTGAACGAACTTCAGGTGTGCTCCCGTAGCTCACCTGGTACTCCAGGTTTGATTCCAATTCCAGTCTATTATCAACCAAACAAAAGATGACAAACATGATCATAAAAACAGATGCAGATAATTTCAGCAGTGGTCAGTTTTGTCATCTCGTAATGTTTCCTCTAACAGGAAGGACTCATCTTGTTTTGAAGTTAGAGAAGCGAAACGAATGGATGACTCTGCACAAAATCAACAAGAATCCAAGACTGAGAGGAGGAGGAGGTGAGGAACCTGACCCTGAGGAGAGCATCACGTTACATAACATTCATTTGTCCAAAGTTACTTAGAGTTAATCGGGTGGAGAGAATTTATACATTAAAAATATTGAATTATTATCAGCTTTATTTGCCAAGCTGATTCTGATTCTAATAAATATGATTTTTCACTATCTGTGAGAATAAACTCAGCACCACTCTCAGCGGTGCCAGCAGCTACCCAGAAAGTTTTAAGTGGGACAAACTGATGGACATGTTTCTATTTATGGCTTTAATTTCTCTTGAAAGTCAGACTGAGTTTGACCTGGAAACATTTATGTAGTACCTTCTCATTTATATCAGCTGAAACTAATCAAAGATAAATAATTTGGAGATGAGCATAACCAATAAATTAACAAACAACAGGCAAAAATATCCACCCATACATTTTCTATAAAGTTGTTTAAAGAAAAAAGAAAGAAAACAGCACCTTAAATCAAAGCTGCCTCTCAGTCTCCTGCAGCCTGCCGAATCCTCATTGTGTGTTTCATACTAATCCTGGCTAATGCGAATACACACAAAGATGCACACAGCCACGCATTCACACTCTGCTGCTAATTGGTGAGGTATACATTATAATTTTTGGCCAGTGCTTTCCTAACTGCTGATCCCAAGCCCAGATAAATGTGGAGGCTTGTGTTAGGGGGGGGCATCAGCCATAAAACGCCTCTGCCACATCTAATCTGAGGATCATCAGATCTCCACCCTGGGCCGAGAGTGACCCAGTTTGTAATGTAAACATGGTCTAGAGGTTGATTGGAGGGTAGCCGGTTCGATTCCCCCCACCAGATGGGCAGGAAAAATTTGGGTGTGGTCTAGTGATTAATGTTAATCCCCCCCCTCCATTTGCCAGCTGATGTGCCCTTGAGCAAGGTACTTAACCCCCAGTTTGCTCCCCGGGCACCTTACAGTGGCAGCCCACTGCTCCTGTATGTTTCACTGCATGTGATTTGGGTGTTGCATGTGTGTTCAACCAAGGATGGGTTAAATGCAGAGGACAAATTCAGTGTGTGTATGTAAAAATATATATACTGTCATTAAAGCAATTCTTCTGCTTCTTCTTAAAAAGTTTGGTCTAGACCTGCTCTAACTGGAAAGTGTCATGAGATAACTTTTGTTGTTCAATTTTGTTGAATGAATGTTTGTCAGAAACATTTGAGCCACCTGGAACACAGAGACACCTACGCTAGGTTGCTCTTTGTAGACTACAGCTCAGACTTCAATACAATCATTTCCGACATCCTGGTCAGCAAACTGTCCAACCTAGGACTCCACCCACTCATCTGTTCCTGGATCAAGGACTTTCTCACAAACAGACCACAGACAGTCAAACTCAGACCCCACCTCTCCTCCACCTGGGCACTGAGCACAGGCTCCTCACAGGGATGTGTGCTGAGTCCAGTGCTCTACACCCGCTACACCACGGACTGCGGACCAGTACACACCAGTAACACCATATTGTTCGCGGGCGACACTACTGCGGTGGGGCTGATCTCTGGCGATGATGAATCTGCCTACAGAGATGCAGTCCTGAATCTGTCTATGTGGTGTCAGGCTAACAATCTCATCCTAAACACCACTAAAACCAAGGAGATCATCCTGGACTTCAGGAAGCACAGAGCAGACCCACCCCCACTTTACATCAACGGTGACTGCATGGAGAGGGTCCACAGCTTCACCTTCCTGGGCACCACCATCTCGGCTGACCTCGCTTGGTCCATCAACACCAAGTCCGTCATCAAGAAGGCACAGCGGTGCTTGTACTTCCTGAGAGGGCTCAGGAAGAACAATGTAGATCAGAAGTTGCTGGTAACCTTCTACCGCTCAACCATCGAGAGCATCCTGTCCTACTGCATTACAGTGTGGTTTTCCCACTGCACTGAAGCTGAGCGGCAGAGGCTCCAGAGGGTGGTAAAGACGACGCAGAGGATCATCAGCTGCCCTCCCCCCTCCCTGAAGGACATTTACCTGTCACGCTGCCTCAGCAGAGTGACTAGCATTATCAGTGGCTACACCCATCCTGCCTTCCCTCTGTTTGACCCGCTGCCCTCTGGCAGGAGATACAGGTCCATCAGAACCAGGACAAACAGACTCAGGAACAGCTTTTTTTCCACAAGCAGTCACCATACTGAACACACACATACACTAACCACACACCACCCTGACCTGATATGTGTGCTATATGGCAATGTGCAATACAGCTCTGTATCCATCCATAGACAATATTTATATCCATATATTATTAAGATTATTAAGTTTTATTTTATTCATATTTATCTAAACATCAGCTCTCCCTTGACTGAACATTCCCCATCTCTGTCATATTTTCATGATTGTTAACTGCTCTCCTGCCTGTACAACATCTACTGCATGTCTGCCCGTCCTGGGTGAGGGATCCCTCCTCTGCTGCTCACCCTGAGCTTCCTCCCAGTGTTTCCTGTTAAAGGTTTTTCTGGGAGTTTTTCCTTAGTCGATGTGAGGGTCGAAGGGCTGAGGATGTTGCTGTGATGTTATGTAAAGCCCTTTGAGACAAACCGCTTGTAAAAACGGGCTGTACAAATAAGCTGTCTTGTCTTGTCTTTTACATACTTAAATGTAGATTTGGAATAACACCACTACAAGGCTGTTACAATTTTGTTGTATTCCTTGTACAATGACAGTAAAGGCTTGTGATTCTGATTCTGATTTGTCATATCTTTGTGTGTCCAACCTTCACATGTTCCTCAACGAAAGTCGTTTTGAGGAGTTCTGCAGCTGACGGTCTGGATACTGGTTGTTTTTGCAGCATTCTGTCCAAAGAGAAACACATTCTGATGAATATTCTCAGTTTCAGTTTTCACCTTACAGGAGACAGTATGGTGGTCACTTCCTGTTCATAAAGTTTGTGGGGGACCATCTCACCCTCATCTGTGCATGACACAGATCCTGAAAGTAGCGGGCAGCATTAGGGTTTTTCCCGTCAACGATCTTCATATCCACAGACATAAAGTTTGGACCCTGGAAGGCAAGAGCCCTGCAGCACGACAGAACATCAAAAATCGTCCTGTTTGCTAATTGTCAACCATTGCATTGTCACTACTTTTGTATTTCATCTCCTTGTTTTCCCAACACTGTGACCGTTGGCTGCTCAGTTTCACCTGTGTCCACTTACCTCTGCTGTCTTGTTTGTAATATACCTCAAAGTCATTCGGTCCACTATTCCTCCTTGTGTTTTGTCTTTTCGCACTTTTAGACCTTTCCTTGGCTTTTGACCCTGGCTGTGCTCAGCCCTATGAATTTGTTTGCCGTCACTGACTGACTGTCACTGAACCTCAGTCTGTGAATTCAAGACAGTGAGTTTGTTTGCTTCTTCTCATGTCTGCCTGTCTGCCTGCGTCTTGCGTCTGTCTCTTTACTAGCAGTTCTGATCTACACTGATTATCTATCAGATCAGACAAACTGAAGAAAACTGCAGAGTTCAGCCTCATTTGGTTGCCTGGAAGCTGCAGTGATCGTCAGTCATAAACCTGCTGGAGTATCCAATAGAAATGTTGTAGTGGAATGTGTCACTCAGGTGTCCAACCTGTGGAGAATTACCTCCATCTGCTGCTTATTGAGCTCTGACAGACAGACCAGCAGGCAGACAGGCGGGCACATTTACGTGCTGTTCAATGTGCTGCAGCTGTGCAGCTCACAAAGCAGCATCCCCCTGTGGAATTTTGTTTGGTTAGGGTTCAGGACAAGATGTGTGTACAGACATGTCTGTAAGTCAGACCAGATGAAGGCTCCAGCAAGAAAGCTGGTGTTTGGCTCAGTGTGACAAAACATGGACTAAATAGATTTAGAGTCTGATGCATTAACAAATGCATCATCATTTTAATCATCAATATTCTCACTTGTTAGACCAGCAAAGGGAAAGGTATGCCTTGTCGTGAAAGGACTGCTGATTGAAGGTGTGACAATCAGGCTTCAGGTGTCAGTCATGTAGATAGATAGATAGATAGATAGATAGATAGATAGATAGATAGATAGATAGATAGATAGACTTTATTGATTCCAGGCTGGGAAATTACAGTGCAGCAGCAGCATTACACACAATAAGCTATACAAAATATGTCAAAAATAGCAACATGCAAAGCAATATAAAAAGTGTATATACAACAAATAAGCAGTGTAATGTTGTGCAAAATAAAGTAGAATGTAAGGTGCAGTGAACCGAGTGTGTTAAACATGTCCACAGTTTTCTGTTTTATCTTCATTGTGAAAGTGAGGAAATCTTCATGACTCCTCCTCATCCTCTCTGATCTGTTCTTCACTAATTACAACAGCTGACATGCTGTCATCACTCTGTGAGTGTTAACGAGATATGTTAATGAAGACTCTTCTCTTGTGAAGAAACTTGATTAAAATTACCTCTGCTCCAGCTCAGCTCCATTTGACTGGACTCATGGCTGGGAATGTTTTTTACCTGCCAGACTCAAACTTTTGTATGATTCATACGCTTCACATACAGCACATGTACAGTGGGGTCCATGGCTCTGCAGGAACAGAACATGTTGTTGTCCTTTCTGTATGAATGCTGAGCTCTTTGAACACTCAGTCATGTTAAACTGTCAGCTGTGGCCCAAATTTAACTTTAAATTGGGACAAATGTCTGTGGCAACGGCCTCAGTTTCTGGAATAAATTACTGTTGAGCAACCAACTGCAGGCAGATTCTCAGTTTGGTCATGAGAAATAAGTCAAAATCAGACTAGGGTACAGAGAACAAGCTGTAGAGGATATTTCCTGGTATTCGATTTTCTTCCTGCAGCAACAAATGGAATGAATTTCTCCCCCTCACCTACAGGAATTCATTTGTTGATCCCATGATGCACCTGTTCACCCTCCAGCTCCTAATCAGTCACATCAGGGGAAAAAAAAACTGTATTGGTCCTACAAAACCTTTTTTTCTCACAGGTCCATAGAAAGTACTGCACTCACAAAGTACTGTCGGTATACAAGAATACAAATGGAGCAAAACCCAGTCTGATGTTTTACCAAATGTCAGATTCAGGCTCATGTACACAGACGACGTGTTTAGAAAAGATCATCATGACCAGCAGTCAGCAGTGAAAGTACTACACTTATGTACACTGTCAACATACGGTACATGTACTTGAGTATTTCTATTTGCTGCTACTTTACACTTCTGAAAAATACCATGCTTTTTACTTCAGGACATTTATTTAATAACTTTAGCTGCATGTCAGATTCTTATTATTATTGGTTAAACACACTGCTGAGAGGGAAAGTACATTAAGCAGACTCATAATGAAATGTTTATGATACACGTTTCAGTTCCTGTCATTGTTAGTCAAAGGGAGTCTTTGACAGCGTCATGGAAGAACCATCCAACACAGGTCAGGTTTCGAACAAATATGGAGAAAGTCCCATGAGGAGGAAACTCACCGATCTTAATGAGGATCTGTTTCGGGAAGATGTTCTTGGCCTTCAGATCTTGGTGGAGGATTTGCCTGCAGAGGTAAGCACAGCAATCAAAGAAACAAGACGAAAACAATCAGGTTCATTTATTTGTGACTGACCATGTCATGCCAGGACCCCGTGAACTTGCAATCTTTCATCTTTTAGCTCATGAAACTCATTATCCTAATTGTGCACAAAATGTAAAATATGCACAGGCAGCAGACAGAAAAGGAAGAATAACCACAAGGAGGAAAAGGGAGAAAGCTGGGTTGCCATGGTAACAACATCCCCACCTATCATGCATGTAGTGGAGGCCGAGCAGCAGCTGGATGAGCTAATCAATGATCTGCACTTCAGGGAGGCTCTGTCCAGCTTGTCTCAACTCCTCCAGCTTACAGTCCAGGTCCCGATCTTGACAGAGAGACAGAGACAAAGAGACAGACAGAAACAGAGACAGGGACAGCCCTGTCATCTGTTTGTGCAAACACAATAATAAGAATCAGTAAATCAGCTGAGAATCAAGATGATGGAGAGGCAGGGGGAAAGGAAACCACCAGGCGATGATGGGGGAGGAGAGCCCAGTAACAAGGGGGGATCACCTCCAGATGACATGTAGATGAGATGAGAACACACCACAGAGATGCAGGCAGTGTGAAATTCGTTAGAGAGAAGAGAAGGCAGTACCTGCGGAAATCATGAACAGATGCGACATGAACAGAGAAATAATGAAAAGATGGAACCACAGAGAGGAAGACGAAGGGGAGGGCAGAAATTCGATTTCATATTATTGCTTCAGATTCTCTCACACAGAAATGTTGCGTGTTCAGTGAAAAGAAGCCACTGAGCAGCAAAACTCTGTGTTGTTTCTTGCTAGGAATCTGCCACTCTGCAAAGCTTTTCAAACTCCTTTAACTCTTGCTTTGGGTTTTGTGGCACTTTTCCTGTCAGGTTCATTCTCAGAGTTTCCAGAAGCAGCAGGTTTTCATGAACTGTGGTTTGTGATGTGAGGTCACGTCAGTCCTGTCACACACTTCACGGATTAAAACACTTCATACATACTTCATACATGAGCATGTAAGAACTCTAAAAGATCTGAATATTTGTTTGTAATTTTGCCATGTAAGTGAAGGAGGTTGAGCATCTCTGGGAATTGTTCCCCAGAGGAAATGAAACTGAGCACAGCTGGACTGAAGGTTCGGGGTGGAGTCAGCGGTGATGGGGTGTTGTGATGCTGAAGTGGAAGGCAAAACTCTCAATTTACCAGTCGATCTATATCATGAGGTCTCAGTGGTCAATGAAAGAATGAGATCTCAGATACAAGCAGGTAGTCTGGGATCATCCTTAGAGATGGGGGAAGACAGATCAGAGCAGACCAAGCAACATGAGTCTAGAGCACCAGATAATAAAATCTGACTATCACCTGAATGTGATATCAAACTGTTGGTCAGATTCTAAGTCTCGTCTTTTTCCTCGGTTGAGTGAAGTCATAACTGTGCTGTTTCTGTTTTCTGTTTAGTCAGATGTGTGTACTCAGGAATCTGCTCACCTCCATGACCTCTGCATTAATGTTGTGACTGACTTAAAACTCATCTGTTCAGAGGAAACATTAAAGCTATCAACAATGAAACTCAGGTGTGTCATCTTGCCACTGGAAACAAAACATTTGAAACAATCCACAGCCCTCAGGTGGGAAGTGAAGTTTGTTTCCCAGGTGTTCAGGTCAGATGACTCTCAGGGTCAGTGTTACCTGGCAGAACTCTGTGACGATGCTGTTGATGTTGAGTTGGTGAGCAGGTCAGCAGGAGAAAAGAAGGTGTTGGTTTATGAGCTCAGAGCTCCTTTTAGCTGCACTTCCTGCTCTGAAGGCTGAAACTAAGCAGCAGAGTCAAATCAGATGTTTGCTGATGAAATGTAACCTGTTTTCTGCATCCAAAGAATCAATCAGAAAACGCATCTGACGCATCAAACGACACTGGAGACCACTGAGTGGTAAAACATCAAACAACATCAACAGCATTGTCCTGCAGACATTAAAAGACCTGAGTTTCCTCAGGAGGAAAAGGCGACTCTGTCCTTTCTTGTAGAGGGCATTGGTGCTCACTGTCCAGTCCACTTTATTGTCTATGTGGACCCCTAGATACTTGTAGCTGTCCACAATGTCCACCTCAGTACCTCTGATGTTGATAGGGTTGTGGGGGATACTCATCTTCCTAAAGTCCACCCGCAAGTCTTTAGTTTTCCCTGTGTTGAGCTGCAGGTGGTTCTGTCCTCACCAGTCCATGAAGCTGTCCACCACACCTCAGTATTCAGCTTCCTGGTCACCGGTGATGCAGCCCACAATGGCAGAGTCATCTGAAAACTTCTGCAAATGGCAGGATTGTGAGCTGTACCTGAAATCAGAGGTGTATAGTGTGAACAGAAAGGGTGAGAGGACCGTCCCCTGAGGTGCCCCTGCACTGCTCAGTATGACCCTTAGAGTGCTGCCTGCCCTGTCCAGGTGAGTGTAGACTCTGTGCAACAGGTAGATGATGGCGTCGTCAGCTCCAATACGTGGCTGGTATGCGAACTGTAGGGGGTCCAGGTATGGTTCCACGACTGATCGGACGTGCTTTAGGACCAGCCTCTCCAGTGACTTCATGGCGTATGATGTCAAGGCCACAAGTCTGTAGTCACTGTGTGAGTCTGGGTGGTTGTTCTTCGGCACCGGAACCAGTCATGTTGTTTTCCACAGAGCAGGAACAACCATCATGCTCAGGCTCAGTTGGAAAATGTGCTGAAAAACAGCACACAGCTGAGCACACAGATTCTACTTCAGGCGCCGCTATGAACGGACACCTGCCAGAGTTGCTCCATTCTTTGTGTTGTTTTTGTTAATTTCTTTAAGTTAGAATTTACTTTTCAAACATTTTATTTGCACAGCATAGCTTGTTTCCTTGCGGAAATTAACTGTGCAGTTTTCCTGCACTTTTATTCTTGTTTATAATCATGTTTGGAGCACTCTTATGAAGCCGGTCCCCTGTCCTGGCGGAAGTGCACTGGGGCCCCACTGTTTACAGGAGGGATCAGCTGATCGGCCTCCAACACAGCAGTGTCTTTGGCCAAAAACATGAAATCCCTGGGGAGGTCAGAAGGAAACGTTGGGGATGCAGAGCAGGGAAGAGACGGCAACTGGCAAGGAGGGGGTATAGACCGTACCTTCCAGCTATTATCATGGGAAATGTTCAGCCACTGGCAAATAAAATGGACGAGCTTGTCACGGTCCTGACAAGGCAAAAGGAGGACTTGACTGCACGACTGGAGACGGTTGAGCAGAAAACCAGGTTTATTCAGGCTGGGGTCGGTACACGAATAAGGCAGTCAAAACCAGGCAGAGGTATCCGAAACGAGAAGCAAAAGACGAGGTCAGAAAAACGAGCAGGGATCAAAAACACTAGAGACAAGACTATGACTGTGAACAATGCTGGAACGTGAAGCTATGAACAACGACGAACTGGCAACGAGACAAGACACAAGAGGGTATATATACACAAGACTAATGGGGAGTGATACGAGGCAGGTGCGGGAGAAACAATCAGGGAACAGGTGCACACAGACGGGGAAGGAGGCAGGGCAGACAGGAACCTGGAACAGAGACAGGGGTGAGTGACCGCAAAATAAAACAGGAAGACAAGACATGAAACATGAGGGAAAAAATAAAACACTAAACAGACAGGAATCATGACAGAGCTAGTGGCACTCACAAGGAGTCCGCGTGTGTTTCGGGAGGCCTTGGTGATGTGCTTCACTGAGACTTGGCTCTGCAACAATATGCCGGACTCTGCTGTGAGTTTACCCGACTTTCACTGTGTGCGGGCGGACAGGAGTTGCAGAGAGAGCGGCAAGAGAAAGGGAGTAAGTATCGCTATCTATCTGAACAATCTATCTGAATGGTGCAACCCCCAACATCACGGTGAAGGTTTGCAGTCCGGACATCGAACCGTTGGCGGTAGGACTCCATTCGTATTATTTGCACCGTGAGTTTGCACACGCCATCATTCTCTGTGTTTACATTCCACCAACTGCCGACGTGACGCAGGCTACTGACGTCATCATCTCCACGACCGCCGGACTTCAGACTCAGCATCCTGATGCCTTCATTGTTATCTGGGGATTTTAACCATGTCATAATGAAATCAACCCTGCCCAAGTTCAAACAGTTTGTGGACTGCAGAACGCGGGAAAATAAAACACTGGATCTGCTATATGCTAATGTGAAGGAAGCATACAGCACCATAGCTCTCCCCCCCTTGGGCAAATCAGACCAGAACCTAGTTTACAGGAGGCTATGTAGACCCTGCAGGGTTGCTTTGAGGCGACTGACTGGGAAGTTTTCTGTGATGCACATGGAGAGGACATTCACACACTCACGGACTGTATTACGGACTATATTAATTTTTGCACGGATAATATAATCCCCACAAAAACAGTTCGCTTCTTCCCCAACAATAAACCATGAGTGACCAAGGAGGAGCAGGCAGCCCTGAATAGGAAGAAGGCTGCCTTCAGGAAGGGGAACAGGGAGGAGATGAAGAGAGCGCAGACTGAGGTGAGGGACAAGATCAAGGACGGCAAGGAGCAATATAGGAGGAAGCTGGAGAGCAAACTGGCCCAAAACAACACCAGGGAGGTGTGAAATGGTATGAGAAGCATCACTGGTCAAGGAACAAAGACTGTGGCAATGATGGGCAGAGACCAATAACAGTCCAACAAGTTAAACCTGTTCCTCATCAGGTTTGATGTAGTGGACACTTCTCACCCCTCACCCACACCTCCAACACCTCTCAGGGGTCATCACACCTCCTTAGTGTCTCTGCAGTAATGAATCCTGTCACAGCTGCAGGTCTTTCTGGCAGCTCAGTTCAGCTCAGTGCTGACAGACACCACTTCAGGTGAGCAGAATGTCAGTCAGTAAGATGCTACAGAGTCTTGCTGACTTCGTTAGCTCTACCTGGTGCAGGTAGACCCATGAATGCTCAGCCCAGATCTGTCTCTCTCAGACAGCTAGTACAGCATCCATATAGTCTAATGTTGGACTACACTTTGACTGATAGAGTGAATGAAGCAGAGATCAGTTCAAAGAGATTTTAGCTCCAAAAAGCAACATCCTGCAGCCTCTCCTGAAACTTTAATTGCTTCTGTGGTTCGCAGGTTGAAATCCTCCATAAGGATGACATGATGCCTCATGTCTCCTGGTCAACAGCCCAGCTTGTGTTTCCTCTACTCACTGAGAAACTCAGAAACATCTCAGCTTTAATCAGAATGTCACACTTCAGGCTCTCTCTTCAGTTGCATAGCAACAGAGAGTTGATGCTCCAGGTTCGCCAAACAGCTTCAGCACCACAAAGACAAAAAACCTTCTCCACTTAGAGCATGGTCAAGACAATGAAATGAAACTGAAAGTGTAATTCTGGTTGTAGATTAGAAATTCACACTGTAAATCTGATTTCCCAGCAGCCTTCAGGCTTCACCAAAGGATCAAAGCTGTTGTCAGCCCCAATGAGCGGCTGACAGCTCCTCAGATTTCCTCTGGACTCATTAAATTCATAGCTTCACAGTTGTGTTGGCAGAGAATTGTGACCTTCTGGTCTCTCAGTGTCAAAACATCGATGAAGAAGTTCAAGGAATCACAGAGGATCTGAGGAAAGACGAAGTAACTTAGTACACATTTAAGGTACTAATTCCTTTTGTAGATGACTGAAAACCCTGAATGTCTAGATGTGTTGATGCTGAATGTCTGTGATAAACTGAAGATGAAAGATGAAGATGAAATTCCTCCTCCTCCTCCTTCAGCTGAATCAGCTCTTTAAAAAGCCTGAAAACAGGCTGTTTGTGTGAGCTCAAGAACCTGTTTGGAGATCCTGGATCTCTCAGGACAGCCGGACTCCAGATACATGAGGATCTGATAAAATCTGATGCTCTTCTGCGGATTAAAGCAGCCAGCAGGACAGAAGGGAGCTCAGATGAGCTCAGAACATCCAGCAGGAAGAGCAACCACTGACACATCAGATAATACAGGAACAGGAGAATATCAATACTTCTACTGCAGTGAAGTGAGTATTTGCTCTTTGCTCTCAGTTTTAGTCACCTGGTGCTCATGTGAACATCAGTGACAGCAGCAGGTTTCAGGGCAGAGAACTGCAGCAAAAGGTGAAATAAATCACAGAAAAGCAGGGAAACAAGAGGAAGAAAACAATTTGCAGCTCTCAGCGGGCCATCGCTCTGCTCCATCACAGCAGCAGCAGGAGGCATCACCCCTCGTTTTAACTTCTCAGATAACGGTGGATGGTGGTGAAGGGGGGCTCACTGTGTCCTCCAGCCTCTGTTACAGCTCTGTATTGTCTCCTAGCAGGTGTTTAACACTCACTGAGATGGATTTTGTTTACTGCTGGCCATGAAACTTCTGGTTTTTTACAGGACGAAAGATCTGCCCCGAAGCTCCACTTGCACACTGAGCAAAAGATGACAAACAGGAAGTGAACAAATAGCGCAGCACAGTGATCGATCACTCAATAGCAGATTAAGATAAGATAAGATGAGCTTTATTGATCCCGCAGTGGGGAAATTCACTTGTTGTGGCAGCCCACAAGGACAGAAGAGGAGTGCAAAAAGTGCAAAAAGCAAAAAGCGGATTGTTGACAGTTCATGATGAGTACACAGGAAATCAAACGAAATCCATCTCTGAGACTGAAATCCACATTTGGTGATTTGGTTGGTGGTCAGACCACATCACAACAGAAGTTTTCTTCTGACACTGAACTGGACACTTCACACAGAAGCCACCAACCCCCAGACAAAATGGGTACCTGACTGACAAAAACAACTATATGACAAAATGTGGGCAAGAGTTCAGCCAAAGAGAGCTGGAAGACAAGTAAGCAGACAGTCAGCCACTACTGTGGCTCCTCTGTGGGTCCCTCTTCAGGAAGAGTTTCAGGTCGTTTCTTCACATTTGAGACAAGATAAGATAAGATAATCCTTTATTAGTCTGACAGCAGGGGGCAGGAAGGAGCGGCGGTACCTCCTCCACACAGAGCGGGTGTAGCAGTCTGTCACTGAAGGAGCTGCCCAGTGCTGTCAGAGTGTCCTGCATGGGGTGGGAGGGGGTCTCCAGCATGGACGACAGCTTGGCTATCATCCTCCTGTCACCCACCTCGTCCACTGAGTGCAGGGAGCAGCCCAGGACTGAGGCGGCCCTCCTCACCAGTCTGTCCAGCCTCTTTTTGTCCCGGGCAGAGATGCTGCCTGTCCAGCAGACCACACCATAACAGATGGCTGATGCCACCACTGAGTCATAAAAGCTCCTGAGGAGTGGACCCTGTACTCCTAAGGCCCTCAGCCTCCTGAGCAGGTAGTCTGCTCTGGCCCTTTTTGTACAGGGCGTCCGTGTTGTCAGCCCAGTCCAGTTTCTTGTTGAGGTGAACGCCCAGGTACTTTTAGGAGATGACTCTCTCAATGTCTGTTCCCTGGATGTTCACCAGTGCAGGTGGGGTGTGTTGGTGCCTGTTGAAGTCCACCACCAGCACCTTGGTTTTACCTGCATTGATTTGGATGCGGTTCTCCTGGCACCAGTCCACAAATCCCTGGATGAGTTCTCGGTACTCTCGGTTGTCTTCATCCATGATGAGGCCAACGATCGCAGAGTCGTCTGAGAACTTCTGTAGGTGGCAGGTTGAGGTGTTGTACCTGAAATCAGAGGTGTACAGAGTGAACAGAAAGGGAGCCAGAACTGTTCCCTGTGGTGCACCTGTACTACAGAGAAGCATGTCAGACTCACCGCTCTGCATCCTCACATACTGTGGCCTGTTTGTCAGGTAGTCCACAGTCCATGCACTGAGGTGGTGGTCTACTCCTGCACACTTCAGCTTGTCTCCCAGTAGGGTGGGCTGAATGGTGTTGAAGGCACTGGAGAAGTCGAAAAACATGATCCTCACAGTGCTCCCAGCCCTCTCCAGGTGAGATAGTGATGTGTGCGGGAGGTAGATAATGGCATCTTCCACTCCAATTCCTGGCTGGTAGGCAAACTGCAGCGGGTCCATCGATGAGCTCACCAGCGTGCGCAGGTGAGCAAGGACGAGTCTCTCAGACAAGAAGAGAAAAGTTGACTGATGAACAAACACTGATGCACTGATTGTGTCAATGACTCTATATGTGGCAGTGGAAAATGGGGAGGGGAGGAGGGTGAGGAGGATGGGTGAGACCTGTCAGATGGTGAAAGGGCAGAGATGACAAGTCCAAACACAGACTCACCATCTGTTTTCTGACAACACAGAGAGAGTCAGACTGTCCAAGTGTTCTCGAGCAACAAGCTGCAGCTCACCTTTACCTTGTGATGTCCCAGGAAGAGGACAACATGAGCATCCTGATTGCTGGAGCATTTAGAAAACATGTAGGAAAAACCACTTTCACACAGGCAGTCTGTCCCTGAAATGTTCAGGAACATTTCTTGCATGACTCCTTTGAATGGGAGTCAGGATGGATATACAGAACATTGTCGACGTCTCACCTGAAGACTGAGGAGACAAACAGTTAAATCTGTCTGACATAAGAAACTCTCCTGTGACTAATCACAAAACACTGCTGGTGACAGATTTGGATCAGCAAGTTCCTGATTGGCTGAATATTAAATACAAAAACACCAGACAAAAACAGCTCAGAATAAAAAGTATAAATCAGGAATTGCAGTAACTTATAATTCAGTACTCATAATTTAGTACATGAGAAATACAGACAGACAGACAGACAGACAGACTCATCTACCTGGGCAGGTAGAACACCCCTTCCCCACATGAGAACCATGCACTGTTACACGCTACTTCCAACAGCCAATCAGAAAGTCTCCTTAAACTGAGGCTACTCTGATGCTTGTCAGCCTGCTGCGGTTCTCATTTCACTGCACAGTGAAAATGAGTGTGGATGTGAAAAGTGATTTGGTTCCAGTGTGACTGACATACTGAACTCAGGCACGATGACGTCTCTGCCGGCAGCTCAATTATAACTGAGTGAGAAAGATCATTTGTTGAAAGATCATCTGTGAGCAGGATGCTCCGCTCTATTACACCACTGTACACCCAGAGTGTCTGTGCAGTTCAACTGTTCCAACAGGGTGAGACATCCTCTCTAGAGATGATCTCCCATCAATAATTTAAAGTTCTGCACGTTTCTGAATCAGGACCATCAGTGTTGTGTGGAAGGTAACATATGTCAGGTTTAACTCAGGATATCACCTCTTCAGGTCTTTTTTTTTTCAATTAAATTAAATTAAAAAGAAGGAGAATTTTCTCAGTCCTTTGGTTAATCACAGACACACGCATTCAGAAAGAACAGAAGTGGAGATACATGGTTTATCTAGAACAGTACAGTACTGAGAATACTGTATGTACTTGTACATTCATCACTGGACTCAGAAGCTGATGTTATATTTGACATGTTGTTAATCTGAAGAGTCTGAGTCTGCGCCACTGAACTCAGATCAGCTGGTGGAGGTGTCATTACAAACACACAACCACAGCAACACACAATGAAAGATGAAAGGTGTGTGTGTGAACGATTTTGCAGGTTGATGCTGCCCTCTAGTGACCGTTTGCAGAACTGCTGTTTCCCCTGACAGTTCCTAACCGTCAGTGGTAAATAAAACTCACTGGAAGAAAAATCACTGAAACAAAGCAACTTGAAGGAAACCAGTACAACCAGTAAAGTGACTGTCTGGTAAATGCCATTCACATTTCCAGAACTTTTAAAGAACCAACATGAGATGAGCTGCAGCAGGAAAAAGGCGTATAAAGAGTATTTTTACTGCACTCCATCAGTCTGTAAGCGTCACTTCCTGTTCAGACGAAAACCCGATGAGTCCAGATGTGTTGGATGTTTTTGATTAACTGAAGCATGAAGTGTTATTTTATGTGTTCAGAAAATTCTCCTCCTTCAACTAAATAACCTCTTTCAAAAGCACACAGAAGCAGGCTTGTTTTTGTCTGAAGCTCAAATGGATCCTGTAGCAAAAATATGCTTAAGTGAATCTACTCACAGAGTGCAGTGCGCATGCGTCGATACGTGTGCAGCCTGTTACAGACGCTCCCGATCTTTCTCACTGTTTTTCTACTATTTTATTATTATTCGTGACTCCTTTACTTTCTTTTTTACTCTGGACTACACTGTCTTTCAAGAATTTCCCTCCAGGGATTAATAAAGGAATTCTGATTCTGATTCTCTCCATCTGCAGCTTTACTGTCCTGAACCAGATAAACAGAGTCAAAACTTCCCTGGCCCAGACTCTGCAGGATGCTTGAGCATCCTGTCAGCTCACCTTTGGGTGGAGGACAGGTTCACTGTGAGCTTTTACTGATCAAGAGTGAGAGAGAGAGACGTGGTGACTCCACTGCTGCTATGACAACTACTGCAACTACTACTAGTAGTACTACTATAGTTATAATAAAGTGTAATATACTGTACTTGTCTTTTACTGCGTTCGTGACTAAGGTATTTAACATCCTGTCAGTGTTGTCTTATTCACTCTGTTTTACTGTTAGCATTAGTTATCATTAAATGAAAATGGTCTCCAGCATTAAGCTTTTACTGACATTAATGTTCAGTAATGTCTCAGTTCCAAGATGGCGCTGGTGAGGTCGGCTGCCGTCGTACCTGACCAGACTACAAAGCTACACATCCACCCGCAATGAGAGCTGACACTTCTCTGGCTGATGAGCTCAACAACTTCTTTGTACGCTTCGAGTCGGACAGCTGGCGGAGAGGTGATGCTCACTGTAACGGAGCTGGAGGTGAGGAGGATGTTTAGTGGTGCAAACACCAGGAAAGCAGCAGGGCCTGATGGCATCAGCGGTCGGGTCCTCAAAGCCTGCGCTGAACAGCTCGCACCTGTGTTTACAATGATATTCAACCTCTCCCTCTCACAGTGTGTGATTCCCATTTGCTTTAAAAAGTCTGTTGTAGTCCCCGTCCCAAAGACAGCCCAGCCCAGTAACCCCAATGACTATCGCCCCATAGCCCTCACATCTGTGGTGATGAAATGTTTTGAGAAGCTGGTCAAAACATTCATCACCTCCTCTCTGCCCCCCACCCAAGGTCCTCTTCAGTTTGCATACCACCCAGACAGATCCACCGACGACGCCATAACCTCCATGCTGCACAAGACACTTTCCCACATGGACACAAGGATGAACTATGTGAGAGTGCTGTTTATGCACTACACTAAGCTATGTGATCTCAGCTGTGTGAAGATCCTCAGGCAGCCCCATCACCCCGGACACTCACTCTTTTCCCTGCTGCCATCAGGCCGTCGGTTCTACTGCCTGAGAACCAACACTGAGAGGATGAGGAGAAGCTTCTTCCCCCAGGCCATCCGTCTGCTCAACAGTGAGTGTTAATCTGGACAATCCTACTCCCACCTGCACTACATGTAAATACTGCACATGTTCACATTTTAATGTTATTATTTTTATAAGCTTTCTATTTTACAATATTTAATTTTTACCTAGGTGATACCTAGGTAAAATACCTACCTAATAAACCTTGTATCTTGTATCTTGTAACATTAATCTGTGTTCCTTCACATACTCTTATTTGGTTGGTTTGGATGGTTTGTCCGACCATCACCTCCTTTGTTCGTAGTTTAACTCACGTAAAAAAAGTAGAAGAATCCCAGAAGCCATGGGGATGACATCACGCTACCATCTCGCAAGAAACAAGTCAGATAAGCAAAATAAATCGACAGGTGATCAGAGGTTTGTGATGTTTACCTGCAGCAGGCTGAATGGACGACTTCTATGTTTGATCTTGTTTCCATGGAGACTGAAGGGGAACCGCCCATATATCTCTCTAACACAAACATACACGCACACCCTCTCTCACCCCTCTCCTTAACATCGGACCAGCTGAGGAGAGAACTGAGGCGGGTGAAGAGCAGAAAAGCTGCAGGACCAGACGGGATCAGTCCCAGACTGCTTAGGGACTGTGCTGACCAGCTCTGTGAGGTGGTCATGTACATCTTCAGCCTGAGCCTTAGTCTGGAGAGGGTCCCCGTCCTGTGGAAGACCTCCTGTGTGGTTCCAGTTGCTAAGACTGCACACCCCAAGGAGCCAAACCACTACCTCACCAACAGGCCACAGTATGTGAGACTGCGTAACTGTGTGTCTGAGGTGGTGGTCTGCAGCACAAGGTGCTCTCACCGTTCCTCTTCACCCTCTACACTTCGGACTTCACCTTCAATGCAGATGTCACCTCCAGAAGTTCTCTAACGACTCAGCCGTTGTTGGCTGTGTGTCTGAGGGGAATGAGACGGAGTACAGGTCAGTCATCGTGGAGGACGTTAGCCAAGCTGACATCCATCATGGACAACACCTCTCACCCTCTGCATCAGACAGTGGAGGCTCTGAGCAGCTCCTTCAGCGGCAGACTGCTACACCCTCAGTGTAGGAAGGAGCTACAGCAGCTCCTTCATTCCCACTGCTGTTAGACTGCACAGCTCAACAGTCTGGTCCTCTTCTCCTCCATATCCTTACAGAACTGTGCAATACTTACCCACAATCATCACCTTCCACCACTATGCTGATATGTATACAGCCTGTATAGCAGTATATTGTAGTGTTTACTTTAAAACTGTTCATTTATAACTTTTATTTTTGAAACTGTTTTGCACATTTTTGTTTTTTGACAAGTGAATTTCTCTGCTGTGGGATCAATAAAGTTCATCTTATCTTATTTGGACAAGATTTATGTTTGTGCTTCATGACAGAATCAAATCATATTTCAACTTTAAATTAGAAGTAGACAGAAATGGTGCACTAAGCCTTTAATTTACAACATGCAACAAACTCCAACTTTGAGTCTAAACAAGCTTTCAAAAATGTAGAAAAACAACACAGATTGTAAGCGCTTCATGATGTGACCTCTGACACTGTGGTCATCGTTTTCTCTAAAACAAAATGAAATCACTTCACTTCTCCACCACAAACCGAAGACATACGCCACCTTTTTCAGAGTAGTTCACCTTCTCCACTTTGTTTCCTCACTGAAAGCACTGCAGCCAGTCAGCTGCACAACAACACAACATTAAGGCACTTTGGAGAGAAACTGAAATAATCTAAACTCTGTGGGAGTCAAGTCCACTGGACTCATCCTGTTTTAACGGTGATTCTGGTGTTACTATCAATGATCCAGAGCAATGATCCCGATCTGTCAACGGATGTTTCACTTAACATATTCATAAAATCTGTTATTTGAAGAAAGTTGAAACAGAAACTCACAGGCAGATCAGCCTTTGCACTTGGCACAACACAAACATCATGTCACATGGCCACATGTGTGTCCTCAGCCCCACATGACCGAAGGCTGAGCACGCATTGACATGTGGGTTATTAACTTTGTTATGAAAATATTTTCTGGTGATACACTCAGTTGGCAAACAAGGCAGATGAATTCACATTAAGTCAAAGACCTTTGAAAGAAACCGTCAGTGACGGCGTGTTGCACATCTGAACCATCTGAGGGCCTTATGAAGCAGCTAAAAAGGATCTTCAGAAGAGGCCTGCAGAATGAAACAGAGTTCCTTTAGAGGAACTGACAACATTTGTCCTGCCTGTTCATCACTTTGATTATGGCCTGATGCTTTGAGCATAAAGTAAGTTGTTGACCAAGAGGCTCATTCAGGCCAACACAAACTGTTAGAAATCAAAGATGGGCCAGGATTTCTGTCTCCATGCTAGCTGTTGACTTTAATGAAATTTCCTGATCAGGAAAAATCAAGTTTTGTTTGTTTGTTTACACCCACCGGAAAGTTGGGCTTCAAGCTTGACTCTTGACGTTGGAAACAGCAGTTAATGAAACACTGTCACTTCAGGTCCTTTCAATTGCTGCTTTGAGGCTTTCCCAGCAGAGAAGTTCTTATCACCTGCTGCTTATCAAAGCCAAACCCAAATTCAACTTCAAAGTTTAACAGTGGATGAGATGTCAACACGAAGATAATGTGATATGACTGAAAGGTCCAGAACACCGAATAAATGGACCATGAAGTGACCCTGTTCTGTCCACTGCTGTTTCCAAGGCAACAGGTGTACGATAACAAGGTTCAGTCTGATTGAGAAAGTCCTTTAAGTCATTAAACCATAAGATAAAATCATCCTTTATTGATCCCCAAAGGGGAAATTCTAGTGTTTAAGAATAAGAGTAAAATAATGAAGGCAAAATATACAACAGAAACAAAATATTCACACATACATACAAGTAGGTTGCCATGTAATATATAGTACAAATATAAATAATAATTCCTTTTTGGTTAAAAAACAAAATGGAATTCTGGTCACATGCATTATACTGATAAAAAAGGAAAAGTTTTGTTACTTGTCTGAGTTTATATTTTAACATCTGTATGGAGTCTGTATTTCCAACTTTCTTCACACAACAAAACTTTTCAGCTTCCACGAGATCATAAACCGTAACACATCACAGGTCGATCCAGTGCTTATGAGCCACCAGAGCCACCGTACCTCCCAGTGGACCAGCAGTCTCCCATCAGGTCACTTCACATCAATGAGAAATGCATAATCAGGAATCAGAAAATACATCAATGTGGAAATAAATAATGTAAACAGTCTGGTTTTGTCTGGCCCGGAGCGAGAATGAATATCTGATACAGAAATACTCAGAGATACAAAAAATTGAAACATCGAAACACACAGACAAAATCCGAAAGATGTCAATTATTTTGTCAAGTGAGAAACAAAGGCTTCATTCAGGCTGAATCATTTAACTGCTCAGATAAAACGGTATCAGCAGCTCAGAGGTTTTATCAGTGCAGCTACCACACAAGGAAAGCTTCAAGTGTCAAAACTAAAAGACAGCACATGTGGATATGAGGACATCACAGGAGGTCAGAAACAACACCTGAAAGTAAAGTGTTTGAGTGGCTGTGACTGTGAACACCCCTCGCAGTGTGCACGAACCGGATGTGGTCAAATCTTTGGCTTTTAGCTTTCAACTGCCGACTCTGAGAGCTTCAGGCATGCAGGACTTGACAATGTAAGGTCTTCTTGTGACCCGTTTTACTGCCAGCAGACCGCGTCTCGTTGATCTGCTCTGTTGATGCCTCGCTGCCCTCTCAAACTGTCGCCATCTTTTTTGACATAAAATGCATTCGGAAAGGAAGACCGCGCTGCCACACTACCTGAAACATGCGTGTGGAAGACCTTTGGACCACCAACGGTCTTCTGTTAACTCAGAGGTGCCGTGAATCGGTACAATTGTACAGCGTAGCTCAAATTAACTTCAAACAATTTATACAGACTTGTTCCAACTTGATTTTTGCAGCAGCAGTCCTGCTGTTGGATCATCTATCTTGAATGAATTTAACGTGGTAGGTTCAGGTAGGTTTTCTGGGTTAGTGTCCTAAGTCAGTGTCCTCATGAAGGAGTTTAAATTGCTGCAGTTTGTTGACCAGAGCATGACGAACAGTGAAGCTGTCGGATGGCTGAAATCACGATGAGGAAACCTAAACTCCCTGGTAGGTAGGTAGGTCAAAGTGAAACACCTGATTGTAGTCACATTAGACCAAACTCCCTCACTCCTCACAGGACACACTCAGATCAACATCTGAAGCTTCGCACTTTCTTTGGCCTCTGACAGACAGTAAGGCAGCAATTTGAGTAGAAACAACTCGACTTTTCTAACAGCTGAGGGACACCTTTTAGTTCTACAAATGTTTCTCAGAGGTGGCTTTCATTTGCGTGCAACCTCACTCAGCTGGTCTACACAGCAGTCCAGATGTTAGCTGAGTGCCATACAAAGGCGTCTGGTAAATATGGAAATTAAAGGCACTGACCTCTGTATGTTCCAGTCAAATTAGGCCAGAAAGAGTTTGTTTAGGAAAACCATTAGATTTAAGGTTTTAAATTCCCACACAAACAAAGATGTCACTATGTTAGCTCAGGTGGCTTTAATTTAGGTCCCTCTCGACTTTATTGTTCCTGTCCATCAAACAGTTAATGATGTTACCTTGGCTGTCAGGTGAAACTCCTGAGTAAAATCAGCTCTCAGCTTTGGCGTAGAAAACATGAAAGCTTTTCAAACACTGACCAGCTCATTTCAGAATGTGGTTTTCACTGCAACCGAACGTCCACCAGAGACGTTTGTAGAACTAAAAGATGAAAAGCCTAGACTGTGAGCTGCTGGATCACACGATCATGAAGATGTGTGTTGATTGGCACAGACACTCTGATTGGTCAGAAAACTATGGAGCTGTGGTTATGTGACATGGAAATCTGTTCGATCTTACGAACTGTTTCCAGTCACCCAATGAAAGCACAGATCAATAAAGTCAGACAAACAGTAAAATAGTCCACCGTGTGAGGACGAAGTATAGGCCAAAGAGGAATGTTACAGATGTTGTGCTTGAACAAAGAGCACCAAACAACGCAAAAGGAACTGATTCTGGTGTCCAGGTGTTTGTAGGATCTCCAGTTATCAGCCCGTGTCTGTTCAATTAATCTGCTAAGAACATTTAATACCACAGTGCGATGTCATCAATCTGTGAGAGGTCAGATTTATTGATCCATTTTAATCAGTCTGTGAGAAATTAACTCATACAAGTTTGATGAGTACATGTGAACTTTTTTTATGTCTCTGTATAAACCATGCGCTTACTTAAAATAATCTATAGGCACATTTCATTAATCAGTATGTCAATTTCCCTAATACCTGTATATTTTGTTGTTCTCCTGACATGTTTTATTTCATTCATCTGTGCAGGCTTCATTAAGATTTCCACAGCAGTCGTTTGTCCTGCTGCTTGGCTCCACAGACACCATTAAGCCTATTCACTTCATTGTGGACTGTTACTGCAGCGCTTTCTGAGTTAACTTAATTCAGAAGGGTTAAAGGTTGTTCTTTAAAGGCACCAAAGACAGTTGACAGGTGGACAGCATATTGTAGACACACTACATAAACGGTCGATACTGAACTGCTGCTGCTGAAGCTAATATCCACGGGTAACGTGTCCTATGAGACGTAAACGTGATGCCTGAACACACAAACGACAACTTCCTTCACTTCAGTAAAACTAAATGATTATTTTAGCATAAATGATTGTTTTCAGCACAGTCGTAAAACCAGCCTGCTGTTGCCGGGGTGCTGCTGGCGTTATTCTGTTTTTCTTCTCGTCAACAAACAGAACAGAATAAAAACAACAACACGTCAGTCTGTCTCTGAGGATGGCCCCTCACCTCGGAGCTCATTGGCTCCTACTGAAGACAAATAATTAATTTAGATGTTACAACGGCTCACTGTAGGGGAACTATTTTCAGTGGCGGATGAGTCCACATGTGAATGGCACAAGCTCAGCAATGGTTTGGTTCTGACAATATTTGTTGACAAAAATACAGATTATCACCAGACTTGTTCTGAAACAGACCCAGCATCTTCTCTTGTTTTTTTTGTTTGCATTGTTAGCATGCTAATGTTGTTTCAGTTAACATGGAGTGTTAGCATGCTGTTGTTTTTAGCACACATTAATATTAGCCCCTGAGTGATGTTTTAGCATGCTAACAAAGTCATCAGCATGCCATTTATTTTCCATAAAAAGTTAGCGTGTTAATGTTTGTTAGCACACTAAATAAGGAGAATCTTTGCAAACAAATATTTAAGTGTGCTAGCAAAAATTGCGTAGCAAGCTAAAAGGGCTAAACTGAGCCTCATTTCATAGATGGCCGTTTAAGAAAAGTGAGTTTAAAAACAGCTGAACACAACTGGTCCAGACTGTTTCTACTGGGCTAGTGAGTAAAAAAAGCAGGAAAGGAGGAAACGATCAAATGAATTGTGAGTCAGAGATGTGATTGTGGCCTACATTCAGACCTGTGACACGTCGGGGGGAAATCGTCAGGGGTGCTTTATGGCACACAACAGGAAGGGGGCGCTGTTCACTCAGAACTTTAAAGCTCTGATGGGGAAGGAGGAGAGAAACTTCGGAGAAAAAAGTTTAAAATGTTAACCTCAAGCACGTTGGGGCAGGAAGCAGCAGGGCTGATGGAAAATGTAGTCCAACAATACCACATGACGTGGCGTGATTTTACCAAATGTGTTATTGATACACTGATGATTAAATGTGACACTGAGCACCTTCAACGTGAGAAAATAAAAAGTACTGAGTAATATCTGAATACTAATGTAACTACTGTCCTTTCTGTGTTAATAAGGAATATTTATGTAACAACGACTGGTCCTGGATCAGCTGTTCCATTACCTCTGCAATCTGCAATCAAACCTCTCCAATCAGGTGATTTATCCAAGTGGTTGCATGTGGCAGAAAATTGGTCAGGGCAAAGCAAACTGCCAACACAGCCACCCGTTTCCTTCAAGACAGGTCGCTCATTAGACTGCTGCACCTGGAAGGAGGGAGGGAGGGAGGAGAAAGAAAAGTTGGAATGACTATAGTGAAAATAATTTCTGTCGTGTGAATGTGACTCACATGTTTGATTATGGTTGGTTTTCTGAAACACACAGTAAGTGTGTTCAGTGTCGGCAGAAACGCTGATGTTCCGCCTCTCAGTTCCCCTTTAACAGTGGATCATCACTTCACTAAACAAGCTCACGTCATGTTGACTTTAAACCAGATAGCTTCACTCAAGTTTGAACCGTTTGCATCCAAACATGTCAAACAAGCTGTTCGGTGTTCCGTCGGCTTGTGACACGAGTCAGTACTGCAGTTTCATTATTCAGTATCCTGTCAGTCTGTCTACCTCCCTCCAGAACAGCTGGGTTTCCACCACTAATCCTGGTTTACTTTAACTGGTTTAAAATGTCCTGTTGTCCTCAAGTGTCATGGAAACTTCCAGCATCAAAAACATGCAGCTGTTTCTGCCTTCAGACAGAGGATGAGTGAAAACAACATCTGACTTCTGACTATGAAACCAGACAAACAGACAAGAAACTCTTCAGGTTCTGTTTTGCTTCTCGCTGCATATTTTACAACACGTCACTCACTGTCATCAGTCTATCACTCTGCTCTTTTGTTCACACAGATCTGCAGAGAGAATGTTAACATCACGATCTGTATGATGACTCTCCAATCAATTCATCAGATACTGGATATGAGGAGACGAGGAGCAACTGCTGTTTATCCACAATTCAACAAAAACACATAAAATGTACGAAATGACAGGACCCCACTTACCAGTCTGATGAGAGCCGCAGGCCACACTGTAAGATGTCCACAAACTAACGGCCATGAGGAACGTCGCTATGAACCCAAACACCTGCAGGCAAACACACATACTGACATGAAACACAACAATCCAGCATCTTACTGCACAGACAAAGCAGTGGATGTTGTCACTTTTTCCGTTTCAGCCTCTGTGGTTTTCTCTAAAACAGCACAAAAGTCTGAAAAGCAGTCGTGAAAGTGAAGATTCCTCAGAAGAAACAGCACAACTTCCTGTGACCAAAGCCAGAACGTGACGTTTTAGTGTGGAGGTCTCACTCTGCCTCTGCTTTCAGGAACCACAGACTTTATAAAAACTTTATATGCAGCTATTAGGTCCACTTCCTGATCTTCTCTGGTGCTTTTGCCTGCAGCATCACAAGCAAAAGTCTGTGGCTTGCGCTAACGTTCAGAACTCATAACTACAAACATCAGCCTGCCAGCTTCACTTCATGTCCAGATGTGCTGGTGCTGAATGTCTGTGATCTCCTCCTCCTGAATCAACTATTTAAAGTCCCTTTAAATATGCAGCTCATCAGCTGCATGCAGTAACTGAGATATCCCAGCGTCTTTGCGGTTACGTACCGATGCAACCACCAATGCCGAAACTCCTTCACTCTTCACAGCAGCGATGATGGAGGCGATGAAGATGAGGACGGTGCCGACGGAGTAATGAAAGAACTCCTGAAACAGCAGACAGACGAGACACTGAGGAGGCAAACGAGGAAATGCAGCACAAGGCAGCATCACCAGGATCAGACTGAATCTCTCAGGCTGAACACGTAACTGTTACTTCATCAGTCAGAACTGATTGAAATGGTCCAAACTACACATTCAAATCCGAGCTGAGAGCTGCTTTTGGGGCAGCAGTGGCCTAGAGGTTGGAGAAGCGGCTTGTGATCGGAGGGTCCCCACCGGACGGGGCAGGAAAAATTTGGGTGTGGTGGAGAGATTAATGCGAAAAAAATGCCCCCCCCCCCATTAGCCGGCTGATGTGCCCTTGAGCAAGGCACTTAACCCCCCAATATGCTCCCCGGGCTCTTGATGCTGCCCACTGCTCCTGTGTGTGTTTCAGTGCATGTAATTTGCCGGGTGTTGCATGTGTGTGTTCAACTAAGGATGGGTCAAATGCAGAAGACGAATTCAGTGTGTGTGTGTAAAAATATGTATACTGTCAATAAAGCTGATTCTTCTTAAAATCAACAGCCGCTCTGTGACCGATGACAAACACAAAATGTACCATTTATGTTCCATTTATTTGTGTTCAACTGTTTGAACAGACAAATTTATTGGAAAATGTGTCTCTAATGTAAACTGAACTAAGGCGGGGTTGAAGCCTGGAAGTTTGTATTTATTACACAGGCCTCCTTCCTCACTTCCTCTTATCCTGTTATCCTGCTGATCCAACAGTCAGTCTGCGTTACGACTATTTTCTCTTGCATACATACATCTAAAAGTTTTGTTGTGCTCACCGTCAGCGGCCAGTTGATGCAGGGCATCTTCCCCTGCAGTCTGAACAGGTGCATGAGGAAGAAGATGAGCAGGGCGATGAGGAACCACAGGGCCACCACCTCGAAGTACTGGAAGGCCGCCCAGCTGGGCCATCCCCGGACACAGTGTACGCACAGGAAGACGATGAGCAGGGCGACCTGCGACAAACCAAACTGATCACACACTGAAGCCTGAAGCCTGGAGGAAAGAATCCAACCAACAAAGAGTCAGTCCGTCTCTGAACACTGTCTGACTTCCTGTTTGTCCACTGGTTCCACCTGAACGAGGAAAACTTGACACATGGTCTCTGAGTGTCCCATGAACACCGAATGTCACATCAGTGATGAATAATAAGCTGACTGAGGACCCTGTCCACCAGAGAGCAGCAACAGGAAGGTTTGTATACTTTCAATGTACCACTCAGCAAGTCCCCAACAAAAAACTGTTTGACTGAACATAAGATAATTTATCCTTTTGTTTTAATCACTCATAGTAATATTGGTGAGGCTCAAGAAGAAGAAAATGATTCTCATCCTCAGCAGACAATCTGACACCACAAACACACCACACAGTGGAGATGTTTGTCTTAAAACCTGAACATTTAAATTTTCTGACCAAAGAAAATAATTTTCTAAAAGGCTTTAACTTCATGTGTCATAATATCCCAGTTTAATGTACTCACATTAAGTTGTTACGCAGTCTTCACGTCACTATGTGGTGTGCTGTAATTGCTGACAGTTAAATTATTTGCTACATTAACACATTCAGCTAAAGCTGACTGTCCTCACACAGACTGCATGAGAACATAGAAGCTAACTGCTAACAGCTAACGTTAGCATGTCCCGGTGTGTCGGTGTGAACATCTCACCAGCTGTCCCATCTTGAGCAGTCCCGGGATGGTGCGGGTGTAGCCCACGTTCAGGACACCGTCACCGGATGTCCTGCTGCTTGGTGTGGTGGTGATGACGGTGTGCGACATGTCGGCGCTAAACGACACGACGTGAATCAATCTTTACTCAAGTTCAGCTGCTGAAGGGGGGTCCGCTGGAAAACGTTACTGCGTGCCCGTGTGCGTTACACCCATGTCAAGACAAACCGGATACACGCGACGAGTTCCGGAGAGACGTTTCAGAATAAAAGCTACGGTTAGGCACATTGCGGCTGAAGCTTTTAAAAATACGATTTACTTTTATAGCTGAATGCATTACAAGAAGTACATTTCAAAAGCCTGTTATTGTTCCTAACGCCGGCGCTGAGCACCGAGAAAATGAACACTTAGTCATAAACAGTAGTGGAATGTAGCCAAGTACATTCACTCAGTTCCTGTACCAAAGTACAAAGTCACTGAAGTGCTCCACGCTTCAGACGAGCTGGAAGCTGCGTCGTCATGGAGCTGAGGAGAGGCTGGTGTTTCAGGCTTTACACGTCGCTGTAGCAGGAGGTACAGGTGAAGGTGTAGTGGGGGATGTTTATGGATACGAAAAGTTTTTCTTCTACTACTACTTTCTACTCATTTTCTACTTTGACTTTGTGTCATTAAAATACTGTATAAATGTATTAATTGTGATATGGTGATATGAAAACATCGCCCATCGCTGATAGAAAACGTTTTTTTTTTTCACTCGGGGTTTAAAAGCCGCAGAGCAGCTTCCATACCTTTATTTTGAAATGAACGCCCTGTGAGTGTGTCATGGCTGAGCGTATCAACATTGACGCATGTGTGTGTGTGTAAACACTGCAGCAGCAGCAGTAGTTCCAGAGCTTTAGAGAAACACGTTCAGTCCAAACACACGATTGTTCTCAGATCAGTGATGAGACAGAAGGCTTCTGTCTGGACGTTTCTCCTCAGATCGACCACAGGACGGACTGATCCAGGATCAGTGATGAGACCACACGGCAGAGGACACACGGGAAAAACAAAGAGGTTCACGCTGATATTCTCAGTGCTTTTGAAGCTTTCGCTCTCAGCCTGTGGGCTTCATTGTGGGATGGAGCAGCTCAGTTGTCATGCAGATGCTTTAGTTGTTAAGTTGAGGATCCACTTTGTATAATCTTTGTACAAAATGTACCCCTAACTTACAATAACTACATTTCTGACTTGTAAATGCAGTACATGTCTAAAAGTATGTGGACACCCAGTTGGACACCCAGTTGGAATTACTTTTTCTGGAGATTGCTCTACCTGGCCGAAGGAGATCCTGCGAGACGCGGACAATAACAATGGATCTACACCTCCGCGGAAAAGCAGGAAGAAACACCGAGGGAAAAGGGCCGGAATACGCAACAGACTAAGAGAAAGCGCACATCGCCAACCGCTGCCCAGTATCCTGCTGGCTAATGTCCAGTCCCTGGACAATAAGCTGGACGAGATCAGGGCCCGAGTGCGCTACCAGAGGGACATACGGGACTGTAATGTTCTTTGTTTCACCGAAACATGGCTGACCCCCGCTGTGCCAGACCACGCCGTTCTTCCTGACGATACGTTCTCCGTGTTTCGTATGGATAGGACCAAGGACTCTGGTAAAAGTAAAGGGGGTGGCGTGTGCTTCATGACCAACAACAACTGGTGTGACCCGAGGAACATATCAGTTCTGTCCCGTTCCTGCTCGCCGCATCTGGAACATCTGGCGATTCTCTGTCGGCCCTTCTACCTGCCCAGGGAGTTCACTTCAGCCGCCATTGTTGCTGTCTACATCCCACCACATGCGGATACGGACACTGCTCTGGCTTCACTACATGATATCATTAGCAAACACCACAGCAAACACCCGGACACTGCCCTCATAGTGGCGGGGGACTTCAACAAGGCGAACCTGACAAAGGTTATGCCGAACTTTTTCCAACATGTGACATGCCCAACCCGGGGTGTTAACACGTTGGACCACTGCTACACTCTCCATAAAGACAGCTACAAAGCCACAGCACTACCGGCTTTTGGTAAAGCGGACCACGCCGCCATCTTCCTCATGCCAGAGTATAAACAGAAGCTAAGGGCGGTTGCTCCGGCAACGAGGGAGGTCAGGCGCTGGACCGACCAATCAGAGGCCATGCTGCAGGACGCGCTGAGTGACGTGGACTGGGACATGTTTGAGAGGAGCTCCGGAGATGACGTCAGTTTGTTTACGGAAGTGGTGACGGACTTCATTGTTAAGCTTATAGATGATATCGTTCCCGTGGTGACTGTGAAGGTTTTTCCTAATCAGAAACCGTGGGTCGATAAAACTATTCGTGAGGCTCTGAAGGCTCGAACCACTGCCTACAATGAAGGACTCATCTCCGGCGACATGGTCCCGTACAAGGCAGCGTCCTACGAGCTCCGGCGGAAGGTGAGGACGGCGAAGCGGCGGTACAAGGACAGAGTGGAGGCTACACTGGGCGACCGGGACAGCAGACGGATGTGGCAGGGACTTCGGACCATCACTGACTATAGAGGACGGAAGGATTCACCGGCTGCAGCGGATCCTGCGATAGCGGAGGAGCTGAACTCTTTCTTCGCACGCTACAACACCGCTAGCGCCGCGGCTAATGCTTACGCGGAGGAGCCTGGCAGTAACTCCGGTGAGTCCCGCTTGCTGTCCGTCTCAGAGCACAACGTGAGGACAGCTCTGAGACGCGTGAACAGCAGGAAAGCTGCTGGCCCTGATGGCATCCCCGGGCGTGCACTGAGGGCATGCGCAGATCAGCTGGCTCCCGTCTTCACCTCTATATTCAATATGTCCCTGGCTCACTCTGTTGTCCCTGACTGCTTCAAACGCTCCACCATCATCCCCGTACCCAAAAAGCCCAACCCTGCCTGCAACAACGACTACCGCCCTGTTGCCCTCACCTCGGTGGTAATGAAGTGCTTCGAAAGACTGATAAAGGACTTCATCTGTACTTCATTGCCTGCTTCTTTTGACCCCCTCCAGTTCGCCTACCGCACGAACAGGATCACCGATGACGCCATCAATCACGTCCTCCACTC
Source organism: Scatophagus argus (assembly GCF_020382885.2). Classification (NCBI taxonomy): domain Eukaryota; kingdom Metazoa; phylum Chordata; class Actinopteri; family Scatophagidae; genus Scatophagus; species Scatophagus argus. Next base: position 26,275,185 of record NC_058501.1, read on the forward strand.
CACCCTCACCCACCTGGACAGCGGTTTGGGGAACTATGTGCGGCTGCTGTTCATCGACTACAGCTCCGCATTCAACACCATAGTTCCCCACAGACTGGTCTCTAAGCTCAGGGACCTGGGGCTGAACTCCTCACTCTGCTCCTGGGTCCAGAGCTTTTTGACTGACAGGTCACAGGTAGTGAGGATTGGTAAACACACCTCCAGCCCACGCACCCTTAACATCGGCACCCCCCAAGGATGCGTCCTGAGTCCTCTGCTTTACTCCCTCTACACCCATGACTGTAAAGCCATGCACCCCTCCAACATCATTGTAAAGTTCGCCGACGATACAGTGGTGGTAGGTCTGATCTCCAATAACAGGATAACGGCCTACACGGAGGAGGTGGATGCTCTGGCATCATGGTGTCGTATGAACAATCTAGACATGAACGTCCACAAAACCAAGGAGTTGATTGTGGACTTCAGGAGGGAGAAGCAGAGGAGCCATCATACCCCTCTCAGGATTTATGGGACACTGGTGGAGAGAGTCAGCAGCTACAGGTACCTCGGCGTCCACATCTCCGAGGACCTGACATGGACCACCCACATTTCCACCCTGGTGAAGAAGGCGAGGCAGCGGCTGTATTACCTCAGGCGACTGAGGAAATTCAGGGTCTCCACAGCGCTGCAGAGAACCTTCTTCACTGCAGCCATACAGTCTGTGCTTACTGGGAGCATCACTGCCTGGTATGGCAACTGTACGGCACAGGACAGGAAAGCTCTGCACAGAGTGATCCGCTGTGCTGAACGGACTACCAAGACAGCATTGCCCTCCATGCAAGAGGTGTATGCCAGCAGGTGTACATCCAGTGCACAGAGGATTTTAAAAGACACAAACCACCCGCACAATAGACTCTTTCAGTGGCTGCCATCGGGGAAACGTCTCCGGTCCCGCATGGCCAAAACTGAAAGACTGAGGAAGAGTTTCTTCCCCCAGGCCATCAGGACACTGAACTCTCTTTCCCCCACTTAACCCACCCTCCCATACACACACATGCATACATGTATACTATGTATACGATATGTATATTTATGTATATTTACATTCCCTCTGACACTGAGGTTAGATCTCTATCTTTACTTTACTTTATTTTATATTTTTATTCTTTATTCTTTATTTTTTATTTTATTCTATTCTCTTGTATTTTTGCACAGTTGTTAAAAGGAGTGTTGTTTTTTTCATTTCACTGTGGATGCACATCCACATGTGACAAATAAAGAATTCTGATTCTGATTCTGATTCTGACACCCAAAATCAAGGATTCAAAGATTCAATGATTCAAGAAACTTTATTGTCATACCAGCTCACATTCACATGTTTATGGTACGAAATTAGGACTCAGGTCCCGGGAGCAGTAAGTGACTATAAAAATATAAAGTACGAACATTTAAATAAGCTAAACCTTAAATAAGAAGCCAGTACAACATACATAACATACGGTTTTCATCAATCATTCCAACCTACCCATTTACTGTATTCAAGCCATTCAAGCAGTAAAAGTACTAATACCACACCATGCAAACACCCCACTACAAGTAAAAGTTCTGCATTCAAAACCTTATTGAAGTGTTCTCTCTAACCTCCCTATCTCTCCTTTCTCCTCTCTCTCCCCTCTCTCTCCTCTCCCCTCTCTCCTGTCTCTTCCCCCTCTCCTGTCTCTTCCCCCCTCTCCTGTCTCTCCCCTCTCTCCTGTCTCTCCCCTCTCTCCTCTCTCTCCTCTCCCCTCTCTCCTGTCTCTTCCCCCTCTCCTGTCTCTCCTCTCTCTCCTGTCTCTCCTCTCCTCCCTCTCCCTCCCAGGCAGTCACAGCAGAAGGCCGTCTACACTGAGTCTGGTTCTGCTCGAGGTTTCTGCCTGTTAAATGCCCCCCCCCCCCATTAGCCGGTTGATGTGCCCTTGAGCAAGGCACTTAACCCCCCAATATGCTCCCCGGGCGCTTGATGCTGCCCACTGCTCCTGTGTGTGTTTCACTGCATGTAATTTGCCGGGTGTTGCATGTGTGTGTTCAACTAAGGATGGATCAAATGCAGAAGACGAATTCAGTGTGTGTGTGTAAAAATATATATACTGTCAATAAAGTGATTCTTGCACATGCACACATGCATGTATTTGATGCTATGCTTCTTGTAATAAACTTTCCATACAAGTAAGACGGTGTCAGCTGAAATCTCCTTCAACATCTTCACATCGTTGCTATCAATTATACAACACTTGGTGATACTAAAGTACTAAAGTACTTAAAGTAAAAATACCCACAGTGCAGTAAAGTGTCAGTGTTTTACTATCTGATGGGATTTAGGGTTTATGGGGGGGTAAGAGTACGATAGGACTTTATTACAGCATCACAAGGATAACAAAATAAAAGTGCAGATAGGTCAAGTAAAAAATATGCAAAGTAAAAATATGGGGATATTTGCACTTCTTTTTAAAAGAAACTATACAAAAGCACACACAATATTCAGTGTTTCATGGTTTTAAATTGTTTGCAGTAAAAAGCCACTGTCCTGCACTTGGGGATTATTGCACGTGACTTATTGAGGTTCAGTTTGCGGTGGACTCATGGGGTCTCACAGCAGCAGGGAGGAAGGACCTGCGGTGACCCTCCTTCACACACTTGGGGTGAAGCAGCCTGCCACTGAAGGAGCTGCCCAGTGCTGACAGAGTTTCATATATGGGGTGGGAGTTGTTCTCCAGCAGAGAGGACAGCTAGCTGTTCATGCTGCACATTGTACTTTACTGCTGTACATGTTTTAACTAGGAGTGCAACTGTCTGTCTGCCTGTCTGTCTGAAATGATATTTCAGAAGACATGAGCCAACACTTAACATATCATATGTTCTGGTTGTTCTCTGAGTTGTGAAGCTAACTTTCGTCCATGTCGAGGGGGAAGTTCTGTTCCTGTCTAATTGGATTTCGGTCCTGACTAAGGTCTATTTTAATGCTGTGCTGTTTTTACATCCTGGATTGTGTGGTTTCTGAGACACCAGAAGACCTCACTGGATTCTGGAGTCTATCCCCCAAGTCAAATAGCAGGTCTTTAAGACAAGTCCAAGTCGTTAAAGGTAAAGAAAAGAAGAGCAAGTTTAAGCGGTCTGAGTTGAGTTGATAACTTGTCATGATCAGTTCCATCTGTGCTGCCCTCCAACAAGGCTTTGGACTGCAAGGCTGAATCAAAATGCTCTCATTCATAATTTAAACTGCACCCTCAGCAGCACTAAACCTGTAGGAGAGACAACAGGTAACAGGATTGGTGTGTCTGCAGAGCCCAGATGAAGACCTCAGCCCACCATCAGCTAATACATGTCAAAGTGATGGAGCCTCAGTGGGTGAAGCTGCCCTGTAGTGACTGGATTTCACTGTTAGTCCAACTCTTCTCTCCTCTTCTCTCCTCTCCTCTCCTTCCCTCTTCTCTTCTCTTCTCTCCTCTTTCCTTCCCTCCTCTCCTCTCCTCTCCTGTCCTCACCTCTCCTCTCCCTCTCTTAAGACAAACTGCTTGTAAAAATGGGTTATACAAATAAAGTTGTCTTGTCTTGTCTAAAGAACCAGGAGCTTTGTTCTGTCTGATGAGTCAATCACAAGACAGATCCTGGTCCTTAACATCCCACATTAAGACCTCATGATTTCCCTCTGAGGCCTCATGGGAGTCGTACTATCTGAGTGCTAAAAAAACGCTGTCTGTCAGTGTGGAGCAGCAGAAGGAGCAGAGATGCAAAACAGTTCTTTTCTACCACAGCAGCTTTGTTTGTCACCATGGAAATGTAACAACGGATGTTACCCAACTTAACCCACAACCCACATCCCGTGGCCACAAGGTGGTTCAACATACACCAGTGAATATACACACACACACACACAGACACACACAGTGTCACACACTGAGCAGCAGGAAGTGAAGCTGAAACCTGCTGCAGCTCTGGACCAAAAGCCGAGATCTGGACTGAGATGGTCTGTTCAGCTGACCAGAGGACAGTTCAGATCTTCTTTCACATCTGATCTTCAGTGTAATTTAATAGATCAGAGAACTTTTTAAAGATTTCAGTGTAGATTACGTTTTATTGCTGGAGCAAAGAACAACAAAACTGAGATGGCGTCTGGGCAGTCACTGATTTGATATAAGAGAAAGTCATACTTAACCTTAGAGACACTTTTTTGTTTCTTTCTGTCAACACATGGCTGTTCCTATCACCCCTTCTGTCTCACATCATCACTTCATCTTCTTATTTCCACAATGGAACCTGCACATTCGTTACTTTCAGTCGTATTCGATTATTTACCGCAAACCCTAACCCATGAGAGACGCTCAGAGCAGCATACTCTAACCTTAACCATCCTCTTCTTAGACACTGTTATTGTCTCTCTCAAAAAATAACTAGGTCTTTTATTAATATTATAGATTAGTGTATGTGAGCTTAATTATACCTTTTGTTTACACACATTTTGATTAAACAAAATATTCACCACCACATGCAGGGAGTTTGTTTGAGAGATTAGAGTTTCAGAACTGTCAAACGAAGGTGACTGAGCCACAGTGAAAGCCTCAACTGCACCGCAGCCGCTGCTCCCACTAAACCACTGAGGGGTTTTGGCTTATTTAAGATCTGTGCTTGAATATGAGACTGAACGAGGAGGATTCATCTGACTGGCCGACTTACATTTTCAAAAAGAGATACTTTAAAACACATTTTTAATTATTTAATTATTTGATTTAGTTTAGAGACACTTTGGTGTTTTTCTTCCTGAGTTGAACCTCTCAGACAAACATTTAAATGCTACCTTAACCCAAACATTTCACCTCTGAAATACCAGTGAAAGCTCTGCATGACCAAAAGTATGTGGAGAGCTGACCATGCGCTGCCAATGTGACAGTGTAACTTGATTGTGCCACTATGTTAATTGGGCATTAGTTTCCAGCACCGATGCTGATGAAGACTTGTTCAAGTCATCCAGCAGGTGGCAGCATTGATACGACACCAAGAGAGTTTTAAAAGATGAAAGTGAAAGTGACATATTTTGTCATTGGAAGGAACTCACTCCAACGAAATTCCTGCTCTGCATTTAACCCACCCAAGTGACGTGCACACACACACAGCAAACCCGGGGCAGTGGGCGACCGCGTGCAGCGCCCGGGGAGCAGTTGCTCAAGGGTACCTCAGCCATGGACACCGGTACGGGGAATCAAACCAGCGATCCACCGGTTACGGGTCCGACACCCTAACCGCTGATCCACGACTGCCCAATTATGAATTAATTATGAATTGCATCCTGCTGCGGTGTACTGTTACTACTACTGTTATTACTGTTACTGCTGTTACTACTCTTGCTGTTACTCACTGTTTCCACAATACAAAACTGCATCAAACAGGATTTTGATGTCCTGATGACAGTCGGGTATATAGAGACCTTCTAAACTCATTATATTTTCTACAGCCTTCTTGCAACCTGATGCTGAAGATATGTTCTTTTATCTTCCTGAAACATAAAAAAAAGCTTTTATGATTATGGATCAGCTGTTTCATTTCATTTAACGTCAGAGGGTCATTGAGACGTGACTTAGTAGTCTGTTGGGGAGGTGGGGGAGTAGAGATGGTAGTGGTATTGGGGAGGTGAGGGAGTAGAGGTGGTGGTGGTGTTGGGGAGGTGGGGGAGTAGAGATGGTGGTGGTGTTGGGGAGGTGGGGGAGTAGAGATGGTGGTGGTGTTGGGGAGGTGGGGGAACTGCTCAGTGGATCATGTTTGTGTCCCCCAGCAGCATAGGCCTATAGCAGCGTAGCTATGATAGAGATTAAAGATTAACAGTTAGTCACACCTGTTCTACCTGTGGCTGTCTGTCAAGAAGCGACTGTAACTATGCCTACCAGCCCTACACACTTTGTTTGAGACTAACTATATGCTTTACTAAACAGAAAGGTTTTAAGTCTGGTCTTAAAAGTGGAGGTGGTGGCTGCCTGTTAAACCCAGCTTGGCAACTGGTTCCACAGTAGGGGTGCCTGATAGCTAAAGGCTCATCCTTCTACTTTTATGAATTCTGGGAACTGCAAGTAAACCTGCACTTTGTGATCTGAGTGTTCTATTGGGAAAATATGGGACTATTAGATCCTGCAGGTATGATGGGGCGAGTCCATTTAGGGCCTTATAGGTAAGTAGGAGAGTTTTAAAGTCTATTCTGAATTTTACCAGAATCCAGTGAAGGGAAGCTAAGATGAGGGAAATATGATCCCTTTTACTGATTCCTGTCAAAACTCTAGCTGCTGCATTCTGGATCAGCTGCAGGCTATTAATAGAGTAATTTGGACATGTTATTAATAGTGAGTTGCAGTAGTCCAGCCTAGAAGTAACAAAAGCATGGAGCATCACTCTGAGACAGGACGGTCTTAATCTTAGCAATATCAGAATCAGAATCAGAATCAGAATCAGAATTCTTTATTTGTCACATGTGGATGTGCATCCACAGTGAAATGAAAAAACAACACTCCTTTTAACAACTGTGCAAAAATACAATTGACATGTACAAATATACACAAATAATAAGATAAAAGATACAAGTTAAAAAAAAATGGAATAGAATAGAATAGAATAAAAAATAAAAAATAAAGATAGAGATCTAACCTCAGTGGCAGAGGGAATGTAAATATACATAAATATACATATCGTATACATAGTATACAAGTATGCATGTGTGTGTATGGGGGGGTGAGTTAAGTGGGGGAAAGAGAGTTCAGTGTCCTGATGGCCTGGGGGAAGAAACTCTTCCTCAGTCTTTCAGTTTTGGCCATGCGGGACCGGAGACGTTTCCCCGATGGCAGCCAATGAAAGAGTCTATTGTGCGGGTGGTTTGTGTCTTTTAAAATCCTCTGTGCACTGGATGTACACCTGCTGGCATACACCTCTTGCATGGAGGGCAATGCTGTCCTGGTAGTCCGTTCAGCACAGCGGATCACTCTGTGCAGAGCTTTCCTGTCCTGTACCGTACAGTTGCCATACCAGGCAGTGATGCTCCCAGTGAGCACAGACTGTATGGCTGCAGTGAAGAAGGTTCTCTGCAGCGCTGTGGAGACCCTGAATTTCCTCAGTCGCCTGAGGTAATACAGCCGCTGCCTCGCCTTCTTCACCAGGGTGGAAATGTGGGTGGTCCATGTCAGGTCCTATTATGGTCAATATTATGGGGGTGAAAGAAGGCAGTCTAAGAGATCTGTTAAATGTGATGGATAAATGACACGTGATCAAAGATAACGCCGAGGTTTCTTGCAGTCGTACTGGGGGCCAAAGTAATGCCGTCCAGAGAGAAAATATTATCAGCTATTCTAGTTCTAAGATGTTTGGGGCCTAGGGTAAGGAAGATGGCGCCGGTGTGTGTACCTGGCCGCCTGCTGCTCCTACGGTATCTTGTGTTTTTGGTGTTCTTAACCCTTGCCATTACACAGATCAAGTCTCTGCTGGTGTACGATCGCCAATTCCTTTTAGATCTTAGACATAATGCCAAGACATTGGGTGCGTTTGAGCATGGTGGACAGAAAACTGTGCCCCCGCTTCTGGCGGGGATCCCGACTCACCTGTGTCGGGCCTTGGCTCTACCTCCTCGGCGGAAGCGTCTCCGCCGCCGCGGCAAACGCGGTGGTCGGCTGGTGAAGCTTAAGGCCTGGCTGGCAGGATCTTCGATCATCTCCCGGACAGAACTGGGATTAATCCATCCTTTCGTTGTGCCCCGGCGTTTCCTCGACCCCATCGGTGCCTGCCTTGTACCTGTCACCGGATCGTTTGCGGGACTCCAGCCTCGCCGCTCCTGCCCTCCTCGGCTTTCCCAGCGCGGGGTGAACCTCCGGCTCCTGAAGACGCTACCACGGTCTCGCAGATCCACCGAACCGCAGCCCCCGGCGCCCGCCAGGATCGGCCTGGTGAACGCCAGATCTCTGGCGAACAAAATGTTTATTTTGAGGGATTTCTTCAACTCTCGCGGCCTGGATTTTCTCTGCGTGACAGAGACTTGGACCGGTCCCGGTGAGTGCAGCCCTCTGATCGAACTTTTACCGTCCGGCTGCTCTTATTTTAACTCCCCGCGGACGTCGGGCCGTGGAGGAGGAACGGCGACTGTTTATAAAAATGATTTTAAATGTAGGCAGCGTGTCGTCTCATCCCCCTCTTCCAGTTTTGAGGCACATTTATTTGAGGTGGGCCGCTCCGATCCGGCCCTGTGTGCTGTAATCTACCGACCCCCCAAATACAACAAGGACTTTTTAAATGACTTCTCTGATCTGCTGGCTGAAATTATGACCAAGTATGATCGTGTCCTCCTTGTTGGGGATTTTAACATTCATGTGTGTTGTCCTGACAAGCCGATGGTGAAGGACTTTTTAAGCCTCATTGACTCTTTTAATTTGGTGCAGTATGTGTCTGGTCCCACACATGAACATGGACACACATTAGACCTTGTCCTCTCCCATGGTTTGTCTGTGTCCAACATGGAAAATTGTGACAATGTGTTTTCTGATCATTTGCCTGTGGTGTTTGACATTGCCTTTTCCTGCTCTGCAGTCAAATCTGCCGCTCCTGCTCGGAGCCGTCGGATTTTTAACCCTGCCACTGCTGGTCAGTTCTCGTCTGCTTTTAACCGACTGTGTGTTTCCTCTGGCTTACCATCTGCAAACACGGCGGAGCTAAATTCCTGGTTTCACTCCTCCTGCCGAACCATACTGGACTCTGTGGCTCCATTAAAAACGGTGCAGCTCAAAGTTAAACCTGAGCCATGGCTTAATGAGAAAACCCGCGCAGCTAGACAGGAGTGCCGAAAAGCTGAACGCAGGTGGAATAAGGACAAGCTGCAGGTCTCGTACCAAATCTTAAGAAACTGTTGGCGCTGCTACCAGAGCACTGTTAAGGAGGCCAAAAGACAATACCTGTCCAGGCTTGTTGAATCTAATCACCACAACCTGCGTGTGCTATTTAAAACCATCGAGGCTGTTTTTAATCCCCCCCAGGTGTGCATAGAGGCATCCCCCAAAATGTGCAATAGTTTCCTGCAGTTTTTTATTGACAAGGTTACTACTGCAAGGGCTCTCATCCCTACTACTGCATCTGACCCCTCTGACCTTGTCCCTTGCTCGGCTGTATTTGATTTGTTTGAGCCTGTGTCCCTGAAGGCCTTAGAAGATGTGGTTGACCGGATTAAACCATCAGGTTCTCCCTGTGACTCTATCCCGCCCCACTTCTTTAAAGATGTTTTCCCCAGTATAGGGCAGACGGTTCTGGCCATTATCAACAGCAGTCTGTCTTCTGGTGTTGTCCCCCAAAGTTTTAAACATGCTGTGGTACAACCCCTTCTCAAGAAACACAGTCTTGACCCTGGTGTGCTAGCCAATTTTAGACCCATTTCCAAACTGCCTTTCATTTCAAAAATCCTGGAAAAAGTTGTGTATACTCAAGTGAAATCATTTCTGGATGAGCACGAGGCCCTGGAGGTATTTCAGTCCGGATTTAAAACACTACATAGCACAGAATCAGCTCTATTAAGAGTTTTTAATGATATCCTTTTGGCAAATGACTCTGGAGACTATGTGACCCTTCTACTCCTTGACTTAAGTTCAGCTTTTGATACCGTGGACCACAGCATTTTAGTGCATCGGTTGCAGCTAGTAGGCATCTCTGGTACCGCCTTGGACTGGTTCAGGTCCTACCTGGCAAACAGGACTATGTGCGTAAGCCTTGGTGGTTCTGAGTCCCGCTCTGCTCCGCTGTTATATGGGGTTCCACAGGGTTCAATTTTAGGGCCCCTGCTTTTCTCACTGTACTTGCTGCCCCTAGGTTCCATCCTGAGAAAACATGGTATCTCTTTTCATTGTTACGCTGATGATACCCAGATCTATGTGCCACTGAAGAAGAAGGACGGGTTTTCCTTGAAACCACTTCTGTTATGTCTTGAAGACATTAAAGCCTGGATGTCTTTGAACTTTTTAAAATTTAATGAAAATAAAACAGAAGTGATGGTGTTCAGTCCCAGTGGCTCTCGTGAACCACTTCCTGTTGACTTAGGCCCCCTGCTGCCTTACAGGAAGCAAACAGTTTCAAACCTGGGTTTTAAGATGGACAGTGATTTTAAACTTGACCGGCAAATCGGTGCAATAGTTAAGTCCAGCTTCTTTCACCTTAGGCAGCTGGCAAAGGTGAAGCCCTTCCTTGCACAAAAGCACTTTGAAACAGTAATCCACGCCTTCATTACATCGCGGCTGGATTACTGTAACGCACTTTATCTTGGAGTCAGCCAGTCCTCCCTCGCGCGTCTCCAGGTAGTGCAAAATGCTGCTGCTCGCCTCCTAACTGGAACACGTAAGAGGGAGCACATTACTCCCATTTTAGCCTCTCTCCACTGGCTGCCTGTGCACTTTAGAGTCCATTTTAAGATTCTTTTATTTGTTTTTAAATCCTTAAATGGTCTCGCCCCGCCTTACCTCTCTGAGCTGCTCCGCCCATACACTCCTGCCCGGTGCCTCAGGTCATCTGAACAGTTGCTCCTGGAGTTACCAAGGGCTAAACGGAAGCTCAGAGGGGATAGGACCTTTTCTGTTGCTGGTCCCAAATTGTGGAATGACCTCCCATTATGCATTCGACAAGCCCCTTCACTGTCCGTTTTTAAAACACGTCTTAAGACCCATTTTTATTCCTTGGCTTTTAATCCAGCATGAGACCCTGTTTCTGTTTTTGCTTTAATATTATTTTAACATTGTTTTATCGTATATTATTGTTTTTATATTGTTCTTTGTTTTATATGTCTTATTTCATGTCTTATTTTATGTACAGCACTTTGTGTCAGCTGCAGCTGTTTTTAAAGGGCTTTATGAATAAAGTTGAGTTAAAGTTGAGTAGAACAATGACCTCAGTTTTGTCTGAGCTTAACAATAAAAAAAATGGAGGTCAGTCAGTCCTGACACAGCTCTGCTTCTTCAGGCTTTTAGGATAAGTACAGCTGAGTGTCATCAGCGTAACAATGAAAGTTTATGCCATGTTTCTGAATAATATTTCCTAGAGGGAGCATGTATAAGGTGAACAGGATTGGCCCAAGCACTAAACCCTGTGGAACACCGAAGTTAACCCGTATATGTGAAGAGGAAACAACATTAATGTGAACAAAGTGAAATCTATCTGATAAATATGATTTAAACCAGCCTGTTGCTGTCCCTGTGATCCTTGTCTCATGTTCTAATCTGTGTGATAAAATGCTGTGATCTACAGTGTCGAAAGCAGCACTGAGATTCAGTAGAACGAGTATGGAGACAAGCCCGCGGTCTGATGCCATGAGGAGGTCATTTGTAACTTTAACCAGTGCTGTTTCTGTGCTGTGATGGGCTCTGAAACCAGACTGAAACACTTCAAACAGACTGTTCCTGTGTAGGTGATCAATTAACTGATTTACAACCACTCTTTCAAGTATTTTAGACAAAAACGGGAGGTTGGATATCGGCCTATAGTTTGCTAAGATGTCTGGGTCAAGTGAAGGTTTTTTAAGTAAATGTCTGATAACAGCAGTTTTAAACGCCTGTGGTACATAACATGTTGTTAAAGACAAGTTGATCTGATCTAAGAAGGAAACGCCAATCAAGGGAAAGACGTCCTTGAGGAGCTTAGTTGGGATGGGGTCTAAGAGATATGTAGTTGGGTTAGATTTGTTAATGCTGGAGGTCAGCTCGGGGAGGTCTATGGACAGGAAGCTGTCCAGAGATGGAGTAGGATTAAAAGAGGTTTCTGGAAGTATATTGGCTATTCTGGGGAGATCTTTATTGATTTTTTCTCTAAAGTTAGTGATTTTATTGGTGAAGAAACTCATGAAGTCTTCACTACTAAGAGCTGCAGGAATACAAGGCTCAATAGAGCTGTGACTCTTTGTCAGCCTGGCTACAGTGTTAAAGAGAAAACATGGGTTGTTCTTGTTTTGCTCTATTAATGTTGAATAATAAGCTGTTCTGGCTTCACGAAGGGCCTTTTTGTATGTCAATAGACTATCTTTCCAGGCCCTCTGGGATTCAACTGATTTGGAGGAGCACCACTACCTCTCCATCCGTCTTGATGTTTCAGTGTTCGTATATTTGAATTATACCAAGGAGCTAGCCTCCTATGATTTGTAACCTTCTTTCTCAGTGGAGCAACCATATCTAAAACTGTGTGTACTGCGGCTACAGTGTTGTTGACAAGGCAATCAATTTCTGCAGGAGTAACATTTAAATCAGTACGCTCTGTTGTACTTGTACATGGTGCTGAGGGGAGCTGTGATGAGATTGTATCCCTAAATCTGTCTACACTATCTTCAGAGAGGCATCTGGTATAGTAGACCTTTTTGTTGTGTGCTATAAAGTCTGTTAGAGTTAGCTCAAAAGTTAGAAGTGAATGGTCTGAAAGGAGAGGGTTTTGAGGGACAACTAACAGGTTCTTAGTTTCTAGGCCATAGGTGAGAACCAGATCGAGGGTGTGATCATGACAGTGTGTGTGTGTGTGATGAATCAATGAAAGACCACATAACAAGCTCAGTTCAGACATATCAACAAAGTGGAAGACAAGCCTGTCCCATATGTCCCAGAAAACACAGAACAACAATTCTCTTACCTTGCTCGTGTCTGTGGAGATTCTCAGTCGCCCAGGTCATATTCACTCAAAGACTTAAAGCAGGGCGTCTGGACTAGAAGACGTTTCACTGCTGATGCAAGCAGCTTCATCAGTTCGGACTGAGTCTTACCTTGCTCACTGCTGAATGTTGATGGGAGATTAGAGGACTCCTGAAATAACAGAGATATCAGATAATTAAATCAATTCAGCTAGCAATCAAAGAGCTACATGGTTTAACTTTCTTTGTTAGCAGTTGACTATAAAACAGCTGATTTCGTTTCAGACACCATGCCGTGACTGTGAGGTTAGCATGAAGGTATCCATCTGAGCACAATGTTTCTGTAAGAAGAGAAACCCAAAACAAAACAGAGAATGAAACTCACAAGTCTCTTTCTGCTGGTTGGTGGAGCTTCTGTAACTGACATGTTGAGCTGTGAAGATAAAAATTTAAAAAAGTCCCAATACAGAGGCGGGGTACACCCTGGACTGGTTGGTGCAGTAACAACAAAGGCCAAAATTTTGTCCTGAGTTTGAACTAAAGGTGTGTTGACAGTCTTGTCTGTGGGGCTCCAGTCAGTACATACAGGCAACCACACTGGCAGTAAATGGAGACCAGTTCGTGTCAAGTCCTGGTTGTGGATGTGTGTGATGTTGCAGCTATCACGTCTGTTTGAGTCTCAGACACTTGAATTTCCCTGATGAAGGATTGATAAACTACTTCTTTAAAACCATTGAAATCTACTGCTAACCATATTAGCATTGTAGGTGCAGTAGTGCTGCTTAGTGCACAGCCATCTGGAGGTCTGCACAGCTTTAGTTTGCTGTAACGTGCCAAAGTGCAGCTCATAAGAACACTGTTAAATGTCAGCAGTGTTTTAGTCTGAAGCTGTAGAGGAAAACCACCACACATCTGGTTTTGTATGTTTGTACTCTTTAGTCTACATGTTGCTCACATCATTTCTTCTTTTAGGTTTTTAATCAGTCCAAACTTGTTGGAGGTTTTCAGAAAGGAGAAACTCTGTACGGTCTGGAATTATTATTTCTGTCATTATTTTGTTTTCTTGCCGAGCTTCCCTTGGTGCCCTGGTGTCCGGTGGGGTCGTTCCCCTTTTCTGTGTGCTTTGTGGCCCCTGGTTTCACTTGTTCCTCCTCGTGTGTGTGTGTTTGTACAGAATACGAGGGACTAGGGTTCCCCTCCCACTCGTGTGTGTTGCCGCACTATGTTCACTTTATGTCTTCATTGCCAGAAGCCAGGAGGTGAAACTCATTTCCATATCAGCTCCTACGTTTCAGATTTTATCCCTGTGATTGATTCTTCATTCTTTTCCTGTTTTATTGTGTCAAGTTCTGACTCAGGCAGGACTCAGATGTGAAGCATGTAAGAATATGCGCAGACTTACAGAATTACAACCTGGACTTCCCCAGGGCAGAGTGAAATAAACACAAAGGCTCTAAAAATTCTCCTAAAGAGTGTCTCCTCTATCGAGAGACACTCCGCTATGAAACATTAATTATCTCAAAGGAGATAAAAACAAAAGGCTATGAAAATTACTAAAGAAAAGAGCTACTACTCTAAAGAACTAAAAATCACTACAAAATTAGACAAAAACTGTGAAAATATATGATCTAAAGGGAAACCAAAAATCACTACTGCGGAGGAAAAACACACAAAGGACAAACCAGAAATCCTAAACTAAGGCAAACCTACACTGTGAACATTAAAGGAATTCTGATTCTGATTACAACAAAAAATCACTCTGTAAAAAACAGGAACAGAAATCAAGGCAAAGACAAGGCTGTGGCAAAGGAAAGGTTGGAGTGATCGCACCAAGACGACACACACTGGCACAGGACAAGGGAAACGCAGACTATTTGAACACATGGAGGTAATGGGGAACAGGTGGATACAATCGGGTAATCGGGGAGACAATCAGACTGGAGACACATGAGGAAGGGCAAGTGACCTGAAATGAGAGGAGTTACTTTTCAAAATAAAACAGAAAATGACGAGACATAAACCCAAAACAACCACCAATACCTCACCACGGTGTGACATACTGTGTGTGTTACCTTTTGTGTCTTTGCAGTTTCTGTTACCCAGTCCCTTGATCTCACTCCCCTCTAGACTCCACCCCCTCACTGCCCCTGTAGTTTCCCGCAGTTCAACCCTTAGTTCTCTGTTAGGTTGTCTTCCATCTCCCTGTGCGTACATCACCTTCTGTACAGATGTTACAGATGTTACCTTCCAGCCTTCCTCCTTGTGTCTGCTGTCTTGGTTTTTGGATTTTTCCTAACTGCCTGCCTGTACGTGTACTGTTGTTGGATGCTTTAGTGAAGACTGTGCTTTTCCGTACTGATGTTACGATTATGGCAGCACATCTACAGAAAGCCTAACATTAACTTGGTCACTTCCAATTAAAAAGGTTGTTGTTAGTTTCTAGCTGACTAACTTGCTGAAGGAAATGAAGCAAATCACTTTTTCTCTTTTCTGTTACTTAACTCACCAACTTTTAAGCTAATTGTCAGTCCCAATCTGAGCGTTACATTCAAAATGCTCAGGCGATAAAAGATAAAAAGACTTCCAACAGGTCAGCTGAAAAGCTCAGTAGAAAAAGGTTCAAAATGAGCTCAACCAGCAGTGAAATCCTGGCTTTACGTCACAACCATCAGATCAGAGACCAGATTTAACAGTAAAGCATTTTACTGCACTGAGTACTTTGAATACTTTGAGTATATTTTTCTCATTATACTTGGATATTTTTACTGACTGCAGGACATTTGACAGAGTATTCTTACCGTGTGGTATTAGTACCTAAATGATGTGAATACTTTGTCCTTCACTGGCTGCTGCTGAATGATGCTCACCTTTCTTTCTCATGCAGCAGAAGAATTCTTGCAGGAGCAGCAGCAGCACGACAAGAACACACACAGTCACAGTTATCATCACCGTGCTACCGGCTGGATACCTCCACTCTTCTCCACCCAGCCTGCTCTCCAGCCTGCAGGTAAACACATCCTCCAGGTAAGGCACAGAGCTGAGCAGCCTGTGTGAGTTGAGCTGAGAGGTCTGGACCTTGTCTCCCAATGGGTGGAGGACAGTGGGTGACCTTCCACCTCACACTGTAGACTGCAGTTGGAACTTGTTTCAACCACAGAGAAGCTCAGAATCTTTGACTTAACTGCCAGAAAGCATCATGGACAAAAATGAGCAGGTGGACTTTATATTTCTGATTTCTGATAATGAGTTGTTTTTTATTTCTCTTTTCATGGGAATTAAAACATCACACTGACCTTAACAGCATGCCGGCTGGTGAATCAAACATAGCTTTCATTGGCTCAGATATAACCTGTGAGTTTGTTTCTGACAAACCTCCCAAAATATCCTCAGTGTAGTGGCTATCATTAGTCTGCATTGTTCTTGTCTTATTTCAAACAATAACCACATTTAGTGACGACATGAGACTGCCTTGTGCATTGAGTCAGCTTGGTGGCAACACAAAGGTCAAAATAGGAATGAAATGAAATCAAATATTCAGCAATACAGGGGTGGGAACATGTTGGCTTGTAAAGTTTCTTTTTCTGACATAAATCTGAAAAGCAGAAGCATCACTTTATCGCCTCTATTTTATGTTGAAAAATATGCAATAAAAACTTTGAAAACAATTAACTAGTCATTAGATGCCAAAAATGTTATTTTTAATAATATATTAAAAATATTTTATATTTTATATATAAAATATTTTAAACATTTACTTTCCAAAGTATCCATGCAGTTTAAATAAAAATCCGGCTCGAAATAAACTGTTAAAATAAAATGTTTTTTCTGCTGCAGTGAACTGATCAACTCAACTGTAAATCCACTCGTAGTCTCCTCATGAGAGCAAATCAAAAGTTATTGTTATTATATTGCTTGGTTTTATGTCTGCACCCTCCTTTGCTTCAATCTGTCAGAATATTGTTTTTCATCTACGCACCTGGAAAACTTCCTGCAACCAATAAAATTAGTTTATTTGCCTTCATACTTACGGTGATACATCTGTCAGAGGCTGAAAAGACACTTAATTTCCTCAAAGACCTTTTTTATTTTTTAATCATAAACTCCAAATTGGGGTGAGTAGTTGTGCTTTCAGCTCTCACCTGCCACATAAAGATGAGTCTCTTTTTGGAAACATCTCATCCATCCTTCCAGCTCCACTCGACAGAAGTACTTCCCATTATCAGCCATGTGTGCTTTCCTGATCAGGAGTGACAGCTCCCCCCGTCGAGGATCTCCCTTCAAGGAGTGTTTTGATCCAGACACTGAACAGTCGTCAGTTTCTTCAGTTTCTTCTACTGAACAGCTGAAGAAGGGTAAAGTCTGTGATTCTCTGGCCAGCCACTTCACAGTGATTCTCCCTGAGTAATCCTGCTGTCTGGGATGGGTGAAGGAGCAGCTGAGGACAGTGTCCTCCCCTCTGGGGACAGTAACCACCAGAGACATCTTCATGTCCCTGTCATCAGTTGTGATGTCATGTGTACAGGATCCAGGTCTCCCTGTTGGTCACTGTGTCAGTTCACCAGTTTGTTCAGACTGAAACATCTTAACAGCTGGTGATGCATGGCAATTCCTGGTCCCCTCAGAATGAACCATGGTGACCCTGTTGATTCTGACTTTTCATCTAGTGTCACCATCAGGTCAGCATTGAGCATGAGAATCAGTATAACATTAGCATGCTGCCAGACTATGCTAAGACAGTCGATGGTAACCTGGCAGCAGGTTTAATGTTTAACACGAGTAACATTGTGAGCACATCAGAATACTGATGACTTTTAGTCTAGTTAAGAATCGCTTTATTAAGCAGAACTGCTTTATTGTGGTATATATATTTTTACATACACACACTGAATTTGTCTTCTGCATTTGACCCATCCTTAGTTGAACACACATATAACACCCAGCAAATTACATGCAGTGAAACACACAGAATCAAAAATCAAGAGTCTTTATTGTCATTATGCAAACATAACAAAATTTTATGCAGATTCTCGGCTTAAAACACACTTATAAATAGCAGCAGAAAATTAAAATTGCATACTTAAGAAAAAATATAAAAATATAAAATACAAAATACAAGTAAGGTAAATAAAGTGCCAGTCTATGTGTATGCTGTGTGTGTGTATGTGGCTAGACGGGGGAGGGTGTATGTGTGACGTCCTGTATGGGGGTGGGACGTGAGCGTTTCACTGTAGGGGGGTTACTGCTTTAACAGCTCTGGGGAAGAAGCTGTCCCTGAGTCTGTTCGTGCTGGTTTTAATGTTCCTGTACTGCCTTTATGATGGAAGCGGTACAAACAGTTCGTTGCCCGGGTGGGTGGGGTCTGTGGCAATGCCTTCTTCTGGACTCGGGCAGTGTAAACTGAGTCCAGATCTGGTAGACTGCAGCCCACAATCCCCTGTGCTGTCCTCACCACCCAGGCTAAGTCCTTCCTGTCCTGTGCTGTGCAACTGCCATACCACACAGTCACACTGAGACACAGGCTGTCCCCTTTGTTGTAAAGCAGTTGTTGGGTTCTGGAGATGTGAAGTTTCAAAGTCTTTACTGAGCAGGATGGCTAACAGACTAAGAAAACAGAATGCGTTGCATTATGGGAAATTAAGGATCCAGTGTTTTTCCAATCGTGTGGTGTTTCTCCATCTTGTTCTGTTTTTAGTCTATTTGTCATGAGTTTCCAGCTTTATGGAAGTGGAGTCACTGGTTAAAAATGTGTCATACTGACCTACTGTTGCCTTTAAAGCGGGATAAGTTGTACTTTTGTCTGTTACCCAATAAACCAGCTTTAAATGGATAGTGTCGCTCCACCTTAACAAAGAAGAGACAATCTTATCAGTGATGATCACAGACAGGATGAGACACTGAGTCTGCTGCCACATCCTCTGGCTGATCAGACAGAAAAGGCAGCAGAAGCTCAGATGATAAAACCAAGCTTCAGGCAAAAATAAAACATTCAGGAAGTCTTGTGAAATCTGTCACATGAAACCAAAGCAGAAGTAAGAGGAGGTTTTAAAAGAGTACACGTATTTGTTGGTAGTATTTGTTTCACACATTTTTAATTCAATTCAGTTTATTTATATAGCACCAATTCACAACAAAAGTTATCTCATGATACTTACCAATTCGACCAGGTCGAGACCAAACTCTTTAATTAAATTGTAATATAGAGAACTCAACATTCTCCCTTGAGCAAGCACTTGGTGACAGTGGAGAGGAAACACTGCCTTTTAGAAGGCAGAAACCTCAGAGCAGACCCCAGATCAAGATGGGTGGCCATCTGCCTTGACCGGTTGGGTTGAGAGAGAGAGCAGAGAGGGTGGTGGGGCGTGAGAGAAGGAGCACACAAGCAGAGATGCATAGCAGCAGTAATAATACCAGAAGTATTGGAACTGTAGATAATGACAATGAAGCATACAGGAGGTACTACAGTGATTATGAAAGCAGTATTAGTAATAGTAAAAATGGGAGCATCTGCAGCAGAGTAGCAGAGTAGTAATAGAATTAAAATAGATTATGACTAAACAGTTGTAATCGCAGTAAGTTTCGAGTAGGACCGCAGCAGGACGTTCAACCACGATCCATGAGAACCTGCGAGACCAGAAAGCACAAGGACTCCAGGAAAGAAGTTGGGTTAGTGATATGCATAAATGGGACATAAATGTGTGCAGAAGGAGAGCTCAGTGCATCAAGAGAGATCCACCAGTCTCAGCACACTGGTTACCTGCTGGCATTATTTTTATTGGTCCTCTGTTGAGTTTGGAGAATCTTGTCATGGTTTCACATTTCACACCAACACAGCATCTGGTTCTTCACCCTGCCGGAGTGATTCTACTGGAGGCAGACAAACTGATTTCCTCACAAAAATAGAAGTGAGGGAAGTAGAGGCAGAAGTGCAGAGACACTGAGTCACATGAATCACACACACACTTGTCCTACCTGGTTGTGATGTTTTTCAGTCTCATTATGGACATCCAGCTGGTCTGCAGCACTTTGAGTTTGCTGTTACCTGCTATAGGAGGTGAGTTCACACATACATGCGCGCGTGCACACACACACACACAGTGTTTTATGATGTTTTGATGTGATTTGTTCTTCTGTAACTCTGATGGCGTCACACAGTAAACATCAAATTTGAACTCATGAATTTACATTTTACAAAAAACACAAGAAAAGATTTTAATGAGCTGCTTCTCTCTCCTCCTATCTGCTGTTTACTGTATTGTGCAGCAACTGATTTGATCAAAGTACTTTTAATGTTGCCTGCTTCAGTACAGTCGAATACAGTTTATTTATGGCAGAAATCTCAGAGCAGACCTCGACTCAATGTGGACGGCCATCTGCCTTGACCAGTTGGGTGCATGCATGCAGTCTTTGAAATATTTGTTATATGTGAGTTAAAGGACACATCCTCATCAAAGATAACTCCTAAATTCCTCACAGTGGAGCTTGAGTCCACAGCGAAGCCATCTAGCATTGCTATATCATTGGATAATTTGTTTCTAAGGTGTTTAGGGCCCCGAACAATAACTTCAGTTTTGTCTGAATTTAGAAGTAGGAAATTGTAAATCATCCAGGTTTTTATGTCTTTAAGACATGCCTGAAGTTTGGCAAGCTGATTTGTTTCATCTGGTTTCATTGACAAGTACAATTGTGTGTCATCTGCATAACAGTGAAAATGTATGGAGTGTTTCCTATTAATATCACCAATGGGGAGTATATAAAGGATGAATAGTATTGGCCTGAGCCAATGGGGAACTCCATGACTGACTTTTGATACATCACACAATTGAGATCGATCTGATCAATAGAACTGAAATCAGCTTAAGGGAGTTCCTTTAATGCTAACTAGGTGTTCCAATCTGTGTAGTAAGATAGAATGGTCAATGGCGTCAAATGCAGCACTAAGGTCTAACAGTACAAGGACAGAGATACGTCCCTCGTCTGATGGCAACAGAAGGTCATTTATGACTTTGACCAATGCTGCCTCTGTGATATGATGAGCTCTAAAGTCAGATTGAAAATCCTCAGATAAACTCTTACTGTGAAGAAAGTCATGTAGCTGATTGACGACTGTTCTCTCAAGGATCTTGGAGAGAAATGGAAGGTTAGATATCGGTCTGTAGTTGCTTAAAACCTCTGGGTGAAGTGTGTGCTTTTCAAGGAGAAGTTTGACTCCAGCTACTTTAAAGGACTAGGG
The DNA here is from genome assembly GCF_020382885.2 of Scatophagus argus. Classification (NCBI taxonomy): domain Eukaryota; kingdom Metazoa; phylum Chordata; class Actinopteri; family Scatophagidae; genus Scatophagus; species Scatophagus argus. The sequence continues at coordinate 26,296,034 of NC_058501.1, forward strand.
TACATAGCCTGTAATTGAGCAGCTTAGTTGGAATGGGGTCTAAGATGCATGTTGTTGGTTTAGATGAAAATATGAATCAATTGAGTTATACTTTCCTGAGCTACTTTCCCAGTCCTGGTATTAGTACTGCAGTAGGTGTCATTAGTACTTAGTACTGCATTAGTACTGCATTAGTATTAGTACATTAGTACTGCATTTGATGTCATTCTCCGTCAAGTCAAGTCAAGTCAACTTTATTTGTATAGCCCATTTTTACAAGCAGTTTGTCTCAAAGGGCTTAACATAACATCAGCAACATCCTCTGCCCTTCGACCCTCACATCGACTAAGGAAAAACTCCCAGAAAAACCTTTAACAGGAAAAAATGGAAGAAACCTCAGGGTGAGCAACAGAGGAGGGATCCCTCACCCAGGACGGGCAGACGTGCAATGGATGTTGTACAGGCAGGAAAGCAGTTAACAACATGAGAAATGACATTACTAAAAAGATAAGCAAAACAAAATCTCAACTGTTTAGTTTCACTTTTTGCTCAGGGTTAGTGTATGATATGATTTTAACATTTCACAAGTTATAAGAAAATTGTAGTAATGAAAATTATAATGAACTGCTGTAACATTCATGTGTTCTTTTTTTTTTTTTATGTGATGTTGAGAATCACTATCCTATCAGTTCGATTTCGGCCCGTAGGGAGAACCACCCCGCCCATAGTCGGTACATAGAGGAATGACAGGCAGATGTCAACAATACACATTGGGTTGGTCATAGAGCCGGCTACAGTTCAACTTGAAGATCTGGATGGAGAGATACCTGCAGAAAGATACAGAGAGAGAGAGAGAGAGAGGGAGGGAGAGACAGAAGACTACGAGGAGCACTGGACACACAGTTAGTGACATAAAATAATGAACTGCATGTTAATCTGACGAGGGGAGAGGATAGAAGAGGAAAAGGAGGAGGGGAAACTGCTTGGTGGATCATGTTTGTGTCCCCCGGCAGCATAGGCCTATAGCAGCTTAGCTAAGATAGAGATTTAAAGATTAACAGTTAGTCAGACCTATTCTACCTGTGGCTATATATCATGAGGTGACTGTAACTATGCCTACCAGCCCTACACACTTTATTTGGTGCTAACTATATGCTTTACTAAACAGAAAGGTTTTAAGTTTAGTCTTAAAAGTGGAGGTGGTGTCTGCCTGTCGAACCCAGATTGGCAACTGGTTCCACAGCAGGGGTGCCTGATAGCTAAAGGCTCGTCCTCCCGTTCTACTTTTATAAATTCTGGGAACTGTAAGTAAACCTGCGCTCTGTGATCTGAGTGATCTATTGGGAATATATGGGACTATTAGATCCTGCAGGTATGATGGGGCGAGTCCATTTAGGGCCTTATATGTAAGTAGGAGAATTTTAAAGTCTATTCTGAATTTTACCGGAAGCCAGTGAAGAGAAGCTAAGATGGGGGAGATATGATCCCTTTTACTGATTCCTGTTAAAACTCTAGCTGCTGCATTTTGGATCAGCTGCAGGTTATTAATAGAATAATTTGGACATCCTGACAATAGTGAGTTGCAGTAGTCCAGCCTAGAAGTAACAAAAGCATGGACAAGTTTTTCAGCATCACTCTGAGAGAGGACACTCCTAATCTTAGCGATATTACGGAGGTGAAAGAAGGCGGTCTTAGAGGTCTGTTTAATGTGATGAATAAATGACACGTCTTGATCAAAGATAACGCCGAGGTTCCTTGCAGTCGTACTGGAGGCCAAAGTAATGCCGTCCAGAGAGAGAATATTATCAGCTATTCTATTTCTAAGGTGTTTGGGGCCTAGAACAATGATCTCAGTTTTGTCTGAGTTTAATAAAAGATTGGAGGTCATCCAGTTCTTTATGTCCTTAAGACATGCCTGGAGTCTGGCTAACGGCTCTGTTTCTTCAGGCTTTAAGGATAAGTACAGCTGAGTGTCATCAGCATAACAATGAAAGTTTATGCCATGTTTCTGAATAATATTTCCTAGAGGGAGCATGTATAAGGTGAACAGGATCGGCCCAAGCACCGAACCTTGTGGAACACCGAGGCTAACCCTTATATATGAAGATGAAACATTATTAACTTGAGCAAAGTGAAATCTATCTGTTAAATATGATTTGAACCAGCGTAGCGCAGTCCCTGTGATCCATAAAATGCTGTGATCTACAGTGTCGAAAGCAGCACTGAGATCTAGCAAAACAAGTATGGAGACAAGCCCGCGGTCTGATGCCATGAGGAGGTCATTTGTGACTTTAACCAGTGCTGTTTCTGTGCTGTGATGGGCTCTGAAACCAGACTGAAACATCTCAAAGAGACTGTACCTGTGTAGGTGATCAATCAACTGATTTGCAACCACTCTTTCGAGTATTTTAGATAAGAACGGGAGGTTGGATATCGGCCTATAGTTTGCTAAGATGTCTGGGTCAAGTGAAGGTTTTTTAAGTAAAGGTCTAATAACAGCGGTTTTAAACGCCTGTGGTACATAACCTGTTGTTAAGGATAAGTTTATCTGATCTAAGAGGGAAATGCCAATCAAGGGAAAGACGTCCTTGAGGAGCTTAGTTGGGATGGGGTCTAAGAGACATGTAGTTGGGTTAGATTTGTTAATGCTGGAGGTCAGCTCGGGGAGGTCTATGGGCAGGAACCTGTCCAGAGATGGAGTAGGATTAAAAGAGATTACTAGAGATGGCACTATATTGGCTATTCTGGGAAGATCTTTATTGATTTTTTCTCTAATGTTATTGATTTTATTGGTGAAGAAACTCATGAAGTCTTCGCTGCTAAGAGCTGCAGGAATACAAGGCTCAATAGAGCTGTGACTCTTGGTCAGCCTGGCTACAGTGTTAAAGAGAAAACGTGGGTTGTTCTTGTTTTTTTTTTTCTGTTGTACTGGTACATGGAGCTGAGGGGAGCTGTGATGGGATTGCATCCCTAAATCTGTCTACACTATCTTCAGAGAGGCATCTGGTGTAATAGACCTTTTTGTTGTGTGCTGTAAAGTCTTCTAGAGTTAGTTCAAAAACTACAAGCGAATGGTCTGAAAGGAGAGGGTTTTGAGGGGCAACTGACAGGTTCTTAGTTTCTAGGCCATAGATGAGAACCAGATCGAGTGTGTGATTGTGGCAGTGTGTTGGTTCATTCACTATCTGAAGGAAACCTATTGAATCTAAGAGTGAACTAAAGGCTGTCTTAAGACTGTCAGAGTCAACATCCATATGAATGTTAAAGTCACCTACTATAATGACTTTATCTGTGTAGTTAAGCCCCACATGCCCTGCATCTCATCTCCCTCCCAGCGGCCCTCAGCTCCTCAGATGATGGGTGGTCTGTGAAGGTGCAGTCGGAGGTCCGAGCCATTGATGGCTACCCAGTGGTGCTGCCCTGCTCCTTCAGCCACCCGCAGCACTCCCAGCACTCCTCCTTGCAGGTGCTGTGGCGCCTGGGCCATGGCCAGGGTGCCACTGTCCTGTACCGCTGCACCAGCAGACCTGGGGCCCCCACCTGTGAGTCGGGGCCCCAGCAGGACCAGCGCTACCGGCTGGAGGGAAACCCAAGGGAGCACGACCTGTCGCTGCGGATCAACAGTGCCACCCTGCAGGACAGCGGACGATACTACTGCAGAGTGGAGGTTCAGGGACGAGAACGCATCAGCTTCGAGGACAAGATGGGAACCAGACTGAGAGTGGAGGGTATGTTCAACTGAGACCCCAGACACACCTGAAATCACATTCAAACTGACGCAAAGAACCCAAATGTAAATGAAACAAGGAAAGTCAGAGTCTGGTTTCAGTCTGCAGGGACTCACAGGTTGAACAGGTGTAAACATCCATCTCTCTTAACCACATGATTCTAAGTGTCAACATACCTCTAAGGAAGTCCTGATCTACAGGCCAGAGAGACACAGCAGAATGAATCCACCAGTCATCATGATGGGTGACATACTGACCAGCCACCTGACTGAGAGCTGAACTGCTGTTGTAAACCATGAAGAACAAGCTGATGCTCATTAAGATTAAGATTAAGATTTCCTTTATTGTCTCACAATGGGGAAATTCACATCGTTACAGCAGCAAAATGGATAGTGAAAAACAGAGATAGGCATCTATAATAAACAATTTACATAAGTGAAAGACACACACCACACACAGCAACATATTACCAACACAATAGCAGCAGTGGCGCATGGCTAATAGATTACACAGTGGAATAATGAATTATTGCACATTAATTATTGCACATCCTTATTAAGTCTTTCACAATATTTAAGTGGATGAGTCCTTAAGTAAGTGTGTGTGTGTGTGTGTGTGTGTGTGTGTGTGTGTGTGTGTGGTCTACTGGGGGCAGTGGTGGTTGTTGAACAAGCTGACAGGAGCAGGAAGGAAGGACCTGCGATATCTGTCCTTCACACATTTGGAGTGAAGGAGTCAGGAATCAGTTTATCGAGTCTCTTCCTGTCAGCTGTTGAGATGCTGCTGCTCCAGCAGACCACTCCAAAGAAAATGGCTGATGCCACAACAGTGTCAAAGAGTTAGCAAATAGAGTCTGCTCTGGCATTTTTGCATGAGTGTTAAGAATCCAGTCCAGTTTATTGTTCACGTGAACACCCAGGTACTTGAGTCTACACTCTCTATGTCCATTCCCTGGATGTTCACCAGTTTCGGTGGGGCTTGACTGCGCCTGCGGAAATCCAATATCGTTCATCTTTGCTCTACTTTTGTTGTCCAACCGACAGTGCACAGACATTCAGTTTGATGTAACTGAATGCAGGAAAAAGCATAAAATCTAAGACATTAGACAAGCTGAAACCAGAAAAGAATTAGAAAATGATTCACTAACTGATTATTTTTGTCTGTTAACAAGCAAATACTTTCACTAATAAACACAATGTTTGTTTTAGTTTGTCTTTAACTTTAGTTAGGGTCCTAACCCTAACCCTTTAGTTCATTACTGGAGTGAGGTAATAAAACAGAGACTTTAAGTCACTGATGTATGAAATCAACCAACAGTTTACTCATGTGTTTTCTGTCTTCTTGTCTGTGCCACAGCTCCTCCAAAGATCCTGGCTTTGTCAGTGGAGGGCACTGAGCAGTCTGGGTTCAGAGCCATGTGTAGGGTCCAGGGCTCCCCACTGCCAGACGTCCAATGGCTCGGTCCAGATGACCTGCTGGAGGGTTCACCGGTAGGTCCTCTAGTTCAGGGCTCCACCACTCACTACCACACTGTGAGCCAGCTGACAGATGTGGAACCAGGCCAACAGTACACCTGCAGCGCCTCCAACCCACTGGGCAAAGAGCAGGCCACCCTGTATGTCGTGGCCCCCCGAGCCCGGCTGTCTGTGACCGGAGCCTCGCCTCCTCTCCTGCTTCTCCTGTCAGTGTCTCTGGGAGTAAAGGTCCTCCTGCTGGTGGGGACAGGAGTGTGGATGGTGCAGGGAGGAGCTCTGCAGGGAGTAGGCTGCTGCTGGAAATAACCTGCTCTAAAATCACTTAATGGATGTGCCGAAACACTGAATTTCAGGTGTCACTTTGATGACATTTAATATACAGTTAATAGAACAAAGTAATGTACTTGTACTCATATTTAGGCTTTTATTAATTTATTAACAATTAGAAACGTGGACACCATCTGAAGGCTGCTGTGTGAATGGATACTGAACATGCTGATGAAAACCACATTATTATAAACCATTACTTAAATGTTTCATATGATTAGCAAATGCTAAATGAAATGTAATTTCATTTTAATTATTAATAATAATTAATTAATTATCTGTTTTATGTCAATGTAAGATTGGAATTATAATGGTTGTGAAGATGGTTGTTACCATCTTCACTTGACCTGAAGCCTGTTTCTTTACTCTTGTGATGACAGCCAATAAAATCCTGACAAATATTTTTTAAGTCTTAACTGTTTGAGAACAAATCCTGTCTTTGTTTGATGTAATGTGTCATAAACACTTATATAATTTAATAGTTTTATGTAGTTTGTTCTTGAGCCCATTCAATTATTTTGCATTTAATGTTTCCTCGGAAGAAATTTATATAATGAGTCATTACCCCTTAGCCCTAACCCATCCTTGGGGACGGCACAGTGGTGCAGTGGTTAGCACTGTCGCCTCATAGCCAGAGGGTTCCAGGTTTGAATCCCGGTTTGGGCCCTTCTATGTGGAGTTTGCATGTTCTCCCTGTGCCTGCGTGGGTTTTCTCCGGGTTCTCCGGCTTCCTCCCACAATACCAAAAACATGCACATTAGGTTAATTGGCTGCTCTACATTGCCCCCTAGGTGTGAGTGTGAGAGTGTGTGGTTGTCTGTCTTTGTGTGTCGGCCCTGCGATTGACTGGCGACCAGTCCAGGGTGAACCCCGCCTCTCGCCTGTAGTCAGCTGGGATAGGCTCCAGCCCCCCCGCGACCCTGACGGATAAGCGGTATAGAAAATGGATGGATGGAGACATCCTTGGAAGAAATGCTCAGTTTAGAAGTAAAAGTGTATTGTATTATAAGTTAGCACTGAAATAATGATATTAATTAAAATGTCTTCAAACTGATTTGAAAATTAAATTAAGGCAGTAAATTAGAAGGTTATGCTTCTGTCACATATGTCAGATGTCACCTTCCTGTAAACTGTCAGCTTTTTGAAGCCTGAAATACCTGATTTTCTGCACTCCTCCTGTCAACTGTGCAAAAATCTTCATGAAAACTAAACTAACTTGACAAAAGCTGACAGATAACTGTATAGGAGTAGAAAGTGACAAGAAACGAAATGAAGGTTCTTTAGATTTGTACTTAAGTATAGTACCAAAGTGAGTTTTATTCCACAGTGTTGTGGATCTGTTAGAATCAGTGTATCTATTAAAATGTTTATTGGACATGTGGGAAATAAAACACACAAAACAGCACTCAGGATTCACACGTTACAACAGATTTAATGGAACAATCAGTAACATCAAACTGAGTTTCTTCTACCTACAAATAAATTTAAATTTTAGAATGAAATTCATGATCTGAAAATGATTTATTATTTTCCTTAACCAAGCAGTGTGTAGTCTACAGACTGACTGATAAATAATCAATCAGTTCTTAATTCATTTTAAGGGCCAGTACTGCTCTACAAAACCAACAAAGCAGAAAGTAATATATATTCAGTCAAAGAAGAGTTAGGACGAGACTTTTTGGCATTTACTTACCATTTAAATCATAATCCTGATGTCATATAAATGTAAACCTATAATGTAGATATATAATATGTAGATATAATGTAGAACTGTAATGTATAGTGGGGCTACAAAACAAAACTAAAAACTGTAGTGTTAAAGATGAGCTAGCTGCTGAAATAGCCACGGCTAGCCTTGTCTAAGGGAACATTTTCCTGTTGGTCCTCATGTTAGTTTCCTGGAACTGAAAAATGATTTTGTTAATCCAGCATTTTAGTGATGTCTCATGTTCCATGTATATGAGGCAGTAGCTAAATTCAAACCAAAAGTAACAGCTGGAACCTTCCATGGCTTAGTTTCATTTAGGCGTTTATATGTCTGTCAGCACCCGACCTGAAACAAGTGTTCAAACTGTTCTGCTCCATAATGGTCCTGTCAGTCAAACAGGGTCACCACAAATGTACCTTTAATTGCACTATTTAAGAAGGAAAGGTTGATGCAAAGTATGTGCAGTAACAAAATCAGTGTGGTTGTTAGTTTAGTTTAGTTGGGCAAAAAATATCTTCAACGGTGAGTTTCACTGATTTCACACTTCAAAGTGTTTCCAGGTGTTACTATGTTAATAAAGTTGTAGAAAACCTTGAGTATCTCCAGACACATTGAAGGTGGCAGCACTCAGTGATGGGAACCTGAACCTGGTGTTAGATTCTTGAATACATGTACAAACCTCACCGAACCACATGACTAACAAAACCTCCTGAATATGAGCTGACACCTAACGTCACTAACAACATTGGTGAAATAATCTTTTTGACCACATTTTTCAGATATTATCATGCCTAAATTTTAATTTGAACAGTAATACTACTGTTACTGTCTAACTTTATAAAAGTTATTCTAATAATAATAAATAGTTCATGCCAACTACAGTGTATGTATCGATGAGGTTAGATAAACTAAACTACTTAGACAAAGAAATAGTTAATGTAAATCACAAAGGAACTGGGAACATATGACATCTAGTTCTGAAACCTGCAGACAAAGCTTGGTGTTCAGTAGCCTGTTTTTCAATGAGCCTGGTTCATGTTTCCATCCTGTCACCCTGTTTGATCACCCCCCTACACGGATAAGAGGACAGGGCTGCTGTAGCACAGGGGATGGATATTCTTGCAACAGTTCTCGTCACTCCAGCCAAAGTCCTTGCTTCTTTCCAGACTCATGATGGCACACTGGCCATCGTGCACCATGCCAGGCTCGCCGTCCCCCCAGTTGGTGTCAGTGACTGGATCTCTGCTCAGCCAGTACCATTCCCCAGTCTGGGAGCTCCGACGCATGCCAATCCACACAACCTGCAGACTGTCATTCTTGGCCTGGACAATTTTGTCATAAATCTGTCTCTGAAGTTGAGCCTTGGGGAAACTGACCAGCTCCAGGTTGTTGTCTTTGCAGTACTTCAGGGATTCTTGCCAGCTGCCTGCATGTTGTCCAATTTTTACAACTTCTGGAGACACGACACAACCTCTGATATCTGTTCATACGAAACAGAGACAAACTGTATTTAGATGCACTATTTTATAATATTTTATAACATTATATATCTATATATAGCTATATATAGCTATTCTATTTTATAATATTTAATATTTACTCTTTCTATTTTACTTACCTATTATTTGGTAGCAGGGACAAAAACAATTTCACTGCACATTGTACCGTGTATGATTGTGTGTGCGACAAATAAACCTATCTCGTATCTTGTATCTTTTGATAAAAGTCCATCCAGTTGTAAATTATTCTGTGGAAACCCGATAAGAACAATTGGCTGAACACCTTGGCCATTGTAACCAGGCATGGCAGGTGTTGTGTGAGCTTTCTATTTCTCCCCATGTTGAAGGTGTGTGCATGGGGCTCTAGTAAAAGGAAGTGCAGAGTGTGCTCTTATTAGCTTTTCAATTCAATTTATTTCAATTCAATTCAATTCATCACAACAAAAGTTTTTTCATGACTCCAAAAACATACAAGACAAAGTGTATGAAAGAATTAAACAGTGCCTTTATCAGTTGTGAAGAAAGGATCAATCAAAAAACAGTTCTGGTTTTGTGGTTCTGGTTTTTGTTTCCTTCCTTACATCTACCTGCACACAGTCATCAAGTGCGAATTCAAGATCTTTTACAAGATTGTAATTTTACAACAAGTCAGCTGAAAACCAAAATCTATTTTAGTGAAAAGCTTAGGACACACCTCCTTATTTTTAAGCTTCCTCACTCTGTAAATCTCAGTTTGGAGGTGGAGGCCATACCTGGGATTTTACTGACGACGGCTGCTGGGTGCCCAAACACAGCACCTGCCTTCTTTCCCAGAAAGTAGACGGCCATTTTAGAGAAAGAGTGCCAGATGACTGTCTGGTTTGACGCCAGAACAACAGATGTGGAAACCAACTCTGTCCCTTGCAGCTGCTGCCACTCAGGACTCTCCAAAGGACGACTTCCAACATGAACCCCATCAGTAAAATCCTTGTGGACCACAATCACAGCAAAGTTCTGCACGCTGGTGATGAAGCTGACTACAGAACAGGCAGCAAAGTCAATCTCAGGGATCAGAGGGAGGAGTAAGCCTGGACGGTAGAGCATGGCTGTGCCTGCTGTCATAACTAGCCCTGAGTTTGAATTAAAGGGGCTCACTTGGGTGGAAAGAAGAACAAAAGTTTCATCTTCAGCACCTTTGGCCAGAACAGGAGGAATGTAGAACTTCTGCTGCTCTTCTCTGGCTGACGGCAGCAGGGTGTACAGCTGCCCACAGGTGCAGTTGTACCGGATGGCACAGGAGTGACCGAAGAGGACTGCCACTGGCTGATCAGCTTTCACAGTTCTCAGTATGTCCTCTGTTTTCACCCAGATCTGAGCAACCTGGTAGGGCTGAAGTGAAACAACCTTGGATACTGCACCTTGAACAGTTACTGTGTTTTCTTGGTCTACGTTGATGATAATGAGTTTGAATGGACCTCTTTCTGCTACATCTCTCATCACCATGTCCACTGGGTGAGTAGTTCCTTCAATCATGGGCACTGGTGGGATGAGGTACTCTGTGCCCAGTCGGTCAGCAGGGGTAATCAGAATTGTCTGCATACTGTTGCTTTTAAGGCTGACAACATGGACGGTAATTAACTTGTCACTGGTAATTAGTAGAGTTTTGTTGGCAATTTCAGACCTGTCAAGCTCCAGTTTCGCATCAGGTGCAAATTCCCAGGTCTGTCTAGCATTCAGGATCTCTGTTTGGATATGTGATGTATTCATTTTGATGATGAGCTCAGTGTTGTGGTACAAGGCAGTGATTCTGACCTTGTTTTGGGGCTGATCAGGATGATAATAGGCAATGTTCTCTGGAAAAGCAACAATGAATTTCAGACCAGTGCTGGTTTCAGCTTGAGTGGATGTGGATTCTGGGAAAGAAAAAAAACCTGTTGAAACAGCAAACTCAAACCCTCAGCGAGATTTTTCAAAAGCGAAAACTCCACTAAACAACATTTTAATACCATGTTTTACAGTAACCTGAGGTCAATTGTGTGTAATTTCATGGCGTGAATACCAATAAAATTCTAAGCAGTCCATTTTGATCCTTAAATGAAGGTTCAGTGAAAGAAAACAGTGGAAGGTTTCACTCCTGATGAAGCTTGCAGGATTTGACATAGTTGTCATGCCTGGTGTTTTTTGTTATGCTTTGTCTTTTGATTTCTGTCCATGTGTCATGTTCCATGTTGTCTTGTGCTTCCATGTATTATGTTAAAGGTTTTTGTCATGTCCTGTTTTATTTTGAAAGTGTCTCTTCCCCTGTGTGCCCTGTTTTCATGTAGCTTTGCTTTGGTTTTCCTGATTGCTTTCTCCCTCCTGATGTGTGTCACCTGTGTCTCGTTATCATGTCTATTTAGTCCTTGTCTTCCCAGTCACCTTTGTCTGAGCGTCTGCATTTTTCCCCCCCCATGCCATGCCAGGAACTTCTGTTTGACCTTGTTACGCCTTGCCATGTTTGCCCAGGAGTTTTTGCCACAGTAAGTGTGTTTTTGTGTTTAGCTTTGTTTAATAAAAGACTAGTGTTTTTGGACCTCCACCCTGCCTGCCGCTTTCTTACTCTGACCGCCCATTTGTGACAATAGTGGCCAAACTGTGTCATTAGAACATCTTGTGACAAAAACTGGCCCAAAAAACACGTCCCATAAACTCCCAAGTGTATTCACATATTCAAATATACAACTAGACACACAGTATTTGAGCATACACTGCATATACAGTACACAACAGTATGCATATTGTACACAGCAGTGCACATACAGTACACATCAGTACACAGCAGTATTTGATTAAGCGGTAACTTAATCAAATACTGCTCTGTACAGGAAGAACTAATCCTAACAGAGAAACTCAGGCTACCTACAAACCTCACATGGCCAAAGGCAGAGGAAGTACTCAGATCCTTTACTTTAAGAAAAGTATTAATACTACAGTGTAAAAATACTCTGTTGCAATTAAAAGTTCTATGTTGTAAATGTTAGTCCAGTAACAGTATGGAAGTACAGTCAGGACTTAAAGTAATCAAATAAAAGTACTGTTTCATTCAGGACTGTGGCTGATGATTCTTTTCATTCTGCATTCATCTGCTGATTATTTTCTCCATGAATGCATATATTCCTTCACTGTGTTTAGTCCAACCAACAGTCCAAAGCTCAACATTATTACAAGCACTTTTGCAAACATAATGAAGTGAAGCAGAAAAATGAAGTATTATACAGTAAATGTACAGGTGGGGTAAATGTGATGTCTTACCTGAGCTCAGAGTTGTTGGCAGCAGGAACAGGAGCAGCACAGGACTCATGGTGGTACCAGGACTTAAGACTTCAGACGTGTCGAACCTCACTGAAATTTGTTCTCTTTTGAACATCTGTCAGAAAACTCCTCGCATTAGTTCTCACTTTAAAGGTTATTAACTCTCCAATTGCCAGACACAGTTTTTAGTTAAGTATTCAAATACTTTACTTTAGTGACAGCACTAATACCACACTGAAAATACTCCTGAATTCAAAAAGTAATTAAAGTACTCATGTTGCAGTACAGTGTGTTCCTGTAGTATTTGAAGTGTCAGTGGTTGATCTTCATGCTGGATGTTCTGAGCTCATCTGAGCTCCTTTCTGCTGGTGGCTTTAACCTCCAGCAGAGCATTAGATTCTATCAGATCCTCATGTGTTTGAAGTCCGACTGTCCTGGGAGATCCAGGACCTCCAAACAAGTTCCTGAGCTCACACAAACAGCCTATTTTCATGCTTTTTAAAGAGCAGATTCAGCTGAAGGAGGAGGAGGATTTTCATCTTCATCCTTCAGTTTATCACAGACATTCAGCATCAACACATCTGGACACTCAGGGTTTTCATCTGGACATGAACTGAAGCTGAGACTGATGGGGTGCAGTAAAAATATTCACCTCTGAGGTGTGCAGTAAAAGCATATAAAGTTAAATATGAAATGGAAAATTTAAGGTTAAGTATAATCTATATGAAGTACAATACTTGAGTCAATGTACTTTGATTGAAGTTTTCTTTTGATCTGATATAAAAAAAAATGAGTTAAGAAGTTTGTGTCTTACCTGGCATTCAGTTGTCACCTGTTTACTCCTTCTCTCCTTCACATTTGTGAGTCAAACATGAATCGATTTGCAAGAAGTTTGCATGAGACTCATGACAGCAATCGTCAGGAGGTGCAACACAAAGACCGGGGAGGGGGGAGGAGTCGCAGTGAATTCAGTGACATTATCAGGTTAAAATAATCTGATGTGAGACAAGCTGAGCTGCTGCCTACTTGTTTTGCTGTCCTGAGCGGATCTGGTGTCAGTTTGACAGTCAAATCAGTTTGAACTTCACTCTGAGCTCACATTTCCTTTCTGAGTCTCTGTAAAACAGAAGGCAAACAGCGAAGACGGCCATACTGACAGTATAATCAGCTGTCAGTTGGGCACATTCTCTGATTTGGACACAAGATGGCGCCACGGATGTTTAAACTGTTTATCTCAGTTTGGAGACAAAATGATCACTTAGATTCCGATAGTTTACAATAAAACCTAACAATAATGTAGATGTGTTTCTTCTCTTATTATGCATGGCCAGAAGTATGTGGGCACGAGAATTTTGATGTGACATCATGTTCCATGTGACACCATCACAATGTGTTCTGAATGAAGCTCTGCCTCCAGTTCATCCCAGCACTTCTGGGCTTGTCTTTGAAGACGTTTTTCAGAAAGTGGAGAACATTTCTGAGGGTTGAGTTCAGTCAAGTCGAACTTAGAAACTGAAAGACATTTCCTCATTGAGCTGTTTTGGATGCAGGATGTTGTCACACTGAAACAAGAAGAAGATAGTGATCAGCGAAGTGATCAGCAACACCGGGGCTCCACAGGGGACTGTCCTCTCTCCCTTCCACAAGACCAAGGAACTGGTGGTGGACCTGAGGAGGACTAAGGCTCCAGTGACACCTATCAACATCAAAGGGGCCACTGCTCGTGGATCATGGACTTCCTCACCAACAGGCCCCAGGTGGTGAGGATAGGGGAGTCTACATCTACCCCACTGATCCTCAACACTGGCATGCCGCAGGGTTGTGTACTCAGCCCTGCCTTATTCACACTCTACACACACGACTGCTCTGCTATTTCATACACTGCTTTTTCATACACTGTAAGCCTTTTTACTCTCCGCGTGAGTTTGCTTCACTCATTCTGGCCGTTGTTTACATCCTGCCGAGTGCGGACGTGCACGAAGCTCAGCGCGCACTCGCGGATCAGGTACTGTGTGTGGAGCAAACATATCCGGACTCCTTAGTTATTGTCCTTGGTGACTTTAATAAAGGAAATCTGAGCCAAGAGTTACCCAAATACAATCAGCTGATCAAATTCCCGACCAGAGAGGAGAACACTCTGGATCACTGTTACACCACAATAAGCGGAGCATATCGTGCAGTGCCCCGCGCCGCTCTTGGTCTATCTGACCACGTCATGGTCCACCTGATCCCCACATACAGACAGAGGCTGAAGCTCGCCAAACCTGTGGTGAGCACATCTAAAAGGTGGACCACCCAGGCTGTGGAGGAGCTTCGTTTCTGTTTGGAGTCAACGGACTGGGACGTGTTTAGGGCTGCTACAGATAGTCTTGATGAGTACCGTATACAGATACTGTAACCTCATATATCCAGTACTGTGAGGACAGTATTGTGCCAACACGCACCAGGGTGAGTTATAACAACGACAAACCCTGGTTCACAGCTAAACTCAGACAGCTGAGGCTAGAAAAGGAGTCTGCATTCAGAAGTGGGGACAGAGACAGCTACAAAGAGGCCAAGTACAGGTTTAGCAAGGATGTGAGAAGTGCTAAATCACTGTACTCTGAGAAACTTCAACAGCAATTCTCAGCTAATGACTCGGCCTCTGTGTGGAAAGGGCTTCGGCAAATCACCTACTACAAGCCCAAAGCTCCCCACTCTACTGACGACCTGCAACTAGCCAACAGCCTGAACGAGTTCTACTGTCGCTTTGATGGACTATCTGCCGGCCCTGACACCCCCACTCACCCCATCAACACGGCCATTCACTCCCCCCACACCCCTGAAGTCATTCCACCAGCATCCACCTCGGACCCCTCCTCCTCCACCACAGCCCTCTTTATCCAGGAGGAGGATGTTAACAAGCTGTTCAGGAAACTGAACCCTCACAAGGCTCCTGGACCTTGTGTCCCCCTCCACCCTGAGACACTGTGCAGATGAGCTGACTCCAGTGTTCACAGACATCTTCAACACCTCTCTGGAGTCATGCCATGTGCCAGTCTGCTTCAAAGCCTCCACCATAGTTCCAGTCCCCAAGAAGCCGAGGATCACTGGACTTAATGATTACAGACCTGTGGCACTGACATCTGTAGTCATGAAGTCATTTGAGCGCCTGGTTCTGTCCCACCTTAAGTCCATCACAACACCCCTCCTGGACCCCCTGCAGTTTGCCTACAGAGCCAACAGGTCTGTAGATGATGCAGTCAACCTGACTCTACACTTCATCCTGCGGCATCTGGACTCGCCGGGAACCTACGTTAGGATCTTGTTTGTGGACTTCAGCTCTGCCTTCAATACGATCTGCCCAGCTCTCCTCCAAGACAAGCTGTCGCTGCTGAATGTGCCTGACCCCATCTGCCGGTGGATCACTGACTTCCTGAAAGACAGGAGACAGCATGTGAGGCCGGGGAAGAATGTCTCGGACACCCGCACCATCAGCACTGGTACTCCCCAGGGCTGTGTACTTTCCCCTTTGTTCTTCTCCCTCTACACCAGGCATCTCAAACTGGTCCAGAGGAGGGCCGCAGTGGCTGCAGGTTTTTGTGCCAACCAACCAAGAGCACACCGTTTGACCAATCAACTGTCTGAAGACGGAGATCAGTTGATTAAATGAGTCAAGTCTGGTGTGCTGCTACTTGGTTGGAAAGAAAACCTGCAGCCACACCGGCCCTCCAGTGGACCAGTTTGAGATGCCTGCTCTACACCAACTACTGCACCTCCAGCCACCAGTCTGTCAAGCTGATTAAGTTTGCAGACGACACCACCCTCATCGGTCTCATCTCGGATGGGGATGAGTCCACCTACAGGAGGGAGGTGGACCGTCTGGTGTCCTGGTGCGCCAACAACCATCTGGAGCTGAACGCTCAGAAGACAGTGGAGATGATCATTGACTTTCGGAAAGTGCCAGCTCCATCGCTCCCCCTCACCCTGACAGACACCCCCATCTCCACGGTGGACTCCTTCCGCTTCCTGGGTACCACCATCACCCGGGACCTCAAGTGGGAGCAGACCATCAGCTCCCTCATCAAAAGGGCCCAGCAGAGGATTTTCTTCCTGCAGCAGCTGAGGAAACTCAAGGTGCCAACCAACTCTGACTGTGTGGTATGGCAGTTGCACAGCACAGGACAAGAAGGACTTAGCCCGGGTGGTGAGGACAGCACAGGGGATTGTGGGCTGCAGTCTACCAGATCTGGACTCAGTTTACACTGCCCCAGTCCAGAAGAAGGCAAGACGCATTGCTACAGATCCCACCCACCCACCCACCTCAGTTCTTTTGAGTCCCACACTATCACCACACAATAGCGGAGTCAGTAAACCGAAGTTTATCTGATCTGATATTGGTCTTTTAACTGACGATACGCAAGCTCACTGAACTGATGAGCTTGGATGATCGGTAACAAATTAAATGAATGCAGCACTTACAAGTGAAAAATCACACACTAACAATTCTATCTTAATAATGCCTCTGCCCAGACATAAGCCTCTTACTTTGAGTTGCTCCGGTCCTTCGGAGTTGGAAAATTAATAGTCCGCTTAAATGTTCGCGGCGCTGTCCTCAGTGAGGTGCTGATGGTCCGTTATCTCTCTCTTTTGGCGGGGAAAATCACCGGTGAAGAACTTTGTTTCGTCCTTAACAAAGTCGGTGTGCGGTCCTCGTTAACGTGCGGTCAGCTGATTGCAGCGATCCACGTCGGAAGAAAAAAGGAGAAGTTCCAAAAAAAAACAAAAAACAAAAGCAGCAGTCTGTTTCTCGGCCCGCGAGTTGAAATGAAATGATGATACTCAAACGTTTGAGAAATGCTCCCTTTCGGCAACCAAGTTGCAGAAAAACTTCACAGTCCTCCACTGTACTCGTGCACGGGGAAAAGCGAGGTCTGAGGTTCACAGTGGCCTTTTATTACCTGAGTGACGTCACCTCGGACCCCCTTGGAGATGGCTGGCGCACAACCAATGTCCGTGCCAGTCCTGGGTTCGAATTCAGGATTTTACGACTACGTGTACGTCATTGGGAGGGCTTTAACAGTTCCTCACTCTAGCATCATTCCTGCCTGTTGCCATCAGACTGTTAAACTCTGTGAGGGACACATATACTTTTATATATACAATGTATATATGATTTTACACATGTAAATACCTGTATTTTTAGATTTTAGATTTTTAACACATGTAAATACCTGTATTTTTAGATTTATACTTATCTGTTGTTTATCCTGTTTTTATATATTTTATATATATATATATTTTATATCTTTCACTTTTCTTTCTTAGTCGGCAAGACTGCAAGTGCACTGTCTCTATGAAAAAGAATTTCCCTTGGGGATAAATAAAGGAATTCTGATTCTGATTCTGATACACCAACCAGAAAAACACAGAAGCATGTGGACAGGAGTGTCCACACACTTTTGGACATTCAGTATATGAAGACACAAACACATAATGTCCTTGTTCTTGGAAGGTGTTGCTCTGACAGTCAGTTAGATAACAGCTCAACAGTTACACAACTAGACAGGTTTCCATGTGTGTTTGTGTGTACATGTTCCTGTAGTTATGGGGACAAAATCTGTTTCCACAGTCACATTGTGAGGACCCTCCTTACTTATGGGGACAAAACTGCAAATCCACACAACGTAAATCATTAAATATTAGGGTGAAGAGTTGCTTTAAGGTTAGGCTGAGGTTAGGATTAGGTTAAGGCAAGTAAGCCTCCAGGAAATTAATGTAAGTCCATGTAATGTCCCCAAAAGTGATGGAAACACGACTCTCTCTCTCTCTGTGTGTGTGTGTGTGTCCTCTAATCTGTAATCTGGCTGCAGACTGGATTTTGCAGGAAGTCTCAAATAATTGTGTGTGTTTAGCTTCACCCTTCCAATGACATCACACATAACAAGGACACTCAGACTCAGCTCAGCTCAGTTCAGTTCAGTTGTCCCCAGCAGACAGCAGCAACATGGCCACGTTCGTCTCCGTGAGTACCTGTGCTTCATTCTGACTTAAACTAATAGAGGATCTGATCTGCAGGGACATCAGGAATGTTTTTATTGTTTTAAAAATCAGGTTTCACATTTAAATAAACATCAAGAAAGACAAACTTCACTTCTGGTTAAAGTACATTTAGTTCATACTTTTACTTCACTACATCTCAGAGGGAAATAATTTACTTTTTACTAGACTACATTTTGTAAAATACAAAGCATTTTAGACTAATTTTAGATTTTGACATTAAGTAATGTTATAATCATCTAATAATAGAGTATCACACAGTCAGTACTTCTAATACTATAACTACATTTTGCTAGTGCTTCTGTACTTCTGCTCAAGTAAGATTTTCAGTGTAGGGCTTTCAGTACCCTGAGGTACTGCAAAAACATCTGAATACTTCAGATGTAAACCTGTAGAGGAAAACACTGCAGTGAACTGTTTGTGTTATTGCGTCCACCTCTACTGAAAAATCCTAACATGCTGTCTTAGATGTGATTTAAGAAGTTTTAGGTTAGAATGTACACTCACTAAAGATGCTTCGTGAGGCTCATCAGAGTGTTTCTGTGTTAAAAGCAGTGAGGGTCCAATTAAAGTAGGTCTGTGTCTGCTGCAGGGGCCCCTGGGAGCCAACATGCAGGCACAGAGCTTGATTTAGATCCAGTGTCCTGAAAGACTGAAGCTGCTCTCAGATCAGCTTCATTCTGCTCCGCTTGTTGTCATCAGACATTCAGCTCTACATTAGCCCACATCTGAAAGTGGACAAATCAAGTTGAGCTGTGAAGCCATCTCCGGCCTGTGAACACCAGGTCTTGGACTGGACTTCTGCTCCACAGTCACCACAAACAGGTTTCATGTGATCCAGACTCCCAACATGAGTACAAACTGTGAAGAGACTTTTCTGTTTCTGCGCTTCAGTTGGTGACATGTCATCACTGTCCTGTCGAGACACCTCGTCGTGGTTTAGTCTACAAGGATTCTCTGTCAGCTCTGTCCAGAAACCCGAGGGTCACCGGGGGCCAGTGGAAGCCCTCTAGCAACAGGATGCAGGGCCTCATCCTCCATAATAAACACCACTGCAGACTCACCAGGTAACAAACACTGACAACAGATAAAACACCAGTCAGACAAACTGGTCTGATGTCACCTGACCAATGAGTTTGAACTTACATGTCATCGCAGATCAGCTGCAGTCTGTGCAGTAACAACAGTAGTAGTGTTCACAGTATTAGTACACAGTTGTTGTTTCTCAGCAGTTATATGATGTCACTTCCTGTCTAGAGTTAACCAGCTGCCTCTATCACTCCTGTCTTGGATTCTCACAGAGCTGAGCTCCCAGAATGCATTGCGGTGTCTCATTCCAGGCCATCAGACAGCATGAAACACCTGGTCCTTGTGCACCTGAGAAAGCTGCTGATACTGAACCCCACCCAGCAAAGGGGCATCCACCTGCAAGTCTAATACCTTCACCCAACTGCAGGAGAGCAGGCCATGATGATGATGATGAGCAAGGCTGAACTGAGAGCATCTGGACCAGCAGAGGGTGCCACAGGGATTCACACAGACTGGTCCTGAGACAATTTTTATCCTGTCAATAAAAAAACTGAAGGTGGAGAGAATTGCTGAACCACCTGAATACAGACTTGACCTCTGGCATCAGACTGGACCTCACGAATCCTTAATGCTAGAAGTATAAGTACTGCTGCCACACTGAAAAAATACTCAATTACAAGTAAATGTTCACTTAGGTAAAAATACAGAAGAACATCAGCAATGCACTTAAATATCAAAAGTAAAAGTATCTGTCAGTGCTGTACCGATGCATTGACAAATACAAAGTACTGCGGTGTTACTCCAGACAGAGCTTATTTTACCTGCTTAATGTAGTACAAAGTCATATTACAAGCTGAAGGTAAATGTAGTACAATATTCCACGCTGAAATGTGATGAAGAAAATTTATAATGAAGCATAAAAATGAAATTGTTATGTCAAGTATGAGTATGAGCGAATGAAGATGTGGAGAAAACAGAGGAGGATATTACAGCAACATTTCGACAAGGCTTGTGTGTCCACATACTTTTGACCATGAACCAAAATGTACTGAAAAATATAGCAGAAATAAAATAAAAAAGTCAAATAAATCTGATTTAAAAGTTGAATGGTGTTTCAGATCAAGAGGATGAGATGTGTCCACCAACATCTGCATAAAATAATAACCTGAGATTTGTTAAAAAAAAAAAAAGTGTGTTGACCGCACAGTCAAAACGACATCAGTCTTCTCCACCTTGTGGTTCTCTTCATCCAGCACTACAGGGGGAAGAGACGTCTGAGTTCTCTTCAACATGATGGAGCAAGATTACACAAAAAATCAAAAGCACCGTCTCTGGCACACAGGTGACTGAACAGGTAACTGAATCACGATTGGGCCGAGCTCCAACACTCCGTCAAACACTCATTACTACAGGGCTCAGGAAGACTTCAGACAACTGTCATCCGTCTGTCTGCATGTCACCTGTCTGTCTGTCTGTTGTTTTCTCTGAAATCTGGTTTGTATCTGAAATACTGACATAAATCAGAGATTTGAGATTCAGAATCTGGATCCAGTCTGCCTCACCTCCAGATCGAATTCTGGTCCACCTCCAGCTCTCTGAATCGCTGAAAAATGAATGTGATACACAGCAGCAAGTGACCGAAACTGAACAATAAAGTGACTGACGTGACAGCAGGTCAAAGGTCGCCTGAAATATTAATGTAAAAGCTGAGCGGAGCCTCATGGCGTCCTGCTGACAGCTTTAATCTGCTCAGTTAATGAAAACCAGAGAATTTAACACACACACTCACACTCACACACACACTCACTTACACACACAGACATACACTCACACACACAGACTCTCACACTCACACACACACAAACTCTCACACTCACACACTCACTCACACACTCACTTACACACACAGACATACACTCACACACACAAACTCTCACACTCACACACACACACACACTCACTCACACACATTCACACACACAGACATACACACACTCACACACACTCACTTACACACACACACACACACACACTCACACTCTCTCTCTCACACACACACATTCATACACATAGTCTTGTTTCTGCATGGCTGTGGTAAAAAAACTAAAGAGAAAACTTTTAAGAAGTTAAAAACTGGAACGGAGTCCAGGAAATAAAACATAAGCAGGAAACACGGGACAAGCAAAAAACTTTTGTTAACTATTTCCTCTCAAAATGGTATTTTGTTTTCAAATGACACACACAAACCATCATATGAACATGTATGAGGACCAGTTCAACACTGAGGTGCTTAAAGTAAGACACTATGATGAGTGGAAAAGGCTTCTTCTCCCTTCATCATGATGACTTGGGCCTTTGTTTAGTGTTAGACTTACTACACACAGAACATACATAAGTGTGTTGTAAAATATTTCTGAATATTGTTGTTATACTCTAAACAATGAACACAGTGTACATCCCAACCAACACGAAGTTGCACATACAGTGGACTACATACAAATCAACAGAAGAATTTACTGTACACAGTTACAGTAAAAAACAAAACTATGCTGCTTCCTGTCTTCTGTTTTGGTCTGGCCACAGCACCTCATCCACATCACAAGCAATGTTTTCTCTGGCCCAGCAGCGGGGGAATATAGCCTAGCATGGCGAATCCAGCCATGAAAAGCATCAGCTTCTATATCTCCACATGGTTCTTCCATAGCTTGGAGAAGAGGGATACGCGTTTGTGTATTTCTGTCATACACTTTCCATCTCCAGGCAGAAAAAATTCCTCAGTAGGACTGAGGAATGGTGAATATGGAGGGAGATAAACAATTAAAAAGCGTGGGTGGGCAGTGAACCAGTTACGAACCAGAGCAGCCCGGTGGAAACTTACATTGTCCCAAATGACGACGTACCTGAGCTGCTGTGGGCCATCTGTCTGGTCTGGTGGAATGAGTGTGTTGTGTAGGGTGTCCAGGAATGTGATCAGATGGGCAGCGCTGTAGGAGGGGTAGGGTAGCAGGGTAGCATGGTGCTGGATGACGCCGTGGTGGGTCATCGCTGCACACATTGTGATGTTCCCTCCACGCTGGCCAGGGACTTCATCAATGACACGCTGGCCGATGATATTCCATCCCCTCCTTCGTCTTTTTGTGAGCTTGAATCCAACCTCATCAATGAGGACGGACTGGTGCTCCACTGCAGCCACCTCTAGCTCAAGGAAACACATGACAATATCAGAAACAGACTGAATGACTGTGTGTTCCTTGTGCAAACAAGAGATTTTCTTCATGACAAATGGGCCAAATGCAGAGAATTTTGTGTAGTGTTCTGAAAAAAGTGTTTTGTTTTGTTTTTTAAGTTACTTTATTAATCCCAAGCTGGGAAATGACTTCTCTGCATTTAACCCATCACTGATTGAAACACACACACATGCAACATGCAGTGAAACACACAGGAGCAGTGGGCTGCTTATGATTCACACCAACCGAAGCTGCTCGAATTGCACAACGCTGACACAATGACTTGCAGTTGTTCTACTTTACTGCAGGGTTGACCCCTCAGATTCCAGTATTTAGATTTGAATTCATGAACCACATTATGTGAATCAAAAACACAGCCGGTGGCCCTCATGGAATTCAGTTTAACTTCCTTGTTGCACAGAACAATGATGACCTCAAGAAAAAGAAGTAGAAGTAGAAAAAACTTGTGGAATTAAATGAAAAAAGGTTTTATTTCTGTTAAAAAAAAAAAAAAGCCTTAGAAAAGTGGCCCCTCACACCTCGATGAGCTTTCCTCCTGGATGTTTGGATCATGACGACATTAAACACTTACACAGCAATGTTGTTTAACAGAACTTCAGACTACAGCAGATACATAAAAAGGATGATGCATTTATTAGCAATTAATCTCCAGTAATAACTGATGTAATGTTTCTCTCCTCTGAGCCTCTCCTCAAACTGGAATCATTTTTGTTTTTATCTTTTCCTCCAGACAGAATATGCAACACATTTGGAAAGCAGCTCACGTCACCTTGAATGAGGACCTGATCGGCTTTGTGTGAACAACAATGACTTTAGTGTAATGAAATAATCTGTCAGGATTACAGCAGCTGAAAGGAGCAGCAGGAGGGAAATACAACACAAACATGAAGCTGTTGATCTCAGATAAGCCGTTCAAAAGGTCACTTTACTGTGAAACTGTGTAGGAACTAATTTCACTGGCTTTGTGTAGGTCCTCCAACACAGGAGGACTGCGGTGCATTCAAGGCCTGTCTTACAGACCAGACTGAGAAATATGACTTCCTGCTTTCACAGAAATGTTAATATAACATTTATGTTTTGCAAAATGTTGGCGTTTGCTTAATTTCCCTTCATTTTGTATTTCCATCATCTATGTCTTATGTTTCCAACAATGCCTTTAAAATACTTTACTGTTATGTACCAATAGGAGGACCTGCCATGTGCGCTACATAAACAAACCTCATTACAGCAGCTATGTTGGGTATTTTTTTATAAAAATATATGAGCTGACAGTTTGCTGGTGTCTGTGGTAATGAATTATCAGCTGAAACTGTAGCTTTCCTCGTCTTCATGGAATTTCAGCTCAGTGTTTATCCAGTTCATTCTCAGTGCTCTCACAGCGTCATCTCAGAGAGGAAGCTGTAAAAATCATACGAGCTGAAAGCAGCTCCAAACCCCAACCCTAACAGCAGATAGTAGACACACTGAGAGCAGATGTTTCCCTCAGGAGGTGGAGAGAGGGAGCTAACAGAGAGGGAGGGCTGGACTGAGACTCATCGGGAGACACGGACAGATGCCAGATGAAACTGCTGGATGTTTCAGTCTTTCTTCGTCTTTCATGCAGTCCAGAACTGATCCAATGGGGGTCCACCTGCTGTTCACTTGCACTATACTCCACCCTGCACTACCTCACTTTTGGACTACCTCCAGAAAAATATTTATTTCACTTATTCTATTTTATTTTTATTTTTATTTTTATTTTATTCTTCAATTATATGTTACTGTTACGTTCTATGTATGCACCAATCACCAAGACAAATTCCTAGTAATGTGAAACCTCTTCACTTACATGGCAATAAAGTCTTTCTGATTCTGATTCTGATTGGGATGGACACAAACACATTTGTATCAATGGGAGAAAAGCAGTCTAGATAAAGTCTAGATAGATATCTGGTCCTACAGTTGTTTCCAAAGCTTCTGCATTTGTGCATTAGACCCGCTACTCGTTTAATAAATCAGTCAGCTCTGCGGTAAATGACTGAAAATTAATTTAAAAAAAGCTCTCGTGCTTCGTTTCTGGCATAGCTCCGCCTATTCTACTTTCCGCTCGAGGATTGGTGGAAGGTAAAAGAACGCTGGCACGTCAACGGGGAAGAGAGCTGTCAATCAAAAAAAAAGGCGGGCTTTACAGCTGGAGTTAATATATCCCAGGCAAGTTGCAAAGTATTGGTGAAAACAAACGTTTAGAGAAGAAGAACCGATTACTTAACGCTAATTCGGATGAATTATCACCTTCACCAGGAGAGAAACAAGAGTTTTCACAAGGTTTTCTGGAAATGGAGGACGACAACAGCGAACAGATGAGACCGCTCCTCACATCTGTAAGTTCCCACTTTCCTCCGTGTGTACCTGTTAGCCGGAGGCTAGCGACTCCTCAGCGGACTGCGGATTAAGCTGAGATGGTCAGAAACTGGAAGCCTCCTTAAACATGATGGCACAAGAAACCCTGAGTGTTGGTTTGCGGATAACTTGCAAACCCGGCCTGGAAACAACCGCTGCGAACAGACTGCTTTTGTTTTTGAGGGACCACGCTTATGCCAGGAAGTGAAGTAACGTTGCGTGCCGGTTTCTTTAACTGATTGTTAGGGGGCTCCGTTTCAAAATGTGGTGATTCTTGGTTCCGATGCTCCTGCCACATCTATGGGGTTTCTGAAATACGACGAACGGCCGAATTGGACTCTAAAATAAGCATCCTTACATTCGGCACGAATTACACCCATCCAACAGAACTCTTTTTGACAACAGTTGAGCTTCTTTTGTTTGCTTGCCTGCCATTTATTTGACTCTAACTCTATCTTCTGGGTGATGGAAGAGAATAAGTTTCGGCCGAAGTTTTATAGTAAACACAAGTCGATTGAACTCTTATTTACTTGCCGAATAAGAAATTTACTAATAATTACTCAGAACAAATTATTTGAGTTGTTGTACGATGTGCCCAGTTGTGCCGTAAGCACAAATGAAATGAAATTAGCAAGTTAACCATTAGAGTTTGGTTTGGACTGTTAACACTATTACTTCATGTAATTGGGTGGAAAGACGGGTGTTTAAGCAGACTCAGGCATCATCAACTTGTGTCCCCAAGTGTCTGAGGAGGGCAGCTTGTCTCAGTTAGGCAAAAAAGTGTCGTCAGAGCACGTGGAGATGAGTGTGTGTTGTGATGGGATGGAAGTGATTCATCATCATCATCATCATCATCATCATCATTATCAGGGAGAAGCTAGGTTGAAGCTTTGTCATGCTGAAGCCAAGTCTGTGCAACCCTGCTGTTGTAATGATGCTGGCTGAGTCGATTCTCACTATAGTGCTGGATGCTGGTGTTGCTGTGGAGACCATGCAGACAGAATCAGTGGTGTTTATTTAAAAACTCTGCGCATACTGCTGACTGTCTGCATCTCTATATAAAACACTTGGTGCCTGTAAGATTATTGCTGCAGTCCCACAAAAGTTTTTGGTAATCACCAGATGAAGTCATTGTTGTGATTCAGTGTCACATTGTTAACAATAAATGAAGTTATCTTTTTAAACGAACATGACTGTAAGATTTTAGACTGAACCGACTGTCCGGCCAGTCTGTGAACACCACAGCGAGTTTTGGTTCAAAGCGGATCTTTAAGGACTTGGCAACGTTCATTGGGTGTCATTTTAATAGCTGAGTAGGCTGAATGTTTTTGTCAGGTGTGTGTTTCTTAAAGTGAAATATGTTATTTTTTAAGAATGATGTATCAAACAGTAACGGTCAGACTGCTCTCACTGCTTAAAAAGACATTTTTAATGCTCCACATTTTTAATGCTCCACTCTGTAGCATCACTGTTCACTCAGAGTGCAGTTCCACAGCCCATGACATCTGCAGAAATGATATCCTCAAATTGTTTCTGTTACCACATGAAGTGTGGATGTGAGCAGCTGGGGCCTTTGATAGGAAGTCTGATGAGGTGTGAACTGCTGCTCTAGCCTGTAGTTACAACAATCTGGTCCAGGTCTCAGTTTTTAAGGACTGGTTTTCAGATTTGTGACTTTGCAGCCTCTCAACACTCCATCCATGTTTGCTGCTGCTGTTGCTGTTCTGCAGTCAGTTTTTAGCAATGTCAGATGTGTCTTTGTAAACAGGCGAGATTCCTCTGTAACAGTACTGTGCGGCTGACTTCCTGTCTGTAGACACTCCATGGAAATTGAGGTGAAACTTTTCACTCTGTCCGATCAAATGGCCCTCAGCTGTGAACAATGCGAGCTGTGTGAAGCTGCACACTGCGACTCCCTGATCGAGCAGGTTATTGTTTGGTGCAAATGGAGGCGGAAGTGGCAGCTCTCTGAGGATTTTCAGCACGGCAATAATACAACATTTATTAGGCTCTTTGATCCAAGGCAGCAGCAGGAGGACCAGCTTGGTGGCTCTTTCAAGAATTTCCCTTCAGGGATAAATAAAGGAATTCTGATTCTGATTCTTGACCCCGGCAGGGTCAGTGCAGCATCTGAGGTTGTTTGTGTCACAGGTTGTTAGTTTTTACTCAGTTCAGAGACAAACAAAGTGTCAAGTACACACATCCAGCAACCTGCAGGTGCTGGATGGAAACCAGACTGAAGCTCAAAGTACACTGAACGGTGTACTGATACTCGCATGAAATTCACGTGTCTGTTCCAGCTTTCTCTCTCTCTCTCTCTCTCTCTCTCTCACACACACACACACACACACACACACACACGCCGTGTGGACAGGTTAGTGTTGTTAAGGCGTCTCAGGTGACTTGTGTTGACGTCAGCAGACTCCTCTGGTGGCCCAACGCTCTCTGCTGGGCTGGTAGACTGGACCCTGTCAGAAAGAAGAAGAAAGTGTTCTGACAGGGTGATTATGTCAAGGCTTCATGCTTATCATGTTCACATCATCGGCTGAACCGATCAGAATCAGAATCAGCTTTATTTGCCAAGTACGTGTGACCCTACAAGGAATTTGACTCCGGATTTTTCTCTCTCCTGTGCACCATGCAAAATACAAAATAAAATAATAATAATAATAATAAAAAATAAAGTATTTACAAAAAGAAAAAACAAGATATAAATATATGTACATGAATTGGGTCTGTTTGATCAGCACTGTTTCCAATCACTCTGAACAGGAACAAAAGTTGTCCCCTATTGCTTCTCTGTGGTTCTTCTTCTGTGTTCTTTGCTCTTTTAGTCCTAATGTTGTCAGTCTCATTTAGTAGCTTTTCTGGCTCTTTCAGTCACATCTATTGATCCTGATTATTCTTTCAAGATTCAAGAGTCTTTATTGTCATTATGCAAGCATAACGAAATTTTGTGCAGATTCTCAGCTTAAAAACACACTTATAAATAGTCAGAGAAAATTAAAATTGCACACTTAAGAAAAAATATAAAAATATAAAATACGAAAGAAAATAACATTTTCTTTGTGCCATAAACTGTAAATGAACAGAAAATCAACAATTATTGAGCACAGTCAGTAGTTGAAACTCTTTCAGTTTCTGCAGTAAAGCATAAGAAGAAGGTGTTGATTAACACCAACGTGACTTAATGACAGAGTGATGAAGTTATCCTGATGAAGTTATGAACTTCAACAATCTTACTGAAAAATCTCTTAAATGTCACAGTGAAAACAGATTTCTACAAAATAATGCTAAATAAAAATTAATAATATATATATAAATATATAATGTAAAATCAGTGATTGCATAAATACCCCCCCTCACCCCAAGTCATTTTTTAGCAGATACACCTTTGGCCACAATCACAGCGCTGAGTCTGTGTGAACTGGTCTCAATCAGGCTTGCACATCTGGACACAGCAATTTTACTCCACTCTTTTTTGCAAAACTGCACAAGCTCTGTCAGGTTGCACAGGGATTGGCCGTGAACAGCCCTTTTCAAGTTCAACCACAAATCCTCTATTGGATTGAAGTCTGGGCTTTGACTCGACCACTCCAGAACATTCACCTTATTGTCTTTAAGCCATTTCTGTGTAGCTTTCGCTATATGCTTCAGTTCTTTGTCTTGCTGGAAAATAAATCCTCTCCCAAGTCGTAGTTCTCTTGCAGAACTTAATCAGATTGTCCTCCTGGATTTCCATAAGTGTTGCTGCAGTCATTTTTCCCTCTACTGTTACAGGTTTCCAGAACCTGCTGCTGAGAAGCATCCCCACAGCATGATGCTGGCACCACCATGCTTCAGATTAGTCAATTGATTAATAAATGAATTAGTCATTTTTTTTAAAGAAATGAGTCCAGATTTTCTTGATTATTTTGGTTGGTAGGTGTCTTTCGTCCACTGTGACAGTAAACTGAGTGTCTGTGGGTTGCGGACAGACCGAGACGTTTGAGGATGTCACCTTTGGTTATTAGACCTTCTCTCCCAGAATGCACTGCTTCCTGTTTGCCTCCTGCTTGTCATATGAATGGTTTTATTGTCCCGCTTAGATCTGCTCCGGGTTCAGTAAAGTGAATCGTGCTGCGATTGTTTTGTGTGTTTGTCCGGATTTGATTTAGTAGCTGAACCACAGACTGCAGCAGCTCACGTGAGGCTGCTGGATATGTTGCTCACAGGTCACATCTGACAGACTCTTTAATCTGTTACAGCATCACCTGAGCATCACAATGAGAAGTCCATTGTGTTAATTTAATTCACCAGCTTGTCCTCTGAAAACGGTTCTCTGAGTGAAGTTGAAGCTGATAATTCTCTCCCAGAAACATCAATGCACCATCAGCTCATTGGAGTACAGCTTCTCGGTGTTGTTGAAGTACGGTTGGGTCAAACTGAGCTCCTGATGATAAGTTTGGACCTGAATGTCAGAAAGCATTTCATGTTATTCTTGTTCCTGGTAGGAGTCTAGGTCTGAGTGTTTGTGCTCATTCATGTGTGTGTTCATGTTGTGGCTTGTTGTTTTTTATGACAGCTCCTGAACTGAGTGAAATATGATCTGTGTACTTCTAAAGTACTGTTACTCTAACATGTCAGTGCAGTGATGCAAAACCCCAGAGTGTGTTGAAACAAACAGAAGCTGCACAAGCACAGAAACACAACACAACTTCACTGACTTGTCTCGTGTTTTGACCTGGAACGCGTTGGGACCAACTTTGAGTAAACGTGGTGTAAATGTACTGCAGTATCAGAAGTATTGCACATACAAGTAATTGAGGCTTGTTCAGTGTGACCTGCTGTGTATGATGAGCATGAAGAAAAGGCTCCGCCTCCTTTTTTTTTTTTGCAAACTCAGACTCAGACGCTCAGTGAAGCAGCACAGTTGGCTATAAATACATGAATAACAGCCAAGGCTCCGCTGGCTGCTTGCCGGGTGTCTGCTTTTACATACTGAACCAGAAGCAGGAGTCCGCACGTTACGGTCAGCTGCTGGATTTATCTTTACGCTCTTTGACCAGCTCACTCCCAGAGCTCCTCTCTTGGTGTTTGGTAATCTGAGGAGGGTTGACTCGACACAGCCGACGGAGCTGAAGCTATGGAAGACTTCTGGGGACATATTGCCAGTCAGAGGGTGGCCAGAGTGACGTCCCTGGTACGTATCAGAGCTCACTTTGTGTCTCCCGTCAGAGTTTGTGGTCCAGCTGAGCTTGACTGACATGCTCATGAAACTCATGAGGAAATGAAACGGTAAAACAGGAAAAGATCAGAGCTGAACCACATGTGCAAACATCCTGCCTTGAATGCAGGACTTGTACTTGAACAGTGAATTTTTACTGTCTGGTAGTACTTTTACTGTAGTAAATGAAACAAGTATGTCCCCCACCTCTGAAGGGAAGTACAATAAGTTCTTGTTAAATTATTCCAGGCCTCCGGAGTCAAAACTCCTGAGTATAAACCCTGAAATCTTTTTTTTGTTTTTGTGTTGTTGTATAAAATGAAACAATTCCGTTGGTTTGGAACAGAAATCATTTTACAGAACAAAACTGAAGCTGAAATATACAAGGAACCTGATTTATTATATTTGATGGGTCTCGCTACTGTGCGAGTTTGATTCTTCTGCACACTGAGAGTGTAAATCTGAAAGCTGGTCTTTGTGTCAGCCTCATCACCACATTCCTTCAGGACAAACTTTACTTTTGGTCTGTATGTCACGGCTACCTTATCTCTGATCCTTGACCACGCTGTAAAAATACTAAGTAAAAGTGCTGAATTCAAAATTCTACTTGGGTAAAAGTACACAAGGATTAGCAGCTACAGCTTATTGTTAACAGGGTGCATTAGTTAGTCCTCTGCAGCAACTGGAGTTTCACTCTCTGCTGCTGTGAGCTTCTACAAATCAAGCACTTTAGCATCTGTCATATCAACACAGTTGACTTCCTCCATTTCCACACAAATGTCTGATGGAAGTACAGTAGAAGGAACAAACTCAGAGATCCACTTTAACAAACACTGAACTAAGGAGGAGCAGCCAGTTCATTGTGACTG
This sequence comes from Scatophagus argus, assembly GCF_020382885.2. Taxonomy (NCBI): domain Eukaryota; kingdom Metazoa; phylum Chordata; class Actinopteri; family Scatophagidae; genus Scatophagus; species Scatophagus argus. The sequence continues at coordinate 26,326,790 of NC_058501.1, forward strand.
AGGAGGTGCTGAATCGTGACCCACATGTCACACCAGTTCACACCAAGTGTAGTGGAAGCAGCAGAGGCAACATTAGTTCACTTCCCTTTGGCGTTTGATTTGTTTGGTGACAGACGCTGTGATGATGGGACAAATCCACCGCAGTGTGATACTGATATTTGACCTTGATGAACGAGGTGGTGACAGGGAGGTTATGGATTGCAGCTGGCCCTCATTTCATTTTGATCACTTCATAGTGAGGACACAGTCAACATCGAAGAACTATTCAGGTCCTTTACTTAAAGGTGTAGTAGATAAGATGTTTGTTTAAAACATTAAAAACAAACATCAGCAGAAAGTGAAGGAACAACAGAGCTGATGCTATATCAGAGACGTCTCTGTGTTGTGTTGCAGAGATATCTAGTGTACTTAGGATGCTAACCAGCTACCCGTGGACCGTCCTGTCTGTAATACCACTTTGTACCTCTAGAGGCCTCTGCAGTTTCAGCTGGGAGATGAATATAAGCAGCCAGAGGAGTTTCACAAGCTCTCTTAGAATTTATTCTAATAAGGAAACGAACAAACTCACAAAATGTCCATACAGGAAATAATCTTACTTCTGTTTTTCTTACTAAACAAAAAAATACAAGCTTTGACTTTTGTCTGAACTCAAGTTTGTTTATGTTAACGAAATAAAACCCACACAAACTGTCTTGGTTTGTCTTTCCACGATCACCTCTGGTTTGGTCCAAATAAATCGTCATTTCACAGAGTGAGATGTGAAAATATTCCTGCTCTACACGCTGCTGATGTCCAAGTCTGTCTGTCCTCTGCTGCTTCACGTCTCTCTTGTCCCTGACTGCCGGGTCCGCTCGTCCCCGGAGTCTTAGTACTCCTATGAGCTGCTGTAAATCACCCCCGCTGTGTTTGCTGGGAGTTATCTGAGCTCTGTTGCTCACAGTGATCCCCCTGCGGTCCGAGGTCACCATCCAGTGAGCTCCACAGCTGACTGAGCTAATGGTAGCTGTAGCTACAGCCAAAGATCATCACTGCAAACAGTTTAGTGAGCAGCAGCTGGCCGTTACTCTGCTGAAATGCTGCCGCCATACAGTTTTGGAGCTGCCTTTAAATTCTGGCCAAATGTCACAAGTTGTTAATTTAAGTACCCATACAACAAGTCAAAGTACTGCATTGGAAATCCTACCTAAGTAAAAGTATGGTATTATTGTCAGCTTCATGTGGTATTTTACTCTTTTACCAGCTCCACTTTTCAGGGGTCAACAGTAAGGTCAGCCTGCCTGCTGTGTCACCTAAAATCCACCTCAGGCATTCACCTGAGCAGACCAAAACAGGATTTAACACTTTGGGTTTTTTGGAGGTGCTGATGGACGTAGGAGTTGTGCTGCCACGTAGATTTCTAACCCACTTGCCCAATTTGGCAGCGCTGAACCTCATAATTAGCATGCAAGTTTAATAGCTAACTGTGTATAAAATAATTCGTTACTAAAGCTGATAACTGTTCAGTACTTTCATCATCTTTAATCAGTCTTCGTCCAGTCCAAAAATCTGTTGTTGGTTTGGAAAAGTTACTGCTATGTTTATTATTAATTAAACATTCAACTGGACAAGGACCATCTTTAAGTTGTTTCAAGGCTGCTGGTGTTTGGACAACATTCTGAATCAATGTCACGTTGGCCTGAGTATTGAACAAGTATCATTTTGGTGTTTGGCTGTGGTCACCACCAGCTGTTTGACTCTGAAGCTGTCTTTACATGTGTAGTCTCAGGTTACAGTGGGAGTACAGAGGTGTGTGTGTGTGTGTGTCTGTGTGTGTGTGTGTGCGCGCGCGCGTGTGCAGGCTGTAAGCTCACAGTCACAGCAGAGTCACAACTAACGAGCATGGAGATGCACTTCCTGCAAGCATCAAAGCACTTTTGGTGTGTGTGAGTCTTAGTCGATGCAGCTGCAGGTTCTGTCCCTGCTGACAGTCCACTTGTCCAGTTGTCAGCACTTCCTGTTGACAGTGTGAGTCATGGTGTTCCCATGAGCTATGGGCGGAGCCTGATGTTCTGAGTGTGAGCAGTGGGCAGCAGCAGTAGCACATGCCACTGATTTGATAAAGACTCTTGTTGATATGGTGTTCAGTGTCTTCCTGAAGGACGTGTGGACAAGCTGGACCAGCTGGGACTTGAACCACTAACCTGGTCTTTATGTTCTCTAATCCTTCTGCGTTTATTGGAAAGAAAGCTCTCACAATTTAGAAAGAATTCGTTACCAATAAAACTGTAAAATAATAGATTTAAAATGTTGGCCCTGAATGGTTTATATGCTCACATCACAGTCAGGAGATCTGTTAGCTTTGGCTGATGGAGTCAGAAGAAAATTTGAAGTTCCGTAATGATGGTTAGGGTGATGGCAGGAAGGAAGGATGAGAAAATTTGCAGAAAGAAACAGAAAACAGCTGCTCTGGTGAATAAAGAAACATCAGTTTGTGATGACTGACGGCTGCTTCCTGTCAATTGAGTCATTCTATCTCACTGAATCGTGTTTGTGTTGCAGGGAAATGATGAGGAGGCGGTGTTGGACCAGGGGAAGACAAGCTCCACCCTCCACACCAACTTTGAGAAAGAAGAACTGGAAAGTGAGGCACACACACAAGCAAACACACACAAAGTAGTTTGTATCGTCTGTATTTACTTTAAAACAGAGGGAAGTAAAGATGGCCGAGTAATGTATGAGGAACTGGACAGACAAACAGACAAAATGCTGATCAATAACGTGATCTACTGACCTGCTTGCTGTAGTCAGCAGAGTCAGGTGCAGCTTTCCTGACTGTACTTCTGTCCCTCAGGTCACAGAGCGGTCTACGTTGGTGTTCACGTTCCTCTGGGCCGACAGAGTCGAAGGCGTCACCGTCACCGAGGACACCGACCTCACCGAAAACGAAGGGATCGCTCAGACCGGGAGGACGGACGGGAGTCGCCTTCGTACGGTCGGTCCAGACACAGGGACAGCGCACTGTTGGATGCTTATGGAATCATGATCTGATAGAGTTTGTTGTTGTGTCTGTGCAGACACGCCGTCCCAGAGAGTCCAGTTCATCCTCGGGACGGAGGATGGAGACGAGGAGCACATCCCCCATGACCTGTTCACTGAGCTGGACGAGCTGGCCTTCAGAGACGGAGACTTCCAGGAATGGAGGGAGACTGCTAGGTGAGGACTCATTTGACTTAACTCCAGTTGTCTCATTTCACCTTCCTCCCACCGGTGTCTTCTTCTGTGGTTTTAAAACAGTTTGATACAAGAAGATCTGTGTGTCTTTTCCTCTGCTCATTAATAACACATTGTATTGAGAATAATGCACCGCTTTGATGGGTCATGCTTGGCTCTTTGTACAGGATGAAGCTAAATTTATAAATTCAGGATTTGTCATTTAAGCGCTGAGTCTTTGCTCACAAATCCAGGAGATTTTCTGCTGATATTTTTAAGTTACATAACACCTTCTAACTGTTAAATATGTGTGTGTCCTCTTCATGCCTGGCTTGTAGTCAAACTGAACTGAGGTGGGGCAAATTATTTTTTATTTGGATATTTGATTCACTTTTGTTTGTGTGATCAGGGAGCTAACCAGGATGTTTTATGCACCTGTGCTCTGTATGTGGACTGTTGTGTTTTCAGGTGGCTGAAGTTTGAGGAGGATGTAGAAGACGGCGGTGAGCGTTGGAGTAAACCGTATGTTGCTACATTGTCCCTTCATAGTTTGTTTGAGCTGCGTTCCTGCATCCTGAACGGCACCGTGCTGCTCGACATGAGGGCCAACACGATCGAAGAGATCGCAGGTGAGCACGTCAGGTGACCTCAGCCACGTGTTGGCCACCGTTGACTGGACCATCCCCAGCTTTGTTCCTTAGACTGCAGTTAGTTTAAAGAGCACATTTTAAACACAGAAGCGGTTAATAGTGCTTTACCTTCTGCGGGAAACACAACATGAAAGATTACAATCTAAATTTGAAGGACAGAAAGTTGAGACATGGTGGAGTATGTGTTCAGGTGGAGTCAGAGCTGAGAACGTACGTAACGTTCTGTTGCTTTTGGCTTCATGATCATTAGTTATTTAATGTTATGCCGGGTTAGCCAAGCGTGACTTACTAGCACGTTTCTTTAGTCATCTGAATAATAATGATAGCTGATTTCATTGTTTTTCACACTTCAGCCTCACTGATGCATGTTAAGGTCTAGTCCTCTTTCTTCCCTTATGAGGACTTGTATATAGCTTTATAGTGTACTATTTTTACTTACCTTGTAAATTGTTAATTTATTTCACCTCTATATTTTTTGTAACTGTTTATGCACACTTTTTGCACTCTTCTTGTGTTCTTGTGAGCTGCCACAACAGGTGAATTTCCCCACTGCGGTATCAATAAAGTTCATCTTATCTTATCTTATCTTAAATAAGAAAGGACCAAGGTCTGATCCTTGGGCTACTCCACACATCATGTTGGTCTGCTTTGGTGCATAGCTGCTGATGGAGGTTCCCCTTCACCTTCTGAAGTAGAACAATCTGTGGTTGTCAGTATGATCTGACTCATGTGAAATTTGGGGGCAGCCGTGAGGTTGGAGAAGCGACTTGTAATCGGAAGGTCACTGGTTCGATTACCCCACCGGACGGGCAGGAAAAATTTGAGTGTGGTGGAGTGATAATGTCCCCACCCCCCATTAGCCGGCTGATGTGCCCTTGAGCAAGGCACTTAACCCCCAATATGCTCCCTGGGTGCTTGATGCAGCCCACTGCTCCTGTGTGTGTTTCACTGCATGTTGCATGTGTGTGTGTTTCAATCAGTGATGGGTTAAATGCAGAAAAGTCATTCCCCATCTTGGGAGTAATAAAGTAACTTAAAATTAAATGGTCATGCATGTGGCCGGTCAGCTAACTTCGTGTCATCCCTCCTCACATGCAGACATGGTGATTGACAGCATGCTGGCCACAGGTCAGCTGGAGGAAGGCGTTCGAGAGAAGGTGAGAGAGGCCATGTTGAGGCGTCATCACCACCAGAATGAGAAGAAACTGAGCAATCGAATCCCGCTGGTCCGATCCTTCGCTGACATCGGCAAGAAACATTCTGACCCACATTTACTGGAGCGCAATGGTGAGCCTACAGCACTAGAGTCGTTCTCAGGTTCACCTGATGACTGCTCATCTGCTGGTCTGTAAGAAAGCCTGGTCCTTCATGTCATTCATCTTCATCTGTCCCATCAATCACAGATGTTATCCAGGAGGAGAAATCTGACACATGATGACTGGGAATTACAAAAAAACTGCGTCTGAGTCGTAATTTGTTAATAACATGTTAAACATGTTCATGAACGAAAGACTGTATCATGTGATATTTCAGCGTATTAGGGTTAACCCTAACCCTAACCCTAATCCTTTTACATAATAATCATATTTAATACAGCCATTTCTGCTTTCAGTCCTTCTTCTACTTGCTTGTCTGGCTATTATAAAACAGTGTGACACACGTGCTTGTTTTTACTGCAGTTTTCTACTTGCTTCAACTGATCCTGGTCCAGTTGGTATCACATCACTAAACATGCTTCTGTGAAAGTTAATAACTGATGACAGCGTTGATGGTTTCCTGCGATTTTGATAAAATTATTTTAATGTCTTCATGTTCACTTTGTCTCGCGTTGATGTGAGCATGGCTTCAGTGCTTTTGGTATCAGAGTTCACCAGTCCTGGTTGCGGTAACAGAGTGACAAGATGATGGGTCTCTGGTTGGCATGGAAACGTGCTGACTGCCAGCACAGGTTTTATTGTAAAACTAGTCGTCTGTTTCAGTTTTATTCCACTAACCTGTAAGCAATAGCATCACAAATGTTTAATTAATCATGTTGTTGAAGTGGCAGCCTGGGAGCTGTTTATGTCAGCACTGACTTTAGATTTCTTGCACAAAGTCTGGACTTTTGAGATGGAAAATGTGAAGGAACCTTATAACCTGAACCCGCTGCTAAGTCAGCAAGCTAATGACCAGCTAATACCCCGTGACGAGTCAGTGTTTTAATATGCAGACTCATAAATTCTGTTAGTGAGTGATGCTTTAACTCTGCTGACATAACCTGAGGCCGTGTGTAGGTGTGTGTGTGTGTCTAACATCGACCTGATACTGACAACAGCTAAATATCATTGGATCACACCTGACATCATGTGATCAGGAGGAAGATCAGAGGACATATTCCATACATACTTATGAAAAACAGATTCATGTATCCATGACAACACATTGACCAGCCTCTAGTAAACAAATGCCTTGATATGAGTGATATCTCATCACATGTCATCGCATGAGGATTGATGCTCTGAACGATCGTTCACTCGTCCTGCTGATGTTTCTGTCCTTTCACGACATTCTGCTTCTGTTCTTTCTCCTCTCCTCAGAGGAGGGTTTGTCCTCCTCTTGTCTGTCCCCCCCTCTGTCACCCTTCCACTGTCCCCTCGTGTGTCCTGCTTGGTTAGATGCCTCTTCCCCAGCCCTACCTCCTTGCCTCAGACCCCTCTCTTCCTGTCCCATCATGGCCACCACCTCTGTGCACCCTGCCCTCCCATAGCCACCCCCTCCCTCCCTGCTTCCCTAGTCGAAGCTCGCCCGTCAGACCACGCCTCCTCTGGCATCCTGCGTTGCCGTTCTGCTCCGGACAGACTGTGGGGTGAAGCAAGGGTACCCCAGGTAGTGGTTTAACCATCAGAGGAGGTGTTCAGGATGGAGGATCTTCACAATCATTAAGGCAAATATGTGTCGGCACAAGCCAGCATGGTGTGGCTCAGCCAGTGAGCTCACTGCTTGTGCTGGGCGTCTGCCAGCTGTGAGTGTGTCTGTATGAACAAAACCTGACGCTTTTCAGTGTCTGTTGTTTCACCTGACTGTTTTAGACTGTAGAAAACCATAATAAAGAAGATCTGACGCTTATGCTTACAGATGCCTTTCACTGTGAATTGAACCTCTAAAAACACAGTCTGGGGACAGCCAATCAGCTTATTTTTAATTTTCTCAATCACTAGCTGAGGCCCGATTTCTAATCAGATATGTACAAGAATTTCATGTGGTCCTAAATTCCACCTAAAGGGGAAGCAGTCATGAGTGTGAAGACTAACGAAGCAGAGCAATGTGCCGATGGTCTGTTAGTCTTCTTGAACAACTGTCATGGATCCAGAATGTTTATTAACTAACATCACGTGTCAGCAAGTTTCTGTCTATGCTCTGCACAGTGCGATAATTTCGTGTTTCGTGTCATTTTATAATCTCCCATGTATTATACAGATCTAAACAAAGAGAAGCCCCACATAGTACAGTTTCTGTTCCAAGGTGGGGTTGAAATCCTGACTTGAAAACATGAAAACAGCCTTTTGTGTTTCCGCTTGATTTCAAAAGAATTCAGCACAAAATTCACATGTGGAGTTAAACAAAGAGGCGGTTGACCTGAGACAGAAGCAGATAGATGACTCCTGCTTTGTGCTGTACCTGCACCTTCAGGACTCAGTCCAACACAATGTTGTCTTCCATCAGTTTCAGATCAGCTCATTTTTTTTGTTCAGTGTGTTAATGGACTGTCTCTTCCCATGTGTGCAGGTCTGCTAACATCCCCTCATTCGGCTCCGGGAAACCTCGACAACAGCAAGAACAGCGAGAGTCGCATCAATGGCGGCAGCCGGGAAAACAGTACAGTGGACTTCAGCAAGGTGAAGACCCAACAGACACAACTGATACAACTGATGTTTTAGTTGGCCGACACAATGGCAGAGAATGAGCTGACATCTATTTCAATATGTTACTGTAATCCTTATGCACAAGTGCCAAACATTTCAGTCTTCTCAAATGTGAACTTTTGCTTCTCTCTCTACACACAAAGTGTAAGCAGTTAATTTTAAACTGCAGGGGAAGTGGTCAGATTGAGCGGTATGAACAGACGGTGTGGTTTCAGTGTTTGAAATAAATATAAATAAATTAATTAATAAGCTGCTGTCAGCTGTATGACTCGAGTTGTGAGTTCTGTAATTGTTCAGTGTGGTCCTGAAGGAGCCAATCAGAAGCTGCGACTTCTGTTTCTCTGCAGGACTATGAATGTGTAAGTCTGCAGCTCTGGACCAATCAGAAGCCTGTGTTGTGTTTTTGTCATGGTCATGCACGATGCAATGTGTACTTTGTGATGTTCAGTGATGTCGGTATGACTGACTCAGGTGCTTTGTTTCACTGTTGGACGTTTTGTGCTGTAGCATCTGCTGGATTTGTTGGTTGTTGTCATGATTTCGTCTGAATGTTAACGCTGTGGTGCGTAGTGCTGGATTACTGTGTCTCCCACTTTGAACTGGATCGTTGCTGGGCGGAGACAATCACGATTTATCCAGTAAAATCTGAAAAGATGTCAGTTTGTCCCATCACATGACGATTATCTCAGTGATGAGTTGATTATGTGTTTGTTTAAAATAGAAAGTCCATCAGAGGGAAACAGCATGTTCCTGTGAGATCATATCGGTCACATGACCAGTCACTGCACTTCTCTTACCTGAGGCCATCCACTCACCTGTGATGTGTGACAGCAGCACCTTCACCTGACAGTCTGAAATGCCCCCTGCAGGCTGCAGTGTTCATGACAACTGTGTGTGTGTGTGTGTGTGTTTCAGGTGGATATGAACTTCATGAAGAAGATCCCTCCTGGTGCTGAGGCCTCCAATGTTTTGGTAGGCGAAGTTGACTTCCTGGAGCGACCAATCATCGCCTTCGTACGACTTGCCCCTGCCATGCTGTTAACTGGACTCACAGAGGTCCCAGTGCCCACCAGGTGAATATACACACACAGCTAGTTCTTGATCAGAACAGAGTGTCTTTGAATGTCTTCCTGTTTGTAAATAGTATGTTGTTGTTGAGATGAGCTCTAGTATCCAATGGTGGAAAGTACATTTACTGAAGTACTTAATCTATTTCATACTGGTACTCCAGTACACCTCAGAGGTGAGTATTTTTAATGCACTACATCAGTCTGTCAGCTTCAGTTCATGTCCAGATGAAAATCCTGAGTGTCCAGATGTGTTGATGCTGAATGTCTGTGATAAACTGAAGGATGGAGATGAAAATCCTCCTCCTCCTTCAGCTGAATCTGCTCTTTAAAAAAGCCTGAAAACAGGAACTTGTTTGGAGGTCCTGGATCTCCCAGGACAGCCGGACTCCAAACACATGAGGATCTGATAGAATCTGATGATTAAAGCAGTCAGCAGGACAGAAAGGAACTCAGTTGAGCTCAGATGAGCTTAGAACGACACACTGTACTGCAACATGAGTACTTTTACTTTGAGTACATTTTACATCAGTGAAATGTAATGTAGTATTTGTACTTTTACACTGTCACCATCTCACCTTCTCAGATATTCATCACTGATGTGTTTCCAGCTTATTCTGCTGCCCACATTTGACCATAAATTGTCATTTTAAAGATTTAAAATGGCCTTTAATAGGGTACTTCAGAAACACACTGAAAAACATTTAACTGTCCTGGCAGGTTTCTCTTCCTGCTGCTCGGTCCGTTTGGAAAAGGTCCGCAGTACCATGAGATCGGACGCTCCATGGCCACTCTGATGACAGATGAGGTGAGAAGAATCAGTTGAACAATGACATGTTAAGGTTTAGAACTCACAGTTCTCAACCTGGTGAGAACTCGGTTATGTTGTTGATTAGAACACAAAGATTTTAATGTAAAGTCAAATTTATTTATTTGTTTTTATCCATTATAATCAATATTTTAACACCATTCCAATGGATTGTGTAGGATGTCTTAACAACAACTGTCCAGGATCAGTAAGTGCTGTACACAGACCATAGTGTCCTTACTGAGCAGGTCTGCAGGTGAGATTCTTTACTCTCTCACACTACAGACTTCACTTGTCTCTGGCAGATTTTCCACGATGTTGCCTACAAGGCGAAGGACAGGAACGATCTGCTGTCGGGAATCGATGAGTTCCTGGATCAGGTCACCGTGCTTCCTCCGGGTGAATGGGACCCCAGCATCCGCATCGAGCCCCCAAAGAGCGTCCCATCACAGGTGAGCTCACTACACCAGCGCCATCTCATCTGACAGCAAAGATCTCAGAAACACACTGGAGTCCTGTCTGATCTGAGGTCTGTGCCCTCATCCTGTCTTCCTCTGTAGGAGAAGAGGAAGATGGCGCCTGTTCCTAATGGCTCCGCCCACACCTCAGACACCTTCAAGGAGGTGGAGCAGCACACAGGACCAGAGCTGCAGAGGACAGGGAGGTCAGTCTGCACAGCCTCACTGTGAGAGACTTCATCAGCAGCATATTCATTACAACATTTTATAAAGAATTTCCCTTCGGGGATAAATAAAGGAATTCTGATTTTGAATAAAACCACGAGTCATCCTCTGGTTGAAGTGTCTTCAGCATGACCATGTTCCGTCTTTGTAAACCGAATCTCTTCGTGACATAACAAACACGAACAAACTTTGACTCCAGTCAAAATAAACTTAGAAAAACTGGAACCAATCAGTTTTGAGTGGTTTTAGTGTGATTCTGGTCCCTGAATCAGCCAATAGCTGGCCTCTAAATCTGCTGTGTCTCTCGTGTTGTTTGGCTATTCAGGATCTTTTCATAAGATTATCACACTTTTTCTGAACATCTTCTTTGTGTTGGGTGTCTTATTGCCGCATCAGAGACGTTTTCTTCATGTCAGGTGTTCTGAATGTATGAAGTGGGAGCAGAATTATTCAGGAGCGACTCCGCCTTCTGTCTGTCAGGATCTTTGGTGGTTTGGTGAATGATGTTCGGAGGAAAGCTCCCTTCCTCTGGAGTGACATCAGAGACGCCATCAGCCTGCAGTGTTTGGCGTCCGTCCTCTTTCTGTACTGCGCCTGCATGTCACCTGTCATCACGTTCGGAGGTCTGCTGGGAGAAGCTACCAGAGGAAACATAGTAAGAGGCAGACTGATGGATGATGAACTGGGAGGACTGGTTTCCTCTGAAACATGACTGAAATCCTCTCTCTCTTTCTCTCTGTGTGGTAGAGCGCCATAGAGTCTCTGTTTGGGGCGTCTCTGACTGGCGTGGCCTACTCTCTATTTGCTGGTCAACCTCTCACCATCCTGGGCAGTACCGGTCCTGTTCTGGTCTTTGAGAAGATCCTTTTCAAGTTTTGCAGGTGAGTCAGGCTCCACCTCCCGCAGGAACACCTGTCACCTGTGTGTTCAGCTGTTGTTTGAACTCATTTCCCATAATTCTCTACCGTTCTGTGGGAGGTGTTTACACAGCCAGCCATCCTTACTGCTTGTTTTCATCCTACGTGAGGAGTCCTGGTCAAGGTGTGTGCGTCTGTGCTTACTGTGATGTGAGCCGTGTGTACTGCTGATACTTAAACTACGTGAAACTGACAATACTTGCACACTTTTACTTCAGAAGATTTGGCATTCAGGGCTGAATACTCATTAATGAAAGGTCAGTGTGGCTCCCGCTCAGCTTTGGGTGACCTCTGATGCCATCTGCAGGTGACTCTGGTAGGAATTCAAATCGTTGACATCATTAATGGCCCATAATGACATTTCTTTTGTTTTAAAATTTAGGTTAAGAGCTGAAAACAAAACTGGAGCCAAGCAGGTGTCAGATTATCCTGATTTCTGGCTTTTTGGATTAGCATAATTTGTGTTCACGAGGGGGTGGAGGATTTTTCTGCTGTGTTGGTCTTTTTGTCTGAGTATTTAAAAGGCTTTCTGTAATAACAAAATGTTTTGTAACACTTACATAAAATCCTCATTTTTTTTAAGCAGCTCTGTTTTCTGCACCTTTATATAACAGAGTCGTACTTTTTCCTGCACTTTAAAATATTTCCAGGAGGACACGTCCGTGTCTGCAGTTTTTATCACATTAAGTGGAGACAAGCAGTTGGTTGAAGAGGTTCTAGTCTGTTTTTTCTGTTGTTGTTCTGATTGTTTGTTTTGGTGTTCCGGTTTCAGCTCATCAGTTTTTGGGGAACACATTTTGAGTACATTTACTCAAGTACTGAAGTAAAAGTTGAACTGTTTTCTACTTTACATCTACTAAGAGCAAAGGAACTGTGATAAATTTGATTGTTCCAAAATTAAGCCACCTAAGGCTGCAATAATCGATTGATTGTTTGGTCTATAGTCCAAAGTGAAGTCTTAAAACTGCTTCAGTCCAAAACCCAGAGACGCTTCTTTCAGCAGATCTAACAATTAAGACGCTGGAACCAGCAAATGCTAGAAAAGTGACCGACACAATTCATAATTTATCAAAACGGCTAAAATTAATTTTGTTTGGACTGACTGAATCATGTCTGAAACATGTTTAGCTTTTGGCCCCAACAAAAAGTCGACTTTTTCACATTTCAGATCTCGGAGTACATTGACCCAACAGTACATAAAGCTGACTTTTACTACATCGACCCAACAGTACTGCTGTACTTTTACTACATTGACCCAATGGTACTGCTGTAGTTTTACTTCATAGACCCGACCGTTCTGCCATACTTTTACTGCATAAAGCTGACTGAATTGCTGTACTTTTACTTCTTCGACCTGACAGCACTGCCATACTTTTACTAGATGAAGCTGACCGTACTACATTTTGCTGTGCTAAGTAGGATCCTAAATGCAGGACTTCTACTTGTAGAGTATTTTCATGTTGTATTTCCTTAAAGAAGAAAAGGATCTGAATACTTGTTCTGAACTTCAGTTTGCCAGACAAATGTTTTGGTATTTTAGTTTTGGTGTCTAATCATTTGATTGGATCGTGCCATAAAAACCACTGAGTCTTTTTGGAGTCTGAGAAACTTTAATCAGACTTTAAGAAAGAGGAAATGGACATATGGAAATGACACAATGTGCACGTGATTCACAGCTAGGACAAATAATGCTCTCAGATAATAAAGGAAGACACTGAAATCAGTGTGGTCAGTCAGGAGAGTCCAAAGACCTGTGCTGGCCCAGTTCTGACCAGATGTGGACAGGTGAATCGTGTTGATTGGCTTCACATGGGGAACAGCAGGAAGCCGCTGAAGGTGCTGTGATGGTTGCTGTTGTCCCAGATCTGAGTGTCGTGCCACAGCTGCAGCGACAGTGTGTCGCCCTCCTCCAGCAACAGGGCGGCGCCGTTGGATGCCGTGTCACTGCCCTCACCGGATGGCTGTTCATGGGCGATCAGCTGGATCTCTAGATTGTTTTTGTAGAGAACTGCGCTCATGGGGAAGTTTGTGGGGGCATTAGCTGTGAAACGGATGTAGTAGACTCCACGCACAGGTGCTGTGAACACACCTGGAGGAGAAGGAATCAATAAACAGTCATGCAGGACAGGTGAGAAATGACAAAATTACTCAGGGCAGTTGTGTGAGTTTGATTTTTTGACAGGCTCTTATTTATTTACCACATTATACAGACTAACTGTAGCTTTAAAGCTGCTTTAAACATCTGCTCTGTCAGTTTAAATAGTTCTTCAGAGAAACGTGATCGTGTTTGTGTCCACCCCAGTATTCACTCTTGTAGTCCTGTTTCTGTTTGGACGTTTCAAAGTTAAAACATCATCAAAAAACCTTTTGGGAAAAAATCTGCATTTCACAGAGATGTGTATAACTCTGCTGCTATTGTTATCAAAAATAAAGTTACACGAATATTGCTCCATCCATGGGGACGGGTGTGATGACTGCACTAACGTGAGTCACTTACCTGTTTTAGAGTCATATGCCTGTCCAATGTTGGTCAGGACATCCTTGTAGATCAGGGTTTTACTTCCTGACGTTGTCTTCTGAAGTCCGTTACCTCCGAGAGAAACTGCAAATGCCACCTTTGGTACCTCTGAAGGCAAAAGGACCAGAAATTTTTTGACAGTCACAACTGAGAACAAACAGTAAAACAGGGAAATGGATTTTAGTCTACGTGTCCACCGAACAGTTTTTATTTCCACAGAAGAAATAACCCCAACAAAAACTGTTCATCATGTTTGGGATTATCGCTTTTTTCCCTAAGAGAAGTTGCTTTTGATTTTTTTAAAATATATTTTTCACTTTACATTCATTTTTATTGTCTTGAGGTGAAGACAGAAACCAGCCAAAACTTGTGTGTTTGCTTTCTTTCTAAAAAATCTTTCTAGGATTTGATAAAATTAAGAATGTGACCACATCCTATTGGGTGTGTTAAACTATATGTGAATATCCACGAGAGGGCAGAGCAGGGAGAGGGGCGCTTGTTTTGTGCCTTCTTTCTTGCTGCTGTTAAATCCTCTCAGTACCTTTGTGGAGGCCGCTGAGACGAAACAGCTTGTACCGCAACATGGAAAGAAGTCAACAGGAATGACTGACCTCTTATGGCCTTCAGCTCCCTCTCTGTGGCCTCCAGTCTCCCTTTGACACCTAAAAACACAGATGCAAAACCGTCACCAGCTGTTGAATCCCAGTATTTCAGTCCTGTGTTTCAGCACATTCTGCTGGAAGATAAAGTAGTGTAACATTTGATTTTAACGCCAGGAGTAGTCAGAGCAGTCACGTCCGATCTGAATTCAATCCTTACTTAAATTTTAGGATTTTTATCAACAAGGCAGTGAGAGTTTTTGTAAGCTTTCAGAAGACATTCAAAGAAGCCAGTTAGTTTAACTATCAAATACATTCAGAAATGTTTCTGACCAGCATGACAAGTTCAGAAAATGTTGCTGAGCCAAGAGCACAAAAATCTACTCTTAAATCACTGCAGGAATCTGAAGAAATATCATCAAAACTGAGGTAGATGTGTGAGGTCCGTAAAGAGTGTCACATGAACATTTTAAACTTTACCGAGATTTTCTGACTGAAGCTGTTTCACTGCATCCTGAAGAATCCTCAGTTCATCTTCGACGTCGGGCTCTGTCGGAGGCTCATCCACCCTTTAACACAGAGATAAATGTCCAAATTTAGGAGTCGCACTGGACATGTCATAAATGTTGTTGCTGCTCTGGTTTCATTTCACCTGAAATTATTTTTTTTTACTTTTATCATCACTGATTCTTTTGTCTGTCCTGTGAAGGACTTTGTGTCACACAAGATGGTGGTGGTAGTGATAAGTTTGTGTTGCTGTACATGGGGAAGAGCAGGAAGCCACTGAAGGTGCTGTGATGATTGCTGTTGTCCCAGATCTGAGTGTTGTGCCACAGCACCATCTTCAGTCGGTCACCCTTCTCCAGCAGCAGGGCAGCACCATTGGATGCTGTGTCGCTGCCCTCGCCGGATGGCTGCTCGTGGGTGATCAGCTGGATCTCTGTGTCGTTTTTGTACAAGACGGCGCTCTTGGGGAAGTTGGTAGGGCCGTTAGCTGTGAAGCGGATGTAGTATACTCCGCGAATTGGTGCTGTGAAGACACCTGTAGGGAAGACGAAGAGTGATGAAGACAAGGAGCTAAACAGTGTTACATCGTCCTGAAGTGGGCAATATAAGACAATGGTGGACTTGTTTCCATCCATGTTTTTATTTCCATTTTCAATTTGTAGAAGCTGAAATTTTGTATTTCTGCTATGTTCTCAGTTTTGTGTCATTTAACCTTTGACTGAGCTCTTCTAATGACAAAGGCATCTTGTTGCAGTGTCCCTAACCCTAACCCTGCTGTTTGTTAACCACTAAATTGTTTTCATTCAACAGGAGTGGATGGAAACAACTATTTTTCTTTTTCCAAATTTCTGGAAGTTTGGTCAAAATTGGTGTTAAATTGAAATGTCTCCTTTACTATTGTGTCTCACCTGTCTCAGCATTGTAAGCCCCACCCACATTGGTCAGGATGTCCCTATAGATGAGGTCTTTGTTGCCAGATGTGGTCTTCACAAGGCCGTTACCTCCCAGGGACGCAGCAAAGGCAACTTTCGGGGTTTCTGTAGAAAAGAAAAACTTCAGCTGAGTCATTTTTGAGGCAATGTTGGCAAATCAACGCTTTATCATCCAAGCCCAGAAAATCCATAACTATTTGTCCTTTTTATTGACACAGTGTATTGAACACTATGATGTAAAATCTTTAAGGAAAATTGTGTCAACACTCAGCTTCTCCTGTCAAGGCATCTTTTATATCCTCACTTTACTCACTTTGTCCACTTAACTGCTTCACACTGAATTCATTGACACACCATATTCAGCATTTATCAGCAGTATGTGAACACTGAAGTGTTTTACCTGTTGGCATTTCTCACCTTTGGATTTCTTTATTTCCCGCTCAGCTGCATCCAGACGTTCACTCATCACTGCAAACAGTCAAAGAAAAGTGGAGTAGAGTGGAACAGATCAATTTTGTCCAGCACTCAGTGAAGCTCACACAGGAAGAAGTCCGGTTCTGTTCATGTGTGGTTCAGCTGAATGGCTCCAGCAGAGTTTCTGTCACATTAATGTTCCTCATGGATTAAAACCTTCTCTGATGGACATGAAAGTCTACTGGTTGACTCATCAACTGTGTAGAAAAATGTCTTTTTATTTCAGAGGACACCAAAGTGAAGTACGACTCCCAGGGTGTATTTCAATGTCCAATCACAGAGTTTAACACTCTGCAGTGTGTGTTGCTGAATGTCACTGCAGATGACACACACAGCGGATAACCGACGTTACAGTCTGCATCAGTAATTGATTTTCATTTGGATTCAGTAGCCGCAAAGTGTATGAAACTGTGACTGATTTAACACCACAGACGTGACATCGTGTACATACACTCAACTCTATTTCAGTGTTCGTCTCTTCAAACATTTCTCCTCTGTTACTTCTTGCTTATCAAACATGGATGCTTATGAATCAACTCTGAATATTCACAAGACATGAGAACTAAGCTGTAAAAACAAAACTGAGGGACTCGTCTGTTTGTGCGGCTCTTTCTTCTTTCTGCACATCAGTGAAGATGACAAACACATTGACCTTTATTTACATTCAGGTTTTCAGGTTTACTTTTCCAAAACCGACATCAACTATGTGATGGAAACTCATTGCTACGTATTGTGTCCTCTCAGACTTTATCACTCTGCCTGTCATTCAGAGAATCTGTTAAACATCAATGCCTAAGCTGCAGGTCATAATCCTGAAGAAAAAATCCTGTTAATTCATAGTGAAGTCAAGACCCTTCTGTAAATACATACTCAAATGAAGCCTTACCACGTCTCTCGGCCTTCAGCTCCTCCAGGGTGGCTTGCACCCTCCTGAGCTCAGCCCGGCTGTCGACGGGCTGAGCCGGGCCAAACTGGGCCAGGGTCAACAGCAGCAGGACGAGGAGGCACCAAGACATGATGAGATGGGATGAGCAGGAGCAGAGAGGGACTGCTTTTCATATGGACCCTCTGAGGTTGATGACCTCAGTTTCACCTGCGTCAGCATTAACTGAGATCACTGGTAACACTGATGACTCCTGCAGTTCAGCACTGAGACAAAATACCATTATCAGTTATAACAGTGTCACCCTATTTTATCAGTTCAGGTTTCCAATTTGCTGACTGGTCTGTCTGTGTTTGGACAAAGTTCAACATGTGACATCTGTGGGTTTTTGTGGCCGATATTGTTGTTAGTGTTGAAGAATGTGAGCTGATTTAATTGAACTGTTAATTATTAATTCATGTAATCCTTTCAGTACTGATGGATGATTTGGAAAATGATCAGCAGTGATGTTGGTGTATTTGTGCCCTGGTGTTAGAACATGTTAATCAGTCCTTTAAAATAATGATTGCACCCTTCTTATCTCACCTGTCCTCAGTGACTACGGCCTGTCTTATCTGTCCCTGCGGACCAGTATTGGACTGTGGACGGCCTTCCTCTGTGTGCTGCTGGTCGCCACAGACGCCAGCTCTCTTGTCTGCTACATCACACGCTTCACTGAGGAGGCCTTTGCTGCCCTTATTTGCATAATCTTCATCTATGAGGCTCTGGAGAAGCTGGTCCACCTCGGGGAGGTCTACCCTATCAACATGCACAACCACCTGGACAACCTCACCTTCTACACGTAGGCCAGAACTCCTCACTTTTTCATTGTGCTTTAATTATTTCCATCACAGTAAAAGTAACTTGTTTCAATCCCGAACTATTCTGTCTGATCACTGCATGTTGAATATGTGAAAAATATAAAGTGAGGGTTTACTAGGGTTTAAAAAGTTCTTCTTAGTCATCAGACAGCATCACAAACTGAACATAAGCTGCCGCTGAGTGCAGATTTTGGCTACAGTTGTCTTTATAATAAATTTATTGTGATAAACCTTTTGAATGTGTTGCTGCTGTGCCGCAGGTGTCGGTGTTCTCCACCTTCCAACACCTCAGCTGAAGTCCAACACCTGTGGAGCATGAAAAACTTGACGTCAGAAAACATCCAGTGGGACCAGCTAACTGTGAAGGTTTCTTCATGAAACTCATAAATTACACACACAGTGCGGCCAGCAGCTCATTGCTTTAGTCTGTATCACTGAATAGACTCTTTGTACAAGCATACTGCATGTACTTCAGTTATCAGTTAGGATGACAAAATACCATCAAATGGCACAAAATAACATTCAGGTATGATTTATTTTCTTGCCGAAAGCAGACAACAGACTGTGTGGTGTTTCAGTGTAAAATCAGTCTCATGTGGTCCAGTTTACAGTTTGAACAGTCTGCACTCACGCTGTAGATAAGAGTGCATCTAAGATGAATGTGTTGCCTTTTTACAGAACAAAACGGAAGTCTGCGGATAACTGAGCAGATGTTGATCTTGTTAAGTCTTTAGTTTCTGAATTGTTTATCTGGAAACTTTAAACTTGTAAACTCGTGGCCACTGGGGGAGCTGCATCTCAACACTGTCTGTCTCCAGGACTGCGTGGATTTACGCGGGCAGTTTGTCGGCTCGGCCTGCAGCCGTGATGGACCCTTTATCCCCGACATCCTTTTCTGGTCCGTCATCCTTTTCTTCGCCACCTTCTTCCTCTCCGCCTTCTTCAAACAGTTCAAGACCAAGAGATACTTCCCCACCAAGGTGTGTATCAGTGACACACACACACACACACACACACACACTAATCTGACAAACAGCTGACAAGTCTGTGAGAAACCCGAGACTGAGGCTTCTTTAATCAAAGCTTAAAGAAGGTACTCGTCCAGAACCTAACATGAATTTAAAACGATTTTGAAACAATATGAAGCCGACTTGTTGGTTGGGTTCAACCAACAGTGGCAGAGCTCAAAATGCCCAAACATCCAAATCAGCCCCCCAGTTTGATCACATCTAATTTATTTCATAAAATGTGAGCAGAGAGAAAATGTGTGTGTGTGTGTGTGTGTGTGCAGGTTCGCTCAACCATCAGTGACTTTGCCATCTTTCTGACCATCATGATCATGGTGTTGGTGGATTATCTGGTGGGAGTTCCAACTCCCAAACTGAACGTGCCCGACCGCTTCGAGGTAACCCCAACTACACTGTTCTCCTTTACTCTTTAGAATCTGGGAGCTGGTGTGCAGCAATTCATTATAATACATTTCTGTGGTTACAGTTGTTGGTCAAGAATTGAAAGCTGATCAGATTTTGCTTTGTTTAAATCGTCCCCAGCAGCTGTTGCCTTAGTGTTGTAACAGGCCAGAGGACGACGCCTTATCAGCGTCTTTGAGTTTCAGCTTACAGCAGCACATGACGCAACACTTTGGACAAGTGATTTGTTTGTTTTTAGATTCAATTCTGCAGTTCAGAAATGAAGATCATCAACCATCAACACAGAAACAGTAATGAGGACACAATGTGACCACACACACATTTTTCCATTTTCATTAGGCTTCATTTTGAACAGAAATGAAGTAGTTGAATGCATTGTTTTGATGCTGCTCCCCCATGAGGCTGTAATGTTCATTACATACATCTTTAAAGCTTCTCTGTTGTAAAAATGATAATAGATGTAGAACAGCGGCAAACAGCTGACTGAAGAACCTGTACTGTAGCTGCAGCACAGAAGAGCTAACAGAAAGCACTAAACAACTGACCAAACGTCTTAGCCTTACTTTACAAATCACCAGTGAGGATGTGAAGCAGGAGTTTTATTTCCAGTCATGGGAGGAATATCGCACACGTGAACACAATTCATTTTCTGTTCCTGTTCTTCCTTCTTCTGCCACTCTTTTTGGCATTAAATCTAACATCATCATCTTTGCTGTACTGTGAACACACCTTCAGTGATAAGATGATCGGTGTGTGGGAAACACGGTCTTGTTGACTCGAATGAGCACCACATCAGTGAGCCACGTGGTTGACGCGCTGAAGGAAACATTGGGGAGGATGAAATCGCCCCAGGAACACCTGGCGTTACTGTCCTCTGAGCCGAGCAGCAACCTATCACAAAAGCACTCGTGTTCATGAAACCGTTGGACACTACAGGAGTTTGCATGTTCTCCCTGTGCCTGCGTGGGTTTTCTCCGGGTTCTCCGGCTTCCTCCCACAATACCAAAAACATGCACATTAGGTTAATTGGCTGCTCTACATTGCCCCTAGGTGTGAGTGTGAGAGTGTGGAAGTTCTAACACTGCTGTTTGTTTTATTCAGCCCACATCAAACACTCGGGGGTGGCTCATCTCTCCACTCGGTCCCAATCCCTGGTGGACACTGCTGGCCGCTGCTGTCCCTGCCCTGCTTTGCACTATCCTGATCTTCATGGACCAGCAGATCACAGCTGTCATTGTCAACAGGAAGGAGAACAAACTCAAGGTCAGGACTGTGGCCAAGACTGTAGGAGGTAAGCAAAGACAGGTAGCTCAAGGACCAACACTCCCTTTGTGTGGGTTTGGTTGCAGAAAGGCTGTGGTTACCACCTGGACCTGCTGGTGGTGGCCGTGATGCTCGGTGTGTGCTCCATAATGGGTCTGCCGTGGTTTGTAGCAGCGACGGTACTCTCTATCTCCCACGTCAACAGTCTGAAGGTGGAGTCGGAGTGCGCAGCGCCAGGTGAGCAGCCAAAATTCCTGGGCATCAGGGAGCAGAGAGTCACCGGCTTCATGATCTTCATCCTGATGGGCTGCTCCGTCTTCATGACCTCTGCCCTCAAGGTGAAGTTCACTGCTGAGGTCCTCACATAGAGAGATAATTAGCTGTGTGGTGTGTTCAGGTGATACAAGCTGTCAGCATTCATTCAGCTCACTCTCACGTCAGCTCAGACTAGTTCATTGTGGAACAGTGAAGATATTTTTTCTCTGACTTTTAATTTTCTGCTGCTCTCCTTTAGTTCATTCCGATGCCTGTCCTGTATGGAGTCTTCCTCTACATGGGAGTGTCCTCACTCAAAGGCATTCAGGTCTGTCTGTCAGTCCTGCTACAGCTTCATCTGTTTGTGTTTCACTGGCTCTGATGTCCTGCCCGTCTGTCTGTCCTGCAGCTCTTTGACCGGATCAAACTGTTCGGCATGCCAGCCAAACACCAGCCAGACCTGATCTACTTGCGCTACGTCCCTCTGTGGAAGGTCCACGTCTTCACTGTGGTGCAGCTGTCCTGCCTTATTGTCCTCTGGGTTATCAAGGCTTCGGCTGCCGCTGTCATCTTCCCCATGATGGTGAGACTGAGACGGCTGAGAGAACATGTTTGATTCATTCTGTTGAGCAATAACTCATCTGTTCTTGCTGTCCTCTGCAGGTTCTCGCTCTGGTCTTCATCCGGAAGCTTCTGGATTTCTGTTTCACCAAGAGAGAGTTGAGCTGGCTGGATGACCTGATACCAGAGAGCAAGAAAAAGAAGGATGACGACAAGAAGAAGAAGGAGAAGGAGGTGAGCCTTCAAACTGAAGTCTCACAGTGTGACTGCTTCAGTGCCCTCACTGACTCTGTTGGTGTGCGTTTGTTCCAGGACGCTCAGCGGATGCTGGAAGAGGCAGAGGATGATCAGCCATACGATGAAGAAAACATCATCGACTTTCCAATCAAAAGCCTGAGAGGACGGTGAGTGAGTCTCATGAGAGCATGATCATTACTGCTAACCACCAGCAGACAGTAACGTGTCTGTTTATGTCCTGCAGCGTGGATCCATCAGAGGTCAACATCTCTGATGAAATGGCCAAAAGTGGCATTTGGAAATCAGTCTCCATGAACTCCCACAGCAACAAACCTCTGAAACGCGGCAGCAGGTACACTTGGTGATATCGTCTGTTTACACTCATGATTGGTCCACCCACCCACCCACATACAGTAAAGTGTATTGCACAAGAATGTAAACCTCAGAGGCTTCACAAATCTGGATAAAGCACAGTCAGGTTGATGTTTGACATGATGTCCTCACAGGTGACTGATGCAGAGTTAACAGGTGTGGATCTGGACTGATCATTGTGCAGATCTGTTAACTGATTGATTTTTTTTGTTTGAGATGTCTGAGCCCGACTGTTGTGTTTTCCAGCCAAGACAAGCTGTCGGGTGTCCAGATAAATGTGGAGAATGAGGACATTCGGAGAGTCGTGGACGCTGAGACGTCACTATGATCCTCCACCATGTGGTGATGTTCCTGAGGACAAGGAAGGCGGGCTGCTCTTCCTCGCTGTAGCCCTCTGTCTTCTGAACTGAGGTGAAAGGTCGTGCAGCACCAATCAGGGCTCACCTCGCCATGCCGTAGTCTCATGCTGCAATTTCTTGTATGGGGGCGAACTTTTTCTTTTCTCATCATTTTATGGTGAAACATAAAGACTCCACCACTGGGAGCAAATGATGGCCACTGTGTTTGTCTGCTGAAGTATCAAACCGAAAATCCAAGTCCATGGACACCTGATTTTCTGGAGTAATCTGAAAACACCTGAATTTAATTTTATTGTTTTAAATGTTTCAAACGAGGCTCTTCGCCTCTGGAGTTTTATTTAATTCATCATGCTGATTCAACATATGTGTGTGTGTGTGTGTGTGTGTGTGTGTATGTGAGTGAGAGATCACTGTTGTGCCTCACCTTGTTGCCTGCAGTGGCTGACTGAACAACATCACAGCTACTGTCTTCATAGTTTGTTCTTCAAGTTTCAATAAAATCAATTTGGGGACAACAATCAGTCTTTTAGGTTTGGCACTTTGATTTTTGATGATTGCTCATAATGTGAAAACACTCACATTGACATGCTTTTCTGCCCCATATGATTAAAGGTGACCAGTTGAATGTAGCAGAGCTTTGTGTTTTACAGTTCATCTCCTCTCAAGATATGAAATGCTTCTGTGCTCATAAAAAGCAACTAAATTTAAGACATGAAATTTAAACTGCACTAACGATTTGTCTGTACTTAGGACATTATCAGTAAAGTTAATTTGAATCAACCACACCTTCCTCACACATGGAGTTTTGGCATCAGGTTAATCGTTATGTCCTCTCAAAGTGGAAGTTGCACTAAATGATATCAACATGTCTTTCATGTGTGTGTTCACGTTTGACTCGGTTTGGAACTGATTCATCTGGTGCAGTATCTTTGCTTCTCCTCAGCTCTCTGGTGCCCTCCTGAGGAGACTTTCAAGTGTCTGTTAACAAGACCTGAATGATGAGTTAAATTATGATAATGGTTCAAACCCAAGAAAGCAACAGTGATGCTGGAATCATGTCATCGACCACATGATGGCCATCATTTGGTAAAGACACAATATAAACAAAAGTAGTAAAATTACTCCACTGCAAGTCAAAGTCCTGCCTTTAAAATGTTACTTAAGTAAAGATACACAAGTACTCACAGCAAGTATCAAAAACAAAAGTACTCATTAGATAGTAGAATGACTGTGTGATGTTTTAATTATTCTATTATCATTATGTATAATTGCTCTGTTTTTTATTTGTATTGTGTACTTTTTGTACTGTTGCGCAGTTTGTTTTATCTGTAATCTAAAATGTCGTTTCAAACTTGAATGCAAACAAACTACTGCTGTTTTTTTTAGGATAAAGCAAGTTAGCATAAATAACCACACGGCTGTGCAGTTGGGCTCATTTAAAGGAATATTAGATAAATATATAAGATAGTTGACGATGCTGCACAAGATCAAACTCTGGAGGAAGGTTTGGGCAGTCCTTCCTTTATGCATAATATTTTATCAAAAAGATGATCTCAGAGGTTTATCTGTTAGGCTTCTTGGCCCTGAGCGATTACCAGGCAACCAGTGGCGACTCCATGAAGTTACTGGTCCAACCAGAAAATACATTGGCACATTCGGTTTTTGTGAAGATGAAACAAACCAAGTATGACAGGCAAATCAGTGAGTTTTGGAGCTGCTGGTACTCGAATTTAGTTTTCTTTGGACAGAGTCTGGCTAGTTGTTTTCACTCTTCCTGTAAACCCTCTGAGGAGTAACAAAGACTTAATTTTATTTACAAAATAAAGTCATGCAAATGATGAATTCTTCACATTCATTTCAAACCCATCTCTAACGATTGCATTTACCAGATACATCAATATAAACCAGTAAATCACATGTAGTAAAATGAAACAGAAAAAAATACAATCAGGTGAATTTCCCTGCTGTGCTATCAACAAAGTTCATCTCTTTCTCTCTCTCTGATCATGTGGTTGTGTTTTGTGTAACTATAACACAATAGTTCACTTTGATATGATGTAGTGTGGGTATAGTGATGTAGACAAAAACACATTAAAGCAGAGGTTTCAGATGAGGTGATGCTGATCCTGGATCTGTTAAATGAACACGACGAGTAGCATGGACAGCAGCAGTGCGACAGACAGTTGAGCTGTCTGTGAGCCACCTGAAACAAACACACAAGTTTAATTTCTAAAATCAAGTACTCTGATATAGTAGTGCCATGATTGCTACTGTTACTGTGAGTGATGTGTTCCTGGATTTATTTTATGTAGATTTTTGTGTTTAAGTTGCATTTTACTTTGAACTACTTCACATACAGTTTGATAGTTCAGTCCCTTGTCTCCTAACCTGAGGGGGTTTGCACCAGGAGATTCTGGGTTACTGTCAGTGAGCCGTTGTGCGGTGCTGGTTCGATCTGCAGCAGTTTACACATCAGAGGGTAAATGTGGATGCTGTCAAATGGATCAGACAAGAAGTTCTTTTTGAAGTCAGGTCCAAAGGCCCTGAAGATGGTCTTCATGTCCATTTCTCCATTATGGTAGCCATGATCGCCTTTGTTGACATAGACAATGAATCTCTGGTGGGAAACAAAAAGATGAAGAATTCCAAAATGTCATTATGAGTCTGCTGCTGCTGCTTTAATCCTGTCCTGCTCCTTTGACCTCACTGACTTCACTCACTTTGTCTTCAAATGCAGCTACAATGTTTTTTGAACTAAGAATCTGCTCAGTGTTTGAGTGGCTTGGGTCAGTTAAGTTGACGGCCAATAGGGGCGTGGTTGTTTTATGAAAAAAGAATTTTAGTTTTGGCAATTACAGATTTGTACCAATAAGTACTCAAGTGTGCTAACAAACTTCAAGGAAGTACATTTTGATTTCTCAGCAAAAATTTGCTCCAAAATGTTCTGTTATAACTTTCTCTAATAATCTGGTGGACAAATTGGATATCATTGCTGATCTGTAATTTTGAAGTTATCATTCAACCATTAAGAATCGCACCGTGTTTGTATCCTGACTTTTGTTTGGCATTTTGTCAGCGGCTTTGGTCGCCTATTAGTCATCTGAGTTCACTTCAGGAGAATATTCTTTAAAAGAGAATCAAACTGACTAAACCAAACAAAACCAACATCAAACTTTAGTGGCTACATCTTTGACAGCGATAGATAAAAACTCACAGAGTTCAGGTTAAATCCCAGATCTGCAACAATCACAATGGGAGGCAGCCGCTGACTTTTGGCAAGATGGAAGTTCTCAGGAATTTCATTTTTCTTGTAGACTGTCAGATTGGGTGCATTGGACAGAGCATTGAAAACGTCCTGCTCTTTCCCAGGCCGTGGTGTCAAGATGCCGAAGCCACCGTAGTCGAGGATCTCAAAGCTGGCAAGCTGGAGTAAATTCAGGTATTTGTTGAGGATGATCTCATCCACCTGTGGTCGCTTCTTCACTGTGGTCATACCGTGGTCCGAGGTGATAATGACATTCAGGCTGTCAGTCAGGCCATGGCGAATGATGGCTTCCCTCAGGTAGCCAATGGTGCGGTCGATCTGCTTAATGATCACCTTCCTGTCCTGGTGGTCCGGTCCTTTGGCATGGCCTACATTGTCTGGCTCACCGTAGTACAGTGTCACTAGGTTGAAGTCTTCATCAGAGAACCAACTCATCACCTTGTCGATGTTCTCACGCCACTCGGTTTCATTGTCGTCAGGGTGGTCAATTGACCGCACAAGTGCACGGTTGACTGCCTGGCCACTGTAGTTGACCCCGCCTCCTGGGTAGTAGAAGGAAGCAGTTTTCAGACCCTGAAACATAAACAGAAAAAATGCCGACATATTACCATGTTTTAAGTTGACACAGAGCAGCACAATCGCTCATGTGGAGTCGTGTTTGTGTCACTAGATGGCTCTAAGTCCAATATTTACTCTGTTTAAGGTCCATTTTTGTCTGTGCCACCTCTTTGGCTCTTTAGCTGCTAAGTGTTTCATTTTGCATTTCTATATTAAAAAGTGATATCTTAAAAATGTTAATTACAGCCACTTTAAGCTGTGCATTTGATTTGGTAGACCATAATGTTATTCTCAACAAAACATCTTAGGAGTTGGGGATATTGCTCAAATGGAAAGTTACTCCTGGTAATTTCACATAATCTACTGCAACTCTGAACAGCTGCATATCTCAAGGCTTTGTCCTCGGTCCCCTTCTGTTCATATCTATAGCAAATCAGGTCAGGTCCAAAACAGCAACTTGGCAGTCCAACTCTCAGTACCGCCTGACTTCCTGCCTGTGTCTCTCATCTGCAAACCCATTGGTTCCTACAAAAGGCATAAGTCATTAAAAACAAGGAGGGGATAGTGCTTGTGCTTGTTATGGACTATTTTAAGCGGTGGATTAATCCACATTTGGTGCTTCAGAGAGTATTTTTTGCAGCAGAACTGAGTATTGATGATATTCAGTTCACTGGATCACTTTTAAAACTGGTTTTAAATTTAACTGTTTTGATCATCAAGTAAACTATGACTAATCTTTAATTTAAAAGGAATCTTTCTTTGTGTAGTTCATGCATGAAGTTTCTCTTGTTATCGATCATCCTGATTGATCAGTCACCTGATTCTGAGCTGTGATCCATAATGGTGGAACTCCGTTGTCCCACCATTTTGATTTTCTCAGCGTCATTTTGAAGGGAAGCTTTAAGTTGGTCTTGGCGTCAAACATCATGTTGTGGACGACTTCATGGTCCTCTACCCATCTGCCTATTGCACAGAAAACACCTCAAATTAACATGAACATTTTTCAGGCCTCTGCAGACAAGCTGTGGCCCTCTGTTTGCAAAATTATTAGAATGAATAAGGTTCATCATGTACAAAAAAATTAGCCCTGAAATTTTCCACCAATTTTATCATCATGTCTGAAAATCTTGCTTGTTGAATGGTTGGTCTTTCAGAATTTTACAAACCAAACAATCAAAAAACTCCTGCAGGAGTCACAGTCACCTGATCTGAGGTCAGATAGAACAGGACACCAGACACTGGGGACGTTTTACCCTATAATGAGTACTTTTACTGTGAATACTTTTAGTACTTTTTCATGAGTATACCTATATACTTGTACAAAATTAACATTTTCAGTGCACGACTTTTACTTGTGGTATTAGTACATTTACTTAACAATGTAAATACTTCCTCCAACGCTGCATACTGTCACTACAGTAGTAATTTTAATAGTAAATGTAATGAATCGGGTGGAGTTTCAACAGTTAATAACAACAATAATAATAATAATAATAATAATAATAATAATAATAATAGCGGGTACCAGTGATGGTGGTGAAGTGGGATGGGGCAGTCATGGTCAGCATTGGGGGTGTAATGTATTTGGCCTTGACTCCGTCCTTCACCAGCTGGTCCAGGTTCGGCGTGTCCACATCCTGGTCATAGTCCCACCTGAAGCCATCAAAGGAGATGAGCAGCAGCTTGTTCCTCATCACTGCCTTGCTCAGTGGCTTGCCAGCAGTGCAGATCACTGATGTGATGACCATAAACAGTTCCAGCCTCATCTTCATCTTCACACCAACTGAATGCATCTCAGCGAAACTTCACCTGTCTGCACACCTGAACCTCCGTCCCTGTTTAATATGTAACTGTGGTTCTCTGATAGAGATCTGCTGATGTGTGGTGAAGAACGAGACCTTCGACTGGTAGCAGAGCTCAAATGGACTCTTATCAGGGGTGACGTTTTTAATCAGCATCAGCAATCTGTGGACCCGGTTGATAATTGCTGCGTGGTCTGACTCAGTGCAGCATTCAGTCCAAATGTAACACAGCAATAAACCAGTGACATATTAGAGTGGATAAAAAATTGCCCGCCACAGCAAGTTTTAGAGTACTTTGATGAAGGTGTAAATAGATAGATAGATAGATAGATACTTTATTGATAGGGGTTAGTTACCCTAGTTACCCTAACCCTTGATCCCGAGGGAAATTCAAGAAAATGGTATGCATGTCTCTGGGCTGGGGAGGCCAGAGCCCCACATGGGGGCTGATGGTGGGAACATATCTCTATATCTCCACCCTGTGTACACACAGTTTAAAGTTTTCACATAATTATTGTGACATAAATTTGGATTAAAACTGAATTAAATGGTTATAAACCTTCAAGTATGACTATAAATAAATAAATAAAAACCAAAAACATTCAATCATTAACTGTTTTCAAGACTTTGTCTTTGTCAGTTTAAGATGTTTATCGTAACTCCGGTTATACAAGTACACTTTGTTGTCTGCAGGCTTTATTAGATAGATAGGGTTAGGGGTTAGATTGGTGCCTCATATTTAATTAGACAAACTATATATGATATTACTGTTACCCATGTTAGCTCTTTTATGATTTTACTGATTAGTTGGACCACTGATAGTTTATCTGACTGTAATATGATGATGGTGTTAATAAAACTTGTTGTCATAACATCAAACGGATTTAACAGGAAAGGATGTTCTGAACATGAATGTCCGCACTGCTCAACAGGAACTGTTTTTAGATGAGCTGTGCAAGCTAGTTTCTTTTCAATATACAAGTGATGTTGTTGGTTTTGTGAATGTACATCGAGTCGTCTTTGTCTCCTCCAACTGCTTCCCGGAGCTTTTCTGGGACCATTTTGGTGGATGAGACTGACCGGAACAGGGCCTCGTCCTCGTTCTCCTCTTCTTACTGTTAACCAGCAATATCCCACTATAAGAAGTGCGAGACATAAACAAATATTTGTGCAGCAATATACTTCACGTAGATATGGTAGTAATAATAATTCATTTGTATAGGTCCTTTTTCAGACAAAAGTCACAACACGCTTCACATTTGATAAGAACCAAGGAACAAGGAAATCAAATAACAATAATAAATAAAACAAACAAACACACATCCACAAAAAAATTAATAACACTGTAAAAGAAAGTGAGTATCTAAAAGCTTGTCTACACAACAAAGTCTTTGTCTTCTACAAGCGACCTCAGATTCAACTGGGTGGACATAGTTAAAACATTATCACCATCTGACTAGATGATTATTCACGGGGCACACAATCAACTTTTTAAAGACTTTAAAGCCCAAAGAAAACATACTTATTATCACTCACATGTAAATCCTCACAATATGACTGCAGATATAATTTTGAATAGTCAAAAGGTATATTATAGCTACAGTTTACCTTTGTGTAAATGGATAGATAGATAGATAGATAGATACTTTATTGATCCCGAGGGAAATTCAAGAAATATGTTGACATGCGTTGTTTATAAGGCATTAACTGCTTCTCATGAAGATTCCAAAGCATTATTGCTGCTATGAATCGTTGAAATTTTGTTTTTCAAGTCAAACCATGAAAGACGTCGACATTTTCCAATACTGGATTTAAAAATATTACGGCGAATTAAACGCACGTCTCTTACTTTCGTGGAAGAGATCACCCGGAAGCACTTTCATATCGACGGTATTACATCCGGCATTTAGGAGGTCACGTTACTCACGTTATTATGCGAAGTCCTTGGATTATTTTTCATTCATAATACGCTAAATGTATTTAAATTCGCGAATTATAACTCGAGTTTAATGTATCCGGATATCTTCTGGTAGTCGGGATTCTCTGAGCCGGTATGTATATGACATCAGTGCTGGTTTTTGTCAGTTGGCTAACGTTAACGTTAGCCGCTAGCCATGATGTCTGTGACTGCTAAGTAGAAGCACAAGCCAGCATTAGTACGTAGTCATATCAGTTCTCTTAACTTCCCGCTAGCATCCAGCATAGCTACAAGTCAGCAAAGCGTGCAGCGTCCTCGTTTGGTTAAATTATCATTAGTGTGGGGAAGGTAATCCAGACTCCGTTGACAATGTTTGACACTTTAGAGTTTCTTGTTCATCAGGAAACTGTGCAGCGGTAAATAAGTTAAACTTAAAGCACAGTAAAATTCAACAGGAATGACTTCTTACACTCAGAACATTCTCAATCAAATCATTTTCAAATTAACACAATAACAGCTATTCAATCCGACTGAAGACAATTTGCATGTGTCACTGGGTGGTGGACCACTGTGCACTGGCTTAGAGGATTTTAATTTTAAAAGGTTTAGTCATGCTTTACCTACGTGTGTATAAGTTGGCAAAGTGAAGAAAAGTTGGAAAGTTTTAAAAGTGAATTTGAATACTTGATACATTTATGTTTTGTTTTGTTGTTGTTTATTGCTATTACAACAAACTTTGGCCAATAAAGCCCTCGACTGTTAGTGCTATCACAGAGCCACAAATTTTAATCTGCAGTTTGTTTCAGGAATGTCTTCGTTATGGAGCCTGAGACCAGTGCTGACATCACTGTTTCAAGGTAGGTATACACACCTGCACACTCAGTCTGCTTCAGGTGCTGACTGACTCAGTTTTCATCTTAATGACTAATACAGAAAAGCATGTATTAGTAGATCTTAATGAACCTTGAACAAGTCTGGACTTAACCTCAGTGATTCTCCTGCTGCTTCTGCAGGTTGGGATGCATATGTGCATTGTAAACTTAGCATTAGGAACTTGTGATTTGTTTTATTAACAATATAATAGCAATTATCAATAAAATATTTGAGCAAAATTGTTTATACTCTCTCTGTTCAGCATCTTTTATGAAGCAAATATAAGCACACTATCAAAAGTAATCTGAAGACTAAGTTCAAGTATAAGCGCACCAGCAGTGTTATAAGTGAGAAACTTGAAGTTCATTTTATTAAGTATGCTTGAGTATAAGTATAGCAAGTATAAACTACGGATCATGTACTTGTAGTGTACTAGAAATTATACTAATTTAAAACTTCTTCGAACTAAATTGGAACATTTTTAAGTTTATAAAAGTATACTTTAAGTACACTTAATAAGGTCATTTTAAGTCTACAAAAGTACACTTTCAAGTATACAACAAGTACAGTCATCTATATACAACTAGTGTACCATTATATACTTCTAGTTCACATTTTAGTCTATTGAAGTATACTTAAAGTATACCACAAGTACACTCTTCTATATACTGCCATTGTACGAGGTTAAAAAAACTGAAACTGTTAATGCTGTCTGGCCTGACATGATTAAACAAAATGTGCTGATCATGCTGTGTACATAACACCATTGCCAAACCCTTATGAAAGGGACTAGAACTTGATCAATGAAGTCAAGTCAAATGTTTCTCTGGTTTTATTTTTAAGGTACATAAAGATAATGCAATTGAGCACACATACTATTTACTGTAAACTTTTGAACTCCAGCACTATATGATCTTGAACATGTAAGTGGTGGGGTAACACCTCAAACAAATGTGTGTAGTGAAAAACATTTTTATCCTGCTAAATTAAATGTAAGCATGAGTCAATGACTCGACCTTATTCTGCACTT
The DNA here is from genome assembly GCF_020382885.2 of Scatophagus argus. Taxonomy (NCBI): domain Eukaryota; kingdom Metazoa; phylum Chordata; class Actinopteri; family Scatophagidae; genus Scatophagus; species Scatophagus argus. The sequence continues at coordinate 26,358,702 of NC_058501.1, forward strand.
GGATCAAGATATACTAAGTATTAGTACTTTTTGTCAAAAAGAAGTAAAAAGTATGCTACAGTACAAGTATAAGCTTTAGTATTAAAGTGTAAGTGTAAGTATTAATGTATTTAGTCTTAGAATTTTCTTTATACTTATGAGTATAAATCAAGTATACTTCACTATACTATTCTTAAGTATATAAAATATAGTGTATAAAAAGTAAACTTCAAGTATACTGCTTCAGTTTTAGTATAAAATAAGTATACTCGTAGTACACTTGAATAAACTACTTTTTGCTAAGGGTTTTGATGCAGTCTCCTAACTTTCTGTAGCAAATGTGTTTTAAAACAACCAAATTGTCTCATCTCAAAAATACTTTCTACTATGAATGGGCAAAACCAGACAAGTGACAATGAAAAGGTAGTCAGAACTAATGTTAGTGTACAGGAATCACCTTGAAAAAAAACTGTAGTTGAGGTTCTTAATGAGTCGGTTGGTGTTTTCGGACAGTTCTTGGGACTTCACTCTGGGGCTCGTCTGACAGCTACATGCCTTCAAGGGCTTTTCTGTCTTCCTTCACACCAGCAATGGGAACACTCAATTGACACAAACTAGCTGGTGGTTGCTATGGCAATGTCACATCTGTGTGACATACTACGACATGTTCTGTTACCAGCTGTTTTGTTTACCGCTGACATGAAAAAGTGTGGCTCTTTGATAGGTTGAGGGGTTAACTATGACCTACAACAATCACAGAGTGTGAAATTCAGTCATGTGAGTCACAAGGAGCTAAAGATTATTCTCCTGAGATAACTGATTTTGTGATTTGCAGCTGAAATCAGTTGTAATCTCTGGACCAGCCGTGGTTGAAATGTGCTTCTAAAAGAGTTGCGTTTCATTAGCACTTTGAATGGCTTTTTCTCCATCATGGTGGTGTCTGAGTCTGCTGGGTATCGTAGTATTGAGAGACAGAAAAAACATGATTTTTCAGAAACAATTTGAAACAAGTTGAAAGAATTTAGACAGATGAGAGAGCGCTGTGCTGACATTAACAGCAAATTTTCTGTTAGAATCTTGATATTTATAGAATTTGAGCCTAAAAATTACTTTTCCCTCTCTGCAGCATCCATGAACACCTCTGCCTGGACAAGTCCCATCCTCTCCAGGATGATGGCCACCCTGAACCAGATGCACCGCCAGGGGAAGCCCAAGCCGGCTCCTAAATCTGTTGGTGCCACATTTGGCCATCCCCAGCTGAAGGCCGTGATCCTAAAGACCATGATCCGAAAGCCCAAGAAACCAAACTCCGCAAACAGGAAGTGTGCTCGTGTACGGTTGTCCAATGGGAAGGAGGCAGTTGTGTTCATCCCTGGGGAGGGACACAACCTGCAGGAGCATAATGTGGTGCTGGTGGAGGGCGGGAGGACCCAGGACCTGCCTGGAGTCAAGCTCAAAGTTGTCCGAGGGAAATATGACTGCGCTCATGTAGTGAAGAAGAAACAGTAGACTGAGAGAAGAACGCTGGTGCTGGTGTGATGGAAACTTGTGATTGTCACTTGTTTAATAAAGACATACTCTTAATTACACCATCATGTGGGTGACTGACTCAGAAGTGAAGTCCCATCACAAAGTTTATTGTTTTAAGTTGCATGGTACCATGAAAAGTTAATTCAGATTAATGATTATTAGAAAATTGTGTTAAAGAAGATTTTCTGTTCTACCCTGAAATAGCTTTTTCTTATATAGAACAATTACCGGCAAAGTAATATAAATTTGACTGACGCATTTGCAATTACATAAGGGTATACATGTACTGATATATATGTTGATCCTCAGAGTAGCAAAAGATGCTGTTTTAGTTGTCCTAGAACAAAACACCAATCTTCAGAAAATTATTAACATGATACTAAAGAGTGATACTGTACTGTATACATAAAAGTCTGTGGTTTTCATTTAAACCACAGATAACTTTAATGTCTACAATGTTTGCTGAAAACTGCCCCTGCTGCTTGGATGTTGCAGTTTATCTCCCAGCCAGCAGTGGCAGCACTCATTGTACTGCTACTCAACAGCAGCTGAACAAAGAAGACGTGAACGCCATGTTTAAATGTACCTGCTTTTCATCTGACAAACTTTTCCAATAGTTAACCTGCTCCTGACATCGACGTGAATTTTGCTGGCGGTCTGTTAGGTTTGTCTTTCCGCCATTAGTTTTCATAATTCATTCTAAAAACAACTTGATTAGCCTTGAACGACAGAAATGTATGTTTCGCTTAAGCAGCCATCTGGGAGACGTTACACTTAATGAGACTTCTCACTTGGATACCTTTATTGAGGGTATGTATTGATGGCTGCACTCTATTTAATAATAGACCAAATAAGAGTGGTGGTGGTGTATGTTTATTTATTAAATTCTGACCTCACCTCTGCAATCTGTGAAGACCTGGTTATTGGTGATGGTCACTCTGACTCCCTATTCATATAGTTAACTTTAAATAATGCAAAAACTCTTATAATTGGAGTAACTTATCACCCCCCTGATTCTGACCTCTGTCATGCCTGGTGTTTTGGTTATGCTTTGTTCTTTGATTTTGGTAGTCCACGTGCCTTGTTTCATGTTTGTTTCTCATGTGTTTTCATGTTTTATGTTCCAGGTTTCTGTCACGTCTTGGTTCTCTGTCTTTTGGTTTTTGAGTCCTTGTCATGTTCCATGTGTGTCTTGTGTTTTCATGTTTTATGTTCAAGGGTTATGTCATGTCCTGTTTTATTTTGAAAAGCGTCACTTCCCCTGTGTCTCCTGTTTTCAGGTAGCTTTGCTTTTGGTTTTCTTGATTGCTTTGTCCCTCCTAATGTGTGTCACCTGTGTCTCGTTGTCGTGTCTATTTAGTCCTCATATTCCCAGTCACCTGTGTCAGAGTGTTTTTGTATGCCTGTGTGGTCAAGCCAGGAAACCTTTTTTTGTCTTGCCATGATATGCCATGACAGGAGTTTTTTGCCACAGTTTTCTTGATCTCAAGTCACAGTAAGTGTGAGCCTGTTGATTTTTGTAAATAAAGGCTGTTGCTCAGACGTCAGCCTTGTTAGACTCTGCATCGGGGTTCAGCCCTTTTCTGCGTCAGTGATGCTGGCCTTTTTGACAACCTCAATGCTTTCTTGTTGAAATTCTTTATCATATCAGTGACCGTAAGAAGGAGTGCATTATTTTAGGAGACTTCAGCACTGATAATGCTAAGGATAATACTTCTGAACATGATTTCCTAAATATGATTTATTCATCTTTTTTTTTTTTTTTTTTTTTTTTTAACCTACTATTGATACCTATACCAGAATAACAAACTGTACACGGTCAGCCATTGACAACATCATCACAAGATGAAAGTTGCAAACCCCAAGAACAAGTAATTCATGGAGCCCACAACTTCAGAAATGTTCCTCTGACTTTGGCTGATAAACATCAGAAGATGATGGCTTACCATTTAAATTGTGCTTCATTTTTTAAACCAGAATTGGACAAAGTAAAGAGTGTCATGATTTCTTCCTTCCCAGACAATGTGCAGCAGCATTTGCTGGCAAGGGATGCACCTCAAAACACAGTCCTTACAGCAATATCTGTTAGCATAGATGGTATTAAGTATGCAGCTGACATGGTGGTGTCTGTTGGTTCATGCACAGGCCTTCCAAAATTTAGGCAGATTCAGCAGGTTGTGATTCTGAATACCAATGTTCTGTTCATTTGTAGGCAACTTTGCATGGTATCATGAACCCCGTTAGAGCTTACGAAGGCTGCAAAAGTAGCTCAAGCTTGCTTGTAACCCAGTTGAAAGACTTCAATGATGTCTTTTCCCTCCCTGCCTACAGAGTGAAAGGTGAGTTGTTTGTGACCCTACTGTGTTACATTTTGTGCTGCTGATGTCATTTTATTCTGTCAGAACCATGGACCAGTCCTGCCCAGTGAGGTTGGTGCTTGATTAAAAATGACATTTGAAAAGTAACTTTCCATGAAAGACCGATTACTTGGGAAGAGTTAATAAGCGAGTTGAAAACTCGACTTGATGTGCAGTATGACTTCATGCATCACAAATTTTCAAATTAGTTTTTAATCTTCCTCTATATCTACAGGACACCGATACCATCGCTGATGTTACACAAGTTCCTGTTGGGATATTGGCTGTTATACCATAAGATAAGATAATCCTTTATTAGTCCCATGACTGGGAAATTACAATGTTACAGCAGCAAACAGGATACAGAGGGTGCAAAGCATGCAGGGATAAGGGAAGGATGAGCATTCAAAAAGAATAAATACACAGGAAACAAGTACCTGCAGCTGTACACAGTACAGAAAAGAAAAAGACTATTCACACTAGAGTCCCTCAAGTCATGATTAGTGGATGGATTGATTATTGTACCGATTTGTTTCAGGAAAACACTAAGTATGTATGTACTGATCCAAGTAGTAGTGTTACATGAGTAAGGTTTATTGCACGATTATTATTACACATGTATCATTGCAGGTCTGGTGTGACCATTTGTCCCATTATTACACATGATTTATTGTCCAGTTAACACATTCAACAGCTTAAATGTCCAGTCCATCAAGACTATTCACACTAGAGTCCCTCAAGTTATGATTAGTGGATGGATTGATTCTTGTACCGATTTGTTTCAGGAAGACAGACAGCAGCCAGGTCCACATGCCCTGCCTCCTGAACCCTCTAATATTATCATTACTGGAAAGTAATATTGTAATGGATGATACTGGAAGCCATGCACAAGCTTTTTGTCTTACATTTGGACTAGTATACGCTCTTCATTTGGATTATCTAAAAAGACTAAAGAACACCTTTGACTTCATTCAGAGGGTGATGCTCAATCTGGGTGTAGGTAACCTGAGACCAAGACTTCAGAGCTTGAAAAATACTTGTTATGCCTTTTGGTAAAAGGCAGTAATTGGTTCAAGATGGAATTAAGTTACATAAATAAGTTTATGAATAAGTTAGTAGTTAATAAATAGTATAAGTGAATTCATGCTAAAAATGTTTCAAATATTTTGTTTTGAAGTCTGATCAGAGTGAGATATCTCTAGCACAAATGCTCTTTGTTCTTTTGTATATGCGACAACAAGAACGAGTGAGCGCTCATACCATGGATCTTTGATGTATTTTTCTCTGGTAATGTTGTAAAGAAGCGCTTTGTAGAAATAAAGGAGAAAATGGCTCACATACACACTAAATGTGGCTAAAATCGCTTGCACCTTGGGGAATCTTTTGTCTTTGTGAGTATTGATGTGTTCAGAAAGCATTTGGACATGAGTTAGAAGTATTTTGGTTGTTAAGAATGTAATGAATGTAATGTAATGCAAATGGCTAATCATTAGGTGTGGTACTGTGTATTAGCTGTAATTTATTTTTCTCTTTCTGTATATATCAGTTACAAAATATAGAAACTTTGTGAAAGAGCTTCAGTAAAATCAATAAAAGCAAGCCTTGTTTGGAGGCCTATTTTAGTTTGTTCGCTGGCTGTCTAGCTTCACATAGTTATGTGGTGTGAGGACAGCACAATGCTCTTTGCAGAAGGTGTGTGTACTGCCGGCAGATCCTTAAAATAGCAAGGGATCCTGAAGCATGGATACGTGATTTGAGTGTTTAACTCATACTTGCAACTAACCTGCAAAGTTCCTAGTAAGTTACAGTCAGTCACAGTTGGATGATTTTGGTGACTTGTTATACTTAAGTTTCTATAGTGTCTCAGTTTGTGGGATATCGGTTGGGGGTTTAATCCCATCTTGACAAATCTGAACTAGTTTTTGAAGTTTAATAAAATGTTGGGACACACTAGCCCTAAATGTTATAGATGTTACAGAAAGATTTGGTGGCAGCCAACATGAAAATGGAAAAGTGAGAGAATGTCTTTTCTCATGGGAAGTTTTTTTTTTTTCTATTTTTGCATTTTGTTTGTTTTTTCCACTTCAAAACATATGTATTGTTTGTGTTTCATTTAATTTGAAAGCTGGCTGAAGCTTAATTGAATATTGGTATTGTGATAAAAAGAGCCTTGAAGTCTTAAGTAATGTCAGAGTAAAAGATATGTTTATTTATTTAGAAAGATTTTCTTATGAAAGATTATTTTTAAAGGCTTACATATTTGCTGTTATTGTGTCACTTCATTTGTTTCCAGGAGTGGCCTTGACTTAAGATGCACAGAATCACATTTTGTTCCAATTATAAAGTAAGCCTGCAAATTTATCATTCTTTGTTCGGACTTCAACAGGCACCAACACACCCCACCCGCACTGGTGAACATCCAGGGAACAGACATTGAGAGAGTCATCTCCTACAAATACCAGGGCGTTCACCTCAACAAGAAACTGGACTGGACTGACAACACGGACGCCCTGTACAAAAAGGGCCAGAGCAGACTCTACCTGCTCAGGAGGATGAGGGCCTTAGGAGTACAGGGTCCACTCCTCAGGAGCTTTTATGACTCAGTGGTGGCATCAGCCATCTGTTATGGTGTGGTCTGCTGGGCAGGCAGCATCTCTGCCCGGGACAAAAAGAGGCTGGACAGACTGGTGAGGAGGGCTGCCTCCTGGACTCAGTGGACTCGGTGGGTGACAGGAGGACGATAGCCAAGCTGTCGTCCATGCTGGAGACCCCCTCCCACCCCATGCAGGACACTCTGACAGCACTGGGCAGCTCCTTCAGTGACAGACTGCTACACCCACTCTGTGTGGAGGCGGTACCGCCGCTCCTTCCTGCCCCCTGCTGTCAGACTCCACAACAAGCACAGCTGATAGACTGGACATTTTAAGCTGTTGAATGTGTTAACTGGACAATAAATCATGTGTAATAATGGGACAAATGGTCACACCAGACCTGCAATGATACATGTGTAATAATAATCGTGCAATAATCCTTACTCATGTAACACTACTACTTGGATCAGTACATACATACTTAGTGTTTTCCTGAAACAAATCGCTACAATAATCAATCCATCCACTAATCATGACTTGAGGGACTCTAGTGTGAATAGTCTTTTTCTTTTCTGTACTGTGTACAGCTGCAGGTACTTGTTTCCTGTGTATTTATTCTTTTTGAATGCTCATCCTTCCCTTATCCCTGCATGCTTTGCACCCTCTGTATCCTGTTTGCTGCTGTAACACTGTAATTTCTCAGTAATTGGACTAATAAAGGATTATCTTATCTGCTTACTTGATTTTTTTTTATTTTTTATTATTATTATTTTATTATTATTGGGTTTTTTTATTATTTTTTTTAAGTGAAATCGCTTTCCTAGATTCTACTGAGTAAACTAACTTGGCTTATTTAAGTTGGTAACAATGGAAAAAAATCAGGTTTATTATACTTCCTATTTTTAAGTGTAAGTGACTTCACAAAGTACATACAATTAAATTTAAAGTAAACTTAACAAGTAGACATGAAGTAAACTTAAGGCTATTAGTAAAATTTACTTACCTTTTTTAGTGCAACTAGTTTCCTAGATTCTTTCAAGTAAGCTCAACTTTTCACATTTTAGAGTGTAGATGTCTTCTAATTGTTACAGTACTCGCAGGTAACTTTAGGCCTTCTTTGATCTCCCTGGAGCTGATCATTGGCTGAGTCTTTGCCATTTTGGCTGTTCTGCGATCCAGTCGAAAGGTATTTTTCCATTTTCTTTCACATCTTTCTTGTTTTGGTTGCCATTTAAAGTGTTTGATATTGTTTTAGCTGAGCAGCCTGTCATTTTCTGCACTTCTTGATGTGATTTCCCCTCTCCAATCAACTTTTTAATCAAAGGACGCTGTTCCTCTGAACAATGTCTGGAACGACCCATTTTACTCAGAAATGCACTATAACCAGCATGTACAACATTTGCTGCCTTCGTCCTTAAATATGGGCCTCCTGTTGGACACCTGTTTTTTCACAAAATTGATTGACCTACCATACATGTCATGACTGTTGAGTCTGTTGGTTTTCTATCACTCTATTACCCCTACCAGTAAATTATTTTCCATGTAGAAATATGATTTCTACCAAAAACAGTGATTGATCTAGTTAGTGATGTTGGACTGCTGTTATTAAGGACACAGCTGTATATGTTCATCATGATCAGACTGACTGTTTCATACTTTGACAAAGTGATTGCAACAGTTTGCTCCATCTTGGGATTTTATTTGAAAATGGAAAAATGGTAGGTAAACACAATTTACTTAATTTTTCATTTTATTGTGGTGAACTTTGCCTGCATTACTGACTAAGAGCTGTCATTGGCTTTATTTCCAGACTTCACATAATATATGTAAATTGATGAAGACGTGTGGCTGATGAAGATGTGCAGGTGACGCGGATGTGCGTGTGTAGTGTGTAGTCTCCTCTGTGGTCCAGGAATGTAGAACGTGATGAACGTGATGGTGAGACACTGATAAAAGCCAGCGTGATACCAGAGCAGAGATAATTACAAAAAGACAAGGAAAGACTTAGAAAAACAGGAAAGACAGGAAAAACTTAATGCAACAGAAAATGAGAAAACGTAAATAACTAAAATAACTACATATGTTATTTAGAGTTCTTGACATTAACTCTACAGACACATGTGCATTTATTTATTTTAATGCAATTTGGCTGACACAGCGCCCCTAATATCTGTGCTTTACTTAGGTCTTTACTTTTCACTCCATTCTCCTTCATTGTACTTCAGGGAAAGTGTAAATTTAAAGTACTATTATTGCAATAGCAAACTAAACATAATTTCAGGAAGAGTTAGTGAATTATGGAGGCACCAGCCTTATGAGCCAAGAAGTTTCTTACAACTAAAAACGGAAATGTTGAGCAGGATTTGACAGGGCTTCAGTTTCACAGAGCTGCATTTCTTCCTGGATTGAGTCAAAGCTCGATAAGCCCTCCCTCTTCTCTCTGATGCCAAACACTGCTGCAGCTCTACTCTGCCCTCATGTTTGCTTGTTCCCTCCCCTTCTGATCTAGAGTTTCAAGACGAGTGTAACCAACATGGTGGTGAAGTGCAGGAGCTGACAGGCCTCATTGGCTGCAGAAACACGTGTTGTTTAGCTCACAGATCAAACTGCTTTCACTTTTGAGGAACTGAAAGTCAGACAGTCGTTGTCACTGAGAGGCGAAATGGCGCAGAAAGGAGCTCAGCTGGACCAGGAAACCTTCTCTTGTTCCATCTGTCTGGATCTACTGAAGGATCCGGTGACGATTCCCTGTGGACACAGCTACTGTATGAACTGTATTAACAGCTTCTGGGATGAAGAGGATGAGAAAAGAATCTACACTTGCCCTTGCTGTAAGGAGACCTTCACACCCAGACCTTTTCTAATGAAAAGCAACATGCTAACATTTTTAGTAGAGAAAGTAAAAAAGTCTGATCTCCAACCTGGTCCTGCTGACCACTGCTATGCTGGACCTGAAGATGTGGCTTGTGATTTCTGCCCTGGGACAAAAATGAAAGCTTTCAAGTCCTGTCTGGTCTGTCTGGTCTCTTACTGTAAGAAACACCTCCAACCTCATTATGATGTGCCTCCATTCAAAAAACACAAGCTGGTGGAGCCCACTGAGATCCTCCAGGAGAACATCTGCTCTCGTCATGATGAGGTGATGAAGATGTTCTGCCGTACTGATCAGCAGTGTATCTGTTATCTCTGCCCAGTGGATGAACATAAAGGCCACGACACAGTGTCAGCTGCAGCAGAAAGGACTGAGAGGCAGAGGGAGCTCGAGATGAACATCCAGCAGAGAATCCAGGACAGACAGAAAGACCTGAAGGTGCTTCAACAGGAGGTGGAGGCCATCAATCGCTCTGCTGATAAAGCAGTGGAGGACAGTGAGAAGATCTTTACTCAGCTGATCCATCTCATGGAGAAAAGAAGCTCTGATGTGAAGCAGCAGCTCAGATCCCAGCAGCAAACTGAAGTGAGTCGAGTCTTGGAGCTTCAGGAGAAGCTGGAGCAGGAGATCACTGAGCTGAAGAGGAAAGACGCTGAGCTGAAGAAGCTCTCACACACAGAGGATCACACCCAGTTTCTACACAACTACCCCTCACTGTCAGCACTCAGTGAGTCCACACACTCATCCAGCATCAACATCCGTCCTCTGAGACACTTTGAGGATGTGACGGTTGCTGTGTCAGAGCTCGGTGACAAACTACAGGACATCCTGAGGGACACATGGACAAACATCTCATGGGCAGTAACTGATGTGGATGTTTTACTCTCTGAATCTCAGCCAAAGATCAGAGCTGACTTCTTAAAATATTCACATGAAATCACACTGGATGCAAACACAGCATACAGACACCTGCTGTTATTGGACGGGAACAGAAAAGCAATCAGAGTAAACCCAGTACAGTATCATTATAGTCACCCAGACAGATTTACTCAACACAATCAGGTGCTAAGTGCAGATAGTTTGAGTGGACGTTGTTACTGGGAGGTGAAGTGGAGTGGAGAAAATTATGGAGTTGATGTAGCAGTTGCATACAACAATATTGGTAGAGAAGGATTCTCAAATGAATGTGCATTTGGACGTAATGACAAATCTTGGGCATTAAGATGCAACAGAAACACTTATGTGTTTTTGTACAACAATATCACAACTCCAGTCTCAGGTGCTCAGTCCCACACAGTTGGGGTGTACCTGGATCACAGTGCAGGTATTCTGTCTTTCTACAGCATCTCTGAATCCATGACCCTCCTCCACAGAATTCGGACTACATTCACTCAGCCTCTCCATGCTGGACTTTGTGTTTATCATGGAAGCACCGCTGAGTTCTGTAAGCTCAAGTAGAAACAAGTTATTTAAGGTAGACTAGGTTATGTTCTGTTTCATTTCATTTCATGTCCTTTTATTTCCGTCACTGTTGCTAAAAGATGACGTGTAACAGTAGTTTTTCTAAAATGTTTTGTAAAAGACAACTTTATGATTGGTTATTGTCTTACAATGCGATGCCGAATTCATGTTAGCTACAGTAAAGACATTGCATGTGACAGTTCATACATTGAACAGGGATATAGAGCAGACAGGCCTGGAGAGCAGAGGAGAGCAACTGGTAAATATGTTGTAAATATGTGAATAAAAACATTTTGCTTGCTTACAATATTTGTAGTAGAAATCATATAATAATGCATAACTTTCTGTTTAATTAAATTCAATTCAATTTTATTTATATGGCACCTTATACAATCAAAGTTGTCCCTAGGTGATTTACAGAAACCCAGAGCCTGAACTCCTGAACAAGCAGACGGTGGCAAGGAAAAACTCCCTTTTAACAGGAAGAAACCCTGAGCAGGACCTGACTCACAAGGGAGAACCATCCTGCTGATAGTCGGCTGGGTGAAGGAGGAGAAGAAGAGGTAGACAGGACAGAGAGGATGAAAGAGAGAGAGAGAGAGAGAAACATACATGCAGTAAACATCATACATTACAAAGGACAGACATGACAGGTTGTTGTAACTGGAATTCTGAAGACTATGTACCGTATTTTCACGACGAAAAGGCGCACCGTACAAAAAGGCGCAGTCTCAGTTATGTGTGCAATTATTGTATTTAACACACAGATAAGGCGCATCTGAAGATAGGGCGCGGGTTTTATATACACGTTTTATATACACGTCCGCCCCTGTGTGTATTCATATACTACGTACGCCCGCCTGACAACACACACGTGCATATTTAAAAATAGATCGGGAGCAAAACTGAGTTTGGTTGTGCTTTATTTAAGTATTAATTACAACAACACTAAAACAAGCACATTACCGGTAACAGTCACTCAAACCCATTGAAGTCCTCATCCTCTGTGTCGGAATTGAACAGCTGCGCTAAATCACACATGGCAGGTTCACGTTCCTCACTGTCAGAGTCAGAGTCCTTGCCGTGCGGCTCCCCAGAAATGATGCCGACTTTAGCAAAAGCTCGAACAACAGTGCCAGCAGACACGTTAGCCCAAGCAGCTACAATCCAGTCACAAACTGTGGCGTAACTCGCCCGGCGCTGCCTTCCAGTCTTTGTGAAACTGTGGTCTCCTTCGGTCATCCACCGCTCCCACGCCGCTCGCAGCCTCACTTTGAACGGCCGGTTCACGCCGATGTCCAGCGGTTGGAGTTCCTTCGTCAGACCTCCCGGAATCACAGCAAGCGTAGCGTTCATCTGCTTCACTTGCTTTTTGACGTCGGCGGTGAGATGGCCACGCATGGAATCACAAACCAGCAGCGATTGTGATGTGTGGAAAAAACCACCCGGTCTCCGTACATACACCTGCCTCAGCCAATCCTTCATCATTTCCTCGTCCATCCAGCCCTTTTCGTTTGCCTTAATAATGACGCCTGCTGGAAACGTCTCTTTAGGCAAAGTCTTTCTCTTAAAAATCACCATCGGCGGCAGTTTCTGTCCGTTAGCATGGCAGCCGAGCACAACGGTAAACGAAGCCTTTTCGTACCCCGTTGTGCGTATCGCTACCGTGCTGGTTCCCTTCTTTTCCACCGTGTGACTCACCGGGATGTCGAACGTCAGCGGCACCTCGTCCATGTTGGTGATGTGGCTCGGCTGGATGTTTTTGTCGGCGATGTGTCTGCTGCAGAAAGAGCGGAAGTTCGCCAGCTTCTCACAATAATCCGCCGGATGCTGCTGCGCTACCGTCGTCTATCACGTCCGCAGCATCATGGTTCTCAACTACGTCCGCACACAGATAGGGCGCTCTGGACGATAGGGCGCGCTGCACATTTTGAAAAAAATCTAAGACGTTTATATGCGCCTTATAGTCGTGAAAATACGGTATTGTTTTGAGAAAGAACTGTCCACCCACTGGTGGACAGGAAATGCACGGGCCATCCTGGGGCTTGTAGAGCCACTGCCCCGACCCCCAACCTTGCTGTGTTTCGCCTTTGTTATATGAAGTATCAATGTTTGTTCTTGTCATCTCTGTTTACTTTCCCTTACTTTCTTTGTGTCTTGTTTGACTTTTCCCTTTCCCTTTTGTTGTTTGTTTGTTTCCCTTGTTTGGTATTTGTTTGTTTACTTTGTTTCTTGTACATCCCTTTTGTGTGCTGATCCGACAACGTTTCGACTCTTTTTGGTCTTCCTCAGGTCCAGCACACCCCCGTGGCACCCCCTGATCCATCCTTCCTCCTCGACGGCCAAGACAAACTGAGCTTTCAGGTAAGTATGCTTTCCTTTTTTATTTAGCAGGATTTTTTCTTTAGATTTCCGTTATTTCGGTTTTCTTTATTTTGGTTTTCCGTCGCCTGCACCGGTATTAGGGTTACAATAGGGAGGGGAGGGGGGAGGGAATTAGGGTTAGGGTTAGGGTTAGTAGGTAGGGTTAGAGGTAAGTATACTTTATTTAGTTTAGGGTTAGGGTTAGGGTTAGGGTTAGGGTAGGGTTAGGTTAGGGTTAGGGTTAGGGTTAGGGTTAGGATGAAGGTAAGAGCTGCCTCCCTCCTGGGAGACAGAAGTGCACTGTCCATCACAAGGGGACGACCAGTGTCCCAGCCCCCTCCTTTATTCAGGTTCGCCTTTGTTATATGAAGTATAAACTATCTTGTCTTTTCTTGCTTTCCTTATTTGGTCTTTCTCATCACCTTTCTTTTCTTTCCCTTACTTTCCTTTAATTTTCTCGAATTTGAGCTTGATATCTTAATTTAGAATTTGTGTTAGTCTTTTCTTGACTTTGTTTACTTGTTTGTACTTTGTTTGTTATTGTTGTTTTTCTTCTTGCATGCACTCTTAACGACGTTTCGACTTGTGTTTTGTCTTCTTCAGGTTGTACATGCAAGGAACCCCCCCATGGCACCCCCTGTTCCATCCTTCAGCTTCGACAGTACCGGACCAACTGCAGCAGGTAAGTATATTTCTTTCCTTTATATAGGCTTTTCTGTTTTTAGTTTTTCGTTATCGTTAATTTACGTTTTCCTTTTAATTTAAGTTCGCTTCGCTGGGGTTTGGGGTAGGGTTAGGGTTAGGGTTAGGGTTGAGGAAAGGGACACGATTCCAGGTAAGTAGCTTAGCTTAGCTTAAATTCTAGGGGGACCGGGACAGTGGCCGAATCCCGAGGAGGCACTGGCTGGTTAGGATGAAGGTAAGAGCTGCCTCCCTCCTGGGAGACAGAAGTGCACTGTCCATCACAAGGGGACGACCAGTGTCCCAGCCCCCTCCTTTATTCAGGTTCGCCTTTGTTATATGAAGTATAAACTATCTTGTCTTTTCTTGCTTTCCTTATTTGGTCTTTCTCATCACCTTTCTTTTCTTTCCCTTACTTTCCTTTAATTTTCTCGAATTTGAGCTTGATATCTTAATTTAGAATTTGTGTTAGTCTTTTCTTGACTTTGTTTACTTGTTTGTACTTTGTTTGTTATTGTTGTTTTTCTTCTTGCATGCACTCTTAACGACGTTTCGACTTGTGTTTTGTCTTCTTCAGGTTGTACATGCAAGGAACCCCCCCATGGCACCCCCTGTTCCATCCTTCAGCTTCGACAGTACCGGACCAACTGCAGCAGGTAAGTATATTTCTTTCCTTTATATAGGCTTTTCTGTTTTTAGTTTTTCGTTATCGTTAATTTACGTTTTCCTTTTAATTTAAGTTCGCTTCGCTGGGGTTTGGGGTAGGGTTAGGGTTAGGGTTAGGGTTGAGGAAAGGGACACGATTCCAGGTAAGTAGCTTAGCTTAGCTTAAATTCTAGGGGGACTGGGACAGTGGCCGAATCCCGAGGAGGCACTGGCTGGTTAGGATGAAGGTAAGAGCTGCCTCCCTCCTGGGAGACAGAAGTGCACTGTCCATCACAAGGGGACGACCAGTGTCCCAGCCCCTACTTTATTCAGGTTCGCCTTTGTTATATGAAGTATAAACTATCTTGTCTTTTCTTGCTTTCCTTATTTGGTCTTTCTCATCACCTTTCTTTTCTTTCCCTTACTTTCCTTTAATTTTCTCGAATTTGAGCTTGATATCTTAATTTAGAATTTGTGTTAGTCTTTTCTTGACTTTGTTTACTTGTTTGTACTTTGTTTGTTATTGTTGTTTTTCTTCTTGCATGCACTCTTAACGACGTTTCGACTTGTGTTTTGTCTTCTTCAGGTTGTACATGCAAGGAACCCCCCCATGGCACCCCCTGTTCCATCCTTCAGCTTCGACAGTACCGGACCAACTGCAGCAGGTAAGTATATTTCTTTCCTTTATATAGGCTTTTCTGTTTTTAGTTTTTCGTTATCGTTAATTTACGTTTTCCTTTTAATTTAAGTTCGCTTCGCTGGGGTTTGGGGTAGGGTTAGGGTTAGGGTTAGGGTTGAGGAAAGGGACACGGTTCCAGGTAAGTAGCTTAGCTTAGCTTAAATTCTAGGGGGACCGGGACAGTGGCCGAATCCCGAGGAGGCACTGGCTGGTTAGGATGAAGGTAAGAGCTGCCTCCCTCCTGGGAGACAGAAGTGCACTGTCCATCACAAGGGGACGACCAGTGTCCCAGCCCCCTCCTTTATTCAGGTTCGCCTTTGTTATATGAAGTATAAACTATCTTGTCTTTTCTTGCTTTCCTTATTTGGTCTTTCTCATCACCTTTCTTTTCTTTCCCTTACTTTCCTTTAATTTTCTCGAATTTGAGCTTGATATCTTAATTTAGAATTTGTGTTAGTCTTTTCTTGACTTTGTTTACTTGTTTGTACTTTGTTTGTTATTGTTGTTTTTCTTCTTGCATGCACTCTTAACGACGTTTCGACTTGTGTTTTGTCTTCTTCAGGTTGTACATGCAAGGAACCCCCCCATGGCACCCCCTGTTCCATCCTTCAGCTTCGACAGTACCGGACCAACTGCAGCAGGTAAGTATATTTCTTTCCTTTATATAGGCTTTTCTGTTTTTAGTTTTTCGTTATCGTTAATTTACGTTTTCCTTTTAATTTAAGTTCGCTTCGCTGGGGTTTGGGGTAGGGTTAGGGTTAGGGTTAGGGTTGAGGAAAGGGACACGATTCCAGGTAAGTAGCTTAGCTTAGCTTAAATTCTAGGGGGACCGGGACAGTGGCCGAATCCCGAGGAGGCACTGGCTGGTTAGGATGAAGGTAAGAGCTGCCTCCCTCCTGGGAGACAGAAGTGCACTGTCCATCACAAGGGGACGACCAGTGTCCCAGCCCCCTCCTTTATTCAGGTTCGCCTTTGTTATATGAAGTATAAACTATCTTGTCTTTTCTTGCTTTCCTTATTTGGTCTTTCTCATCACCTTTCTTTTCTTTCCCTTACTTTCCTTTAATTTTCTCGAATTTGAGCTTGATATCTTAATTTAGAATTTGTGTTAGTCTTTTCTTGACTTTGTTTACTTGTTTGTACTTTGTTTGTTATTGTTGTTTTTCTTCTTGCATGCACTCTTAACGACGTTTCGACTTGTGCTTTGTCTTCTTCAGGTTGTACATGCAAGGAACCCCCCCATGGCACCCCCTGTTCCATCCTTCAGCTTCGACAGTACCGGACCAACTGCAGCAGGTAAGTATATTTCTTTCCTTTATATAGGCTTTTCTGTTTTTAGTTTTTCGTTATCGTTAATTTACGTTTTCCTTTTAATTTAAGTTCGCTTCGCTGGGGTTTGGGGTAGGGTTAGGGTTAGGGTTAGGGTTGAGGAAAGGGACACGATTCCAGGTAAGTAGCTTAGCTTAGCTTAAATTCTAGGGGGACCGGGACAGTGGCCGAATCCCGAGGAGGCACTGGCTGGTTAGGATGAAGGTAAGAGCTGCCTCCCTCCTGGGAGACAGAAGTGCACTGTCCATCACAAGGGGACGACCAGTGTCCCAGCCCCCTCCTTTATTCAGGTTCGCCTTTGTTATATGAAGTATAAACTATCTTGTCTTTTCTTGCTTTCCTTATTTGGTCTTTCTCATCACCTTTCTTTTCTTTCCCTTACTTTCCTTTAATTTTCTCGAATTTGAGCTTGATATCTTAATTTAGAATTTGTGTTAGTCTTTTCTTGACTTTGTTTACTTGTTTGTACTTTGTTTGTTATTGTTGTTTTTCTTCTTGCATGCACTCTTAACGACGTTTCGACTTGTGTTTTGTCTTCTTCAGGTTGTACATGCAAGGAACCCCCCCATGGCACCCCCTGTTCCATCCTTC
Source organism: Scatophagus argus (assembly GCF_020382885.2). Taxonomy (NCBI): domain Eukaryota; kingdom Metazoa; phylum Chordata; class Actinopteri; family Scatophagidae; genus Scatophagus; species Scatophagus argus. The sequence continues at coordinate 26,375,781 of NC_058501.1, forward strand.
AGCTTCGACAGTACCGGACCAACTGCAGCAGGTAAGTATATTTCTTTCCTTTATATAGGCTTTTCTGTTTTTAGTTTTTCGTTATCGTTAATTTACGTTTTCCTTTTAATTTAAGTTCGCTTCGCTGGGGTTTGGGGTAGGGTTAGGGTTAGGGTTAGGGTTGAGGAAAGGGACACGATTCCAGGTAAGTAGCTTAGCTTAGCTTAAATTCTAGGGGGACTGGGACAGTGGCCGAATCCCGAGGAGGCACTGGCTGGTTAGGATGAAGGTAAGAGCTGCCTCCCTCCTGGGAGACAGAAGTGCACTGTCCATCACAAGGGGACGACCAGTGTCCCAGCCCCCTCCTTTATTCAGGTTCGCCTTTGTTATATGAAGTATAAACTATCTTGTCTTTTCTTGCTTTCCTTATTTGGTCTTTCTCATCACCTTTCTTTTCTTTCCCTTACTTTCCTTTAATTTTCTCGAATTTGAGCTTGATATCTTAATTTAGAATTTGTGTTAGTCTTTTCTTGACTTTGTTTACTTGTTTGTACTTTGTTTGTTATTGTTGTTTTTCTTCTTGCATGCACTCTTAACGACGTTTCGACTTGTGCTTTGTCTTCTTCAGGTTGTACATGCAAGGAACCCCCCCATGGCACCCCCTGTTCCATCCTTCAGCTTCGACAGTACCGGACCAACTGCAGCAGGTAAGTATATTTCTTTCCTTTATATAGGCTTTTCTGTTTTTAGTTTTTCGTTATCGTTAATTTACGTTTTCCTTTTAATTTAAGTTCGCTTCGCTGGGGTTTGGGGTAGGGTTAGGGTTAGGGTTAGGGTTGAGGAAAGGGACACGATTCCAGGTAAGTAGCTTAGCTTAGCTTAAATTCTAGGGGGACCGGGACAGTGGCCGAATCCCGAGGAGGCACTGGCTGGTTAGGATGAAGGTAAGAGCTGCCTCCCTCCTGGGAGACAGAAGTGCACTGTCCATCACAAGGGGACGACCAGTGTCCCAGCCCCCTCCTTTATTCAGGTTCGCCTTTGTTATATGAAGTATAAACTATCTTGTCTTTTCTTGCTTTCCTTATTTGGTCTTTCTCATCACCTTTCTTTTCTTTCCCTTACTTTCCTTTAATTTTCTCGAATTTGAGCTTGATATCTTAATTTAGAATTTGTGTTAGTCTTTTCTTGACTTTGTTTACTTGTTTGTACTTTGTTTGTTATTGTTGTTTTTCTTCTTGCATGCACTCTTAACGACGTTTCGACTTGTGTTTTGTCTTCTTCAGGTTGTACATGCAAGGAACCCCCCCATGGCACCCCCTGTTCCATCCTTCAGCTTCGACAGTACCGGACCAACTGCAGCAGGTAAGTATATTTCTTTCCTTTATATAGGCTTTTCTGTTTTTAGTTTTTCGTTATCGTTAATTTACGTTTTCCTTTTAATTTAAGTTCGCTTCGCTGGGGTTTGGGGTAGGGTTAGGGTTAGGGTTAGGGTTGAGGAAAGGGACACGGTTCCAGGTAAGTAGCTTAGCTTAGCTTAAATTCTAGGGGGACTGGGACAGTGGCCGAATCCCGAGGAGGCACTGGCTGGTTAGGATGAAGGTAAGAGCTGCCTCCCTCCTGGGAGACAGAAGTGCACTGTCCATCACAAGGGGACGACCAGTGTCCCAGCCCCCTCCTTTATTCAGGTTCGCCTTTGTTATATGAAGTATAAACTATCTTGTCTTTTCTTGCTTTCCTTATTTGGTCTTTCTCATCACCTTTCTTTTCTTTCCCTTACTTTCCTTTAATTTTCTCGAATTTGAGCTTGATATCTTAATTTAGAATTTGTGTTAGTCTTTTCTTGACTTTGTTTACTTGTTTGTACTTTGTTTGTTATTGTTGTTTTTCTTCTTGCATGCACTCTTAACGACGTTTCGACTTGTGTTTTGTCTTCTTCAGGTTGTACATGCAAGGAACCCCCCCATGGCACCCCCTGTTCCATCCTTCAGCTTCGACAGTACCGGACCAACTGCAGCAGGTAAGTATATTTCTTTCCTTTATATAGGCTTTTCTGTTTTTAGTTTTTCGTTATCGTTAATTTACGTTTTCCTTTTAATTTAAGTTCGCTTCGCTGGGGTTTGGGGTAGGGTTAGGGTTAGGGTTAGGGTTGAGGAAAGGGACACGGTTCCAGGTAAGTAGCTTAGCTTAGCTTAAATTCTAGGGGGACCGGGACAGTGGCCGAATCCCGAGGAGGCACTGGCTGGTTAGGATGAAGGTAAGAGCTGCCTCCCTCCTGGGAGACAGAAGTGCACTGTCCATCACAAGGGGACGACCAGTGTCCCAGCCCCCTCCTTTATTCAGGTTCGCCTTTGTTATATGAAGTATAAACTATCTTGTCTTTTCTTGCTTTCCTTATTTGGTCTTTCTCATCACCTTTCTTTTCTTTCCCTTACTTTCCTTTAATTTTCTCGAATTTGAGCTTGATATCTTAATTTAGAATTTGTGTTAGTCTTTTCTTGACTTTGTTTACTTGTTTGTACTTTGTTTGTTATTGTTGTTTTTCTTCTTGCATGCACTCTTAACGACGTTTCGACTTGTGTTTTGTCTTCTTCAGGTTGTACATGCAAGGAACCCCCCCATGGCACCCCCTGTTCCATCCTTCAGCTTCGACAGTACCGGACCAACTGCAGCAGGTAAGTATATTTCTTTCCTTTATATAGGCTTTTCTGTTTTTAGTTTTTCGTTATCGTTAATTTACGTTTTCCTTTTAATTTAAGTTCGCTTCGCTGGGGTTTGGGGTAGGGTTAGGGTTAGGGTTAGGGTTGAGGAAAGGGACACGGTTCCAGGTAAGTAGCTTAGCTTAGCTTAAATTCTAGGGGGACTGGGACAGTGGCCGAATCCCGAGGAGGCACTGGCTGGTTAGGATGAAGGTAAGAGCTGCCTCCCTCCTGGGAGACAGAAGTGCACTGTCCATCACAAGGGGACGACCAGTGTCCCAGCCCCCTCCTTTATTCAGGTTCGCCTTTGTTATATGAAGTATAAACTATCTTGTCTTTTCTTGCTTTCCTTATTTGGTCTTTCTCATCACCTTTCTTTTCTTTCCCTTACTTTCCTTTAATTTTCTAGGGTTAGGGTAGGGTTAGGGTTAGGGTTAGGGTTAGGGTAGGGTAGGGTTAGGGTTAGGGTTAGGGTTAGGGTTAGGGTAGGGTTAGGTGCAGAGTTTCGAGCCGGTCCCACATTGCATGGGACCGGATATGCTCGGGCCCCCCACCTGAACCCAGACTCCTGTCGATCCTCGACTCTCTCACGAGGGGGGCGGGGTTTCCGCCTCCCATAATGGACCACTGTCCAATCCGCCATCACAAATGTGATTTTTTAATCAATCAATAAAAATAAAATGAACTTAAAACAACTGCAACGCAGCGAAAACTCCTTTGTTTTTTTTAAAAAAATAAAAAAATGAAATAAACAAAAGTCAACTAAAAAACTCCCTCAATCAAATATGCCCTTATATCGCGACGTTTCGACCTGGAACAGTCTTCTTCAGGCAAGGGCAAAAGCAAAAAAGAACCAATATATTGCTCCCAGACAAGAGTGATGTTTCCTCTCCAAAGGTCAGAGCAGAAATGAGCCTTGAAAGCACTTCCCCAAATTTATGAACTCTGTTTTCCTTTTTTCGCTAAAATGAATTCCCTTCCAAATTATTTTAGTTAGAATTTAAATAACCCAATCATGACTAATGGATACAATGTCCACATCCCTTATTTATTTTTTATAATAAATACATCAATTATGTACAACAAAATTAAATTAATTGACATATTTATTCCTTTTTATTAAAAACTTTTTATCTTTTTAACCCTTTTTAAAGAAAAGTATCCACTATAATTTAAAATGAATTCATCTTTGTCCTTTTAACAATTTTTAACTTTTAAGTCAATTACATCCATCTGAGTTTTAACAAGTAACCCAATCCTACCATCCTGAAACATATAGAACATGAAATATAATATCAATAATTTTAGGGTTAAGATCGGTAAAATAGCAAGAGTAAAAAGAACTAGGGTTATGATAATCAGTTAGGGTTAGGGTTAGACAAGAATTTAGGGTTGAAATTATTAGGGTTAAAATAGCAAGGTTAAGGTTAGGAAAGATCATAGTTAGGGTTAGAAAATTTTAGATTCGTGAATATTAGGGTTAGAAATTAGGGTTAGGGTTAGGGTTAGGGTTAGGGATAGGGTTTTTGAATGGCGCGTCAATTAGAAATTGGGTGTTTCCATAATTCCAACCCACTTTTCAATCTGCTAATATTGAGGCTGGAAGTTGGAAGTTGGAATTTGGAAGTGGGTTTTTGGAAGTTGGAAGTGGCCACTAGGTGGTAGTGGTACTCCACCATTCCAACATTCCACCTTCCAATTCCAAGTTTTGCCACTTCCAAGTTTCAACGTATATGACAGTAAATTGGCATTTTTGGCCTAACTTTATTTCTATTTCCAAATTTAAATGTATATAATAATAAATTGGTATTTTTGCCTAACTTTATTGCTATTTCCAAGTTTCAATGTATATAACATTAAAATTTTACCTTTGCCTATTTTAAGCTACAATGTCATATTTTACCATTTTTAATGCTTTCTTAAACTGAAATCACATGTTATAAATGTATAGCATGCACAAGATCATATAGGATCTTTCTGACCCAGTTTTTTGCACTGTATTGAACAAATTCTCTTGTTTCTCAGGGAACCCTTTGGATATACAGAAGACTTTTTGAAGATGTCTTGTTTGAGGTCCTACAACCAAGTATGGACAAGCCTGTGTTTAAGTTTTTGTTGAGCTTTTTTAAATGTCTAGTTTTATATTCTTTTATATTCTATTTTCTGTTTAGCTTATATTCTATGTTACCTCCTACTTTATATTTTTTTAGTCCATTTGCTGCTCCCGGGACCTGAGTCCTAATTTTGTACCATAAACATGTGAATGTGAGCTGGTATGACAATAAAGTTCCTTGAATCCTTGAATCCTCTTTTTTAGTGTGCTAAAATCTGAGCATCCACATTTCCTCTGACCTCTCCTGGTCAGTGAACACCTCACACCTGGTGAAAAAAGTGTGCTTTTAAGCCGAGAATCTTCACAAAATTTCGTTATGCTTGAACAATGACAATAAAGGCAGGGTGGGAGGAAGGGAGGGAGAGTGGGCCAGGGAGAGTGTGAGGCAGTGAGGGTCAGGCAGGCAGGCAGGCAGGGAGAGTGGGCCAGGGAGAGTGTGAGGCAGTGAGGGTCAGGCAGGCAGGCAGGCAGGCAGGCAGGGCCATGGAGAGTGTGAGGCAGTGAGGATCAGGCAGGCAGGCAGGCAGGCAGGGAGAGTGGGCCAGGGAGAGTGTGAGGCAGTGAGGGTCAGGCAGGCAGGCAGGCAGGCAGGCAGGCAGGCAGGCAGGGAGAGTGGGCCAGGGAGAGTGTGAGGCAGTGAGGGTCAGGCAGGCAGGCAGGCAGGGAGAGTGGGCCATGGAGAGTGTGAGGCAGTGAGGGTCAGGCAGGCAGGCGGTGAGGCAGTGAGGGTCAGGCAGGCAGGCAGGCAGGCAGGCGGTGAGGCAGTGAGAGGCAGACAGGCAGGCAGGCAGGGAGAGTGGGGCAGGGAGAGTGTGAGGCAGTGAGGGTCAGGCAGGCAGGCAGACAGGCAGGCAGGCAGGCAGGGCCATGGAGAGTGTGAGGCAGTGAGGATCAGGCAGGCAGGCAGGCAGGCAGGAAGAGTGGGCCAGGGAGAGTGTGAGGCAGTGAGGGTCAGGCAGGCAGGCAGGCAGGCAGGCAGGCAGGGAGAGTGGGCCAGGGAGAGTGTGAGGCAGTGAGGGTCAGGCAGGCAGGCGGTGAGGCAGTGAGGGTCAGGCAGGCAGGCAGGCAGGCAGGCGGTGAGGCAGTGAGAGGCAGACAGGCAGGCAGGCAGGGAGAGTGGGGCAGGGAGAGTGTTAGGATAAGGGCCAGGGAGAGTGTAAGGCAGGCAGGCAGGCAGGCAGGAAGGGAGAGTGGGGCAGGGAGAGTGTGAGGCAGTGAGGGTCAGGCATGCAGGCAGGCAGACAGGCAGGGAGAGTGGGCCATGGAGAGTGTGAGGCAGTGAGGGTCAGGCAGGCAGGCGGTGAGGCAGGGAGAGTGGGCCAGGGAGAGTGTGAGGCAGTGAGGGTCAGGCAGGCAGGCAGGCAGGCAGGCAGGCAGGCAGGGCCATGGAGAGTGTGAGGCAGTGAGGATCAGGCAGGCAGGCAGGCAGGCAGGCAGGGAGAGTGGGCCAGGGAGAGTGTGAGGCAGTGAGGGTCAGGCAGGCAGGCAGGCAGGCAGGCAGGCAGGCAGGCAGGGAGAGTGGGCCAGGGAGAGTGTGAGGCAGTGAGGGTCAGGCAGGCAGGCGGTGAGGCAGTGAGGGTCAGGCAGGCAGGCAGGCAGGCAGGCGGTGAGGCAGTGAGAGGCAGGCAGGCAGGGAGAGTTTCCCTCCAAGAATTTCCCTCCAGGGATAAATAAAGGAATTTTGATTCTGATTCTGATTCTGGTTCTAATTCTGAGTGTTAGGATAAGGGCCAGGGAGAGTGTGAGGCAGTGAGAGGCAGGCAGGCAGGCAGGCAGGCAGGCAGGGAGAGTGGGCCAGGGAGAGTGTGAGGCAGTGAGAGGCAGGCAGGCAGGCAGGCAGGCAGGCAGGGAGAGTGGGCCAGGGAGAGTGTGAGGCAGTGAGAGGCAGGCAGGCAGGCAGGCAGGCAGGCAGGCAGGGAGAGTGGGCCAGGGAGAGTGTGAGGCAGTGAGAGGCAGGCAGGCAGGCAGGCGGTGAGGCAGTGAGAGGCAGGCAGGCAGGCAGGCAGGCAGGCAGGCAGGGAGAGTGTGAGGCAGTGAGAGGCAGGCAGTCAGGCAGGCAGGCGGTGAGGCAGTGAGGCAGTGAGAGGCAGGCAGGCAGGCAGGCAGGCAGGGAGAGTGGACCAGGGAGAGTGTGAGGCAGTGAGAGGCAGGCAGGCAGGCTGGCAGGCGGTGAGGCAGTGAGAGGCAGGCAGGGTTAGGGTTTAGGGTTAGGGTTGGAGTTTCCCTCCAAGAATTTTTCTCCAGGGATAAATAAAGGAATTCTGATTCTGATTCTGGTTCTGATTCTGAGTGTTAGGATAAGGGCCAGGGAGAGTGTGAGGCAGTGAGAGGGAGGCAGGCAGGGAGGCAGGCAGGCAGGCAGGCAGGCGGTGAGGGAGTGAGGCAGTGAGAGGCAGGCAGGCAGGGAGAGTGTGAGGCAGTGAGAGGGAGGCAGGCAGGGAGGCAGGCAGGCAGGCAGGCAGGCGGTGAGGGAGTGAGGCAGTGAGAGGCAGGCAGGCAGGGAGAGTGTTAGGATAAGGGCCAGGGAGAGTGTGAGGCAGTGAGAGGCAGGCAGGCAGGCCGGCAGGCAGGCGGTGAGGCAGTGAGAGGCAGGCAGGCAGGCAGGGAGAGCGGACCAGGGAGAGTGTTAGGATAAAGGCCAGGGAGAGTGTGAGGCAGGCAGGCAGGCAGGCAGGCAGGGAGAGTGGGGCAGGGAGAGTGTGAGGCAGTGAGAGGCAGTCAGGCAGGCAGGCAGGCAGGCAGGGAGAGTGGGGCAGGGAGAGTGTGAGGCAGTGAGAGGCAGTCAGGTAGGCAGGCAGGCAGGCAGGGAGAGCGGACTAGGGAGAGTGTTAGGATAAGGGCCAGGAAGAGTGTGAGGCAGGCAGGCAGGCAGGCAGGCAGGGAGAGTGGGGCAGGGAGAGTGTGAGGCAGTGAGAGGCAGTGAGAGGCAGGCAGGCAGGCAGGCCGGCAGGCAGGCGGTGAGGCAGTGAGAGGCAGGCAGGCAGGCAGGCAGGCAGGCAGGGAGAGTGGGGCAGGGAGAGTGTGAGGCAGTGAGAGGCAGTCAGGCAGGCAGGGAGAGCGGACCAGGGAGAGTGTTAGGATAAGGGCCAGGAAGAGTGTGAGGCAGGCAGGCAGGCAGGAAGGCAGGCAGGGAGAGTGGGGCAGGGAGAGTGTGAGGCAGTGAGAGGCAGGCAGGCAGGCAGGCAGGCAGGGAGAGTGGGCCAGGGAGAGTGTGAGGCAGTGAGAGGCAGGCAGGCAGGCAGGCAGGAAGGCAGGAAGGCAGGAAGGCAGGCAGGGAGAGTGGGCCAGGGAGAGTGTGAGGCAGTGAGAGGCAGGCAGGCAGGGAGAGTGGGCCAGGGAGAGTGTGAGGCAGTGAGAGGCAGGCAGGCAGGCAGGCAGGCAGGCAGGCGGTGAGGCAGTGAGAGGCAGGCAGGCAGGCAGGCAGGCAGGGAGAGTGGACCAGGGAGAGTGTGAGGCAGTGAGAGGCAGGCAGGCAGGCTGGCAGGCGGTGAGGCAGTGAGAGGCAGGCAGGGTTAGGGTTTAGGGTTAGGGTTGGAGTTTCCCTCCAAGAATTTTCCTCCAGGGATAAATAAAGGAATTCTGATTCTGATACTGGTTCTGATTCTGAGTGTTAGGATAAGGGCCAGGGAGAGTGTGAGGCAGTGAGAGGGAGGCAGGCAGGGAGGCAGCCAGGCAGGCAGGCAGGCGGTGAGGGAGTGAGGCAGTGAGAGGCAGGCAGGCAGGGAGAGTGGGCCAGGGAGAGTGTTAGGATAAGGGTCAGGGAGAGTGTGAGGCAGTGAGAGGCAGGCAGGCAGGCCGGCAGGCAGGCGGTGAGGCAGTGAGAGGCAGGCAGGCAGGCAGGGAGAGCGGACCAGGGAGAGTGTTAGGATAAGGGCCAGGGAGAGTGTGAGGCAGGCAGGCATGCAGGCAGGCAGGCAGGCAGGAAGGGAGAGTGGGGCAGGGAGAGTGTTAGGCAGTGAGAGGCAGGAAGGGAGAGTGGGGCAGGGAGAGTGTGAGGCAGTGAGAGGCAGTCAGGCAGGCAGGGAGAGCGGACCAGGGAGAGTGTTAGGATAAGGGCCAGGAAGAGTGTGAGGCAGGCAGGCAGGCAGGCAGGCAGACAGGAAGGCAGGCAGTGAGAGGCAGGCAGGCAGACAGGCGGTGAGGCAGTGAGAGGCAGGCAGGCAGGCAGGCAGGCAGGAAGGCAGGCAGGGAGAGTGGGGCAGGGAGAGTGTGAGGCAGTGAGAGGCAGGCAGGCAGGCAGGCGGTGAGGCAGTGAGAGGCAGGCAGGCAGGCAGGCAGGCAGGCAGGGAGAGTGGGGCAGGGAGAGTGTGAGGCAGTGAGAGGCAGTGAGAGGTAGGCAGGCAGGCCGGCAGGCAGGCGGTGAGGCAGTGAGAGGCAGGCAGGCAGGGAGAGCGGACCAGGGAGAGTGTTAGGATAAGGGCCAGGGAGAGTGTTAGGCAGGCAGGCAGACAGGCAGGAAGGCAGGCAGGGAGAGTGGACCAGGGAGAGTGTGAGGCAGTGAGAGGCAGGCAGGCAAGGAGAGTGGGCCAGGGAGAGTGTGAGGCAGTGAGAGGCAGGCAGGCAGGCAGGCAGGCAGGGAGAGTGGACCAGGGAGAGTGTGAGGCAGTGAGAGGCAGGCAGGCAGGCAGGCAGGCAGGGAGAGTGGACCAGGGAGAGTGTGAGGCAGTGAGAGGCAGGCAGGCAGGCAGGCAGGCAGGCGGTGAGGCAGTGAGAGGCAGGCAGGCAGGCAGGCAGGCAGGCAGGCAGGGAGAGTGGACCAGGGAGAGTGTGAGGCAGTGAGAGGCAGGCAGGCAGGCAGGGAGAGTGGACCAGGGAGAGTGTGAGGCAGTGAGAGGTAGGCAGGCAGGCAGGCAGGCAGGGAGAGTGGGGCAGGGAGAGTGTGAGGCAGTGAGAGGCAGGCAGGCAGGCAGGCAGGCAGGGAGAGTGGGGCAGGGAGAGTGTGAGGCAGTGAGAGGCAGTGAGAGGCAGGCAGGCAGGCCGGCCGACAGGCAGGCGGTGAGGCAGTGAGAGGCAGGCAGGCAGGCAGGGAGAGCGGACCAGGGAGAGTGTTAGGATAAGGGCCAGGGAGAGTGTGAGGCAGGCAGGCAGACAGGCAGGAAGGCAGGCAGGGAGAGTGGGGCAGGGAGAGTGTGAGGCAGTGAGAGGCAGGCAGGCAGACAGGCAGGCAGGCAGGGAGAGTGGGGCAGGGAGAGTGTGAGGCAGTGAGAGGCAGGCAGGCAGGCAGGCAGGCAGGCAGGCAGGGAGAGTGGACCAGGGAGAGTGTGAGGCAGTGAGAGGCAGGCAGGCAGACAGGCAGGCAGGGAGAGTGGGGCAGGGAGAGTGTGAGGCAGTGAGAGGCAGGCAGGCAGGCTGGCAGGCGGTGAGGCAGTGAGAGGCAGGCAGGGTTAGGGTTTAGGGTTAGGGTTGGAGTTTCCCTCCAAGAATTTTCCTCCAGGGATAAATAAAGGAATTCTGATTCTGATACTGGTTCTGATTCTGAGTGTTAGGATAAGGGCCAGGGAGAGTGTGAGGCAGTGAGAGGGAGGCAGGCAGGGAGGCAGCCAGGCAGGCAGGCAGGCGGTGAGGGAGTGAGGCAGTGAGAGGCAGGCAGGCAGGGAGAGCGGACCAGGGAGAGTGTTAGGATAAAGGCCAGGGAGAGTGTGAGGCAGGCAGGCAGGGAGAGTGGGGCAGGGAGAGTGTGAGGCAGTGAGAGGCAGGCAGGCAGGCAGGCAGGCAGGCAGGCAGGGAGAGCGGACCAGGGAGAGTGTTAGGATAAGGGCCAGGGAGAGTGTGAGGCAGGCAGGCATGCAGGCAGGCAGGAAGGGAGAGTGGGGCAGGGAGAGTGTTAGGCAGTGAGAGGCAGGCAGGCAGGCATGCAGGCAGGCAGGCAGGCAGGCAGGGAGAGTGGGCAGACCACACCCCGTGGCTCTATCTCCTTTTGTTACAGAGTTGGGTCAGGAGTGGCCACACCCACTTGAGGCTGACATATGTGGTAAAATTCTTCGAGAGCTTTCCGACGATGTCTTTGAATCATCCGTAGGTGCTTCCCTTACTAAGATATAGCCCTGGGAAGAATCGCTCAGACAGGCGGGGGATGGGTCTGTCTCTGCTGAGTGCTGCTGAAATCAGCAGCTGCTCAGAGGCTGAAAAATGAAGTTTGAGCTATGGGTCTGATTTTCACATATGTTATACTGCTCCCCCCAGGCTTTGAGGAACTGTGACTCCCACGTGTCTGGCCCTTGTCATTTTGAAATTATGGCTTTCTTAAATTCACAGGTCAAGAGGTCACACTGCCTTTCCCACACACTCTTTTTGGCTCTCTTTTAGTCATACAATGGGCCAGAAATGTACAACCACTTCCGGCTGAGAGCCGACAACCCACCGATACCTGGTCTAAAGTTTTGTCCGTCTGGTCCCCCGAGAAGGGTCTCAGCAGGGGCCTTAATTTTCATAAGGGGATTATGCCATAAATAAATGGCAATTTGAAGTCCATAGATCAGCATTTGGAACGCCATAGACTGAAATATGGGGGGAACTTTTTGCCATCCATCAGGTCCTTGACTGGGTATATGAGGAGACTAATGGCACTCCTGCCCTCTACCCTTCCAGGTCTTTCAGGCAGACCACACCCCGTGGCTCTATCTCCTTTTGTTACAGAGTTGGGTCAGGAGTGGCCACACCCACTTGGGGCTGACATATGTGGTAAAATTCTTCGAGAGCTTTCCGACGATGTCTTTGAATCATCCGTAGGTGCTTCCCTTACTAAGATATAGCCCTGGGAAGAATCGCTCAGACAGGCAGGGGAAGGTTCTGTCTCTGCTGAGTGCTGCTGAAATCAGCAGCTGCTCAGAGGCTGAAAAATGAAGTTTGAGCTACGGGTCTGATTTTCACATATGTTATACTGCTCCCCCCAGGCTTTGAGGAACTGTGACTCCCACGTGTCTGGCCCTTGTCGTTTTGAAATTATGGCCTTCTTAAATTCACAGGTCAAGAGGTCACACTGCCTTTCCCACACACTCTTTTTGGCTCTCTTTTAGCCATACAATGGGCCAGAAATGTACAACCACTTCCGGCTGAGAGCCGGCAACCCACCGATAGCTGGTCTAAAGTTTTGTCCGTCTGGTCCCCCGAGAAGGGTCTCAGCAGGGGCCTTAATTTTCATAAGGGGATTATGCCATAAATAAATGGCAATTTGAAGTCCATAGATCAGCATTTGGAACGCCATAGACTGAAATATGGGGGAAACTTTTTGCCATCCATCGGGTCCTTGACTGGGTATAGGAGAAGACTAATGGCACTACTGCCCTCTACCCTTCCAGGTCTTTCAGGCAGACCACACCCCGTGGCTCTATCTCCTTTTGTTACAGAGTTGGGTCAGGAGTGGCCACACCCACTTGGGGCTGACATATGTGGTAAAATTCTTCGAGAGCTTTCCGACGATGTCTTTGAATCATCCGTAAGTGCTTCCCTTACTAAGATATAGCCCTGGGAAGAATCGCTCAGACAGGCGGGGGAAGGGTCTGTCTCTGCTGAGTGCTGCTGAAATCAGCAGCTGCTCAGAGGCTGAAAAATGAAGTTTGAGCTACGGGTCTGATTTTCACATATGTTATACTGCTCCCCCCAGGCTTTGAGGAACTGTGACTCCCACGTGTCTGGCCCTTGTCGTTTTGAAATTATGGCCTTCTTAAATTCACAGGTCAAGAGGTCACACTGCTTTTCCCACACACTCTTTTTGGCTCTCTTTTAGCCATACAATGGGCCAGAAATGTACAACCACTTCCGGCTGAGAGCCGGCAACCCACCGATACCTGGTCTAAAGTTTTGTCCGTCTGGTCCCCCGAGAAGGGTCTCAGCAGGGGCCTTAATTTTCATAAGGGGATTATGCCATAAATAAATGGCAATTTGAAGTCCATAGATCAGCATTTGGAACGCCATAGACTGAAATATGGGGGGAACTTTTTGCCATCCATCAGGTCCTTGACTGGGTATATGAGGAGACTAATGGCACTCCTGCCCTCTACCCTTCCAGGTCTTTCATGCAGACCACACCCCTTGGCTCTATCTCCTTTTGTTAAAGAGTTGGGTCAGGAGTGGTCACACCCACTTGGGGCTGACATATGTGGTAAAATTCTTCGAGAGCTTTCCGACGATGTCTTTGAATCATCCGTAGGTGCTTCCCTTACTAAGATATAGCCCTGGGAAGAATCGCTCAGACAGGCAGGGGAAGGTTCTGTCTCTGCTGAGTGCTGCTGAAATCAGCAGCTGCTCAGAGGCTGAAAAATGAAGTTTGAGCTATGGGTCTGATTTTCACATATGTTATACTGCTCCCCCCAGGCTTTGAGGAACTGTGACTCCCACGTGTCTGGCCCTTGTCATTTTGAAATTATGGCTTTCTTAAATTCACAGGTCAAGAGGTCACACTGGCTTTCCCACACACTCTTTTTGGCTCTCGTTTAGCCATACAATGGGCCAGAAATGTACAACCACTTCCGGCTGAGAGCCGACAACCCACCGATACCTGGTCTAAAGTTTTGTCCGTCTGGTCCCCCGAGAAGGGTCTCAACACGGAGACAAATTCAGCTAGGGTTGCCTGCTTTAATATATATTAGATTATGGAAGCACACAGTAGATATAAAAAGGTTTAAATATGGAAGTAAGCATTTTTATCCATTAAAGCTGAAGTAGTTGAGGGAAAAGAATGCTAACCCACTTTTGCATTACTGTAATGGAGACCTTCCAGGCGCACCCTGGCCCGTGTCTCTATCTCCTTCCGAAGCAGAGTTTGAACCAGAAGGGCGCCACCTAGCCGGCGCTGACATATGTAACAGTGCTCTTGGAGAGCTTTCCAACGGTCTCTGTCCCTCATCCCTCGCTGCTTCCGTTAAAGAGATATAGCGCTTAACGAGGTGAAAAATCCGAACATTTGGCGCCCCCTACCTCCGGACAGAAAGGTCCTGCGGCTTTGCTTCGAAGACCGCGTGGCACTGCTCACGGAGACCTTTCCGACGATGCCTGGCTTGTGGCTCTCCGACCTAGTGTGGCCGAGATGGCTTCTCACACACACTTTAGCAGGATGGCCTGAAAGGCCTCAAATCCCACAGGCCTGGCTGCAGTCAAAAAGCCACTGGCCACCGAAACATTGACTTTGAGATACAAGCTTGGTTTTGACATATGTTACAGAGTTGTGCCAGTGGCTTTGGGAACAGCTCGTCCCATGTCCCTGGCCCTTGTCGTTTTGGAATTATGACCTTCCTAAATTCACAGGTCAAGAGGTCACACTGGCTTCCCCACACACTCTTTTTGGCTCTCGTTTAGCCATACAATGGGCTAGAGATGTGCAACCACTTCCGGCCGAGAGCCGGCAACCCGCCGATAGCTGGTCTAAAGTTTTGTCCGTCTGGTCCCCCGAGAAGGGTCTCAACACGGAGACAAATTCAGCTAGGGTTGCCTGCTTTAATATATATTAGATTATGGAAGCACACAGTAGATATAAAAAGGTTTAAATATGGAAGTAAGCATTTTTATCCATTAAAGCTGAAGTAGTTGAGGGAAATGAATGCTAACCCACTTTTGCATTACTGTAATGGAGGCCTTCCAGGCGCACCCTGGCCCGTGTCTCTATCTCCTTCTGAGGCAGAGTTTGAACCAGAAGGGCGCCACCTAGCCGGCGCTGACATATGTAACAGTGCTCTTGGAGAGCTTTCCAACGGTCTCTGTCCCTCATCCCTCGCTGCTTCCGTTAAAGAGATATAGCGCTTAACGAGGTGAAAAATCCGAACATTTGGCGCCCCCTACCTCCGGACAGAAAGGTCCTGCGGCTTTGCTTCGAAGACCGCGTGGCACTGCTCACGGAGACCTTTCCGACGATGCCTGGCTTGTGGCTCTCCGACCTAGTGTGGCCGAGATGGCTTCTCACACACACTTTAGCAGGATGGCCTGAAAGGCCTCAAATCCCACAGGCCTGGCTGCAGTCAAAAAGCCACTGGCCACCGAAACATTGACTTTGAGATACAAGCTTGGTTTTGACATATGTTACAGAGTTGTGCCAGTGGCTTTGGGAACAGCTCGTCCCATGTCCCTGGCCCTTGTCGTTTTGGAATTATGACCTTCCTAAATTCACAGGTCAAGAGGTCACACTGGCTTCCCCACACACTCTTTTGGCTCTCGTTTAGCCATACAATGGGCTAGAGATGTGCAACCACATCCGGCCGAGAGCCGGCAACCCGCCGATAGCTGGTCTAAAGTTTTGTCCGTCTGGTCCCCCGAGAAGGGTCTCAACACGGAGACAAATTCAGCTAGGGTTGCCTGCTTTAATATATATTAGATTATGGAAGCACACAGTAGATATAAAAAGGTTTAAATATGGAAGTAAGCATTTTTATCCATTAAAGCTGAAGTAGTTGAGGGAAATGAATGCTAACCCACTTTTGCATTACTGTAATGGAGGCCTTCCAGGCGCACCCTGGCCCGTGTCTCTATCTCCTTCCGAGGCAGAGTTTGAACCAGAAGGGCGCCACCTAGCCGGCGCTGACATATGTAACAGTGCTCTTGGAGAGCTTTCCAACGGTCTCCGTCCCTCATCCCTCGCTGCTTCCGTTAAAGAGATATAGCGCTTAACGAGGTGAAAAATCCGAACATTTGGCGCCCCCTACCTCCGGACAGAAAGGTCCTGCGGCTTTGCTTCGAAGACCGCGTGGCACTGCTCACGGAGACCTTTCCGACGATGCCTGGCTTGTGGCTCTCCGACCTAGTGTGGCCGAGATGGCTTCTCACACACACTTTAGCAGGATGGCCTGAAAGGCCTCAAATCCCACAGGCCTGGCTGCAGTCAAAAAGCCACTGGGCACCGAAACATTGACTTTGAGATACAAGCTTGGTTTTGACATATGTTACAGAGTTGTGCCAGTGGCTTTGGGAACAGCTCGTCCCATGTCCCTGGCCCTTGGCATTCCCAAGTGATGGCCTTCCAAAGGCTAAAGGTCAATACGTCCCTTTGGAAATTTTTGCATGCTATATCTGGGGCCTGTTCAGCTATACAATGAGATAGAGACTTGCAGCCTTTTCGGTGTGATTCCTGGCATCCCTCCGATGAAGTGTGTTGATTTTGGTCCCGCTTGCCCCATGGGAAGGACCTCCAAAGGGGTCCCAAAGTCAGAGGAGTTCGCCTGCTTTGTGTAGATTAGATTATGGAAGCATACAGTAGATGGAAATATGGAAGTAAGCATTTTCATCCATTAAAGCTGAAGTAGTTGAGGGAAAAGAATGCTAACCCACTTTTGCATTCCTGTAATGGAGGCCTTCCAGGCGCACCCTGGCCCGTGTCTCTATCTCCTTCCGAGGCAGAGTTTGAACCAGAAGGGCGCCACCTAGCCGGCGCTGACATATGTAACAGTGCTCTTGGAGAGCTTTCCAACGGTCTCCGTCCCTCATCCCTCGCTGCTTCCGTTAAAGAGATATAGCGCTTAACGAGGTGAAAAATCCGAACATTTGGCGCCCCCTACCTCCGGACAGAAAGGTCCTGCGGCTTTGCTTCGAAGACCGCGTGGCACTGCTCACGGAGACCTTTCCGACGATGCCTGGCTTGTGGCTCTCCGACCTAGTGTGGCCGAGATGGCTTCTCACACACACTTTAGCAGGATGGCCTGAAAGGCCTCAAATCCCACAGGCCTGGCTGCAGTCAAAAAGCCACTGGGCACCGAAACATTGACTTTGAGATACAAGCTTGGTTTTGACATATGTTACAGAGTTGTGCCAGTGGCTTTGGGAACAGCTCGTCCCATGTCCCTGGCCCTTGTCGTTTTGGAATTATGACCTTCCTAAATTCACAGGTCAAGAGGTCACACTGGCTTTCCCACACACTCTTTTTGGCTCTCGTTTAGCCATACAATGGGCTAGAGATGTGCAACCACTTCCGGCCGAGAGCCGGCAACCCGCCGATAGCTGGTCTAAAGTTTTGTCCGTCTGGTCCCCTGAGAAGGGTCTCAACACGGAGACAAATTCAGCTAGGGTTGCCTGCTTTAATATATATTAGATTATGGAAGCACACAGTAGATATAAAAAGGTTTAAATATGGAAGTAAGCATTTTCATCCATTAAAGCTGAAGTAGTTGAGGGAAAAGAATGCTAACCCACTTTTGCATTACTGTAATGGAGGCCTTCCAGGCGCACCCTGGCCCGTGTCTCTATCTCCTTCCGAGGCAGAGTTTGAACCAGAAGGGCGCCACCTAGCCGGCGCTGACATATGTAACAGTGCTCTTGGAGAGCTTTCCAACGGTCTCCGTCCCTCATCCCTCGCTGCTTCCGTTAAAGAGATATAGCGCTTAACGAGGTGAAAAATCCGAACATTTGGCGCCCCCTACCTCCGGACAGAAAGGTCCTGCGGCTTTGCTTCGAAGACCGCGTGGCACTGCTCACGGAGACCTTTCCGACGATGCCTGGCTTGTGGCTCTCCGACCTAGTGTGGCCGAGATGGCTTCTCACACACACTTTAGCAGGATGGCCTGAAAGGCCCCAAATCCCACAGGCCTGGCTGCAGTCAAAAAGCCACTGGACACTGAAACATTGACTTTGAGATACAAGCTTGGTTTTGACATATGTTACAGAGTTGTGCCAGTGGCTTTGGGATCAGCTCGTCCCATGTCCCTGGCCCTTGTCGTTTTGGAATTATGACCTTCCTAAATTCACAGGTCAAGAGGTCACACTGGCTTCCCCACACACTCTTTTTGGCTCTCCTTTAGCCGTACAATGGGCTAGAGATGTGCAACCACTTCCGGCCGAGAGCCGGCAACCCGCCGATAGCTGGTCTAAAGTTTTGTCCGTCTGGTCCCCCGAGAAGGGTCTCAACACGGAGACAAATTCAGCTAGGGTTGCCTGCTTTAATATATATTAGATTATGGAAGCACACAGTAGATATAAAAAGGTTTAAATATGGAAGTAAGCATTTTTATCCATTAAAGCTGAAGTAGTTGAGGGAAAAGAATGCTAACCCACTTTTGCATTACTGTAATGGAGGCCTTCCAGGCGCACCCTGGCCCGTGTCTCTATCTCCTTCCGAGGCAGAGTTTGAACCAGAAGGGCGCCACCTAGCCGGCGCTGACATATGTAACAGTGCTCTTGGAGAGCTTTCCAACGGTCTCCGTCCCTCATCCCTCGCTGCTTCCGTTAAAGAGATATAGCGCTTAACGAGGTGAAAAATCCGAACATTTGGCGCCCCCTACCTCCGGACAGAAAGGTCCTGCGGCTTTGCTTCGAAGACCGCGTGGCACTGCTCACGGAGACCTTTCCGACGATGCCTGGCTTGTGGCTCTCCGACCTAGTGTGGCCGAGATGGCTTCTCACACACACTTTAGCAGGATGGCCTGAAAGGCCTCAAATCCCACAGGCTGCAGTCAAAAAGCCACTGGGCACCGAAACATTGACTTTGAGATACAAGCTTGGTTTTGACATATGTTACAGAGTTCTGCCAGTGGCTTTGGGAACAGCTCGTCCCATGTCCCTGGCCCTTGGCATTCCCAAGTGATGGCCTTCCAAAGGCTAAAGGTCAATAGGTCCCTTTGGAAACTTTTGCATGGTATATCTGGGGCCTGTTCAGCTAAACAATGAGGTAGAGACTTGCAGCCTTTTCGGTGTGATTCCTGGCATCCCTCCGATGAAGTGTGTTGATTTTGGTCCCACGTGCCCCATTGGAAGGACCTCAAAAAGTTCTTCTGTTGCAGAGTTTGAACCAGAAGGGCGCCACCTAGAAGGGGGGTCCTACGGCTCAAAGGTTGTCGATGGGCAGTCAGGCTTACAGGCTGGGCTCACAGTCAGGTAAGCGGTAAGTACCTGGTCTGAGGCACAGTCAGGCAAAGGTTAAACTAAAATCCACGGTAAGTCTAATAAATAAAGCTCAAGTTCACTGTACCATAATGGGACTCAGACACAATCCCAGAGAGACCAAAGAGAAAACAGGGAATCAAGAAAAACCACAGGGGGAAGGGGAAACAGCTGAAACATAACCATTGATATAAAAGCACAGATCACAACTAAGATATTCCAAATTCTCATCTACAGCATTGGCCATAGATGAAAATCTGGAATCTGGAATTTCCAAATTCCCATCTACGGCGTTGGTCATAGATGAGAATTTGGAATCTGGAATTTCCAAATTCTCATCTACGGCATTGGCCATAGATGAGAATCTGGAATCTGGAATTTGGAATTTGGAATTTCCAAATTTTCGTCTATGACCCACGCCGTAGATGAGAATTTGGAAATTCCAGATTCCAGATTCTCATCTATTGCATTGGCCATAGATTATAAATTGGAATTTTGATCAAAATTTTGACTAATATCTGTCATACCTGGTGTTTTTTGTTATGCTTTGTCTTTTGATTTCAGTGCATGTGCCATGTTTCATGTTCAAGGGTTATGTCATGTCCTGTTTAAAAGTGTCTCTTCCCCTGTGTGCCCTGTTTTCATATTTGGTTTTCTTGATTGCTTTCTCCCTCCTAATGTGTGTCACCTGTGTCTCGTTGTCTTGTCTATTTAGTCCTCGTGTTCCCTGTCACCTGTGTCAGAGCGTTACTTTTGTGTGCCTGTGTTCATGCCAGAAAAACTTTTTTGCCTTGTCTTGCCGTGCCATGCCAGGAGTTTTTTGCCACAGTTTGCTCTTAGATCTCAAGTACCAGTAAGTACGAGCCTGTTTTTTTTTTGTTTTTTTTATTAAAAATAAAGACCATTGGCTTTCACTCTCTGTCCTGTTTCCATTCACTCTGGGTGGTCTTGATTGCCTTTCCACTTGGATTTGCAAATCACTCTTTTCCCCATTGCTCCCTCCTTCAAATGGATATCCAGGATATGTTTCCAGTATATCAGCAGATGATAACATCAAAGACGTTACAGGTCTGTGTTGATCTCCATCTAAAAGAAAAAGCATTCATCGATTCCACCTCTCAAGGTGAAGTCTGATTTTGGAATTTGCATATGGTTAATAGTATATATCATCATCAAGCTTGAATCCACCTTTCAAGGTGAAGTCTAATTATGGATGTTTGAATTTGGGTGCTGAGGGAAGAGGGAGCCAAGTAAAAGCACAGGGGAAAGGGAAACAGCTGACACATAACAATTGAAATAAAAGAACAGATCACAACTAAGATATTCCGAATTCTCATCTGCGGCATTGGCCATAGATGAGAATCTGGAATCTGGAATTTCCAAATTTTCCTCCTCTCTTCTCATCAAGTCAACATATGGTCTATTGTATTACATCAGTAACTGTGTGTCCATGTTTTCTTTTCGTTCTGTGTCTCTCCCTGTCTCCCTCTCTCTTTGTATCTTTCTGCAGGTCTCTCTCCATCCAGATCTACATGCTGAACTGCATCTGGCCCTATGACAATCCAGTGTCTGCTGTCAACATCTGCCTATGTCATTCTTCTATACAGTGCTATTACAACAAACTTGAGCAAAATATCAACTAAAAACAAAGTACATTCAATACATAGTTTTCAACATTCCAATTATAACAGCCTGTCAAGTTTGTCCTTTATGATGAATGATGTTTATTGCATGTATTTCTCTCTCTCTCTTTCTCTCTCTCTCTCTGTCATCTTCTCTGTCCTGTCTACCTCTTCTTCTCCTCCTTCACCCGGCTGACTATCAGCAGGATGGTTCTCCCTTGTGAGTCGGGTCCTGCTCAAGGTTTCTTCCTGTTAAAAGGGAGTTTTTCCTTGCCACTGTTTGCTTCCTTGGGCGTTCAGGCTCTGGATTTCTGTAAAGCACTTGGAGACAATTTTGATTGTAAATAAAACTAAATTGAATTGAATTCCTCACTGCTTCCATCAAAGAGATATAGCTCTTAACAAGGTGAAAAATTTCAACATTTGGCGCCTCCTACCTCTGGACAGGAAGGTCCTGCAGCTTTGCTTGAAAAAATGCGTGGCACTGCTCATGGAGACCTTTCCGACGATGCCTGGCTTGTGGCTCTCCGACCTAGTATGGCTAAGTTTGTTTTTACTTATACTTAAGCAGGATGGCCTGAAAGGCCTCAAATCCCACAGACCTGGCTGCAGTCAAAAATACATAAGGTGCAGAAAGATTGGCTTTCAGATACAGGTCTGATTTTGACATATGTAATACTGCTCCCTCTGAGCTTTGAGGAACTGTGACTCTCTAGCCCTTGCTGTTTGGGAATTATGACCTTCCTAAGTCCACAGGTCAAATGACCACTTTGGATTGAGCACTCAGTCTTTTTGGATCCCATTTAGCCATACAGTGGGTAGACATGTGCAACCAGCTTCAATATGCAACCTGCTAATAGCTGATGTAAATTTTTGTCCCTCTGGCCCACCAGGAAGGTTCTCAAATTGGCCCTAAATTTCATGGCAGGCCAACACTTTAAATAGATGACAATTAGAAAGCCTTGGATCAACATTTAACTTCCCTCCAAATTTTGGAATGGGTTTAAACAATCTGCACATAAACTGAATTTTACAAAATGATAGAAAGTGTGGAGCCACAGATACTTAAACATTTCATAACCGTTAAGTTAAAATAGATTCAAGCATAATGAAATTTTGTGCAGATTCTCAGCTTAAAAACACACTTATAAATAGTCAGAGAAAATTAAAATACAAAAAAAAAAAAAAAAAAAAAAAAAAAAAAATAGAAATAAAAACGTAACTTCCAAATATATTGCTGTAAATAGATTAAAAGTTGGAAGATTAAAACCTTGTTTCTGTGTAAAAAGAAGTAGAAAATTTACTCCATATTGTGCTTCCACATTTTAACATATACTGTAACACATGCACATAGATTAGAACTTGGACTTCCAGGTCAACAGGAAGTAGACCTGTCAACAGGCAGTAGGAAGAGCTACAGCAGCATGAAGCATATGGTGAGTAAGGATGAGGTCTGTTCATTGATTTTTCTTGTACAAAATGTGTAGAAACTTGTTTGTGTTCGCCTTATTTCACTGTCTAACATCACAATGTCGCATTTATCGGTGTTTGTATGCACTTTTGAACTTTTTAAAATGCTAAATTAATTGCACTGTGTGTGGTACATAAAAACATTATGATATAGATAAAAATGTGGAATATTTCCAAAATTGAATCTATGTCAGTTGATGAATAGATTAAAATTTGGAATGTGAAGTTAGTTATCCACCTAGCTACAAATGACATTCTTTTTAAAGCTAATTCATCATCACAAGTAGTATGTTTCTACTCTTGTCACTGAGCTTGGATTTTACTGTCATCAGTAGCCCAATAAATTTCAAAACAGATGATTATTTAAGCTGCTGGGCTTACCAGCGAGACGGTGAAAAGTGAATAGAACAGGAACCGCAGGCACTGGTTTTCAGGACAGCAAGTGAACCACTCGTTACAAGTTGTCAGTCTGATAGCACTTTTCATTGACTCCTAAAGACTTCCAGCATGCTGATGGTTGGGAGAAATGGATAGACGGACCAGAATGAATTTTATGGAGCTGTGCGAGACCGATGATCTGACCACGGCTTTGGTACTGGACCCCCTGCTGGGTTTCAACACCCGTAAAATGAATGTCACTCCTTTACCAGAGATCCACTGTTGGGACATTCTCAAAGAGACCCTGCTGAGCTTTCGACGCACGCACGATTTTAATGCAACATTTGAGGCACTGACGGCAGGAAAACTGGCTGGTGACTATTTTAACGACCTGGGAAGCCATCGCCAGGAACTGCTGAGGCAACATGTCTGTCGTTACCTCAGTGCCTTTCTGCTGGACAGTGGTGTCACGATAGATTCCACTTACAGATATTCTTCAGAGACCAATGGAGCAAAGGTAACCTCGACAAGACACTGGTTTTCAGGACAGCGTATCAAGGTCCTCATGGGCTGCATAGCAGAGGTTAGTGCCTCAGATCAAGCTGTGCTGAAGGCTGGAGTCAATGACTTCAGCATGATGTATTCCTTACGCAAACAATGTGATCAGCTCTGGCTCGGGCCTGCGAGATTTATTAACCATGACTGCCATCCAAACTGCAAATTCCTGGCAAGGGAGATGAATGTTGTCTTTGTTGAAGTGATCCGACCTATTTTGCCCGGCGAGGAGATCACATGTTTTTATGGTGCCTGCTTTTTTGGGGAGAGAAATGAAATGTGTGAATGCTACACCTGTGAGAGGAAAGGAGAGGGTCTCTTTAGACAAATAGGGAAGCAGCCTGACTCTGAAGACACAAGGAACCCTGTGCGCCCAAATTACCAACTCAGGGAGAGATACCAGAAAGACATTTCAGCACAAAGTGTGGGAAAAGAGAAGGCCTATGAAGACAGGGAAGGAAATGAGCTTGAAGTAAAAAGGAGCAAGCAGAGTCTTGGAGAAAATCTGACAGCACAGTCAGAGAGAAGTGTTTCTAAAGAGACAGCAGAGAGGCAGCAAGGAAGTACAATGATATGCACAGTTGAAGGTAACTGAGAGATTGGAAATTTGAAATTAAGTCAAAGATGCGTGTCAGGATGAGGATTTTGTTTTAAATCATCATAAAAATGAAACAAACAAACAAAATCAAACAAAAACACATAGACAAACAACCATGACGTAAGCTGGAGACGACTGTCAAGTAGTACTGGTTCATAATGTAGTCATTTGGTTGCTGCTCTGCACTGCTGCTCACGGTGATTAAAAGTTGTAAAAGAGCACAAAGTGTGCTGTTTTCCAGCCCACGAAAGGTATTTTAACGGTGCAAAGAAAAGTTTCATTGTTTGAATATGCTCAGTTGTTAAATTCTTGCTCAACATTTTGACCACTTTTCTTTTTTTAAATCCCTCTAAATCCACAGGTATCTGTGTTTGGAATGACCTGTTTGGCAAGATGGTGAGTAGAAATAGAGAGTACTTTGTGATAATTTTCTGAGGATGCAGTGTTTTTTCATGATAAATAATTGGGTGTATTATTTTAACTGTCTGCAGGGTGACAAAATATGCGGATTGTGTTTTCGGAGTTACACCAACTTGAAGCAACACCTTA